>NC_082638.1:3147500-3772500 GCF_002263795.3 Bos taurus | reverse complement strand
GAGGAATCAGTGAAAGCTCACTGAAATGCAGGCACATAGTCAGTACCAGAGGCAGGTTTTTCGTATTATTTATCTTTGACCTTGTGCTCCTCCTTCTCAGCCTAAAATAGCTCACAAAGAAGGGCTGCGTATGAATGACTCTTAACATGAACCCCACATTCCTTTCCGTGACCTATTTGGCTTTGCAGAAGGAGCTTCCCTGCCTGCCTACAAGCTCCGTCACGTAGGGGTCTCTGAAGACATCGCTGCTGGTATACCAGCTGTCTTTAGGTTTCGTGATCCAACCAAGCAAAGTTAGCACACGGCCACTGCCCCTGCCTTCTTCCCACGTAAGGTAGGCTGTACACCGTTGCTTTCTTCTTAAAAAATATTAATTGATCTGTCTATTTTTGGCTGTGCTGGGTCTTTGTGGCTTCACAGACTTTGTCTAGTTGCGGTGCCTGGGCTTCCCATTGTGTTGGGTTTATCTTGTCGTGGACCGCAGGCTTAATAATAGCTGTGGCACATGGGCTTGGGTGCTCTGTGACACGTGGAATCTTCCCTGACCAAAGATCGCACCCATGTCCCCTCATTGGCAGGCGGATTGTTATTTCATCTCCTGCTTGCTTCCCTTTCCGTGCTCGCCCAAACTCGAAGGCATTTTCACTCTTTGGCTACATGTGTAGGTTGAAACGTTTTTCTGCTTTGCCCTCACAAGGGGGTGTTCATTGGCTATGTGTTGAAGAAACGGGCAATTTTCAGGCACCCTATACGTATTCATGGAGAGAATGAGAACATCAAATGTTGCCTGTTAATAAGCATTAGCAACCGAGGCATCACTGGTGGACTTGTAGGTGAGTCAGGCTGGAGAAACCACCTCTGTCATTGAATCGGAGAAGCTGGCCACATGTGGCCAGGTGGGTCTTCTTTGACGGTTCAGCTTGTTTACAGACCAGCACAATTTACTAAAATGTATGGACTTCCCTGGTGGCTCAGATGGTAAAGAATCCGCCTGCAATGCGGGAGACCTAGGTTCAATCCCTGGGTCTGGATGATCCCCTGAAGAAGGGAATGGCAACCCACTCCAGTATTCTGGCGTGGAGAATTCCCTGGACAGAAGAGCCTGGCGGGCTACAGTCCACGGGGTCAAAAGAATCAGACACGACTGAGCAACTGGCACTTTGATACATGAATGGATCATTCAACATCCTTCTGGGATTTGTTTCTAAATGTCTACTTATCTTTGAAGATCTCTGCCGGTATTCGTGTCCGTGAATTTTTAGTTTCTTTTTCTGTATTATTTTAAAGACACTGTCATAGAAAAGCTTTTATCAAATTTCCCATTCTAGTCCACACCTAGAAAATTTAGAGGGATACGGTTTAGGAACGTTAAGGATTTTGGACTTTAATCCTTTTAAGTCTTATGTGAAAGCTATAAATGTTCATTGCAGCATTGTTTCTTTGCGCCATTTGCGGGATAACGACTCTAGTACTTTTTAATTTTGTTGTAAAGATTGGGTTCAAAATTAGCAAAGTGAATACGAAATGAATTTCTTGAGAATCATCAGAATTCTGGGATGTTCTCGGCAGCGTAGAACTGTGTACAATTGATTATCTGTATTTTCAGTTACTCTTTAAAGGCTAAGGAAAATTTTTCTCTGTTTCTCCTCGCTGGATTTTCCTAATGCTAAAAATGAAACAATTTGAGCATTGCTTAAAGTTGGGAGCCAATCCAAGACAGAAACACATGTTTTATTAAATAGGCATCTTTCAAAACCGAATGTGGTTTGGAAGATTGTGACAGAAAAGAGATAAAGTCTGGGTTAGATACATTAGGGTGCAAATTAAGATGATTTATGTTAATTGGAACATTTATCTGCACATTCAGACATGTCTGGGACACCCTGCTCAAACCTCTCAATAAGTACAATTCTCATCTGAGCATGCATTTTACTTAATTTGTTTAGCTACTCATGAAAGTCTATCAAAATTCAGCCTCTCCCATTTTTCATTTAGAAATTCAGCAAGTCACTGAGATCCAAAAGACAGTTAAATGATGAATGATACTAGGCTCTTTTTAATTTAAAAATATCTCTGAAATATCTTGTGGTCTTAAAGACAGTTTTTATATTTTCCCCTTTCTGTATATGTGTGTGCAAGAAGACAATACATGATGGCGGACACCAGATTTTTCTTTTCTTTTGAACTTTTTTATTATTTTGTATTGGGGTATAGCCAGTTAACAGTGTTGTGATGGTTTCAGGTGAGTAGCAAAAGGGACTCAGCCATACACATACATGGATCCATTCTCCCCCAAACTCCCCTCCCATCCAGGCTGCCACATGACATGGAGCAGAGTTCCCTGTGCTGTCCAGCAGGTCTTTGTTGGTTCTCCACGTTAAATACAGCAGTGTGTCCATGTCCATTCCAAACCCCCTGACTATCCCTTCCCCCACCCTTTCCTCTGGGAACCATAAGGTTATTACAGAGTCTTGAGCAGAGTTCCCTGTGCTGTCCAGCAGGTCCTTGCTGGTTCTCCATGTTAAATACTGCAGTGTGTCCACGTCCATCCCAGACTCCCTGACTATCCCTTCCCCCATCCTTCCTCCTGATGACCATAAGGTTATTACAGAGTATTGAGCAGAGTTTCCTGTGCTGTCCAGCAGGTCCTTGTTGGTTCTCCACGTTAAATACAGCAGTGTGTCCGTGTCCATCCCAAACCACCTGACTGTCCTTCCCCCATCCTTCCCCCTGGTGACCATAAGGTTATTACAGAGTATTGAGCAGAGTTTCCTGTGCTGTCCAGCAGGTCCTTGTCGGTTCTCCATGTTAAACACAGCAGTGTGTCCGTGTCCATCCCAAACTCTCTGACTATCCCTTCCCTCCTCAGCAACCATAACAAGTCTAAAAAGAAACGATACAAATGAACTTAGAAAACAGAGACTCTCAGACTTAGTAAACAAACTTATGGACACTAGAGTTTGTTTTTAAACAAAGCTCTCTGAAATATTTTAGGTTTTGAATATGCACTTGTATGTTCCCATTTTGTCTATGCGTGTGCTGGACTACATGCAGATACTGGTCATGAGTGATGTGGAAACCTCAGACCCCCTTAGCTGTAATCCTGGCTCCGACTTCTTGAGGGCTTCCCTGGTGGCTCAGTCGGTAAAGAATTCGCCTGTAATGCAGGAAACTTGGGTTCGATCCCTGGGTGGGGAAGATCCCCCAGAGAAGGGAATGAGAACCCACTCCAGTATCCTTGCCTGGGGAATCCCATGGACAGAGGAGCCTGATGGGCTGCAATCCACGGGGTCGCAGAGAGTGGGACACCAGTGAGTGCCTTTCACTGCACTTACTTGAACCTTATTTATTTGGCCGCAGTCGGTCTTGCTTGCTGTCCATGGAGGCTTCAGTCTTTGTTGTGGCACTGGGGCTCTTGTGGCAGCTTATGGGCTCTTTAGTCACTGCATGTGGGATTTAGTTCCCTGACCAGGGATGGAACCAGGGCCCCTGCGTTTGGAATGCAGAGCCTTAGCCATTGCACCACCAGGAAAGCCCTTGATATTTCTTTTCTAGTATCCTCAAATCTTTCGCAAAGTGTGTGCTCAATGAACATTTCTGAAATGAAATACCTTAGGATTTCTACGCAGTGTTTTCTGTACAGCATTTGTTACTGTTCTTTAGTTGCTAAAGAACAAGTTCTTACAGTCGCTGGACTGTAGCCCGCCAGGCTCCTCTGTCCATGGGATTCTCCAGGCAAGAATACTGGAGTGAGTTGCCCTTCCCTCCTCCAGGGGAATCTTCCTGACCCTGGGAGCAAACTCACATCTCCTGCATTGGCAGGTGGATTTTTTACCACTCAGCCACCTGGGAAGCTCACAGTATTTAGCTACCAGGGAATAAAATCATGTTTGTACCCTATTGAAAAGTCCTAGCTTCATCAACGGCATCTTTTATGAAACTACTTATGTCCCTGTTACCTTATGTTCTAGGTATCTGCTGGACCTGCTGCCCAGGGCCATTTGGAATGGCTGTGAACACCTCTAGGAAACCCCAGGTCTTCGGTCGTAGAGATGACATTATTTGGAGAAGCTTCCTTGAATCGTTGTCATAGAGTGGAGTAGACCGTTCTTAGCTTCTGCATCGAATATTCTGCTAGAGGTCTGTATACTTTGACTTATGTGTTTGCTGCATCCTAAGACGCCAGCAGCGTGACATAAGATGTTCACGCTAGGATTTGCTAATATATGAGTAGCTCATCAATACTGGTGAAACTTGAGAATTCAATATCAGTCATCTCAAGGGATTTTTTTTTTTAATCTGCACTGGTTCTTCATTGCGGAATGCAAGCTTGGTAACTGTGGTACACGGGCTTAGTAATTGTGGTACACGGGCTTACTAGTTCTGGTACACGAGCTTAGCTGCCCCGAGCATGCAGCATCCAAGTTCCCCAACCAGGGATAGAACCCATGTCTCCAGCATTGGCAGCTGGATTCTTAACCACTGGACCACCAAGGAAGTTCAGTTTTTGAAAGAAACTGTCACCAATGAGTCAATAACATAATAATTATAGTGTAAGTTTTTTTACAGATGGTATCTATATGGTAGCTTATAACTTTATAGCCTATACAGTGAAACTGCATAATAAAATGTAATTTCTTATTAATTTTCAATGAATCAGCAGTTTGTTGTCATATTTATCTGTTTTCAGGACATCTGTAATATGTCCTCCAGCACAAATGTAATAGATCCATCGATATGTTTTTTTCCCCCCGCCCAATAAGTGATTTATCATTTTGGTAGTTCTTTGCTGACACACACACACACACACACAACTTGTGAAATGGACACTGAGCTGTGGGTGTGAACCAAGGCAGGACCTCTGATCAAAGGAAAGAGAAACAGAGCCGGTTTGTAAATTGTGATATGTAATCCCGCTATGTTATAATACCTCCTGGTCCATGGATGCTTGCTATTCCGATCCGCATCACTGGGGCACTGAGGCTCTTTGGTCCTGATACAAAGTAACCTTTGATGGAAACCGTGTCAGGCTGAGATTCTCACACTCTGGGGACTGAGAGGGAGACAGAGAGAAGGTTTTATTGCTCCACCTGATAGAATGTGTCTTGATAGTCTGACTGCCCACTTTGAGCCCTACACTGCCATTAATAGCGCGGTGATCTTGGGTGAGTTCCCTAATACCTCCTTCGTGTTTTTTTTTTTTTTTTTTCCAATTAAAGGAGATAATGCTGTCTTTTGCACTCATTGAGAGGATGAAAAGAGTCCAAATGGGCATTCTCTAGTGGTCCAGTGCTTAGAACTTGGTGCTTTCATCACTGGGACCCCGGGTTCCATCCTTGGTCAGGGAAATAAGATCCGAAAAGCCAAAAATGAAGAGTCCATCCATGTGTAAAGCAGTATGTTTAAGGTTGACCCACCATATATATATGGGCTTCCTAGGTGACTCAGTGGTAAAGAATTCTCCTGCCAGCACAGGAGATGCAGGAGACTCTGGTTTGATCCCTGGGTCGGGAAGATCCCCTGGAGGAGGAAATGGCAACTCACTCCAGTATTCTTGCCCGGAGAATCCCCATGGACAGAGGAGCCTGGTCACAAAGAGTCCGACACGACTGAACACACACACACACACACACACACACACCATACACGTTTAGCGCTGACCCACCATAGACACGTTACCTACTGTAACAATTCCTATTATGTTTGGACAAAGACACAGCTTGATTCTGGGCAAAGGATGTGTTCTCTGAACTCAAGGTAGACGTGGGTCCAAACTCTGTCTTGCAACTGGTGAGTTGTGAGACCTAACATCTGAATATCATTTTTCCTAAAAGTATTTAAAATCAATGTGATGGTAACTGTCCCACATGGCTATAGAAGGGTCAAGAATAATGAGTGCAACTAAGATTGTTTGTTTCATACAAATTCATTTTCACAAATATATTTGCCCCGGCGATATTTATGACATAGTAACTAATGGTGGCTACGTGTTACCAGTGATCAAAAAAAAAAAGAAAAAGAAAAATGACAATGAACCTCCCTTCCTACAACCGAAGAATGGGCTGAGTCGTTAGCTTTGAAAGCCAAACATCAGTACCGATGTCCTCTAGGGTTGAAGTGCATTAAATTGAGGGTTGAAAGGTTTATCCTCTCTTCCTACTTGCTGTCTTCTTGCAGAAGTAAAGTGATGACTCAATGACAAGTGGGTAGTCTGTCCATATATCTCACGGGTGGTGGGGGGGTCACTTGCTTTGGGGTGATCCTCAGTTAGAAGTGGGATTGTTGAGAGTCATCCTGTAAAGAGAAGACTCCAGCCTGAGCTGACAAGTAAAGTACCAAATGGTCCGAAGATGGTTCCTGACCAAACAGGGCCTGGTTTTGCCATAGGAGAGTCAAGAGAGATGGACCGCTTGAATCTTGCCCGTCTGACATACTGCTGTTGGAGAAAAAAAAATCTCTGCAGGTTGAGAAATAGCCTCTCAACTAAATGATGCCTAATGTGCTGCTGCTACTGCTGCTGAGTCACTTCAGTCGTGTCCGACTCTGTGTGACCCCATAGACGGCAGCCCGCCAGGCTCTGCCGTCCCTGCGATTCTCCAGGCAAGAACGCTGGAGTGGGTTGGGCTTCCACAAATCAAATTGTGCGAGGAGCTGAGTTGCCTCAGTCGTGTCTGACTCTTTGAGACCCCATGGACGGTAGCCCACCAGGCTCCTCTGGCCATGGGATTTCCCAGACAAGAATACTGGAGTGGGTTGCTATTTCCTCTTCCAGGGGGGTCTTCCCAACCCAGGGATCAAACCCTAGTCTCCTGCACTGCAGCCGGATTGTTTACTCCTGAGCCACCGGGGAAGCCCAGGCAAAGAGTTTAAATCCTTAACTTAAATAAACTAGATCAAACATAGACATGAACTAAACTGATCGTTCATTTTCAATGAAAATTTAATGGCGGCCCAAGGAGTGTAAGTGGTAAGTATTGATACATTGCTGACTTCCAATGGTCTCAGTTTATTCTGAATTCTCAAATCGCCCGTGGACTCGTGTGGTCAGACAGAAAAGCTACAGTTTGCGGTAATCACTGTTTTGGCGTCCTTTCTTGATTGGTTGCTTGAATTTAGGAAATCGGTTCGGAATTACCTGATGTCTCTACCCCCCCGGTTTTTCTAATCACAGAGAAGAAGGCTTAGAAGAAATGTCACGTTGATTTTGACACAACGATAGCATCTCTTTTACTGAGTGGATTTTTCTCTCTCTTTCTCTGTGTCTCTGTTTTATGGCAACAGGGGAGAAATGTGCTGAGATGGAAAAGCAATCAAGTAGATTTTCATGGAGGCATTTTTAAAAGCATCTTCTTAGAAGGACGATGTAATGGTAAGTATGAAAAAAGTAAAGATTGATCTCCGCTGGTTTATTTTCCTGAAGCATTTACTGCCTGGTTAATTCACATCTAGCAGTGCTTTGAAATTACTTTGGTGGGGACCGTGGTTTTCTTTAAAAACAGAAAGAAAAAAAATCCATTTCAAATTCAGCACAGTGCAGAGCAGCGATTTCAGCCTCCTTTGGCGTGTACAAGGGGCATGCCTTGTGAATTTAGGATTTCGTAATAATCATTTGTTTCTGCAAATAGCCCCAGTGCAGAGTCTATCTCACTAATGAGACAGCAGGGTCAATCCTCTGACTCAGCTTGTGTATATGTCTTCCAAAATGGACCCTCATCCCACTTTATCCTGCAGGGAGCATCTCAAGCTACTGAGATCTTTGAATGGCCTCAATGTATCTTTGTATCATTTTTGCCTGCAGCCCTGGGGAGTGGAATACTAAATACCAGATGTACTTTTAATGCAGGGTGGGGGCCCACTGAGGCCCCGGAATCCTTTTCTTTATCAGAAATAGAGCACAGCGCAAAGAAGGGGAAATGGAGAGAATATTTTGATGGTTGTGAGCTCGCAGTAGTGAAGGTACTTTACAAATCAAAACTGACACACTTACCCCCCTCCCCCCATGCTTAAAATTTAAAATGAATGCATGCATACTTTGTCCAGAGTTGGGTCCAACTCTTTGCAACCCCGTGGACTGTAGCCCGCCAGGCTCCTCTGTCCATGGGGATTCTCCAGGCAAGAATACTGGAGTGGGTTGCCATGCCCTCCTCCAGGGGATCTTCCCCACCCAGGGATTGAGCCCAGGTCTCCCGTGTCACAGGCGGATTCTTTACCATCTGAGCCACTGGGGAAGCCCTTAAAAGTATGTCAGTATACTAAAAAGAGCATGTCTTAATGTATTTCAAGTAAATAGTTGAGGTTTTCCATGACTCAGCTGTCCATTCAAGCCCTGCTGATATATATGTGATTATTGCTGCTCTTTGTTCAGTCAGTAAGTCATGTCCAACTCTGGCTTTTAACTGTCTGTTTCCCGTTTAACCACTTAATTTTCCAGTCTTCACTCTAATAAACCTCAGTGGCTTTCCGGGATTTTAGGTGATTGTCAAGGTCATGTCCTTCACTGGACTCTTGCTTTCAACAAACTAGATTTGCAAACTCCCATTCCTATATCTTGCCATAAGCAAATGCTAGGTTGATTTCTTTTTTGGCTTCCCCGAAAAACTAATTTGTAATGAATAGGTAGGATGCAGTCCATGGGGTCGCAAAGAGTCGGACACGACTGAGCGACTTCACTTCCACTTTTCCCTTTCATGCATTGGAGAAGGAAATGGCAACCCACTCCAGTGTTCTTGCCTGGAGAATCCGAGGGACTGTGGAGCCTGGTGGGCTGCCATCTATGGGGTCGCACAGAGTCAGACACGACTGAAGCGATTTAGCAGCAGCAGCAGCAGCAGAATGCCACCCCTGTTTATGCGGTTAACATGGAAATGTGAAAGATAGCAGATGAGGAAACACATGAACCCCAGTTCGCTCTTTTTATCTTGAGTAGACGTACCTATTTTATCAAAGGAGTTGTGTGCACACACATTTCTCATCAGGATATACGGCTCACCAATCAATAACAGCACATTAATCAAATTCGTTTCTCTTGTGAATTCTGAAACTTTTTTTTTTTTTGTATTGTCATTTTCTTTTTGGAGGAACATCAGATATATGTAACCAAGGCGTGAGGTTGCACAAGTATCGGGTCAGCTGAAAAGTCTGACCCGCCAAGGAACTCCTTGGCCAGCCCGATACGTGTCTTCCTTCTCATAACACCAACCTTTAGAACAACCCTATGCAGTTCTGCTTGTTATCATTTCAGCAGCCGCCCTGCAAGGAGCATTCAGTGCAGTGAAGCAGGCCGTCCTGGTTTTAGAACCAGGAGAGGCGGTGGTTACTAGGTCTGGAGTTTGAGCTCTAAACCGCACAGCTCTGAATATGGGCTTCCCGTGTGGCTCAGCTGGTAAAGAACCGACCTGCAGTGCGGGAGACCTGGGTTGGGAAGATCCCCTGGAGGAGAAGGGAAAGGCTACCCACTCCTGTATTCTGGCCGGGAGAAGGGTTGCAAAGATTCGGACACGACTGAGCGACTTTCATTTCAGACCATGAAACCCAAAAAGGAACATCATGGAAAGTGCAGCAGTGAAGGGCTTTCCCAGGCGGTGCTAGTGGTAAAGAACCCGGGCGCCAGGGCAGGTGACCTTCGACACTCAGGTTCGATCCTTGGGTCAGGAAGATTCTTCTGGAGGAGGACTATAGTCTATGCAGTTGCAAAGAGACGTGACTGAGCTTGTGTGCACATTAATATATAACAAATTATGGATACTATAGGTGTATGCTTTCATAATTAGGAATTTTGTGAATGCACCCACTACAGTCTCTTAACCGTATAGTAGCTGTTTGTCAGCTGAAATTTGGGATGCATGCAAGCGTGAGGCCTGGGTGGTGGTTGTTGAGTTGCCCAGTCATGTCTGACTCTGCGACCCTATGGACAGCAGCATGCCAGGCTTCCGTGTCCGTCACCAGCTCCTGGAGTTTGCTCAGGAACGTCTGGGAGCTCCCTGGAGTTTCATGTCTGAAAGTGACCTGCCCCAGGGAGAGAATCCACGGCCATCCACAGAAAAGCGTGTGTGATTCAGCCGCTCTGATGAGGGCGGGTCACCCCCAGCAGCTGTCGTCCCCTGTCCGTCACGATCAGAATCGAGAGGAAAGGACTGCTTGAAGAAGCGCCTTCAATCATTAAGACTTTTGGTTTCTGTTCCCCTGAATGTTTTAACGAAGGGCATTTATAGGGTTTAAACCAAGCAGTTCGCAGATCCCATTTGTGCCTGTCTGAGGCAGCCAGGTGATTGTGACTCAGCAGGCTTCCAGGAAGAGGGTAATGAACATTAGGATGGAACGCACTTGTTTTCTCTTTTCTCTGGCGGGTTGTCGGACGTCACGCCTTGGCGTGCTGGGGACCTGCAGTAAATATTAAGAAAATATATTTTGGTTGTACGTGATTTGGGATCTTTTGCATAAACATATGCCTTTTTCTCATTTTTTTTTAATTGGAGTCAAGATGCTTTACAAAGTTGTGTTTTTTGCTGTGCAAGAGTGTGACTCAGTTCAGTTCAGTTGCTCAGTCGTGTCCGACTCTTTGCAACGCCATGAATCGCAGCACGCCAGGCCTCCCTGTCCATCACCAACTCCCGGAGTTCACTCAGACTCACGTCCATCGAGTCAGTGATGCCATCCAGCCATCTCATCCTCTGTCGTCTCCTTCTCCTCCTGCCCCCAATCCCTCCCAGCATCAGAGTCTTTTCCAATGAGTCAACTCTTTGCAAGAGATGGCCAAAGTACTGGCGTTTCAGCTTTAGCATCATTCCTTCCAAAGAAATCCCAGGGCTGATCTCCTTCAGAATGGACTGGTTGGATCTCCTTGCAGTCCAAGGGACTCTCAAGACTCTTCTCCATCACCACAGTTCAAAAGCATCAATTCTTCAGCGCTCAGCTTTCTTCACAGTCCAACTCTCACATCCATACATGACCACTGGAAAAACCACAGCCTTGACTAAATGGATCTTTGTTGGCAAAGTAATGTCTCTGCTTTTGAATATGCTATCTAGGTTGGTCATAACTTTCCTTCCAAGGAGTAAGCGTCTTTTAATTTCATGGCTGCAGTCACCATCTGCAGTGATTTTGGAGCCCAGAAAAATAAAGTCTGACACTGTTTCCACTGTTTCCCCATCTATTTCCCATGAAGTGATAGGACTGGATGCCATGATCTTCATTTTCTGAATGTTGAGCTTTAAGCCAACTGTTTCACTCTCCACTTTCACTTTCATCAAGAGGCTTTTTAGTTCCTCTACACTTTCTGCCATAAGGGTGGTGTCATCTGCATATCTGAGGTTATTGATATTTCTCCTGGCAATCTTGGTTCCATCTTATGCTTCTTCCAGCCCAGCATTTCTCATGGTGTATTCTGCACAGAAGTTAAATAAGCAGGGTGACAATATATAGCCTTGACTATTCCTTTTCCTCTTTGGAACCAGTCTGTTGTTCCATGTCCAGTTCTAACTCTTGCTTCCTGACCTGCATACAGGTTCTCAAGAGGCAGATCAGGTGGTCTGGTATTCCCATCTCTTTCAGAAGTTTCCACAGTTTGTTGTGATCCACACAGTCAAAGGCATTGGCATAGTCAATAAAGCAGAAATAGATGTTTTTCTGTAACTCTCTTGCTTTTTCCATGATCCAGCACATGTTGTCAATTTGATCCCTGGTTCCTCTGACTTTTCTAAAACTAGCTTGAACACCTGGAAGTTCATGGTTCACGTATTGCTGAAGCCTGGCTTGGAGAATTTCGAGCATCACTTTACTAGCGTGTGAGATGAGTGCAATTGTGGGGTAGTTTGAGCATTCTTTGGCATTGCCTTTCTTTGGGATTGGAATGAAAACTGACCTTTTCCAGGCCTGTGGCCACTGCTGAGTTTTCCAAATTTGCTGGCATATTGAGTGCAGCGCTTTCACAGCATCATCTTTCAGGATTTGGAATAGCTCAACTGGAATTCCATCACCTCCACTAGCTTTGTTCGTAGTGATGCTTTCTAGGGCCCACTTGACTTCACATTCCAGGATGTCTGGCTCTAGGTGAGTGATCACACCATCGTGATTATCTGGGTCATGGAGATCTTTTTTGTACAGTTCTTCTGTGTATTCTTGCCACCTCTTCTTGATATCTTCTGCTTCTGTTAGGTCAATACCATTTCTGTCCTTTATAGGGCCCATCTTTGCATGAAATATTCCCTTGGTATCTCTAATTTTCTTGAAGAGATC
Source organism: Bos taurus (assembly GCF_002263795.3). NCBI lineage: Eukaryota > Metazoa > Chordata > Mammalia > Artiodactyla > Bovidae > Bos > Bos taurus. The sequence goes on along the minus strand of NC_082638.1, from coordinate 3,760,266 downwards.
TCTTGTCTAGTCTTTCCCATTCTGTTGTTTTCCTTTATTTCTTTGCATTGATCCCTGAGGAAGGCTTTCTTATCTCTCCTATGTGTTCTTTGGAACTCTGCATTCAGATGCCTATATGACTCAGTTATGTGTGTACATATATTGCCTCTTTTGTGAGCCTCCCTCCCACCCCTCTAGGTCATCACAGAGCCCCGAGCTGAACACCCTCTGCTATATGCCAACTTCGCACTAGCTAGGTGTTTCACTAGCTCAGTTGGTAAAGAATCCGCCTGCAATGCAGGAGACCCCGGTTTGATTCCTGGGTTGGGAAGATCCCCTAGAGAAGGGATACGCTGCCCACTCCAGGATTCTTGGGCTTCCCTGGTGGCTCAGCTGGTAAAGAATCCGCCTGCAATGTGGGATACCTGGGTTTTCGATCCCTGGGTTGGGAAGATCCCCTGGAGAAGGGAAAGGCTACCCACGCAGTATTCTGGCCTGGAGAATCCCATGGACTGTATAGTCCACAGGGTCGCAAAGAGTCGGACGCGACTGAGCGGCTTGTACTTCACTTCACTGTGTATACATATCAGAGCTACTCTCTCCATTCATCCCTCCCTTTCCTTTCACCTGTGTGTCCACAAGTCTCTTCTCTACATCTGTATCTCAATTCCTGCCCTGCAAATAGCTTAATCCATACTGTGACTCAGAAAGACACAAAGCACCCCAGTGTTTGCAGCCAGGACATGGGAGCCACCTACATATCCATCAAGACACAAATGGATAAGGAAGCTGTGGTAGATATATACAGTGGAATATTACATAGCCATAACAAAGAATGGATTTGACTCAGTTGTAATGATACAAATGAACCTAGAGCCTGTCATGCAGAGCAACTTAGAAAGAGAAAAATAAATATTGCATATCGATGAATATGTATAACAGCAAGGGCATCCAACCAGTCCATCCTAAAGGAAATCAGTCCTGAATATTCATTGGAAGGACTGATGTTGAAGCTGAAACTCCAATCCTTTGGCCACGTCATATGAAGAGTTGACTCATTGGAAAACACCCTGATGCTGGGAGAGATTGAAGGCGGGAGGAGAAGGGGACGACAGAGGATGAGATGGTTGGGTGGCATCACCAACTCAATGGACGTGGGTTTGGGTGAACTCCAGGAGTTGATGATGGACAGAGAGGTCTGGCGTGCTGCAGTCTTTGGGGTCACAAAGAGTCAGACACGACTGAGCGACTGAACTGAACTGACTGATGATGGAATCTCAACATATGCCCCTAACGTGCCCTGCCTCCTTCCCTTTCTGTGGTGACTGCTAAAATAAGATTTTCCACTGTGTTCCTCAATATTTACTGAAGTGTCTTGATGTGGGGTCATGGGGAATGGAACAGTTCAATCCTCAGGGAGGTATCAGGAAACATAACCTCATGAACACCGTTAGCGAACGGGACCTGAACCTTCCTGGATCCTTCTTGGCATGCAGTTGGAATTTTTTTTTTTTGACTGTCCTGGGTCTTCATTGCTTTGTGTGGCTTTTCCATGAGCTGTGTCGAGCGGAGGTTACTCTCTGGTTGAGGTCCATGGGCTTTGCATTGCGGTGACCGCTCTTCTTGCAGAGCACGTTCTCTAAGGTGAACTGGCTTCTGTAGTTGTGACTCATGGGCTCAGTAGTTAATAGCACATGGGGTTAGCTGCCCCGTGGCTTGGGGGAATCTCCCCAGACAAGGGATCAAACCCATTTCCCCTGCATTGGCAGGTGGATTCTTAACTGCTGGACTACCCGTGAAGTCCTGGTGATTTAAGTCAGGAAGATTGAGTCTTCTGTGTTCCCGTCATACCACAAGGCCACACAGAAGGTTCTCAGTAAATAACTGGTGAATGCAGGTCAACAAGCTTGACTCCTGGTCTCACAGGGACATGTGCTTTCTGGAAACCAGTAACTCTAAGGTCTAGTCCGGGCTGAGACGCTCAAGGGAGCACGTCAAGGACACTGCACTGGTCCTTTGACCTCCTTCCTGTGCCGTCTGCTGACAAGCGAAAGAATCAGCCTGGCGGATGCAGTTTTATCCAGGTATCCAGGTCCCGTCCTGTGCATGAAGCTTTTCTGCCCAGCGTCTGAGTGGATGAGACTCCTTCCCGTTGTGCAGATAATCCTTCTTCGAACCTTTAATATCAGACGGAGAAAACAAAGTCATTCCAGCCCATGTATGCTGTGTTTCAGGAGACCAAACTTCTTCTTTTGACCCCAGGGATGGGACCCCTTTGGTAGCTCAGTGGATAAAGAATCTGCCTGCCTATGCAGGAGAGTCGGGTTCGATCCCTGGGTCGGGAAGATCCCCTGGAGAACGGAATGGCAGCCCACTCTCCAGTATTCTTGCCTGGAGAATCCCCAAGGACAGAGGAGCCTGGTGGGCTACAGTCTGTGGGGTCACAAAGAGTCAGACATGACTGAATGACTAAACCGCCACCACCACAATGGAGCCTCGATTCTTGAGAATTTTTATTTCCCTCGCTATTTGTTCTGATCTGGTTCATATGCACGGGAGACTGTAAATTATTTAGCATTGACTTATCTGTAATTAAGTCTTCTAAATGGACTACGATTTCAGCTGCTGTGTTTTCTTCTCAATTACTTAGAAAATTTAAGGCTTCCTTGGGGGGGCATGTTGAGTCTTTCCCTTGTCCTTTTAATGGTAATTGATTGGCTTGTTCAAATTAGGCTGTTCTGGGAAGAAGGTTAACAAATAAAACCTGGCAAGGGGAGAAGCAGGTGGCGTCAGATGAATGAAGCGCTGTCCGCGCTGGGTCTGTGTCCTCATTAATTTCTCACCTTCCCAAAGTTGCAGATGCATCACGAAGGGTAACTTGAAAAAGGAGCCTGTGTCAGCTACGGAGTTTCAGTTTCCTAACAGGTGTTCCTTTGCTCTCTTGGGTTGCTGTTATTTGCATGGGGTCTTTTATTTTTTGTTGGTGTTTTGTCGCTCAGGCGTGTCCGACTCTTTCTGACCCCCATGGACTGTAGCCCACTAGGCCTCTCTGTCCATGGGATTTCCCAGACAAAAATACTGGAGTGGGTTGCCCTTCCCTTCTCTGGGGGATCTGTCAAGCCAGGGATCCAACCCACGTCTCTGAAGTCTGTTGCATTGCAGGTGGATTCTTTAACACTGAGCCACCAGGGAAGTCCCTTGAGTCTTTTATAACCCATTGTTAATTAAACATCTCAGCTAACTGCATTATCTTGACATTGTAGGTTTACTTTTTTAAATGTTGAAACCACGAACTTCCTCAAAAATCGATGGATGAGGGGAACTGAGGCTGAATGTGGAATCCTGGTTGGTCATTTGTTATTTTATGGTTGGAAACGTCAGATCAGAGTTGAAGAATTTTACAAGGCCAGTAGTTTAATCTTCTCAAGTATTTTCAAATCATTAGGTTTTCTGTGGTTAAGTCTTAGAAGAGATCTCTGAAAATGATGTGCCGTGAAAACCATTTAAAAAAATGTTTAGGTTAATTCTTTATTTTGGCTGTGCTGGGTCTTAGTTAAGGCATTCACATTTTTTAGTTGCAGCATCAATTCAGATCAGATCAGTCGCTCAGTTGTGTCTGACTCTTTGCAACACCATAAGTCGCAGCACGCCAGGCCTCCCTGTCCATCACCAACTCCCGGAGTTCACTGAGACTCATGTCCATTGAGTAAGTGATGCCATCCAGCCATCTCATCCTCTGTCTTCCCCTTCTCCTCTTGCTCCCAATCCCTCCCAGCATCAGAGTCTTTTCCAGTGAGTCAACTCTTCGCATGAGATGGCCAAAGTACTGGCGTTTCAGCTTTAGAATCATTCCTAAAGAAACCCCAGGGCTGACCTCCTTCAGAATGGACTGGTTGGATCTCCCTGCAGTCCAAGGGACTCTCAAGAGTCTTCTCCAACACCACAGTTCAAAAGCATCAATTCTTTGGTGCTCAGCTTTCTTTACTGTCCAACTCTCACATCCCTACATGACCACTGGAAAAACTATAGCCTTGACTAGACGAACCTTTGTTGGCAAAGTAATGTCTCTACTTTTGAATATGCTATCTAGGTTGGTCATAACTTTCCTTCCAAGGAGTAAGTGTCTTTTAATTTCATGGCTGCAGTCACCATCTGCAGTGATTTTGGAGCCCACAAAAATAAAGTCTGACACTGTTTCCACTGTTTCCACTGTTTCCCATCTATTTCCCATGAAGTGATGGGACCAGATGCCATGATCTTTGTTTTCTGAATGTTGAGCTTTAAGCCAACTTTTTCACTCTCCACTTTCACTTTCATCAAGAGGCTTTTTGGTTCCTCTTCACTTTCTGCCATAAGGGTGGTATCATTTGCATATCTGAGGTTATTGATATTTCTCCTGGCAATCTTGGTTCCATCTTGTGCTTCTTCCAGCCCAGCATCTCTCATGATGTACTCTGCATGTAAGTTAAATAAACAGGGTGACAATATATAGCCTTGACTATTCCTTTTCCTATTTGGAACCAGTCTGTTGTTCCATGTGCAGTTCTAACTGTTGCTTCCTGACCTGTATATAGGTTTCTCAAGAGGCAGGTCAGGTGGTCTGGTATTCCCATCTCTTTCAGAATTTTCCACAGTTTATTGTGATCCACACAGTCAAAAGCTTTGGCATAGTCAATAAAGCAGAAGTAGGTGTTTTTCTGGAACTCTGTTGCTTTTTCGATGATCCAGCGGATGTTGGCCATTTGGTCTCTGGTTCCTCTGCCTTTTCTTAAACCAGCTTGAACATCTGGAAGTTCACGGTTCACATATTGCTGAAGCCTGGCTTCAGCATGCAAACCCTTAATTGAGGCTTATGGGAGCTAGTTCTGAGACTAGAGGTCAAACCCAGGTCCCCTGCATTGGGGGGAGACTTTTACTCACTGGACCACAGGAAAGTCCCTAAATGGCTAAACGGCTTTGGAAAGTAGCGTCATCGTGTGTGACATCTCAGGGCCTGGAGAGAACCCTCTGGAGCTCTGAAGGTGTCCCTTTCTCACCAGTGTTTTCTGCCCGCTGCTGGTTGAGAAGCTTTCCGATCCATTTCTCTGTCAGGCCGTTCTGTTGGGAGATGCTACGTCAGCAATTGCAATCTGAAAGGCACCCTCTTGAAGCCCCACCGTTAAGTCTGCTGTATTTTTCTCAGCCAGTCTTCTTTTCCTCTTTTAACTTTTTATTTTGAATTGGGCTGTAGCTGATTAACAATGTTGTGGGAGTTTTAGGCACACCGTAAAGGCACTCAACCACGCATGTACATGGATCCATTCTCCCCAAAACTCCCCTCCCATCCAGGCTGCCACACGACATTGAGCAGAGTTCCCTGTTCTCAGCCAGTCTTCTTGAAGAAAAGAAACTGAAAGTTGCTCAGTCGTGTGTGACTGTTTGCGACCCCGTGGACTATACAGCCCATGGAATTCTCCAGGCCAGGATACTGGAGTGGGTCGTCTTTCCTTTCTCCAGGGGATCTTCCCAAAAGCTAGGGATCGAACCTGGGTCTCCTGCATTGCAGGTGGATTCTTTACCAGCTGAGCCACCAGGGAAGCCCAAGAATACCAGAGTGGGTAGCCTATCCCTTCTCCAGGGGATCATCCTGACCCAGGAATTGAACCCGGGTCTCCTGCATTGCAGGCGGATTCTTTACCAGCTGAGCCACCAGGGAAGCCCTCTTGAAGAAAGGGGTCATGGAAATGCCTTTGCGTCACTTCCCACTGCTTTTGCAGCGTGTTCATTTCCTCCTACTGCTGAACAGAGCATCACAAAGTTACTGGTGTGAACAGGACGCACGGACGAGCTCAGTGCTGGAGCTCCCGTGTCTGGTGCAGAAGCCAGGCTCAGCAGGGTCAGTTCCTTCTGGAAGGTCTAGGGGAGGGGAGGATCCACTGTCGTGCCTTCTCCCGGTTCTGCCCCTCCTTGATTCCTGCTCCCTTGTCCCATCACCTCCTCTGTCTGCTTCATCTGTCACATCACCTTCTCTCACTCTGACCGCCGCCTTCTCGTTTCATTTGTTTCTTAGTCACTCAGTCCTGTCCCAATCTTTTGCCACCCCAAGGACTGTAGCCCGCCAGGCTCCTCTGTCCGTGGGGATGCTCCAGGCAAAAAGACTGGAGCGGGTTGCCATGCCCTCCTCCAGGGGGATCGTCCCGACCCAGGGATCGAACCTCCACCCCCCGTGTTGGCAGGCTGATCTTTCCCCGCTGAGCCACCTTGTGAAGGAGGCCCCCTCTTCCTTTTAAGGACCTTGTAATTCCTCTGGCCTCAGCCGGATGAACCAGGGACATCTCCCCATCCCAGGACCCTTGGTTTGATCACATGTTCAGCGTCCACATTAAGTTCTCTGCCAGGGAAAGCTGTGTGTTCTCAGGAATTCTGGAAATACAGAAGTGGATGGCTTTGTGGTATGCATGTGTATGTCTGGCTGGGGGTGGAGTCATTCAAAAGCATTAGTTGCAGACTCTTGAGAGTCCCAAGTACTGCAAGGAGATCCAACCAGTCCATCCTAAAGGAGGTCAGTCCTGGGTGTTCATTGGAAGGACTGATGCTAAAGCCGAAACTCCAATCCTTTGCGATCAGGTCCAATCCTGATGCGAAGAGCTGACTCATTGGGAAATACCCTGATGCTGTGAAAGATTGAGGGCAGGAGGAGAAGGGGACGACAGAGGATGAGATGGTTGGATGGCATCACCGACTCAATGGACATGGGTTTGGGTGGACTCCAGGAGTTGGTGATGGACAGGGAAGCCTGGCACGCTGTGGTTCCTGGGGTTGCAAAGAGTCAGACACGACTGATCGACTGAACTGAACTGAACTGAACTGGAATCATTGAACCTACTACAGGTTGAAGGCTGCAATCCTGTGAGTGTCAGGAGATGAGTCTCAACTCTCACCTTCAGTGACCTCTGCCACACCCATCTCCTTCCCTGGCATGGTCTCTCTTCCGTCTGTCTGTCTCTCTCTCTTATTTTGGCCGCACCTCCTGACATGTGGGTTCTTAGGTCCCCAACCAGGGATGGAACCTCTGCCCGCTGCAGTGGAAGCCTGGGGTCCTAATCCTTGGACCCACAAAGAAGTCTCCTCCTCCATCTCTTTTACAAAATTCTTATTCCTTTTTCTTTTCCCCTTCCTTCTTAGCATCCTCTTCACTTCCGTTCCACCTGCTCCCACCCCTTCCTTCTCTTCGACTCTTTGCGACGCCATGGACTGCAGCACACCAGGCTTCCCTGTCCATCACCCTCTCCCAGAGTTTGCTCAAACTCATGTCCATTGAGTTGGGGATGCCTTCCAACCATCTCATCCTCTGTCATCCCCTTCTCCTCCTGCCCTGAATCTTTCCCAGCATCAGGGTCTTTTCCAATGAGTCAGCTCTTCGCATCAGGTGGCCAAAGTATTGGCGTTTCAGCTTCAGCATCAGTCCTTCCAATGAATGCTCAGGGTTGATCTCCTTTAGGCTTGAGTGGTTCAATCTTCTTGCAGTTCAGGGGACTCTCAAGAGTCTTCTCCAGCACCACAATTTGAAAGCATCAATTTTTCGGTGCTCAGCTTTCTTAATGGTCCAACTCTCACATCCATACATGACTACTGGAAAAATCATAGCTTCCTGTAGATGGAGCTTTGTCAGCAAAGTGATGTCTATCGTCTATGGCATTGCATAGCGTTGGACATGACAGAGTGACTTAACACTTTTCACTTTCCTCCCTTAGCTGACCTTTCTTGGGAGCTAGGAAAAAATCCCGTTAAGCCTTCTGACTCCATTCCCACCCACACATCACTTCTCAGGGAAAGCTTCCTCCCCCTGTAAAATCCCTTATCTAACAGCATCTCAGGCTAACTGGAGCGCTCCACGTTTACTGGAATGTCTCACTTCTCTCCCAGACTAAACATTCGAGTATCGGAAATATTTTGTGTTACTATAACCATCTGAGACAGTGCTCATGCACAGTTAAAACCTATTTGTTGAAGACAGTATAATAAATTATGATAAGCTTATATGTTATAAGCTTGTAATATAATTATAGATTATAATACTGTTGTAATAAAAATATGTATTAGTAGCAGTGAAGGCTGTGTTTAGAGCAGTGGTCCCCAACGTTTTGGTACCGACCTCTGGTTTCATGGAAGACAGTTTTCCCACAGACCAGGGGCGGGGGATGGTAATGCGATGATTCGAGGATGTTGCATTTATTGTGGTCTTTATTTCTATTATTATTACATCAGCTCCAGCACAGATCATGAGGCATTAGATCCCACAGATTCCAGACCCCAGATTTACAGGTATATCTCGACTCTACCGACAGTCTCTCTTAGCTTTGCTTGTTCGTGTTAATTTCCATAGTATGTGTATGTTTGGTGGTGATTTAGTCGCTAAGTCGTGTCGAGGTCTTGCGACGGCGTGGACTGTAGCCCCGCCAGGCTCCTCTGTCCATGGGATTCTCCGGGCAAGAATACTGGACTGGGTTGTCATTTCCTTCTCCAGGGGATCTTCCCGACCCAGGAAGTGAACCCAGGTCTCCCGCGTTGTAAGCCAATTCTCTACTGACCGAGCTAAGAGGGAACCTCTATGTAAATGATACTGGGGCTTCCTTGGTGGTGTGAGTGCTAATGAACCCGCCTGCCAGTTCAGGAGACACAGGACCTACGGGTTCCATCCGTGGGTCGGGAAGATCCCCTAGAGGAGGAAGTGGCAGCCCACTCCAGTATTCTTGCCTGGAGCATCCCATGGAGCCTGGCAGGCTACACTCCATAGGGTCAAAAAAGAGTCGACTGAACAACAAACTCAGAATGGACGACTGAAGAAGTCAGGAATCCCTTGGCAGTTCCCTGTGCCACCTGCTAGAATTTATTCCATCTGTACAGAGTTGGCAGAAGGCGGCCAATGTCCCTGATGACCTGAGCGGACTCCCTTCTACTTGGTCAACACTAATGTCGCCGAGACCTCTTGATATACGGATGCAGGTGAAAATAAAGCTCCCTTCTGAGCACACAGAACATTTGTCTCTGTCTCTCTGAAGAGACAGGCTAAATATTGCTGTCTTCTGATGCAATATTGTTTTCCTCCAAGAGGTGCTCAGCCTTCACTTAAAAGAAAAATGTTGGCCGGGCCCGTGGAAATGAACTGATAACCTTGTTTTGGGGGGGGGGGGTAGGACTCTGCTCCAGGGTAGCTACTAAAGAGTAATGTTTTCAAAATAACACTGAGAGATGAAAGTGAACGTTAAAAAAAAAATGCTGTCAGCGATTTAGACCTTCTCAAGGTCGTGTGGAGAATTGCTTAACTGGAGTTATTGCCACTCTGATCTCATATATATATATATATATATATATTTTTTTTTTCCCCCTGAGAAATGGCCTAGCCAAAGATTTATTTTTTCTCTTTTTTAAACCCAGTACGGTTGCTACTTTCTATATTTATAAACAGGAGAGAAACATACCCGGTGTTAATTGTAACCAACAGGCACAATAGGAGGAACCGGTTCCTCTTGATTTGTGCTCTGGTGGAGTTTTACCGAGGAAGGTTGAGTTGAAGGCTCTCTCTGTTGTGGAAATGAGTTGTTTTGTTCTGTCCAGGGGCTCTTGTTTTAATTTCTAAAGGGGATGTACTCTCTAAAGCTACACATTTAATTTTGTAAGACAAAAGGAGCTAACTTTGCTTAAACCAGGAAGGGCTCTTAGTGTTGCTAGTAGCTTGTCATTTCCTGTGTGATGGTAGCTGTCTTCAGCACTTTAGTCATTAGGAATGTGTGTGCTAAGTCGCTTCAGAGTGTTTGACTCTGTGCAACCCCACGGACTGTAGCTTCCAAGGCTCCTCTGTCCATGGGGTTCTGCCGGGAAGAGTACTGACTGGGTTGCCATGCCCTCCTCCAGGGAATCTTCCCGACCCAGGGATCAAACTTGGGTCTCCTGCATTGGCAGGCAGGTTCTTTTACCCCTAGTGCCGCCTGGGAAGCTCAACTCTTAGGTGACAGAGAGAAATAAGGAAGTGTCTTTGGGAAGGCGGATAAGGTTCAGAGGCCGTGCACATCCCAGCCTTGCAAGGGAGCAACAAGCCATCTCTTGCTTTACCTTCTTTGAACCCGAACTTTGCTGGCCTCTGTGGGTCTTATAATTGCTTTTTGATCCCGAGAGATAATCACTTGCTCCCTCAAACTGTTGGACAGTTGAGTCTTCAAGGGCACAGAGGTCACGCCGGCTAAATCTGCCATCGGTGACCAACCTTGTTGTAATATGCTGTGAACCCAGCCGTGATCACCTTGGGGCGTCCAGGTCAGCATGCTCACACCCAGTAATCAGACCACGGTGCCCCTCGTGGAGACCAGGGGCTTTCTCTCCTTGTAGAGGAGTGCCCTAAGATTTACGCAAATGGCTCTTCTCTCAATTTTAGCCTACCATCACCTTTTATCTAACAATTTTTTTTTAATGTGAATCTATTTTTGGCTGCACTGGGTCCTTGTTGCTGTTCACAAGCTTTTCTCTGGTTGCGGTGATCAGGGGCTGCTGTTGACTTGTGAAGCGTGGGCTTCTCATCGTGGTGGCTTCTCTTGCTTCGGTAATTATGGCTCGGAGCTGAGGAGTAGCATCTCCTGGGCTTAACACAGGCTCGGTAGTCATAACGCAGGGGCTTAATCGCTGCGTGGCCTGTGAGCTCTTCTTGGACCAGAGATGGCACCCGTGTCCCTGGCACTGGCAGGCGGATTCTTAACCGCTGGACCACCAGGGAAGTCCTCCTACTGTGTTTTAAAAGATAACTGCAGAGTCATGGACACTCACAGGAGGTGGTTGACATCAGGCATACTCTTTTCCCGCATGTCCGGATGATGCTGTTGCTAAGATAACATGACCTGAAGCCTGCTGCTTTTACCCTTGGCTGTGTGACGCTTTTAGAACCTTGGTGAACAAAGCCTGCCTTCTCTTCTTTGCCACGCTATAATCAGTGGTTTGATTTTTTTTAATTTTTTTTTTTTAGTTATTAGCACAGGGGAGTTTTGTTAGCTCAGAACTCCAGAAGGTCAAGGTGATATTCTATCTTTGCCAGTCCCATGGAATTTAGCATTTGGCCATTCTTTTCATTGTTGTTCAGTCGCTCAGTCATTCCCGACTCTTTGCGACCCCATGGACTGCAGCACGCCAGGCTTTCCTGTCCATCACCATCTCCCGGAATTTGCTCAAACTCATGTCCATCTAGTCAGTGATGCCATCCAACCATCTCATCCTCTGTCGTCCCCTTCTCCTCCCACCCTCAATCCTTCCCAGCATCAGGGTCTTTTCCAATGAGTCAGCTCTTTGCATCAGGTGGCCAAAGGATTAGAGCTTTGGCTTCAGCATCAGTCCTTCCAGTGAATATTCAGGACTGATTTCCTTTAGGATGGACTGGTTGGATCTCCTTGCAGTCTGAGGGACTCTCAGGAGTCTTCTCTAACACCACAGTTCAAAAGCATCAATTCTGTGCTCAGCTTTCTTTATGGCCCAACTCTCACATCCACATCTCCTGGATTTTAGTTCGTCTCTGGCATTTCAGTTAGTCAGCTATTTCAGCATGCACACATGCGTGTACACACACACACACACACACACACACCCCTACAAATGTGACTCTTTTCTGTATAGGTGATGTAGCAGATTTGCATTAATCACCACCAAAAAGATCTCTGATGATGATCCAGACTTGGGATATGTAGGGCATCAGGAATCCACTCCTTCTGTTTTTGCAAACATTTCTATCACGGCGTCATAAGTGGGCTTACTTACGACTTACACAGACTCGCAAAACATCTTTCCACAAAACGAATGGCACCTTCCTCTGTACTGCCTTAGGTTTTCAAGATCAAAGCTTCATTGAAAACATTCCATGCTGGCGATGGGTTTAAGAACTCAAACTCTGGAGGGACGGATTTAAAGGCAACCACTTTATATTAATGCTTTATATTAGTGCTGCCTGATATCTTGAACTTAAGACGGAAGTAAGGAGCACCAGCATGACTTCACTTCCACTTTTCACTTTCATGTATTGGAGAAGGAAATGGCAAACCACTCCAGTGTTCTTGCCTGGAGAATCCCAGGGACGGGGGAGCCTGGTGGGCTGCTGTCTATGGGGTCGCACAGAGTCAGACACGACTGAAGGGACTTAGCAGCAGCAGCAGCAAGGGCATCAGGAAATTTAAAGCTCAATAAACATGTCGTGGTTTTATTGTTTCAACATTTCAGCTCTGCTAGGTAGAATATTATAACACTGAAGAGACTTTGTATCCTAGTGGTTAAGAGCACAGAATTTGGAAAGAAAAGAAACATAGTGTGACTTGTGATATCACCTCTGCTTCCTTAGACAGGTTTCAAGTTCTTTAGAGCATCCACCTTCTTCTCTGTAAAGCAGGTAGAGAACAGTTGTTCTCATCGCCGTGTGTGGGGTAAGAGAGAGAGCCTGGCATTCCACCTGGAACTCTGTTGGTACTCACTCGATGCCTCTCAAACAGTGATTTCATGGGGACAAAGTAGTTTATTTAAAAAACATATTTTTTGCAATTATATGACCATTTTCTGAATTTGTCATTCTTCAGTCGCTCAGTCATGTCTGACTCTTAGGGGTCCCATGGACTGCAGCACGCCAGACCTCCCTGTCCTCCACTGTCTCCTGGAGCTTGCATACATTCATGTCCATCGAGTTGGTGATGCCATCCAACCACCTCATCCTCTGTCATCCCCTTCTCTGCCCGCCTTCAATCTTTCCCAGCTTCAGGGTCTTTTCAAATGAGTCAGCTCTTTGCATCAGGTGGCCAAAGGACTGGAGTTTCAGCTTCAGCATCAGTCCTTCCAGTGAATATTCAGGACTCTTCCTTTAGGATGGACTGATTTCCTGACTCTCAAGAGTCTTCTCCAGCACTAGAGTTTGAAAGCATCAGTTCTTTGGCGCTCAGCCTTCTTTATGGTCCAGCTCTCACATCCATACATGACTACTGGAAAAACCATAGCTTTGACTAGACGGAAGTTGTCGGCAAAGTGATGTCTCTGCTTTTTAATAAGCTGTCCAGGTCTGTCATATGTTTCTTTCCAAGGAGCACGTGCTTATTTATTTTATGGCTGCCTTCACTGTCTGCAGTGATTTTGGAGGCCAAGAAAATAAAATCTGTCACTGCCTCCACGTTTTCCCCTTCTGTTTGCCATGATGTGATTAAACTCACATTTCTTTTTCAGAGCTGTTTTAGATTTACAGCAAAGGTGAGAGAGAGGTACAGACAGTTTCCATTCCCTCCCTGCCCGTGTTCATGTTCCAACCCCACTATTATGAACACCTCTCACTTCCACCCCCAGAGTGGGGTGCGTGTATATACATATCTATTTAACTAAGGAATAACCTACATTGCCACATTGTCAGCATCCAAAGGCCAGCCTTTGCATTAGCGTTCACTCTGGGTCTTCTACATCCCATGGGTGTGGACAAGCGTGGAACGACATGGATCCATTGTTAGAGTGTTGTCAAGAGTATTTTCAATGTCCTAACGCTTCTGTATATCACCCTTCTCACCACCCCAGTCCTGGCACCCACTGATGCTTTTACTGTCTCTACAACGCTGCCTTTACCAGAACGTCACCGACCTGAAATCACACATTCTGTAGCCTTTTCAGATCAGCTTGTTTCACGGAGTGAAATCCATGCATTGAAGGTTCATCCGTATCTTTTTTATGGCCCAGTAGCTCAGTTCTGCCTTATCATTGAGTACTCTCCCGTTATCTGGATCGACTGTAGTTTATTTATCCTTCCAACTGCCGGGGAATATCTCGGTTTCTTTCAAGTTTGGACCTCGATCGCTAGAGATACTATAAACACCAGCGTGTGGATTTTTGTGTGGCTACAAGTTTCCAGCTCCTTTGGGTAATTACTCAGGAGTGTGATTGCTGGAATCTACTATATTCGTCACATCCTATGCAAGGGAACACTCTGGATTTTCTTCTTGAATACCGAAACAGTGGTATGCCTCGGGAATGACAACAGACTTGGCAAAATTAGGCTTCCAAATTCAGTGGCGATGTGTTTGCCAAAGGGATTAATCACACCTATTTTTAGGATAGTATTTCTGGCACGAGAAGCAAGGAAAGGGACGAAGCATTTGAAAATGCCCACTTCTCCGCAGACCAGCCAATCCTAAAGGAAATCAACCCTGGATATTCATTGGCAGGACTGATGCTGAAGCTGAAACTCCAATACGTTGGCCACCTGATGTGAGGAGCCAACTCACTGAATAAGACCCTGATGCTGGGAAAGATTGAGGGCAGGAGGAGAAGGGGATGACAGAGGATGAGATGGTTGGATGGCATCACTGACTCCATGGACATGGGTTTGAACGAACTGCAGGAGATAGTGAAGGGCTGGGGAGCCTGTCATGCTGCAGTCCATGGGGTCACAAAGAGTCAAACATGGTTTAGCCAGTGAACAATTTCTCCCCAGACCAGCTCTCACTGACGTCAGTTGCTTGGACAAGGCTCGTATTTGAGACAGATCTACCTTCATAAACAGCCATGCTTCCGTAGCAAAGCTCTACCTCTGAGAACTTAAAGAATTAGACGAATCTAATATATCACTGATGCTCCACAAAGTTACATCTGATCCATTGTCTTCTCTCTTGTTTTCTGTAAATGCATTTTTTTCCCCCTACATTACCACAGACTTTCCCCACCAAAGCTTCTCTCCTGGGGAAAGATGGTTGGATTTAATTTTCTGTATATCTAATCCTAAGATTGGAAACTTAATCCCACAGTACTGTTTAGGTAAGCTATTGGGTTTTCTTTGGCAAATTCAAGAATATGGAAATCGTCGTATATTCCCAATATGTTTCATATAAAAGACAGAAGGGCAGGAGCGTGTCCATCATTCTCTCGTTTCTGGCATGGCTGCAAAGTCACTGTAATGCATTTGTCTGCTTTGACTGTCGTTTAGTCATTTAGTCATGTCCGACTTTTTGCGACCTCATGGACTGTAGCATGCCAGGCTCCTTTGTCCGTGGGGCTTCCCAGACGAGAATACTGGAGTGTATTGCCATTTCCTCCTCCGGCGGATCTTCCTTACCCAGGGATCATCGAATCCACGTGTCCTGCATTTGCGGGCAGATTCTTTACCCTGTGGGCCACCAGAGAAGTCCAAAAGAGGCATAAATGGCTTACAGGAGGCTTCCCGGATGGTGCAGTTGGCAAACAGACCCACGAGACGCAAGTTTGATATCTGGTTCAGGAATATTCCTTGGAGGAGAAAGTGGAAACCCACTCCAGTATTGTTGCTTGGGAAATCCCATGGAGAGAGGAGCCTGGCGGGTTATAGTCCTTGGAGTTTCAAAGAGTGGAACATGACCCAGTGATTGAGAACACATGCAGATATCTTATACATAAATTATTCTGCCATCATTGAAAGATCTAAGCTTCCATGCCTGCATGGCACACTGGATACCCAGCATGAGAATGAAATGAAATTCACTCCCAAAGCACGCTGCTGGGAAGCTTCACAACAGCAGCTACAGAGAGAAGAGCCTAAGAATCTGGGATCTTCAGGCGGTCGGAAGGTCAAATAAAAAAAAAAAAAGAATAACCTCAAATAATCAAGAGTTACAATACCATGGGCACTTCAAAAATCTTCCATTAATCTAAGTAGAGGGCTTCCCTGGTGGTTCAGTCGGTAAAGAATCCTCCTGCAATGCAGGAGACTTGGGTTCAGTCCCTGGGTTGGTAAGATCCCCTGGAGGAGGAATTGGCGACTCACTCCAGTATTCTTGCCTGGGAAATCCCATGGACAGATGAGCCTGGAGGGCTCCATGGGGTAGAAAAGAGTCAGACACGACTGAGTGACTAATCACACATTCTGAACAGAACTGATTTCCGATCTAAAACTCTGTTCTGAATGATAGAGTCCACTGGAGGTCAGAGTCTAGAATCTTAACTCATGCAGGGTCTCTAAAGATAGCCTGCTCTTGCCTTTTTTTCTCTGAAAGCTGTGTGATGCTGTGTTTCTTCAAATAGCAAAATACATCAAGCTTCCCTAGCAGTCTAGCCGGTAGGACCCTGCACTTCACACTGCTGGGGGCTCGGGTTCGATCCCTGGTCAGGGAACTAAGATCCCACAAGCCATGTGTCTTGGCCAAAAACCGAAAAAGCAGAATACTTAATGAACGGAGAGACTTGCTTTCCAAGAAGCAGTGGACTTCACAGAACACAGCCAGAGCCATTGAGTCTCCCATGAATTCCGGGCAAAGACTGGGACAGAAAACGATGTTCAAGAGAGACATTGAGGGGAAAAAAAATAAATAAACGAAAAGGAAATGGAGCGTTTGGTCATTTGCACATGCTCATGGGCTGCCCAGTTGGACAAATGATGCTTTAGAAAAGGGTATCCATCTGCACGCACCCTCAAACTTTGACTTTATTATTTTTTTTGAGAAAAATTTCATTTCAACAAAGAAAAACTTAGTGTTGTCTTTTTTTTTTTAATGTTTCTTTGTTTTATTTATTTTGGCTGTGCTGAGACTTTTGCTGTGTGCGTTACTGCTCACGGCCTTTACTTTAGTTGCAGCAAACAGGGTCTGTTCTTGGCTGTTCACAGGTTTCTCATTATGGTGGAGTCTCTTTTTTTATGGAGCACAGGCTCAGTAATTGGTAGCACACAGGCTTTCTTGCCTCAAGGCATATGGGATCTTCCTGGACCAGGGATCAAACCCGTGTCTCTTGCATTGGCAGGCGGATTAACCATTGGACCATCAGGGAAGTTCCCCACTTTGTCGTAAAAGCCAAACTTCTTTTATTGTTTAACAATTGTTTTATTGTTACTGTTTAAGGACCAACTGCAACCTCAAACAGCTAATTCCTGCCCCAGGGTCCACCCTCTCCCTCACAAGCATGCCTGTCCTGAGAGGAGAGTTTCTGGTATAAAGACCGTCCTGGAGATGGGCATCACGTTTTCTCTTTTGTTTTTTGGCGGGGAAGCGTTTAAAAAAATGAACAATAGGTTCACAGCAAACATGAATACAGAGTTCTTAGGCTGTTAAACTGTCTCCAGTTAAAACAGGTCATTCAAAAGAGGAGAGTTTTTTTAGACAGCCAGTGGGAATTTGCTGCTCAGGAAACTCAAACTCTAGGCTCTGTATCAACGTAAAGGGGAGGGATGGGGAGGGAGGTTCAAAAGGGAGGGGATATATGTACACCTGTGGCTGATTCATGTTGAGGTTTGACAGAAAACAGCAAAATTCTGTAAAGCAATGATCCTTCAATAAAAAAAAAAATTATTTTTTTTTTATTTTAAAAGGAGATTTTTGTTAGACTCCAGAGCTTGCTTCAAGAGTCCCGTTAATTGCACAGTGACACTGATGTTTGTAGTAGAGAATTATAAAAGCTAAAGAGTGTCTGTAACTGTTCTGGGAAGTTTAGACACGAGGCAAAGAGGATGGATCCTGTCTACGTATGATGTAGACATTCTCCATCTGCTGTTGTACCTTCATAGCTAGGTATTCTACATATGATGTAGAGTCATTTATGCATGTTCCAGCTGAAAATCACATATCAAGAAAATGTAGCGGGGGCTTCCGAGGTGGCTCGGTGGCCAAGAATCCACCAGCCAATGCAGGAGACACGGGTTCAATCCCTAATTGGGGAAGATCCCATACGCCGCAGGGCAACTAAGCCCATGAACCACAAGGACTGAACCTGTACTCTGTTGCCCACACGCCCTAGATCCCTTGCTGCACGAAAGAATCCACCCCAGGGAGAAAGCCAAGCACCACAGAGAGTAGCCTCTGCTCACTGCAACTAGAGAAAAGCCTGCCCGGCAACAGAGACCCAAGACAGCCAGAAACAATATATACAATTTAAAAAAAAAAAAGAGAGAGAGAGAGAAAGTAGCAAAGCATATATTTTTTAGAACTTTGTGGGGAAAGATAGATTGAGAGTTTGGGACTGACACGTAGATACTGCTCCATTTAAAACACATAGCTCGCAAGGACCTAGTGTTAAAAATTTTTTTTTTTTTTGATGGAGCATATTTTAAGAAGCAAAGCTGAGACACGCCTGGAGATCGTTCTGCCTCCACGGCAGGCATGGTGGGTGGGAGGCAAAGGGATTGAACCTTGGGGCCCACGTTTGCTGTGTTGGGGTATCACTTCTGCTTAAATAATACTTACAGTTTCCCTTTTAAGACAGCGTATGAGTATTTGTGTTGAAATGAGATTTTCCTAAAAGAAAAAATAAAAAAAAGAATAAAATAAGGCCCAAGTTTCATGACATTTTTTTACATGTAAGCAGAGACCCTGGGTCCAAGCATCAGTGGCCGGTCGGGCGGCCCATTCGAATCTCCTGGAGGATCTGATATTTACAAACACCTGGTCTTCCACCCCTCCCCACCCCTGGAGATGCTTGACCACGTGGGTCTGGAGTGGGGCCTGGACCGGGGGTTTCTCAGTTCTCCCCCAGGCGTCCAGTAGAGAGCTCAGTCTCAGAACGAGAACTATAGTACAGAGTTTCCTGCTGATTCAAAAATCACGTCCCTGGTTCCCTTCACCGAGGTACGGCACTTACCCTTAAAAGATAAATACGAGGGTGTACAGCGAATGCCCGTTGGCTCTCTAGTTTACATTTGGTAATGTAACTTTCCATGCTACTCTCTCCATACATCTCACCCTGTCCTCCCCTCTCCCAATGTCCATAAGTCTTTTCTCTGTCTGTTTCTCCATTGTTGCCTTGTAAATAAATTCTTCAGTACCATTTTTGTAGATTCTGTATATATGCTTTAGAATACGGTATTTATCTTTCTCTTTCTGACTCACTTCATTCTGTATTACAGGCTCTAGCTTTATCTGTCTCTTCAGAACTGACTCAAATGCCTTCTTTTTTATGGCTGAGTAATATTCCATTGTGTATATATACCCCCAACTTGAAACTCAAACAGGGGCTCTGGATCAACCTAGAGGGGTGGGATGGGGAGGGAGATGGGAGGGAGGTTCAAGAGGGAGGGGATATATGTACACCTCTGGCTGATTCATGTTGAGGTTTGACAGAAAACAGCAAAATTCTGTAAGGCAATTATCCATCAATTGAAAGAAAAAAATACATTAAAGAGCAAAGAAAGAGAGAGGGACTTAAAATCCGAAGCCTTAGTTTAAATCTGGAAATTACACCTTATTAACTATATAATACTGATTCATTTAATCTCTTTTCTTCAATTTTTTCACCTGTTAAAAGGAGGGTTAAGTTCGACTGTTTTTAGGGTTACGGTAAAGATTACATCATTTTAAACCTTAAAAAAAAAAGAAAAAGGCGAGGGTGTACCATGAGCCAGGTTCATACTCGTTTCTTGTTTTCCTTTTCCTCCTTATTATCGGATGTGCTCTTTCCAGAAAGGCAGCCGTGGCTGATAAGTGACCTAATGCCCCTCTCAGAAAGCCTTTCACTCTTGGGGTTGTTTTCCTTTTCTGTTCTTTAAAAGCCCAAGTCACAGAACGTCCTCGTGGTGGAGGGCTTTTTGTCTGTCCTGCGGGAGGCCCATCGGGCTGGTTCAGAGGCACCTCTGCCAATTTCACCGTTGCCCCCTTTTCTTTCCTGTTTCTCGAGCATTGCATGAGGTTAAATTAAACACAATTATCTCAGTTTGAATTTCCTGGGGAAGTCCGGCCTTCTAAGTGGCTCTTTGGAGGAGCTCCCTGAATTCTTCGGGTCTTAATTCCGTGAGGTCCTTTCATGACATCATTACCTGCTGTAGAAATTTGTCCAGTGGTGAGGGATGCACGTGTGGAAGCCAGGTTTTCCTTTCACCGTAATCTGCTTCTTCTGAGCGTCTACCCTGATGCTGGGAAAGATTGAGGGCAGGAGGACAAGGAGGCGACAGAGGATGAGATGGTTGGATGGCATCACCGACTTGATGCAAATGAGTTTGAGCAAACTCCGGGAGTTGGTGATGGACGGGGAGGCCTGGTGTGCTGCAGTCCATGGGGTGGCAAAGAGTCAGACCCGACTGAGCGACTCAACTGAACTGAGCTTCTATAGTGAGAAGTATTGACCTTCTCCCGACAAACCCTGGTCACTATCAATACCATGCTTTACTTTCTTCAGCCAGCATAGCCCGCATGATGGCGTGCAGGTAGGTCTCTGTATTATGAGACGAGAAGTGAGGGACTCAGCTCCCTTCTGTTTATTTTTAAAAGACACTGTTTATTTTTAAGGAGTTTCTTTCTTCCAAGGAGAAACCCACTCACGAAATCCACGTGGGCTGGCATATTGAGCTGGCATTGTGACATGATCTGATCCTTGGGCCTCTTTCTCAGATGATGGATGTTGCTGGAACTCATTTGTTCCCCCATGGCAAACACCTGTGTTTCCTCTTGCCTGGAGGTCCCTTCCTAGGATCTAGAAAAGTCTTCTTCATGAATGGCGGGCTGTCTGTCCTTCCTGCCTCTCGGGATCTGTCTTCACCATTTTCCTTAAAGAGTTTTGCCTTCCTAACTTTACTCTTGTGTGTTTAAGCTTTACTCAGTTGCTTGGTCATGTCCGGCTCTTTGTGACCCCATGGACTGTAGCCCTCCAGGCTCCTCTGTCCGTGGGGTTCTCCAGGCAAGAACACTGGAGTAGGTGGCCATTTCCTCCTCCAGAGGATCTTCCCGACCCAGGGATCGAACCCATGTCTCCTGCGTCTTCTTCATTGGCAGGTAGATTGTTTACAACGGAGCTACAGTCTTGTTAAAGCTAGTGGATTTCTGATGTTCTTGAGTGTGTGCATGTGTGTGTGTGTTTAATTTGGAGGATAATTGGTTTACCGTATTGTTAGTTTCTGCTGTACGACAGTGTGAATCAGCTGTACATATACATACATCCCCCCCTTCTTGATTCACACCTCATCCCACCCGGGTCATCACAGAGCTGAGCCGTGCTCCCTGTGTCACGCAGCACCTTGCTAGCAGTCTATTTCACACATGGTGGTGTATAGAAGTCAGTGCTGCTCTCTCAATTTGTCCCACGCTCTCCTTCCCCCTCTCTGTCAACGGGTCTGTTTTCTGTGTATGCATCCGTATTCCTGCCTAGCAAACAGGTTCATCAGGACCATCTTTCTGTATTCCATATATATGCCTTAATATTTGATATTTGTTTTTCTCTTTTTCACTTTCCTTTCCTCCTTATGACAGACTCTGCATTTCTCCACCTCACCAAAACAGACTCAATTTTGCTCCCCTTTTATGGCTAATATTCTGCAGCCTAGCAGTCCATCTACATGAATGGATCAAGAATCTGTGGTACATACCCACAATGGGATATTGAGTGTATTTTTAAAAGGTCTTCATTTGGGAAGTAAAATCAAGCATCTAAATGGGTCTCCTTGAAAGAGGGTGAAACTGAAAGTCGCTCAGTTGTGTCCGACTCTCTGTGACCCCATGGACCTGTGGAATTTTCCAGGCCAGGATACTGGTGTGTAGGTAGCCTTTCCCTTCTCCAGGGGATCTTCCCAACCCAGAGATCAAACTCAGGTCTCTTAAATTGCAGGCAGATTCTTTACCATCTAAGCCACCAAGGAAGTACCTCTAATAAAGTGAAGGGAAATGTTAGTCACCCAGTCCTATCTGAGTCTTTCTAACCCAAAGACCTATAGCCGACCAGACCCCTCTGTCCATGGACTTTTCCAGGCAAGAATACTGGAGTGGGTTGCCATTTCCTTCTCCAGGAGATCTTCCCAACCCAGGAATTGAACCGAGGTCTCTTTGGAGAGACACTTGAAGCTCGTCTGTAAAAGCCTTGGATAAGCAATTACACCCCCTCCCCATAGACACAGACAACAGACAAGTGAAGTTTATAAATACATATGGAAGGCTGTTACCTGGACTGCCATAATTACCATGTTTTCCTAATGACTTAATTAATTCAAAGACATTCTCAACAGAGGCAAGTTGTTTTGTATGTGGCTGTTTTAAAACCTCTTGGACATGATCACCCTGCCCTCCTCCAGTATCTGAAGCTCCTTCGGAATTCAGTCTTAAAATGGCAGTGTCGTGTTGGTGAATTCCCACTTGGCAGGGAGTCTGCCAGGTGAAAATCTAACATGAAGGTTTTATCTGCGTGTGTATCACGCCCTCTGAGTGATACCGCCGGGGGTGTGGGCCAGTGGAAAAGAACACGCAGTAACAGGGATGTGCTAACGGATAATTAAGGTGGGGAAAATAGAACCATCATGGCAGAGGATTTAATTGGGTCTAATTGGGTTAAGAGGAATAGGCCAGAAGGAAAGAATAGCTCTTAATAGGAGGTCTGAAAATAACCAAGGAAAGCATTCATTGCAAAAAAAAAAAAAAAGCTGTGACATCTGATGATTGTAATGCAAAGGAAAAATCAACCTTTTTATATCCTGCTCTGTGCAGAAGGAGGTGAAGGTTAGAAAGAAATCTTTCCATATATTTATATGTGTGTGTGTGTGTGTGAAAAGTGCAACGTCTGAAAGTGTTAGTAGCTCAGTCGTTTCCGACCCTTTGCGACCCTCTGAACTATAGCCCACTGGGCTCCTCTGTCGATGGAATTGTTCAGGCAAGAATACCAGAGTGGGTTGCCATGCCCTCCTCCAGGGGATCGAACCCAGGTCTACTGCCTTGCAGATAGATTCTTTGCCATCTGATACATATATAAGAAAAGCAAGAAAGAGTTTTGAGTTGCGAAAGGGGAGGTGCCACAGGTTACACGTCAGAAAGGATAGCGTTATCTTCAGGGTTTCAGGGTTGTGCCATTAAACACTCCGGAGCGTCTATAACATGGAGGCTTTCTGCGTCCCTTGTCTTAGACACGGATCGCGGGAAACAGATGGGTGACACGGCCGAAAGCTGTGGCTTTATAAATGCCATCGTCAGTTCTGTTCTTCCCTGCATTGCTTCTCCACGGCTTTGACGAGTGGAGACTCCGTCTGGGTACCCAGCATCCAATGGCATTTTTTTTTTTAATCGGAGTATACTTGATTGACGATACTGTGTCAGTTTCAAGTTCACTTTCAGATTTATGACACAGTAAATCAGTTATACGTATACATATATCCACTTTGGCTTAGGTTCTTTTCCCATCCACGGCATTATAGAGTATTGAGTACAGTTCTCTGTGCTATGCAGTAGGTCTTGTTTCCTATTCTATAAATAGTAATGTGAATATGTCAATTTCGATCTTCCAGTTGGTCCCTCCCCTCGGGATCCCTGGTAGCCATAAATTTGTTTTCTACACCTGTGACTCAGTCTCGGTTTTGTAAACAGGTTCATTTGTATCATTGTTTTTTATCAGTAGATTCCACGTAGAAGTGATATCATATGGTACTTGTCCTTCTCTTTCTGACTTAATTTCACTTAGTTTGATAATTTCTAGGTCCATCCATGTGGCTGCAAGTTGCAAAATTTCATCCTTTTTTTATGCGATAAAACAAGCAGGGGAAAAAAAAAGGATTGCTTGGCATGTGGCATCCCTTACTTTGCTTGCATAGGTCACACCAGTAGATGTTCAAAACCAGATCTGAGCCTTAGAGGATGGGTTTTTTTTTTCTACTTTGCTTTATTAATGGAAGGATTCATTGCCTCTCCGTGTGTTGGTTTCTGCTGTACAACAATGCAAACCAGTCCTAACTATATATATACTATTTTGTATTGGAGTATAAGGTTAGGGACTTTGGTAATGACATGTACACACTGCTTTATTTCAGAGGAACCTCAGTTTTTAAAGTTAGATTCCATTGAAACTGGGAATTTGTCAAGTGCCAAAGACTCTAGCACTGTTGACTCCTGTGTCAAAGGGCAAAGACTAGAGGCTCTCTTTAGCATGAAATTTCTGCGGGTAGGAAGCATAGAGGCTGGGACTTCCCTGTGGTCCAGTGGTTAAGACTTCGCCTTCCAGCGCAGGGGCTGAAGGTTCGATCCCTGGTCGGGGAGTGAGGATCCCACATGCCTCATGGACAAAAGACCGGAAACGTAAAACAGAAGCAATGTGGTAACAAAATCAATAAAGACTGTAAAAATTAATAATAATGATAGTAAAAAGGATAGAGATTGAACCATGGGACTCAAAGGAGGTTTTATGTCTGGAGTATGAATGGAGTTGATGGAAAGGAAGAGGTTTACCAGCTACCCAGAGGAGACGGAGCTAAGGAGAGAAGCTTGATCGCTGACCTGGCCTTCCTCATCCGGGTACTTTCTGACTTCTCTCTGCATCTCGTCTCTTCCTTTTCATGGAATAACCTTTGCTGAGGACCTTCTGTTTCCCCAGAATCAGTATTAATTGTCTGTGGTCTTTGACCTTCGATTGCTCATCGTCTGGCAATGAACGTCAACCTGGAGGAATTAACTCTGACATAATGTGTGTTCCTTGATCCTTTCCGACGTCCATAAGCCCTTGTAGGCTTGTATGCACATGCTCAAAATTCAGTCCTTCACTTCCTCTGTTACCGCGTGACCGAACCCCTTGGACTCAGCTCTGTCTCCATATCTAAGATATTCAAACACATCTCTCAGATGCGCCATCTCAAATTGCAGCCTGCATGCACCCAGGGTCCCACAGGAGAAGGGAAGGGGAGCACGTGCACCAAGCATTTGCTCAACTGTAATAATTTATATCTGGGCTTGACCTCATCTTCTGGAATATAGACTGTCTTCAGATGGAAGTTTGATGGATGTATCTTTGTATTGATCAAAGTGCATTTCACAGTGGAACCACTGACGAGCACCTTAATAAGTAATTACAGTTGGCTCTCATTTCTCTAGGGGACATGTCTTGTACTAAATGTACGTATGTTAACATACAGGTAAGTGAAAGTGAGAGTTGGGGTGGCTTAGATGGTAAAGAATGTGCCTGCCGTGCAGGAGACCCAGGTTCAATCCCTGGGTCGGGAAGGTCCCTGGAGAAGGAAATGGCAACCCACTCCAATATTCTTATCTGGAGAATCCCATGGACAAAGAGCCTGGGTAGCATCCATGGGGTCACAAAGAATTAGACATGACTGAGTTGACTGTGGCTCAGTTCATGAACTCCTTATTGCCAAATTCAGACAAATTGAAGAAGTCGGGAAAACCACTAGACCATTCAGGTATGACCTAAATCAAATCCCTTATGATTATACAGTGGAAGTGAGAAATAGATTTAAGGGCCTAGATCTGATAGATAGAGTGCCTTATGAACTATGGAATGAGGTTCGTGACAGTGTACAGGAGACAGGGATCAAGACCATCCCCATGGAAAAGAAATGCAAAAAAGCAAAATGGCTGTCTGGGGAGGCCTTCCAAATAGCTGTGAAAAGAAGAGAAGCGAAAAGCAAAGGAGAAAAGGAAAGATATAAGCATTTAAATGCAGAGTTCCAAAGTATAGCAAGAAGAGATAAGAAAGCCTTCCTCAGTGGTCAATGCAAAGAAATAGAGGAAAACAACAGAATGGGAAAGACTAGAGATCTCTTCAAGAAAATTAGAGATACCAAGGGAACATTTCATAAGAAGATGGGCTCGATAAAGGACAGAAATGGTATGGACCTAACAGAAGCAGAAGATATTAAGAAGAGGTGGCAAGAATACACAGAAGAACTGTACAAAAAAGATCTCCATGACCCAGATAACCATGATGGTGTGATCACTGACCTAGAGCCAGACATCCTGGAATGTGAAGTCGAGTGGGCCTTAGAAAGCATCACTACGAACAAAGCTAGTGGAGGTGATGGAATTCCAGTTGAGCTATTTCAAATCCTGAAAGATGATGCTGTGAAAGTGCTGTACTCAATATGTCAGCAAATTTGGAAAACTCAGCAGTAGCCACAGGACTGGAAAAGGTCAGTTTTCATTCCAATCCCCAAAAAAGGCAATGCCAAAGAATGCTCAAACTACGGCACAATTGCACTCATCTCAGACGCTAGTAAAATAATGCTCAAAATTCTCCAAGCCAGGCTTCAGCAACACGTGAACCGTGAACTTCCAGATGTTCAAGCTGGTTTTAGAAAAGGCAGAGGAACCAGAGATTAAATTGCCAGCATCTGCTGGATCATGGAAAAAGCAAGAGAGTTCCAGAAAAACATCTATTTTTGCTTTATTGACAAAGCTTTTGACTGTGTGGATCACAATAAACTGTGGAAAATTCTGAAAGAGATGGGAGTATCAGACCACCTGACTTGCCTCTTGAGAAACCTATATGCAGGTTAGGAAGCAACGGTTAGAACTGGACATGGAACAACAGACTGGTTCCAAATAGGAAAAGGAGTACATCAAGGCTGTATATTGCCAACCTGCTTATTTAACTTCTATGCAGAGTACATCATCAGAAATGCTGGGCTGGATGAAGCACAAGCTGGAATCAAGATTGCTGGAAGAAATATCAATAACCTCAGATATGCAGATGACACCACCCTTATGGCAGAAAGTGAAGGGGAACTAAAAAGCCTCTTGATGAAAGTGAAAGAGGAGAGTGAAAAAGTTGGCTTAAAGCTCAACATTCAGAAAATGAAGATCATGGCATCCGGTCCCAACACTTCATGGGAAATAGATGGGGAAACAGTGGAAACAGTGTCAGACTTTATTTTGGGGGGCTCCAAAAATCACTGTAGATGGTGATTGCAGCCATGAAATTAAAAGACGCTTACTACTTGGAAGGAAAGTTATGGTCAACCTAGATAGCATATTCAAAAGCAGAGACATTACTTTGCCAACAAAGGTCCATCTTGTCAAGGCTATGGTTTTTCCAGTAGTCATGTATGGATGTGAGAGTTGGACTTTGAAGAAAGCTGAGCACCGAAGAATTGATACTTTTGAACTGTGGTGTTGGAGAAGACTCTTGAGAGTCCCTTGGACTGCAAGGAGATCTAGCCAGTCCATCCTAAAGGAGATCAGTCCTGGGTGTTCAATGGAAGGAGTGATTTTGAAGCTGAAATTCCAATCCTTTGGCCACCTGATGCGAAGAGCTGACTCATTTGAAAAGACCCTTATCCTGGGAAAGAACATCACATGTATTTGATTGATCATCTCCAACACAAGGAGCATTGACCAAGGTGTTTTAGAGATTTACAAAGAATGGAGAAGGTGTACTTCTGAGCCCAGGGAACTTAATTCCTCAGTGGGTTGGTTTAAAGATAGACACACACACATAGACATACATATGCACATACATGCACATATCGTATATTATTGGCTTAGATGTAGATGTATGTATATTTTAAAACTTGTTGTTGTTTAGTCAGTCCATTGGGTCTGACTCTTTGCAACTGCATGGACTGTAGCCTCCCAGGCTCTTCTGTCCATGGGATTCTCCAGGCAAGAATACTGGAGTGGGTTGCCATTTCCTCCTCCAGGAGATCTTCCCAACCAAGGGACTGTACCCAGATCTCCTGCATTGACAGGCAGATTCTTTACCACTGAGCCACCAGGGAAGGCTTTATTTTGAAACTGTATACATGTAACTACATACATGTATATATAACTTAAAGTACTGTTCAATTCAGTCGTTCAGTTGTGTCCGCCTCTTTGTGACCCCATGGACTGCAGCACACCAGGCCTCCCTGTCCATCACGAGCTCCCAGAGCTTGCTCAAACTCATGTCCATCGAGTTCGTGATACCATCCAACCATCTCTTCCTCTGTCATCCCCTTCTCCTCCTGCCTTCAATCTTTCCAGACTCTGTAAAATAACCCCACGTGGTTAATTAATGGGAAGAAGGCAATAGATTCTTTGTATAGGACAGTGACTACAAGGACTCTGTGAATACTGGGGGTAAAGAGAATTAGTATTCATTCTGAATCTGTCTGTAGACTTCAGGTGCATGACCTTCTACTGACATTTTAATCCTGCTCGGAGAGGGTTTGTGGTCTTGGAAAAGTATATCCATTAAGAACAGGGTTGGAAGGCTGTCTTATCTGCTTCTGACAACATTAATCTTCCTGTATTCTTCAGTACCCGTGGTCTCCCCTGAACTGTGACTTCCTGCTTCACTGGAGACCTTTCTGTCCCCACGACTTCCATATTTCATGTACAGTCCAGCCGTTGGTTTGGTTACTTAGATGTATCTGACTCTTGTGACCCCGTGAACTATAGCCCACCAGGCTCCTCTGTCCATGGGATTTCCCAGGCAAGAATACTGGAGCAGGTAGCCATTGCCTTCTCCAGGGGAATCTTCCCGACCCAGTGATCGAACTCGGGTTTCCTGCACTGCAGGCGGATTCTTTACCACTGAGCCACGGGGGAAGCCCGTGGCTTTGAAGATATCTGCTTTGAAGATAACAGTCAGGTTTCTCAGGACCCTCGGGCTGAAGGCGACTGATGAGGTCACTTCATCCAGGCCCTCGTGGCTCGGTCCAGGAAGCCGAAGTGCTGGGCGCTACATGATGTTTCAGAGATCTGCTGGCTAACTGGTGACCAAGGCAACGGCAGTGTTGGGTGACCTGACTCTGTGAGCAGTGCCGACAGCCTCTGCTGCTTTTTACGGATTGTGTGGGCAGCTGGTCTACCTCCTTGGCCTTGGACTGTAACCTTGGTGTTGATATTTTTCCTTCTCTCTTATTTTCTTATTTTTAATTAATTTATTTTAATTGGAGAACAATTACTTTACAATATTGTGATGGGTTTTCTTTTTGCCATACATCACCCTAAATTTTCTTTTAAAGTTCAGTTATTTTTTAAGTGCTTGGGAAGATCAATTTTGGGGAGAAACCTATAGAGATACGCCTCTCCTAATGGAAATTTGCACTGTACAATGAAAGAAAGTAGAAAGTGTTAGTTGCTCAGTTGTGTCCAGCTTTGTGACCCCATGGTCTACCAGGCTTCTCTGTCCGTGGGATGCTCCAGGCAAGAATGCTAGAGTGGGTTGCCATTTCCTTCTCCAGGGGATCTTGCTGACCCAGGGATCGAACTTAGGTCTCCTGCACTGCAGGTGGATTCTTTACCATCAGAGCCACCAGGGAAGAACTGTACAATTACCACACTCAGAAAATGTGCACTGTATGGAAAGATATAAATAAAAATATTTATATATATATGCACATATATATATATATATAATTAAAGAAATACATCTACTAACATACTAAAAAAGAGAATGTCACCAATATCTTTGTATATCCATATGAATTGCTACCCAGAATAGACTAGTTACTGTCCTGGCTTTTGGTTTTTATAATGCACTTGCTGTTTTTGTATTTCAGTACAAGTACAGCTCTAAGCTGTTTACACAATGCCAATAACAACATCCCATCATATGTCTTTTTCTGTGACTTGCTCTTTACTTGGAGGACACATCTGTTTTGACTCCGATCTTCATTTTATTTATTTTTCACTATTGTGCAGTATTCTAATACCCTAACATGTACTTATCCATTCACCTCTTAGTGCATGTCTGGGTTTTTTCCATTTTTTTTTCCTATTATAATTTTGCTTGTAAATGGAACGTTCTGGTTAGGTCTCCTGACATGACTGTCAAGGAAGCTCCATAGGAGACATACAGACTATTTAGGCTGTATAGTTGGTATGTCTGCATGGTGTATTTGTTAGTCTGCACCAGAGTTGTGTGCACGCTAGGCACTCCCCTATGACACAGAATTGTTTCCCAGGGGACCACCCTAATTTGTCACCAGCCTGGCATGGAACTGCTCCACATCGGGGCTCAATGCTTTCTGCCTCTTGGCTTTTGCATTTCAGTGACCCTACGTGACCTCTTCTCTCTTTCACCGATACCCAATGAGCTAATCTCTCTAGTCCACTACTAAGACGCTCTGCCAATTTGAGGACTTACTGTGTGTGGCGTCTTGAAAAGGGAAGACACTGGAGATGGCTTTGAATTTATCTAAAGTGAAAGTGAAGTTGCTCAGCCGTGTCTGACTCTTTGCAACCCCGTGGACTGTAGCCCGCCAGGCTCCTCTGTCCATGGGATTTTCCAGGCAAGAGTACTGGAGTGGGTTGCCATTCTCTCTTCTCCAGGGGATCTTCCCCACCAGGGATGGAACCCAAGTCTCCTGCATTGCAGGCAGACACTTTACCATCTGAGCCACCAGGAGAAGTCCTGAATTTATCTAAATATTTAGAAAAAGGATGGTCCTAGTTACTGGAGTGTGGAACAAAAATTATGAAGGCTATTTGAAAAGCACAGAAATGGGAATTTTTTCAGAGACAAGATGTCCTGAAGGCCTGACACTTTGACCCTGATGTTCTGTGAGTGAGTCTGATGAGAGAGCTCCACACAAACCCTGGAGATATTTGCAAGTAACTTGATTTATATTTGGAAATCGTGTTTGGTAATATGTAATCATTTAAAAAAAAATTTAAACATGTGTTTATTACATTTTCTGTTAAATATTGAACACTTTTGTTTGTCCTAGGGCTGCAGTGATAAATAAGATGGATAGATTTTAAAATTTTATTTATTTATTTTAATTACTTTACAATACTGTAGTGGGTTTTACCATATATTGACATGAATCCGCCATGGGTGTACCTGTGTTCTCCATCCTGAACCCCTCTCCCACCTCCCTCCCCATCCCATCCCTCAGGATCATCCCAGTGCACTGGCCCTGATCACCCTGTCTCATGCATCGAACCTGGGCTGGCCATCTATTTCACATACGGTAATATACGTGTTTCAATGCTGTTCTCTCAAATCATCCTGCCCTCCCCTTCTCCACATAGTCCAAACGTCTGTTCTGTACATCTGTGTCTCTTTTGCTGTCTCGCATATAGGATTATCCTTACCATCTTTCTAAATTCCATATATATGCGTTAATATACTGTATTGGTGTTTCTCTTTCTGACTTACTTCAGTCTGTATAATAGGCTCCAGTTTCATCCACCTCATTAGAACTGACTCAAACGCGTTCTTTTTTTCTTATAGCTGAGTAAATACTCCATTGTGTATATGTGCCACACCTTCCTTACAGATGGGTAGATTTTTTTTGAAACTTTATTTTTTCTTGGAATGTAGTTGACTTGGAGAAGGAAATGGCAACCCACTCCAGTGTTCTTGCCTGGAGAATCCCATGGATGGAGAAGCCAGGTGGGCTGCAGTCCATGGGGTCGCACAGAGTTGGATACGACTGAAGTGACTTGGCAGCAGTTGACTTACAGTGTTTCAGAATCTTTTCCCTTATATGTCATCACGAAATATTGAATATAATTTCCTTTACCATACAATAGGTCCTTGTAGTTTAGTTAACATGGAGTAGTGTGCATGTGTTAACGCCAAACTCATGATTTATCTCCCCCACCCCTTAGTGTTTCCCTTTTGGCAACCATAAGTTTGTTTTCTGTGTCTGTGGGTCTGTTTCTCTTTTGTGTGTAAATTCACTTCCATCTTTTAGCATTTTTTTAGATCCGCGTCTAAGTGATACGACATTTGTCTTTTTGTTTGACTTACTTCACTTAATATGACAATCTCTCCATCTGTGTTGCTGCAGAGGGCATTATTTCACTCTTTTTTTATGGCTGAGCAATATTCATTGTATCCCATAATTATCCATTCGTCTGCCGATGGGCGTTCAGATTGCTTCTGTGACTTGGCTGTTGTGAATATTGCTGCAGTGAATATAAGGGGTCATGTGTCTGGTGATGGTTTAGTCCAGATACAAGCTCAGGCTATCCAATCAGTCTTGAGTGGACCACCTATGAGCCCTTAGACCCTTTTTCCTGGGTTTATTCTGAGTTCTGTCTCTCGTTGCAAAGTCCACTTCCTACGGCCGTGCCCCAGATGTGTTCCTGACCCATTAAACTTCAGCACAAGAACAGAAACGGTGATGGAGGTGACAATTTGGAGCCCCTCACTGGGCACCAGTCCACCTTGAAGGCAGTTCCTATGACATCTTTGCTCTTTGATTATTTACATGTAAGCCTCGTGGTTCAAAAGCGTGGATTTTGATGGGCTCTGCTTTTTAGAAGTGCAACTACATGGATGGGTGTACAAAGAACTGTAAGATTTGACAAAAGATAGAGTAGTACTCTCGTCCATCTGAGAGATAAAATCAAAGCCAGGATTTTTTTTTTTTTTAAGGAAACACAAAAATATACTAATTGGCTGAGTACTGGCATGGAGTAAGTCTTGAATAAGGATTGGATGTGTGTGTGTGTGTTGTAAGCCAGTGAGAGTGTGTGTGTCTTGTAAACCAGTGAGAGAGAGAGAGAGAGTGTGTGTGTGTGTGTGTGTGTTGTAAGCCAGTGACAGGTGTGGAGGTTGTAGACACTCGTAACTGGTGCCCTGGGCTATCTCACAACAGAGATATGTGTGCTAAGGTGTAAAAGATGAACCACACATCACTTGAAGAAGTGAAAATGTGAAAGTGTTAGTCACTCGGTCGTGTCCGACTCTCTGCGACCCCATGGACTATAGCCTGCCAGGCTCCTGTGACCATGGGGATTCTCCAGACAAGAACACTGGAGTGGGTTGCTGTTCCCCTCTCTAAGAGATCTTCCTGTCCCAGGGATCGAATGCACTTGGGTACCATAAAACACTGGTGTGTCCGCCCCAGAATCTACAGACAGAATAATAGATCTTGGGAGGTATACAGGCTCTGCAGTTTGGGGAAAGGCTGTTGCAGACTTTCTAGCCCACAGGGTGGAAGGATTGCTGTACAGGCTCCTTCATTTGGACAAGGACTGGGATCTCTTGGTCTTGTTTTGCTGATGCTTCATGGTGTGAGATCAAAGTGCATCTTCCAAGTGCCTCTGCTTGTTGGCAGCCTCCCGGCAGCAGAAAGCAAATCCGGGACGTTCCTGGGAGCTGAGAGTACCACCAGAGGAGGGCTGTTTCTAACCTCATTAATTCTCTCGTTTTTTTTTTTTCCCTGGGAGATGCATCCTCAAAGTTCTAACATGTAATGTATTTCATGACCACAGAGTGGTGTGGCTGTGAACAGCCTGGAGACGTGATTTTACTCCTTGAAAGGCCAAAACACCAAGGTAAATTTGACCAGGCCTCCCCTGAATTAAGGCTTCCCTCATAGCTCAGTCGGTAAAGAATCTGCCTGCAAGTGCAGGAGACCCGGTTCAATCCCTGTGTTGGGAAAATCCCCTGGAGAAGGAAATGGCAACCCACTCCAGTATTCTGGCCTGGAGAGTCCCACGGACAGAGGAGCCTGGCGGGGCTACAGGCCATGGGGTTGCAAAGACTCAGATACAACTGAGTGACTAAACCACCGCCACCACCCCTAATTAAATGTATACATTTTAAAATTAAACCAGTCTCAGTGTGAGTGATGTTCACTTTGGGAGGAAGTCCACTGCGATTCTAGATTGACAGGCCTGAGTTGTTGGAGCCTTGCCTTAATGACAACCTCAGATAGACTGGGGGTCCTACAGAAACCTTTCACAATCACCCAGTCAGGGGTCTCCCTGGTGATCCAGCAGTTGGAAGTCCACCTGCCAGTGTAGGAGACACAGGTTGGATCCGTGATCCTTGAAGATCCCACGTGCTATGGAGCAACTAACCCCAGGGAACACAACGACTGAGCCCGTGCACTAAAGCCCTCAAGTTGCAACCACTGTGCCCATCCATCTGAGAGCCTCTGCTCCCCAGTGAGAGTAGTCTCTGCTCAGCAAAGCCAGAGGAAGCCTGTGCGTGGCAACGAAGACCCAGCACAGCCCAAAATGGATAAATATATAAATAAGTCTACTTATGTATTTTATGCCATGTATGGATGTGAGAGTTGGACTACAAAGAAAGCTGAGCACCGAAGAATGGATGCTTTTGAACTGTGGTGTTGGAGAAGACTCTTGAAAGTCCCTTGGACTGCAAGGAGATCCAACCACTCCATCCTCAAGGAGCTCAGTCCTGAATATTCATTGGAAGGACTGATGCTGAAGCTGAAACTCCAATACGTTGGCCACCGGATGCGAAGAACTGACTCATTGGAAAAGATCCTGATGCTGGAAAAGATTGAAGGCGGGAGGAGAAGGAGACGACAGAGGATGAGATGGTTGGATGGCATCACCGACTCAATGGACATGGGTTTGGGTGGACTCCGGGAGTTGGTGATGGACAGGGAGGCCTTGCATGCTGCGGTTCATGGGGTTGCAAAGAGTTGGACATGACTGAGAGACTGAACTGAAATAAAATTATATAAAAAGAAAGCCCAGTGTCCTTAAAAAATACCCAAACAAGTTATAAAGCACGTTGAAATGCCACTCAGATATATTACTCTTTGTGCAACTTATGCAGAGAAGATAGGCTGTTAAGATTCCTCCAAACTCCCCAGTTTCATGTATGCAGTAAAGTTAGGTTTTTAACTTTTCATGAAAATATTTTATTCAGGAATTTTTTCTGTAGCATCTTGTTTTTATTTTGGACACATTTCAAAGCTACGTAAATACATCTTATAGAGAAAATATATATAAATATGTGTACTATTAACATTTAGTGAGTATACACATATATTATGTGTAGCTGAAACATTCTACTCCCTGTGAAATTATTTTCAGTGTGAAATTTACATGAGAAGTCTTTTTTTTTTTTTGTCTTCAAACATATTTGAAAGGGCTTCTCTGGTGGCTCAGAAGGTAATGTGTCTGTCTGCAATGCAGGAGACCTGAGTTCAATCCCTGGGTTGGGAAGATCCCCTGGAGAAGGAAATGGCAACCCACTCTAGTACTCTTGCCTGGAAAATCCCATGGACCGAGGAGCCTGCTAGGCTACAGTCCACAGGGTCACAAACAGTCGGACACAACTGAGTGACTTCACTTCACTCAAATGTATTGGTTTGTTAAATTTCTTCTGT
Source organism: Bos taurus (assembly GCF_002263795.3). Lineage (NCBI taxonomy): Eukaryota > Metazoa > Chordata > Mammalia > Artiodactyla > Bovidae > Bos > Bos taurus. The sequence continues at coordinate 3,725,576 of NC_082638.1, read as the reverse complement.
GGAAAAGGAAACGGCACCCTGCTCCAGTATTCTTGCCTGGGAAACCCTGTGGACAGAGGAGCCTGGCGGACTACAGTCCATGGGGTGGCAAAGAGTCAGACACGACTGATTGTGTACACACACATATTCATTGTGATTTTTAAGTGATGAGGAGGATGCCCATTTAAAAGGTTTATCTTAAAAAATCTTTGTTGTCTGTAATGTTAAAACATTTAAGGTTGCCAAGTGTTTGAATGTGAAACACACACACACACACACACAAACATATATCTGGTTCCACTGATAATTCTCACACATACCTAGAGATGCTTAGTTATTTAGATGACTGCTGTAAATCATAAATTTGATGATGTACACCAGCAGTTCTTACCTTGAGATGATTCTGCCCCCTGGGGGTCACTTAGCAGTGTCTGGAGAGAATCTTGATTTTGGAAGCTAGATTGCTAAATCTAGTGGGTATAGACCAGCAAAACCGAGACACAAGACTGTTGAGACTCCCTTGGACAGCAGGGAGATGAAACCAGTCAATCGTAAACATAATCAACCCTGAATATTCACTGGAAGGACTGATGCTGAAGCCGAAGCTCCAGTACTTTGGTCACCTGCTGGGAAGAGCTGAACATTAGCAGTGGCACCAGATAAATGTTTGTGTGTGTATGTATGTGCGTCACCTTCAAATATTTCGCAGCTTGAAGAACAGTGGGGTCCAAAGTGTCACCAGCACTGAGAGACAGTGCTGGAGGTTGATGGTATGTCATTTTCTGCAAATTGCCAGATTCTAGAACATGACTACATAAGGTAGCTGGGAGCCTATGGTTATTGTGACTGCCTAACCTGGATGCTATGAGTGTCCGGGTAACGCCCCACCCCCAGGCCAACGCCAGGCTCCTCCTCCAACGCCCTGCTGGTTCATGGTCTCTCCGTGGCCCCCTGCTCCTTGTGGGGAGGTAGGCTTGAGCACAGGACTCAAGCGTGAAGGCTCCGTGTGACCCCACTTGCTCAGTCGTAAAGAGCATGCCACACAGAAGTGTTCTCATACGTGGAGCTGGAGGAGTGATGGAGTGGACCAGACTTCCTCAAGGCGCACACCTTGGAAGTCCTGGGACCGAGCCCCTGCCTGAGTGCTTTTTGTTGTTATTCAGTCGCGTCCATCTCTTTGCAGCCCTATGGACCGCAGCATACCAGGCTTCCCTGTGCTTCACCATCTGCTGGAGTTAACTCAAACTCATGTCCGTCGAGTCCGTGATGCCATCCAACCATCTCACCCTCTGCCGCCCCCTTCTCCTCCTGCCTTTAATCTTTCCCAGCATCAAGGTCTTTTCCAGTGAGTCGACTCTTTGCATCAGGTGGCCAGAGTATTGGAGCTTCAGCCTCAGCATCAGCCCTTCCCGTGAATATTCAGGGCTGATTTTCTTTAGTTTGATCCCCTTGTAGTCCAAGGGACTCTCAGGAGTCTTCTCCAGCAAGACAGTTCGAAAGCATCAACCAAATGCTACTTGTACGAAATGCTGCCTTCCAGGGACAGTGTGGTGCTGCGTGTAAGCTAACTCAGTTACTCCCCCAAAGAATTAGAAGAAAGTAAGTGGAACGAGAATCAAATACTTTAAACGACTTGCTCTGTCTCCGTACGTGCTTCATGCCAACAGGGGGCTGACTTCAGTGCATTTTATGTCTGTGTTCAGGAGCCTTTTGAGCAGCTGTGTGCATAAACTCCCCGCATGTCAAGTCAGGAAGACATAAAGGAAATACTGCATATTAACACGCATATGTGAAATGCTGAAAAATGGTACAGATGACATTACTTGCAAGAAAGAAATAGGAACACAGTCATAGAGAACAGATGTATGGATACCAAGGTGGAAAGAGAAGGTAGAACGAATCGGGAGGTTGGGATTGACCCACTATTGATAGTATGTATAAAATAGATAACTAATGAGAATCTGGGCTTCCCTGGTGGCTCAGACAGTAAAGAATCCGCCTCTAATTGCAGGAGACCGAGGTTCGATCCCTGGGTCACAAAGTTCCCCTGGAGAAGGGATAAGCTGCCCACTCCAGTATTGTTGCGCTTCCCTGGTAGTTCAGATGGTAAGGAATCTGCCTGCAATGCAGGAGACCTGGGTTCAGTCTCTGGGTTGGGAAGATCCCCTGGAGAAGGGAAAGGCTACCCACTGCAGTATTCTGGCCTGGAGAATCCCATGGACAGAGGAGCCTGATGGGCTACAGTCCATGGGGTCGCCAAGAGTCGGACACGACCGAGCGACCAGCACTTTCACTTGTCAATGAGAATCTATTGTCCTGCACAAGGAGTTTTGGTCAGGGCTCTGTGTTGATCTAAACGGGAAGGAAACGCAGATAAGAGGGGATATGTCTGCATGTATAGCTGATTGACTTTGCTATAGAGTAGAAAGTAATCGAACCTTCTAAAGCAACTATACACCAGCATCTCCTGATATTGAGGGGACGTTTTCTAAACCCTGACCCTTTGCTTACCTGTGGCTCGCCCCAGCCCCACAAAGAAGGCGGGACACACCATCCATATAAAAGCTCAGGGAGGTTGAGTCACATCTCCCAGCTCACACAGAGGTAGCATTTGGCCACCCAAGTCTGTCAAAATCGGATATGACTGACACTTCCTATGACCTCGAGGCAGGGTTGAGAAGGACCTGCTGATGCTGGTTCTAAATCAGAAAGGACTTTCAGGATCAAAAAGTCCGAGCAACTCAACACCTCTGCCCCGTTCTTGTCTGTCCCTGAATTATCCAGCGGTTGGATCACCGCGTGGCAGGAATCCAAATGTTGTCTCCAGTGCAAAGATAGATGCAGACACAGCAATTAGCTGTTTGGTGCGATGCAGAGTTTTCCCTGTTGATGCTACCACCCGGCGTCTCTGAGTTTTCATCCAGCTCTGATTAACTCGGCCTGGGCTGTCATGGATGGCGGAGCTTCCCCCAGGGATAGTCTAGCTCCCCGACGGACAGATCTGGCTCAGCTACGTTTCATTAAAAAGTAAATTATCTGTTTGACATATTTTGCTCAGCTTCGTTCCCTGGAATGAAATGCATAATTACATTCTGGTCCAGAAAGACTCTTGAGTAACCCACCGTGTCCTTAGAAACACATTCGTCTATTCTGGGTTGCAGAATGCTGTGTATTTAAAGGCAGGGTCTGATGGAGAGTTGGAGAAGGAAATGGCCACCCACTCCAGTATTCTTGCCTAGAGAATCCCATGGACAGAGGAGCCTCGGGGCTACAGTCCATGGGGGGTTGCAAAGAGTCGGACACCACTGAGCGACTGAGCAGCTGATGGAGAAAAGACTGGTGGTTGCCAATGGTGGGGAGGTTGAGGGAAGGATGGAGTTGGAAATTAGGGTTAGCAGATGTGAGCTTTTATATACAGAATGGAGAGACAGCAAGATCCTCCTGTATAGCACAGGGACCTGTATTCAGTATTCTATGATAAACTATCATGAAAAGGATTATTAAAGTACATAAAGGTATAACTGAATCACTTTGCCATACAGCCAAAATTAACACAACAGTATAATGAACTATATTGTATAGTCTCTTAAGTCCTGTCTGGCTCTTGGGACCCCATGGCCCATAGCCCACCAGGCTCCTCTGTCCATGGGATTCTCCAGGCAGGAATACTGGAGTGGGTTGTCATACCCTCCTCCGGGGGTCTTCCCAATGCAGCAATCGAACCCAAGTCTCCTGCATTGGAGGCAGATTCTTTACCACTGAGACCCCTGGGAAGCCCGTAATCAACTATACATTTCAATAGAAAATGTTGATTTTTAAAAAGTAGCATCCTTGTATCATCACTTGAAATACTTTCTGGCTCTAATGCATTATTTGTAATGCTCATGTGTGACATTCTTACGAATATCATACATCCCTTATCTATTGAGAGTTGTGGGATCCACACCGAGATGCATTGAAATGGTTAGGTTTGTTTTTGAGAGAAGGGGAGGGGAAGCCAGTGGCTTGCAGGGTCTTTAGTTCCCCAATCAGGGATTGAACCCAGGTCCTTGCAGTGAGGGCGTGGAGACCTGATCCCTAGACTGCCAGGAAATTCATTCCCAAGGATGTCACTCTTTCAAAGTGGACTCCTCCAAACTCCACAGGTCGATAGCTTAGATGTATCATAAGCTTCTTACAGAGGCTGCAGGGTCTCCTCTCAAAGGCAGGCGATATTTGACATGGAAGTGAGCATCTCTGTACCAACACTCTTAATTATGAATGATGACTTGATAGGACAGGCTGCATGACTTGCTGATGATCCTGGAGATGTACCTACCGTGTCCTTCAGTCTCTTCCAAGGAAGCTAAGGTTCAGGGCAACAATGTCTGGAGCCCAGATGCGCGCTATTGAGCCGCCCAAGACTGATAAGTATTCATTTTCTGCATGCATGCTTAGTCGTGTTAGTCCTGTTCCAACTCTTTGCGACCCTATGGACGGTAGCTCTCCAGGCTCCTCTGTCCATGGGATTCACCAGACAAGAATAGTGGACGGAGTTACCATTTCCTCTGCTAGGGGATCTTCGCGGCCCAAGTATCGAACCTGTGTCTCTTAACATCTTTTGCTTTAGCAGGCTCTTTCAATTTGATCCTCCCTTTGTGGTGGGCTTCTTAGGTGGTGCTAGTGGTAAAGAACTGGCCTGCCAGTGCAGGAGACTTAAGAGATGTGGGTTCCATCCCTGGATCTGGAAGATCCCCCTGGAGAAGGAAATGGCAACCCACTCCAGTGTTTTTGCCCGGAGAATTCCATGGGCAGAGGAGCCTGGCAGGCTACAGTCCATAGAGTTGCAAAGAGTCAGACATGACTGAAGCAACTTGGCATGCCCTTGGGATTGGCAGATAAATGTCCACATGGCAGGAAGCTGATCTGGTCTGGGTGCACACCTATGTTTCCCACATCTCAGAAGACTTTCAGAGTTCTACTCATAATATCTTAGGGCGTAGTGATGGTTTTTATTAATACTTATTTTTTTTTAATTGAAGTATAGTTGATTTGCAGTGTTGGGTTAGTTTCAAGTGTACAGTGAAGTGATTCAGCTATATATGAGTGTGAGTGTGTGTATGTGTGTGTGTTTCGGATTCTTTTCCCATATAGCTTGTTATAAAATATTGGGTATAGCTCCCTGTGCTATACAATAGGTTCTTGTTCATCTGTTTTATAAAGGTAACTCTTTTTTTAAAATCTGAGAAACTGTTTAGGTTATGCATAGTGAAATTGTACTGGAGAGGCCGCTGCACTAGATTGATCGGTGAAAAAGGATTTCCTGGAGTGATGTGTAGGGTTTCCCGGAAGATATAAGATGCCCCCGGTGACGCGGGTCTTCCGTTCATCATCTGTGTCTGGTTTCTCCTTTCCCCTTAGGCCGCCTGCTGTGCGTCGGCGTTCTTATAAAGGATCACTGTTGCTGGGAGGTGCTGGACTGGCCTGGCATCTTTGGAGCCCTGCAGCGGCGGGAATCCAGTCCGAGGATTAAGGCAGCGCAGCGGTCTTGCGATGGGCGGTCAGGACCACCGCCGGGCTGGCTGTTGATCTTGGGCTCTGTCTATGCCTCATCGGGAGTGGGTCTGCAGGAAGCCCTTCGCCTTTCCCGGCTCTCGGTCTTTGGAAGCCCCTCTGTCTCCCCGAGGGCACCCCCTCCCAACTCCCCTGTCTGGTCTGCTCAGAGTCTCCGCCCCGGACGCCCCACCCACCCAACCCCGGATGTGCACGTGAGCCATGTCGAGACCCCAGGGACTGTTATGGCTTCCGCTGGCCTTCACCCCCGTCTGCGTCATGGTCAACTCCAACGTCCTGCTGTGGATCACCGCCCTGGCCGTCAAGTTCACGGTCATCGACAGCCAGGCCCAGTACCCCGTGGTCAGCACCAACTACGGCAAGATCCGGGGCTTGAGAACGCCGCTGCCCAATGAGATCCTGGGGCCCGTGGAGCAGTACCTGGGGGTCCCTTACGCCTCGCCCCCCACCGGGGAGAGGCGCTTCCAGCCTCCGGAGCCCCCCTCCTCGTGGACCGGGGTCCGCAATGCCACCCAGTTCGCCGCCGTGTGCCCGCAGCACCTGGACGAGAGGTCGCTCCTGCACGACATGCTGCCCGTGTGGTTCACGGCCAACCTGGACACACTGATGACCTACATGCAGGACCAGAATGAAGACTGCCTCTACCTGAACATCTACGTGCCCACGGAGGACGGTGAGTACCCGTCTTTGGCAGAGAGCGGCACCTGCTGGGTCCGCCTCCCCGTGTGCCCAACAGCCTTTTATCACGTCCTGTGCATGACAGTTTCTATGACCCAGTTATTATCTTTCATCTTCACAGTGAAGTTATCACTCGTGACTTTCTGCAGTGTGTATTTACGCAGCTGGACAGTCCTGAAATGAATGACTTAGTCTTTTCTGGCTTTTGTAGTATTGCTGCCATCTTTATTTGCAGATGAGAATCTGTGCAAGCGTATAGTCTTGTAGATTTCACTGGGATCGCCTGTAAAAGGCCAGTCTAAAGAAACTAATAGAATTAACGTGATCGGCCTTCACGGAGCCACTGAGAATCATATCAGGAATAGCGCCTTTGGCTTTAACGTCTTAAGATGCTCGCGCTTTTCCTTTTGAGTCTTAAGAGGAACCACCGATTGTTTTAAATACACAAGCGAGGGATAGTTCGTTGAACGATTGGACTTGATTGTTGAGAAGCCACCTTGTCGCGGTAAACTTGGACGTCATTTCGTTCCAGTAGTCACTGCCGGCAAAAGGCAGATGTGTGTCGTCAGAAGAGTCTAGCTACCTCAGAAAAATAATGTTCTTGCTGGGAACCAATGCCCCCTTTCCTTTTGCATAACTCAGCAGTGAAAGTCTCGGTAACAGTAATGTTCCCTCTAAATCCAGAGCGTGTAAAACTTGGGTATCTCCTTCTTTGTGTAGACTTCAAAAGGCCAACCAGACTGAAGTTGGGCCAGGTCCATGAGAAAAATTATGTTCTCACTAGAACAAAATGACCCTTTTTTTTTTTGTTTGGATAACACAGCAGTGAAAGTCTGTGAAAGGCATCACGTTTCATATATTATTATAACTTAATATCACGCTAGTAGAACTTGGCTGTCTCCTTGTTCGTGAAGGCTTTGAATTAAAATGTTTGATACAGACCAACCAGACCACTGGATACAGTGTAGACCCATTTTTTTCATTTATTTACATGTGCTATTTTTGTACAAGGAGAAGAAAAAGGATAGAATGAAATCTTTCTGGAATTTAAAATTTAGAGGCATCATAGTAGCCATCGTGTCTACTCTGAAAACCAGAGTGCATCCTTGTCCTTGATAACTTTCACGGACACCTTTGTCTTCCTTTTTTTCCCCCTCTTTAATCCTTGGGAGATGTTTCTCCGTGAGACTCAACTGAGACCCTGGCCACAAGCGATGATATTACTCAGGGATATCCAGAATTGCATCGCGTCCGCCATGTGGTTCTTTCTCAGGGCGGATGCAGGGAGGTGGTGTGAGGACTCTTCAGGAGAAAGCAGGCCGCTGGCATCTGTTAGGGAGATGACAAAGGATGTCCAGGGGAAGATAACGTAAGGGCTGGGCTTCATCATATCAGCAGAGGTTGGCATGGAGACAGCCTCCTTGTTGCTATGGAGACAGATGAACCAATCACCTTGCATAGTCTAGGGCTGAATGGGGTTCAAGGAGTGACACCCGATGCCTTACTTCCATGTCCTACCCTGAGCTGTCCTTGCACGTGGCAGCTCCTGGTACCTCCTCGGTGCATCGACAAGGATGGGTAACCCCATCCCAAGCAAATTAAAGGTTCACCTTTCAAAACCACCTAAGTCCTGGACTTTCTCATCATGAGCTGTCCACATGAAGGAATTAAAAGAAAGATGGAAGGGGAGGCAGGGTAGAGGGAACAAGCCTGGGTAAAAGATTAAAATTGCTTTCACAATAAATTTGACATGCTGGGGTTTATGAACAGGTGACTTGAGAGTGCTACCCTTCCAAATAAGGACTGTGCTTCAAAGGGAGTACCTCCTTATGAGAAAGTGAAAAAGTGGTAGTCCCTCAGTCATGTCCGTCCCTTTGCGACCCCGTGGACTATAGCCTGCCAGGCTCCTCTGTCCATGCGATTCTCCAGGCAGAAATACTGGAGTGGGTTGCCATTCCCTTCTTCAAGGGACCTTCCCAACCCAGGGATCGAATGAGGGTCTCTCGCGTTGCAGGCAGGTCCTTTACAGTCTGAGCCTTGAGAGGTAGGGCGCAATTAGACCATCCAGGAAGAAAAGTCAATAGCTTCCTTGATTGCAGACTCATAAGTGCAATTGTGTGGATGGAAACCATAAGCAATTTGGCCATTTCTTTGTGGTTCAGTATTCAATAGGAATTTGGGGGGCGGGGCATGAAAAATGCTGCCTAACAGAGAAGCAATCTAAATTTAAGAATAAAGGCAGTGCTGCTTGTTGACTCCTGGGGTATTTTTATAGCACTTTGGCATGCCGTATCTCACACCATCTTGATGGGAGAATCAGAAATCTAATAGGGGCTGAATAGCTAAAATTGATCTCCGTATAATATATAAATAATGGATTTTCGCTGGTGAGTGAAGCCACACACCTGTGTGTTTGCAGAAACAGAAAATTGCAGCCTATTGGGTCCGGAGTTCTGTGCGTTTAAAAAAGATAACTCTTGTCCATTTCACAATGAACATGGAGGTTTAGATATTTAATTACTGGTTCTTCCTAAATGAAGAAACCCTACTTCTACCACAACACATGAAAATTATGGCTTCATGCTGGTCCCTGCAAAGAGCTTCCTTTAGGGCATATCTAAATTTGTAACTGTGCCTTTGATTAAATGGATGTATGGTGATACCAGCTATTTGGAATTCAAAATTCCACTTTGGCACTCGGTTATTTAATTTTTTTTTTTTTGGTTTGTTGTGATGCTTTGATCAGCTGGTGTTTCCATGTGACTTCACTACCAATAATGTAATTATGTATTGCTGTCATGTACCAGTTAAGCTTTACATGTTGGCATGGCAACAGAGACAGCCATTCTTAATTTCCAGAGACACACACTTATTGGAAGCAGAATAGTGGCTCCCCCAGAGAAGGGCGGGCTTCTCGGGTGCCTCAGTGGTAAAGAACCCGCCTGCAACGCAGAAGGCGTGGGTTCGATCCGTGGGTGGTGAAGGGTCCATGGAGGAGGAAATGGCAACTCACTGTAATGTTTGTGCTGGAGAATCCCATGGACAGAGGAGCCTGTTTGGCCGCAGTCCGTGGGGTCGCAAAGAGTCGGACATGACGGAAGCTACTTAGCAGGCATGCATGGCCGCACATGGACGGCAGGGTGAGTCCTAAGCCCAGGAAAAATTGACTGTTATTACCTTAGAGTGCTAAGCGGAGGAGGTTGTATCTAAAATTAATACCTGCTTACCTGTCGGAGGAGGAAATGGCAACCCGCTCCAGTGTTCTTGCCTGGAGGATCCCAGGGACGGGGGAGCCTGGTGGGTTGCCGTCTATGGGGTCGCACAGAGTCGGACAGGACTGAAGTGATTTAGCAACAACCTGTTGACTTTAAGAGGCAGAGAATATACTATGGCTTATCTGGGTGGGTCCATATGTGATCGCAGAGACTGTTAATTGTGAATGAGGGAGAGAGAAAAGGTGAGCAGGGCCAGAGGAAAACAAGAGGGAAAAGGCGCAGTGGGCCATTGCTGCCTTTGAGGACAGACGGAGCCGGAAGTCATGGGATTCGGCACCTTCTCGAAGCTGCAAAAGACAAGATATCTCCCCTTGAGCCTCCAGAAAGCCCTGCCCACCCGTCAATTTTAGCCTGGTGGAACTCTGACCTTCAGAACTCTAAGAGCCTCGATAGCTGCCCCTTGAAGCTGCAACATTGGTGGCGATTTGTTATGGGAGCAACAGAAATCTCATACAAAATTTGGGCAGCTTTTATCACAGTTTGAAATTTATCGTAAAGTGTTTCCCTGATTGAAAAGAACCCACACACCACTAAACAGTTAATGTGAACTTTGTCTGTCACTACTCATTCTGAGATGGCAATTCCTTTGTTTACCTTTGCAAGGCCACAATAGCTTGTTTTTATTAAACAGTCATTTTAATGCTGGGTGGTTAAAAATGTGCTGCTTTCTGTTATACATAGTAAGGAGTCAGCGCTGGTTGTGATGGCTGGGTGGAGATTTTTGAAGATGTGAGGTTTAAACTCTAGGAAGTAGACATCCAACTTGGATGTGTGGAGGTGTGAAAAGAGGTTTATGGCAAACCTTCAGTTCAGTTCAGTCGCTCAGTCATGTCAGACTCTTTGTGACCCCATGAATTGCAGCACACCACTCTAGTTTTCTTGCATGGAGAATCCCAGGGATGTGGGAGCCTGGTGGGCTGCTGTCTATAGCGTCACACAGAGTCGGCCATGACTGAAGTGACTTAGGAGCAGCAGCAGCAGGCCTCCCTGTCCATCACCAACTCCCGGAGTTCACTCAAACTCACGTCCATCGAGTCAGTGATGCCATCCAGCCATCTCATCCTCTGTCGTCCCCTTCTCCTCCTGCCCCCAATCCCTCCCAGCATCAGAGTCTTTTCCAATGAGTCAACTCTTCAAATGAGGTGGCCAAAGTACTGGAGTTTCAGCCTTAGCATCATTCCTTCCAAAGAACACCCAGGACTGATCTCCTTCAGAATGGACTGGTTGGATCTCCTTGCAGTCCAAGGGACTCTCAAGAGTCTTCTCCAACACCACAGTTCAAAAGCATCAGTTCTTCAGGGCTCAGCTTTCTTTATAGTCCAACTCTCACATCCATGCATGACCACTGGAATACCCATAGCCTTGACAAACCTTACTGGGATTCAAAAGTGATGCTGATTTTACACGGGAGCGTAGTGAAAATGTTAGTCCCTCGGTTGTGTCTGACTCTTTGCAGCCCCATGGACTATAGCCCTCCAGGCTCCTCTGTCCATGGGATTCTCCAGGCAAGAATACTGGGGTGAGTTGCCATGCGCTCCTCCAGGGGAATCTTCCCAACACAGGGATGGAATGAAGGCAGTGTAATGAAGGCACCTTTAAAAATCTCCAGATGCTCAGAGTGGGTGTAAGTGAATGGCATCAAAGAAAACACCCAAATGATTCTCTTCCCTCATCTGACATTTAGAAGCAGCTGTACCTCTGAATGGCTTCTTCTCGTGTTAGCATAATGTTTTCAGCTCCTTGATCCTTCTGTCAAGACCTCAAGATCTGATCTCTTCTGGGTCAGGTGGATTCTCTCCCCTTTTGAAAAACAACTTACTGGTGAATTTATCTGAGAGGATGTCAGTAAGTTCTCTCCCCTCCCCAGTTTTAGTGAGATGTCTCTGAGGGACATCGCCATGCAAGTTGAAGGCAGATAGCATGACACTTTGACTTCCATGAACTGAGAAACATGATCACAATAGTTTGAGCTGACGTCCGTCTTCTCATGGGCTTCCCTGGAGGCTCAGTCTGTCAAGAATCTGCCTGCAGGAGACATGAGTTCGATCCCTCGATTGGAAAGGTACCCTGGAGGGGAAGACATGGCAACCCACTCCAGTATTCTTGCCTGGGGAATCCCATGGACAGAGGAGCTTGCGGGCCACAGTCCATAGGGTTGCAAAGCGTCGGACACAACAGAGCAACTATACCACCTACCACCCAGATCTCATATAGCTGTGAGAAAAAGAAAAAAAGGAGAGATTTTTTTTTTCCTTGTGATGAGAACTGTTAGGCTGTACTCTTTTTTAAAAAAAAAATAATTTATTTTAATTGGAGGCTAATTACTTTACAATATTGTAGTGGTTTTGCCATACATCGACATGAGTCAGCCATGGGTGTACATGTGTTCCCCATCCTGAACCCCCCTCCCTCCTCCCTCCCCATCCCATCCCTCACGGTCCTCCCAGTGCACCAGCCCTGAGCACCCTGTGTCACGCATCGAAGCTGGACTGGCGCCATCTCCAAGTTCCCCGTGTCTCATCCTGCAGTGGTAACTACAGCCGTCAACCCTGGACATTACAGCCTTGGTGCTTCTTTATCTTAAAACGGGAGCTTGTGTATTCCGACCACTTTCATCCAACCCCCCACGCCTCCTCCACCCTTCCACTTCTGGCTGCAGCAAATCTGATCTCTTCTACGGGTTTGCTGTTTTTTAAAAACGTACTTTTTATTGGGGTATAGATGGTACACAATGCTGTGTTAGTTTCTGCTGTACAGCAAAGTGACTCTGCTAAACATATACACATATCCCGTCATTTTCAGATTCGTTTCTGGCATAGCTCACTACAGAGTGTTGAATGGAGTTCCCTGTGCTATGCAGTAGGTTCCTACTAGTTATCTGTGTTTTATAGAGTAATGTGTAATTGTCAATCCCAATCTCCCAATGTATCCCTGCCCACCTCCTTACCCCTTGGTAACCATAAGTTGGTTCTCTACATCTGTGACTCTGTTTTGTAAAGAGGTTCCCTTGGAATTTTTTTTTTTTTTTTTAGATTCTACATATAAGTGATACAGTATGATTTTTAGATTCCATATGGATGTGAATACAGTATTTGTCCTTTTTTAAAACCAATCTCACTTAGCATTATGCCATCGAGGCCCACTCACTTTGTCACAGACAGTAGGAATTTCCTTTTCAGCAGCTGGGTAATATTCTACCACATACCTGCACCTACATACCAACTTGTCTACCCATTTGTGTGCATGCGATTGCTTTGGTTGTTCCTGTGCCTTGACTCCTGTATACAGTGCTGCTGTGAAGGTAGGGTTGCAGTAACTTCTCTGAATCCTTCCGACTGTCAGCTTGGTTCAGTCCTTCCACTGAGCTTGCAGCATTGGTTGGCTAAGAACACGCCTGCCAGCCTGCAAATGCCAGCCTGTTCCCTTGCCAGTTGAGTGATTATGGCTGGGTTCTTCAGCTAGTGTGTGCCTCAGTTTCCTTGGGTATAAAGTAGAGATGAGCTGGGAGACTTCTTTGCACACATATCCAGCCCCTAATTGGATGTTTGTGAAGCATAGTTAATGCAAGAACAGAAAACCTGAAGATGTTTCTCGCTCAGTCTTGTCTGACTCTTTGCGACCCCATGGACTGTAGCCCACCAGGCTCCTCTGTCCATGGGATTGTCCAGGCAAGAATACTGCAGTGGGTTGCCATTCCTTGCTTCAGGGGGTCTTCCTGACCCAGTGATAGAAGCCTGGTGTCCTGCATGACAGGCAGATTCTTGATTGTCTGAGCCACTAGGGGATCCTGGAGAACCAGAATTTTTCAGCGAATTTGTACATATGTAGAGTTGACTCATTGGAAAAGTCTGTGATGCTGGGAGGGATTGGGGGCAGGAGGAGAAGGGGACGACAGAGGATGAGATGGCTGGATGGCGTCACTGACTTCCATGGACGTGAGTCTGAGTGAACTCCGGGACTTGGTGATGGACAGGGAGGCCTGGTGTGCTGCGATTCATGGGGTCTCAGAGTCGGACACGACTGAGCGACTGAACTGAACTGAACTGATCTGTCCACTATAATGGCCAGTACATCGCTAATGTAGAGTGTCTGTAACATAAGTGTCTATATGTCATAGTGCAAGGGTCAGCTTAGGAAATGCGACCAAGGCTCTATCACTTCTGACAGTTCCTAATATGGCTTTAACAAAAGGGAGTTTTGAGAAATGGAATATTGTTTTTTAAATTGAAGTGTAGTTGAGTTACAGTGCTGAGTTAGTTTCTGCTGTACAGCAAAGAGATTCAGTTACACACACACACACATATTCGTTTTCATGTTCGTTTCCATGGTGGTTTATCACCGGATGTTGAATGTGGTCCCCTGTTCGGTACAGTAGGAACTTGCTTGTCTGTTCTAAATACAGTCGTTTCCATCTGCTAACCCCAAGGTCCTATTCCATCCCTCCCCCTACCCTTAGGTGGCCACACATCTGGTCTCTGTGCCTCTGAGTCTGTTTCTCTTCCATAGATAAGTTCCTTTGAGTCGTGTTTTGGATTCCACATTTAAGTGATATCACGTGACACTTGCCTTTCCATTTCTGAATCATTTCACTTAGTATCACCAGCTCTCAGTCCATCCACTTGCTGCAAATGACAATATATCAGGAATGGTATTTTTTTTTAAGTATTTCCTTCTCCTTTATTCCTAAGCTTTGTCTTTTTCAGCCTGAGTCGTCAACTGGATTTTTAGCATCCCACTTGATTTACAGAAATTAATCATCAAAGTAGCATTAAAATGCATTTCTTGGAACAGGCTCTCAGAACAGCCAAAGACAATAGCATAATTCTTTTTTTAACGTCAGATAAAGGAAAAAGTAAGTGCCTTTCTCTTCTCAAGTCACAAATAGGTCAGGTGTATGCAGAGGGGGAAAAAAAATCTAGGTGAAAAACTTAAAGCTGTGCAAGGTAACGCAGTTAGACAGGTGTTTTAGCCGGTCCACATCAGCAGGAAGCTACGTGAGAGTCACTAATTACTTCCCATTTTCATGTCAGGGGGATGTTTGACATTGTGTAGATGTGGCTTGTAAGTGGAGATAATTAGGAAAGATTATTAGATAAGTATCTCCCTGACAAGGATTAATTGAAAACAATTTAGTATTTTGTGAAAACGGATAAACGAGAGTGGATTTCTGGCAACATGTGTTTCTCTCCCAGCTTAAGAAATTCTCCAATAGAATAATCCTGTGGAGGGTTAAGAAATTTTCCACGTTTCGAATAATACTATTTGCTTGGCATGCCTTACAAGTTAGAAAACCTGTTCTCTAAGGAAGAGAATTTCCCACTGCATTTGTCATCTTCCAGAATATGAGTTTTAACTCATTTGGCAGTTTATAATTTTTTTCCATTACTAGAACAAGTCCCAGTGACATCCTTTCTGTTACATCACTCAGTTGTGTGTGACTCTTTGTGACCCCATGGACTGCAGCATCCCAGGCTTCCCTGTCCTTCAACATCTCCGGAGTTTGCTCAAATTCATATCCATTGTGTTGGTGATGCTATCTACCCATCTCATCCAAGTCACTTCAGTTCAGTCGCTCAGTCGTGTCCAACTCTTTGCGACCCCATG
This sequence comes from Bos taurus, assembly GCF_002263795.3. Taxonomy (NCBI): domain Eukaryota; kingdom Metazoa; phylum Chordata; class Mammalia; order Artiodactyla; family Bovidae; genus Bos; species Bos taurus. The sequence goes on along the minus strand of NC_082638.1, from coordinate 3,710,487 downwards.
AATCGCAGCACGCCAGGCCTCCCTGTCCATCACCAACTCCCAGAGTTCACTCAGACTCACGTCCATCGAGTCAGTGATGCCATCCAGCCATCTCATCCTCTGTCGTCCCCTTCTCCTCCTGCCCCCAATCCCTCCCAGCATCAGAGTCTTTTCCAATGAGTCAACTCTTTGCATGAGACAGCCAAAGTACTGGAGTTTCAGCTTTAGCATCAGTCCTTCCAAAGAATGATGCTACAGCTGAAACTCCAGTACTCTTAATATGTATTAAAAACCACATTTGCTATCTATGCATGTTTATAAGCAATATTTTAAAAAAAAACTGTTGGAAACTTGAGGTGCAGGTTAATCTGCTAGAGTATGTGTGTGTGTCCAAAAATTTGCTCGTTATTTGTTCAGTATCCCACCACCCACAAGGGCTTCCATTGTGGCTCAGCTGGTAAAGGACCTGCCTGCAATACTGGAGACCTGGGTTCGATCTTTGGGTTGGGAAGATCCCCTGGAGAAGGGAAAGGCTAGGCATTGCAATATTCTGGCCTGGAGAATCCCATGGACTATATACAGTCCATGGGGTCGCAGAGTTGGATGCAGCTGAGCGACTTTCCCTTTCTTTCATCCCACCCCCAGGACGTGTAATAGCTTCATTTGCTGCCAGAGACACTGCTGGTTTGGACACTTGCTTATTTTGCATATTGTCTTAGTGAAACTTTCAACCTCCTTAGTGTTCAGTGACCTCACGAGTAATAATCGTATTGTGTCTATGTGCTGCTGCTGCTAAGTCACTTCAGTCGTGTCCGACTCTGTGCGACCCCATAGACAGCAGCCCACCAGGCTCCTCTGTGTCTGTGTGGGTGTACTTAATTGTTCAATTGTGTCCGACTCTTTGCGACCCCATGGACTGTAGCCCAGCTCCTCTGTCCATGGGATTCTCCAGGCAAGAATACTGGAGGCGGTTGCCTTTCCCTTCTCCGGGAGATATTCCCAACCCAGGCATCGAACCCAGGTCTCCTGCATTGCAGATGGATTCTTTACTGTCTGAGCCGCCAGGGAAACCCAATAGTATTTTATCTCCTGTGAATGTCTTTTCATATTATAGTAATTTGGGTCTAAGCTACTGTATACGAAATAATTAGAAAATAGAAAACATGGGTATGTTCTTGTAACCTCAGTTTCATGGCCATTCACTGTTGGCCTCATTACCAGTATCTGTCACCGGAAGATTAAATTTCTTCAGTGTTATGAAGGGGAGTCGATTCCTGTCTGTCTGGTTTCTTGCTTGCTTGTCCTAAACCAGGCTGTTAGTATTAACGAATTACATTCATTAATGTTGGTACAATGAATTCCTGTTATGTTTTTTCTCTTTTATGGTTAACCAGGTTGTTGGTGTAATGAATTAGTTTCATGTTTTGCTCCCTTTATAGTTAACCAGGATGATTCTGTAACGAATTAATATCGTGTTTTACTCCCTTTATGGTTAACCAGGATGATTCTGTAATGAATTAATTTCTTGTTTTCTCCTTATAGTTAAACATGAATCAGTTTCATGTGTTACTCCCTTTACAGTTAACCAGGCTGTTTCTATAATGAATTAATTTCTTGTTTTCTCCTTTATAGTTCGACATGAATTAATTTCATGTGTTACTCCCTTTACAGTTAAGCGGGCTGTTTCTGTAATGAATTAGTTTCATATTTTCTCCTAATCAATTAGTTTCATGTTTTTTCCTTTACGGTTAAACACGACTTCCTTTCATGTTTTACCTCCTTTATGGTCAAGGAGGCTGTTTCTGTAATGAGTTAGTTGCGTGTTGAAGGCGATGGCACCCCACTCCAGTACTCTTGCTTGGAGAATCCCATGGACGGAGGAGCCTGGAAGGCTGCGGTCCAGGGGGTCGCTGAGGGTCGGACACGACTGAGCGACCTCACTTTCACTTTCTCCTTATGCTGCCTGCAGGGACAGACAGACTGCAGTGAAAAGCGAACAGAAGCTGATACTCCGTTCAGTTCGGCTGTCAGGACCACAGAGAGTTTGTGAGCCGTGCAAAACAATAGCCCTGTGTCAATAGATCAGACCTACAAATCACCGGGGAGTTTGCAGACAGAAAGTGTGAAAAAGAGCTGTCTGTTCATGCCCTCACCCCTTGTTAGGATGAAATGAAGCTGAGATACAAGGTCGTCTCTGTCTCATTAATTCAGTCGAATATTCTATGTAGGCTTGGAAAAGTAAGTTTCTACAACTGGAAACAGATTTTTAAAAATACAAAAAAAAAAAAAATTCTTGGCAGATTTCACATGTCTGATGATTTGGAGTGGTGATGTTGGAGGTTGGTGTATAGTTTGTTCAGTATCTGTGTGTGTCAGTGTCTCTGTGTGTGTATGATTTAGGAGGAAAATCCACAAGAAAAACCACCCATAATCCCCTCAAGATCCCGTGTGTCCGCATTTTCTGGAAAAAGCCAAATTGCGCATGGAGATGACTAGACCATGCCTTCCTCCCAGAGTCCCCAGGTACTTTGAGTTTTCCCTTCACTGGGACACGGCCTTGTCTGACGTGACTGCCGTCCCTTGTACAATCCTGGAGTTTCCCCTGGGGAAGAGGGTTGTGTGCCCATCTGAAAGGGAGGAAAACTGAGAGTACTGATTTGTCTCAAGCCAAGGAGCTTTTGTAGTCCGTTTCCACGAGTTCTGAAAATGACACGTCCCCAAGCACTCCTTTTGCCTTAAGACGGGTGCTTTGAGCTGTGTTGTGTTCTGTTTTATGACGGGACATAATCCATCATCCCATCCAAAAGCGGACACGTTCACCTCACCTGCTGTATCTTCAGTGTGGTTCTAACTCGAGCCGGATCCTCTGTGGGTCTTTAGAGCCCAGTGGGGAATCTCTGTGTATTTTTTCTTCTCTCCTCCATTTCTTATTCTCCTCGAAGCCTTCTTGGAAGGTTCATTGAGAAATAGTGATGAGTCATTGTTTGTACTTAGCGTACACATGGTTTTGGGTGAATCCAACAGAGGTCCATCTAGTCAAAGCTGTGGTTTTTCCAGTAGTCGTGTATGAATGTGAGAGTTGGACTATAAAGAAAGCTGAGCGCCGAAGAATTGGTGCTTTTGAACTGTGCTGTTGCAGAAGAGTCTTCAGAGTCCCTTGGACTGTGAGGAGATGAAACCAGTCAATCCTAAAGGAAATCAGTCCTGAATATTCATTGGAAGGACTGATGCTGAAGCTGAAACTCCAGTACTTTGGCCACCTCATGAGAAGAGCTGACTCACTGGAAAAGACCCTGATGATGCTGGGAAAGATTGAAGGCGGGAGGAGAAGGGGACGACAGAGGGTGAGATGGTTGGATGGCATCACAGACTCAATGGACATGAGTTTGAGCAAGCTCTGGAAGTTGGTGATGGACAGGGAAGCCTGGCGTGCTGCAGTCCATGGGGTCACAGAGTCAGACACGACTGAGCCACTAAACCAACAAAAAAGATGATGTATAGAAATATAAGGCCTTTGATGGGAAAGTACATGAGTCCCAGCAAAAACTAAAGTTTCAGAAAGGCATCAGTAGGCACAGTGAATTCAAGCAGGGAGTGCTTTAAGTTTCCACGGAGAAAAGAAAAAAAAGAAAGAATTTGAAAGTTATCTTTTCTATTGAGGATCCATGATGGAAATGTTCCCATCAGTCTTGAGATGACGAGCCAAACATCCAGTCCTTTACCGTGAGATGAAGAAACTCTTTCCGAGTTTCTGAAAGCTAAGCTTCTTGTTCGTTACTTCTCTAGGTGGACCAAGACATAAAATGTACAGAATGGTGAGAGAGGGAGAGATAAATAAAAACCACGACACAACTACAGGGAGCTGCTTTGGTGGTGCAATTCAACATGCAAAGTACGCACTTGGGTTTTTGTTTCCTTTTTTGCATAGCTCTATTTTTGACATTGGAGGATTCATAAATGGAATTACATCCGAAGGAATGCTAATGCCTATTTTTCTTCTTAACAGACTGTGCAATAAAATCTATGTCAAAGAGCCCAAGTTTCCTTTCTTACCAAATTCAAATATACTTATCTTCTGAAATTAGGAAAAAAAAATTATTAAGAGCTTTGCTGCTCGTCCCAAATCTTTACCTAGTGAAATACTTTCATAATGTTATATTTTAGACTCCAGAAGTCTTATGATATCACTATAATATTAATTTCCTACATTTTGACACATAGCTTAGGGACTTCCCTGGCAGTCCAGTGGTGAAGACTCCACTTTCCAATGCAGGAGGCGTGGGCTTGATCCCTGGGAGGGAAATAAGGTCCCACATGAAGCTTGGGTGCATCCAAAAATTAAAAAAAAAAAAAAAAAGTTTAAATTAAAAAAACAGAGTAGTAAATTGTAGAGAGGAAATTGTCTCTTCCCTAAGAAAATTAAATTGATAAAAACATAAGAAAGCTCAATTCAATATTTCCTTTGGAGTTTAAGTCAGGTAATGAGATTTGCATATTGTATAAGGATGTTTACCTTCCTCTTCCTCCACCTCCCAAAGAAAGGGATCCTACGACCCAGTGATCATACTACCCGGGAGTGACCGGGGAATTCAACCAGCAGGTGAATCACAGAGTTACGAGGTCCTCCCTAGGCTGCTGTGGATAGCCTGTCCGTTAATTATCTGACTCTTGGTTGGCTGTCTTGGTACCAAGAGTCATAGCCAGTGTCAACCAATAGGCGTGTGTTTTCATTGATCATGACATGCGCGTGGCAGTCATATTATTATTTTTTTTAATTGGCGGATAAGGGCTTTACAATATTGTGTTGGTTTCCACTGCTCAGCAATGTGAATCAGCCATATGTATACATGTACCTTCTCCCTCTTGAGCCCCCCACCCACCCCCCCATCCACCCCTCTAGGTTATCACAAAGCACCGAGCTGAGGCCCCTGTGCTATACATAGGAGCTTCCCACTAGCTGTCTGGTTTAGGCACGGTGCTGTATATGAGTGGGTTTCTGTGGTGGCCCAGATAGTAAAGAATCTGCCTGCACTGCGGGAGATGCAGGTCCAATCCCTGGGTCAGGAAGATCCCCTGGAGAAGGGCACGGCAACCCATTCCAGTATTCTTGCCGGGAAAATCCCATGGACAGAGAAGCCTGGTGGGCTACAGTCCATGGGGTCGCAAAGAGTCAGACACGACTGAGCGACTGACATCATTTTCAGTATATATATATATATCAGCATTTTTTTGGGGGGCAAATGCAGGTAATTCTTGGCTCATCTATATTGAACCTGAAATATTTTCATACTTTAAAAAAAAAACTAATATAGATCCAATACGAATTACAGAATGAGAAAGAAAATAGATTTCCTCTGCTTCCTGCGACAAGCAGATCACGTGCACCAAGGAGGAAGCATTTTGCAGCTGAGACTTCGATTTCCCCACAGGAAACCCTCTGCACGACAATAACCAGCTTCAGTCTTCTGAAGCTGCGTGTTTCCCCAAAATAGCAAACCCCAGAGGTGTTCCAGGGGAAGGAAGCAGAAAATTGTGACGGAACGGCCAGCACCCTAATGTGCTTGCATTTCGGGGATAGCAGTGGGTTGCCCGGCTTTAAATGCAGTCGTCTATAATTTGATTTCATGGAGATGGAATCATTTCCCAGGAATTAATTAAAGTTCACAGGTAGGAAAAAGAGTTGAGCTTAACATCTCAGAGGGCTTTCTCTAGACTTAGGAGAAAATGCTCTTCCTCTAGCCTTTTTTTTTAAAATTAAGGTTGTGCAATTATTATTATTATTGTGTGTGTGTTAGCCACTCAGTCGTGTCCAACTCTGTGCGACCCCATAGACTGTAGCCCGCCGGGTTCCTCTGTCCGTGGGATTTTCCAGGCAAGAGTACTGGCGTGGGTTGCCATGTCCTTACCAGGGGATCTTTCCGACTCAGGGTTCGAACCTGGGTCTCTTATGTCTCCTGCATTGGCAAGCAGGTTTTTATTACTAGTGCCGAGAAGCCCATTATTGTTGTTACTTTTTTTTTTATTATTTATGTTATTTATTTAGGGCTGCACACAGGTTTTCGCTAGTTGCTCTGCTCGGGCTCTTTCTTGCCGAGGTTTCTCCTGTTGTGGAGCATGGGCTCAGTACTTGTGGTGTATGGGTTTAGTTACTCTGTGGCATGTGGAATCTTTGCAGACCAGGGATTGGACTCTGGTCTCCTGCATTGGTGGGATGACTCTCCTCATCACTGAGACCCCAGGGGAGGCCCCTTATTATTATAATTACTATGGTCATGGTTGAAAGTAAATGAGCTATGAGGAGGTAGCGTGAGGTGTCTGGGGGCACAGGAGATGTGGTGGGGGGATATAGTCTGGGAGTATATAAATGCTTATTGGGATTCCCTGGTGGTGCAGTGGTAAAGAACCTGCCTGCTAAGGCAGGATTCATAATAGATGTGGGTTCTAGCCCTGGGTTGGGAAGATCCCCTGGAGAAGGAAATGGCAACCCACTCCAGTAATTGCCTGGAGCATCCCATGGACACAGGAGCCTGGCGGGCTACAGTCCACGGGGTCGCAAAGAGTCGGACATGACTGAAGCGACTTAGCACACACAGAATGTCAGTTGGAATCTTTTAAAACCTTTGAGACCATGCCTTGGCTATGCATTCTTCAGACTTTTTTCTTGTCACATGTTTTGAGTTTACCTGAGTAGACGTTGAATTGTGTCCTCCCCCTCCCCAAACTCTGCAAAGATATGTTGAAGTTTTAGCAGCCCCCCAATACATATGAATGACACCTTATCTTGAAATAGGGCTTTCACAAACCTCATCAAGGTAAAAATGAGGTCATAGTGTATTAGCTGCTGCTGCTGCTGCTAAGTTGCTTCAGTCGTGTCCGACTCTGTGCGAACCCATAGACGGCAGCCCACCAGACTTCTCCGCCCCTGGGATTCTCCAGGCAAGAACACTGGAGTGGGTTGCCATTTCCTTCTCCAATGCATGAAAGTGAAAAGTGAAAGTGAAGTCACTCAGTCGTGCCCGACTCTTACCGACCCCATGGACTGCAGCCCACCAGGCTCCTCCGTCCATGGATTTTCCAGGCAAGAGTACTGGAGTGGGGTGCCATTGCCTTCTCCAACTGTACTAGCAGGGCCCCTAAATCTGTTATAACTGGTGTCTTTATAAGAAGAGTTAGTGTATTCATTCAGAAATTTCTATTTATGATAAAAATGGGCAGAAAATCAGAATAGGTGTTTTATGAAGAAGCCATAACACAAGGTCAGTGGGTACTTGAAAAGATGCTCGACATCTTTAATTATCAGGGAAATGCAAGTCAACACTGGGAGATGTACTTTCACACCTGTTAGAACACTTGATATTGAAAAGACAGCGTTGGCAAGGATGTGGACAAAAGCGAACGCCTGTTTGCTGTCAGTAGGAATGTAAATCGGTACAGCCACTATGGAAAACAGTATGGAGGTTCCTCAAAAAAAGAAAAAAAGAGAGCAGCCATAAGATTCATCAGACCTGCTTCTGAGTATTTATCCAAAGAAAGCAAAAGATACTACCTTGGGAAGATGTATGCACCCCTGTATTCATTGCAGCATCGGTTACAATAGCCAAGATATGGACAGTCCATCATCAGATGAAGTCAGGGTCCGTCAATGGATGAAGTCAGTGTCCGTCAGTGGAGGAAATCAGTGTCCATCAGTGGAGGAAATCAGTGTCCATCAGTGGAAGAAAGGACAAACAAGATGTGATCGATACATTCAGTGGGATATTACGCCACCATTGAAAGAAGGAAATCCTGCCATTGGCGACAATATGGACGGACCTCAGTGGCGATATGTTTAGTAAAGGAAGTCCGACAAAGACAAATACTGTGTTTTTTTCAGTTATGTGTCAAATCTGAAAAGCAAAACCAGAAAAAAAAAAAAGACAGTCAAGCTCATACTGAGCGCAGACTGATGGTTATGTGGTAGGGAGTTGGGAGTGGGAGAAATAAAACATAAGAACCCTGTAAATCTCACTTTCTTCCTTTCTACGACTGTATAAAAAGAAAGAAAACTAGCTTGTGGGAAGCTGTCCCTTCTGTGTGAGCTTTGTCCATGGAGTCCTAGTGAAGCGTTTGCATCAGCATTTCAGAAGGAACTAATATAGGAGTCCTGGGTGTTCATTGGAAGGACTGATGCTGAGGCTGAAACTCCAATACTTTGGCCACCTCATGCGAAGAGTTGACTCATTGGAAAAGACTCTGGTGCTGGGAGGGATTGAGGCAGGAGGAGAAGGGGACGACAGAGGATGAGATGGCTGGATGGCATCACCGACTCAATGGACATGAATTTGGGTGAACTCCGGGAGTTGGTGATGGACAGGGAGGCCTGGCATGCTGCGATTCATGGGGTCGCAAAGAGTTGTACAGACTGAGCGACTGAACTGAATATAGGAGGGAAGATAGTCAAACACATCACCAGCAACGCTTGGTCTTTGTTTTGTCTTGAGCAAAATGTTCTTCAATCTGGAGAGTGGATCTTAAAAAAAAAAAAACAAATCTTAGCAGAAGTGTTCATACCTTTCGTATGAGAAGATCGTGAATTTAATAAACAGGGGTTGAGCCCTTACATTGGGAGAAGGAGGAGAAAAAAGGAGAAGGAGGAAGACAGAGGAGAAATAGGAGGAAGAGAGAAGAGGTCAGTGGAAGTGGGTTTCAGGGAGGGGATGAGATCGGAATGGAGCCCACAGAGATTCAGAGGGAAAATAGCTATGACGATGGAGGCAGAGACTCAGAGATGGAAGGGGTGCGTCTCCAAGCCAAAACCCACCAAGGACGGACACCGACAGCTCCGAGCTGAGAGAGGGACATGGAACAGAGCTTCCCTCACAACCCAAGGAAGGAACCCAGCCTGTGACCCCCTTACCACTGCACGTCTGTCCTGCAGAACCGTGTGACCATCACATTCTCGTCGCTTAAAGCCACCTCGTTGGTCAGACTTCCCTGGGGGCTCAGATGGTAAAGTGTCTGCCTACAATGCGGGAGACCTGGGTTCCATCCCTGGGTCGGGAAGATCTCCTGGAGAAGGACATGGCAACCCCCCTCCAGTATTCTTACCTGGAAAATCCCATGGACGGAGGAACCTGGTAGGCTACAGTCCACGGGGTCGAAAAGAGTTGGACACGACTGACTTCAGTTTTAGTTGGTGGTCATCTGTGCCAATTGTCCTAATAATCTTTTTCTTTTTTTGTTTAACACCCAAAGCATTTTGCGTTGAGGTATAGCCGATTAATGATGGTTTCAGGTGGACAGGAAAGGGAGTCAACTGTATGTATATGTGTATCCATTCTCCCCCAAACTCCTCTCCCATCGAGGCTGCCACATGACATTGAGCAGAGGTCCCTGTGCTGTCCAGCAGGTCCTTTTTGGTTCTCCATGTTAAATACAGCAGTGTGTCCGTGTCCATCCCAAACTCCCTAACTATCCCTTCATCCCATCCTTCCCCCTGGTGACCATAAGGTTATTACAGAGGATTGAGCAGAGGTCCCCGTGCTGGAAAGCAGGTCCTTGTGGGTTCTTCATGTTAAATACGGCAGTGTGTACATGTCCATCCTTTCAAACTTCCCAAATATCCCTTCCCCCATCCTTCCCCCTGGTGACCATAAGGTTATTACAGAGGATTGAGCAGAGTTCCCTGTGCTGGACAGCAGGTCCTTGTTGGTTATCCATTTTAAATATCAACTGTGCTAGGAATCTTAATACAACCTGGACTGCATATTTTCTATCTGCACCTCCTGCTGAGGTCAGAAGAAGCTAGAACAACTGTCCTCCACCTTCACGCTTCCTAAAACCATCTCTCTCTCTCTCTCTGGGAAACCGTCCTGAGACCCTCACAGTCTTCTTCCCCTCTGCTCAGCAGAGAAGAATGTCTTGTCTTCCCATCCCCCAAGAAACGAAATTGTGTTTGAATGACTTTTCAGCATACTCCACTGGGAGCTTGTGAAACTGACAAGTTCCCTTCCTCATTTTCTCTATTTAGTGGACTCTGCAGCAAGCACAGAAGGTCAGGCTCAGTTGCTGCTTTCTGCTTACTGGGCTCTTTTTTTAATTTTGGTTATGCTTGGTCTTCATTGCTGGCCGAGGGTTTTATTCTAGTTGCAATGAGTGGGGGCTACTCTCTAGTTGTGGGGGGTGGGCTTCTCACTGCAGTGACCTCTCTTGCTGTGGAGAATGGGTTTTACACATATGGGCTTCAATCGTTGAGGCTCGGGGTTTCAGTAGATGTGAATCACGGGCTTAGTTGCTCTGAGGCGTGTGGAATCTTCCCGGACCAGGGATTGAACCCACGTCCCCTGCATTGACAGGCAGATTCTTATCCACTGTGCCATCCCTGGGCTTTTTATGGGTGGGTTCTCGGGATGGTGGTCATACCTGGTTTTCCTTTGACCATGCAGCTCTGTAAATCCAGGGGGTGCCACTGGTAACCTTGCTTCACTGACTTTCTTTGGCTTGGTTGTTAACCTTTCCTACTCTGTGAGCTCTGACACAAGCAAAAACACAGTTATTCACCTGTCTTCACTGATCTCATGAATACTTATTTATTGTTGTTGCTCAGTTGCTCAGTCATGTCTAACTCTTTGTGACCCCAAGGACAGGCTTCCCTGTCTTTCACCATCTTCCGGAGTTTGCTTCCTCTCAACGTCCATTGAGTCGGTGATGCCATCCAACCATCTCATCCTCTGTCGTTCCCTTCTCCTTCTGCCCTCCATCTTTCCCGGGATCAGGGTCTTTTCAAGTGAGTCTGGATCAGGGGCTTTTCCACTGAGTCAGCTCTTTGCATCAGGTGGCCAAAGTATTGGAGTTTCAGCTTCAGCATCAGTCCTTCCAGTGAGTATTCAGGATTGACATCCTTTAGGATTGACTTGTTTGGTCTCCTTGCTGTCCAAGGGACTCTCAAGAACACTTACTGGTCAGCTTCTAATTATCAGTCCACTTGGCTGAATGTGGTCGCTACCCCTGTCCTTGTTACCACACAGGAGAAACCAGACAGCTGCCTGGAATAATCGTTTAGTTTAATGAACACGGCACTGTCATGAGTCAGAGAGATACACAGATATTCAGAGAGACACTGACTCTCGACGCAGGGTCAGAATCCACTCGGGAGGAACTTGAAGGACATGCAGTTGACCCTGTTGCTGTGGGGAGGGGTACTTTTGAGAGCATGAATCACAGCTTCAACGATGGAGCCCGGAGGCTGACGTTCAGATCGATTCTCTTAGAGGAGCGTTATCGTTTAAAGAGATGGAGCGAGTGAATTGGAAGTGTTTGCTCAGCTGAGGAACTGAAGTGCGGCTGCTGTGGTCAGTGAATTGCAGGTCAGTGTGTTCCCGGCATCAACTGAGCTAAAGAGAGTATTGACAGACGTGCTTTTAGGAAAAATTGAGAAGCCCAACATGGTATTGAACTGAAAGAGTGCCCCTGCTGCTTTGTGGAGATGTGAAGCAGGAGTGGGCAGTGTAACTCGGAGGCTGGATCCTTCCTGCCATTGAAAAAAAATAAAAGCGAATGGAACACGGCAAACCCACAAATTGGCCTGTTTTCTGTGGCTACGCTCGCACTGCAGTGGCAGGGTTGAATAGATGCAGCAGAGGCCACGTGGTTTAAGAATGTAAAATACTGTTCTTCGTAGAAAACGAAGGGTTTGTGGACCCTCCATGTGAAGGAATGAGTTCGTGAAGGCATTTGGGCATCTTCTCATAAGCACACAGAAATGAAGGACAGAATCCAGAGGTTCATGTTCTGGAACACTTGCTCCCAAACTAACTGGCGCTTTTTCAATATGCGTGTGACCCTATCCGTGTTCCCATTGGCTCACTCATTTAGGGAGGGTGGGCCCTGGTGGCTCAGTGGTAAAGAATCTGCCTGCCAAAGCAGGAGATGCTGGTGCAATCCCTGGGTCAGGAAGATTCCCCTGGAGATGGAAAGGGCCACCCACTCCAGTCTTCTTGCCTGGGAAATCCCTTGGACAGAGGAGTCTGGTGGGCCACAGTCCATGGGGTCACAAAGAGTCAGACACAATTGAAGTGACAACTTAGCACGAGTGGGCCCCAAGAAGCTGTATTTGCTGGCAAAGATCTTTTCTGTAAAAGTCATAAACAAGATGTATTTGTCTGTAAAAACTCCAGGAGTTGGTGATGGACAGGGAGGCCTGCAGTCCATGGGGTTGCAAAGAGTCGGACACGACTGAGCAACTCAACTGAACAGAGCTGATGGCTATATGAACACCATCTTTCATGACGGGACTAAATATATGAAGAGTCGGCACAAACAGGACCTCACAAAATTCAGCCTGGCTCGTTTTGTTTTTTCAGAAATGATTTTTAAAATAAAAAAAAATTTTTTTTTCTTTTGAGATATTATGTTGGTTTTCTTCGTACAATAGTGCAAGTCCGTTGTAATTATACATACGTGCACTCACTCCTGAGCCTTCCTTTGCCCCCATCCCACCCCTCCAGGTCATCACGGAGCACCAGCCTGGGCTCCCTCTGCTACACGGCAACTTCTCACCGGCTGTCCATCCTACAGTTGATAGCGTATATATGTTGATGCTGCTTTCTCCATTTCCCGTACTCTCTCCCTCCCCCTCTGTGTTCCCAAGTCCATTCTCTATATTTGCATCTCCATTCCCTCCCTGCAAATAGTTCATCAATATCATTTTTCTAGATTCTCTCTCTATATATGCTGCTGCTGCTGTTGCTAAGTCGCTTCAGTTGTGGCCGACTCTGTGCGACCCCATCGACGGCAGCCCACCAGGCTCCTTCGTCCCTGAGATTCTCCAGGCAAGAACACTGGAGTGGGTTCCCATTTCCTTCTCCAATGCATGAAAGTGAAAACTGAAAGCGAAGTTGCTCAGTCATGTCTGACTGTTAGTGACTCCTTGGACTGCAGCCTACTAGGCTCCTCCATCCATGGGCTTTTTCCAGGCAAGAGTCTTAATATGCATTAGTTTTTTCTCTTTCTGACATTTTCATTCTGTACGACAGGCTCTAGGCCCATGTACCTCACTAGAACTGACTCAAATTCTTTTTTTATGGCCAAGTAACCGTCCATTGTACATATGTACCACACTTTCTTTATGCAGTCACCTGGACTTGATATGTTCCTAAACCAAAGATAAACAAGTATTCCTTTCTGCCAATAGGGAAAAAATAGGAAAAAGAATCATTAAAGAAACCAGGGTCTATATACAGTAACTTTTTGGAGAGACCTTCAAGAAGGTCAAGTTGTGTATTATATCTGTAGGCAGTTTGATGAATGGATATGCCACAAGGGATTGTTAGAATAGAGCTTTGAATTTAAGTCATTTTAAACACAACTCTCACATGCTAGTAATAAAATCCACAACCAGCCCATGGATGATTAAATATAGTACGAGTAGGTGATTTTGGTGAAGTATGTAAATGAAGAATACCATGGTGATTAGTGGTGAGGAGGGGAACTATGATGGTGGTGATTGTAGTGATGATGAATTTGATGATACTCATGATGGTTTTGTGGTAACAAGGATGGTGATGGTGTTGCTGGTCGTGTTGATGGTCATGATTGTCATGATGATAGTGATGGTATGGTGATAACAAGGATGAAGACGATAATGGTGTTGCTGATGGTGGTAATAATGATCCTGATGATGGTGCTGGTGTCAACAAGCAAGATGACGATGGTGTTGCTGGTGGTGGTGATGGTCATGAAGATGCTGATATAGGTGATGAGGTTGATGATCCTGATGATGGCACTGCTGATGGTGGTGATGGTCATGAAGACGGTGGTGATGATGGTGGTGTTGACGATCCTGATGATGGTGCTGGTGTTAACAAGCAAGATGATGATGGTGTTGCTGGTGGTGGTGATGGTCATGATGATGGTGGTGTTGGTGATGAGGTTGATGGTCCTGATGATGGCACTGCTGATGGTGGTGATGGTCATGAAGATGGTGGTGATGATGGTGGTGTTGACGATCCTGATGACGGTGCTGCTGTTAACAAGCAAGATGACGATGGTGTTGCTGGTGGTGGTGATGGTCATGATGATGGTGGTGTTGGTGATGAGGTTGATGATCCTGATGATGGCACTGCTGATGGTGGTGATGGTCATGAATACGGTGGTGATGATGGTGGTGTTGATGATCCTGATGATGGTGCTAGTGTTCACAAGCAAGACGATAATGGTGTTGCTGGTGGTGGTGATGGTCATGAAGATGGTGGTGATGATGGTGGTGGTGACGATCCTGATGGTGGTACTATGGTAACAAGGAAGATGACGACGGTGTTGCTGGTGGTGATGATGGTCATGAAGATGATGATGTTGGTGATGAGGACGTTGATACTGATGATGGAGTTGCTGGCGGTGGTGATGGTCATGGTGATTGTGGTGATAATGGTGGTGGTGATGATACTGATGATGGTGCTGTGATTACAAGGAAGACGGTGATGATGGTGTTGCTGGCGGTGGTGACGGTCATGATCACGGTGGTGGTGGTGATGATGACATCGATAATATTGATGATGATGTTGGTAATCGCAGTGAAGATGGTGATGGTGATGATGGTGGTGACGATGGTATTGAAGATGATAATTTTTCTGATGATAATTTTTTCAGGTGGTTGTGCTGAAGATGACTGCGATGATAGGCATCATGATAGTCAGAGAGTATTCCTCGCTCCTTTCCCCTTTGGGAACCATAAGTTTGTTGTCTATGTCCATGAGCCTGTTTCTCTTTTGTAAATAACTTCATTTCTACAATTTTTAAAATAGATTCCAGAGGTGATGTGATGTAACATGTGTCTTTCTCTGACTTAACTTCACTTAGTATGAGTATCTGTAGGCCCATCTGTATTTCTGCCAGGGGTGCTATTTCCTTTTTCATGGCCGAGTAATATTCTATTGTGGTATATGTATCTGTGTGTGTATCTTTATATATGCACACTACATCTTTTAAAAGCAATCACATCTTCATTTGCTTCCATGGCTGCTGTAAAAAGTACTGCTATGAGCATTGGGGTGCATGAATTACAATTTTCCCTTTTCTGGATATATACCCAGGAGTGGGATTCCTGCGTCATATGGTAATTCTCTTTTTACTTTTTCAGTTCTCCACAGTGAAAGTGAAAGTCGCTCAGTCGTGCCCGACTCTTTGCGACCCCATGGACTATACAGTCCATGGAATTCTCCAGGCCAGAATACTGGCATGGGTAGCCTTTCCCTTCTCCAGGGGATCTTCCCAGTCCAGGGATCAAACGCAGGTTTCCCGCATTGCAGGCAGATTCTTTACCAGCTGAGCCACAAGGGAGCTCAAGAATACTGGTGTGGGTAGCCTATCCCTTCTCCAGGGGATCTTCCTGATCCGCGAATTGAACTGGGGTCTCGCACATTGCAGGCAGATTCTTTACCAGCTGAGCTACCAGGGAGGCCCAATAGTAGCTGCACCAAATTTACATTCTCATTCACGGTTCCCTTTTCTCTACACCCGCTCCAGCATTTCTTATTTGTAGACTTCTTGATGAGGGCCATTCTGACTGGGGTGAGGTCATACCTCATTGCCCTTTTTGATTTTCATCTCTCTAATATAGATTAGCGCTCCCCTGATGGCTCAGATGGTAAAGAGTCTTCCTGCAATGCAGGAGATCTGGGTTCAGGCCTTGGGTTGGGAAGATCCTGTGCGGAATTAACAATGTTGACTATCTTTTCATGTGCCTGTTGGCCACCTGTATATCATCTTTAAAATGTCTGCTTAGGTCTTCTGCCCATTTGAAAACAAACTTTTTTTTTTAATAGACTTTTTGAGCCATTTGTACAGTTTAGATATTAACCCTTTGTTGACGGCATTATTTGCAAATATTTTCTCCTATTCCGTAGGTTGTTTTTCTGTTTGGTTGATGATTTCCATTGCTGTGCAAAAGCTTTTAAGTTTGATTAGGTCCCATTTGCTTGCTTTTGCTTTTAGTTCTTTTGCCTTGGGAAACAGGTAAGAAAACATGGCTACAATTTATGTCGGAGAATATTTTGCTTATGTTCTCTTCTGGGGTTTTTATGGTGTGCGCATGGCTTTTCTTGGTAGGCATTTTTGTAAATCGGTAAATGGAAAAGCATGCTTTTTGGAAAGGCAACATAGCAGTATGTGTGAAAAGGATGAAAAATGTCCATCATTTTTGAATCAGTCCCTCGGCCTTGTTTTTACAAAGGAATTTTTAAAAACGCTCCTCAAAACTTATGCTTAAGAATTTCCACTTACGATAGGGGAAATAAAAGATAAATCAGATGAGAGGTAATTGATGACCTCTTCATGGAATGAAATACTGGGTAGGATGCTTTCATTTATTGTCTTTAAGGACTTGCTTATGAATAATACTTCAGGTACAGGGACTAGTTACCTGTAACCAGAGTGGAGGGCAGACAGCAGAGCCAGTCTGCTTTCAATGCATCTTCCCTTTGGACCACAGCTTCCTGTACCTCTTCACAGCCAATCAGGGCCCTTCTGTGACTAGCACATAAACAAGGGAGTCTAACCAGCAGATTCCTATGTAGGCCGATAACGAATGTGGCAGGTGGACGGTGGTCGTTGGGGTCACACCCACTCTTGACGGTTGACACACAAGGTCTTGTTAGAACTCCTTGACCATGAAGGAACCCGGGAATTGAGGTCTGGGTTCAGAACCTGCCTCAGGCATCAGCAGCTGGATGTCCTGTGACATACCATGAACAAATGACCGACCCATTCCGTCATTTTGCCATGCACTCTAACACCTGTCATCCAAACTCAATCAGCAATATCGTCTTTAGGTTCTAAATAATTTGTTGTTGTTCAGTTGCTAGTTTGTGACCAACTCTTTGCTATCCCATGGACTGTGGCACACCAGACTTTCCTGTCCTTCACTGTCTCCCGGAGTTTGCTCAAAGTCATGTCCATTGAGTGGGTGATGCCATCCAGACATCCATCGTCTGTCATCTCCTTCTCCTGCCTTCAGTCTTTCCCAGCATCAGGATCTTTTCCAGCGAGTCAGCTCTTCACATCAGGTGGCCAAAGGATTGGATTTTCAGCGTCAGCAGCAGTCCTTGCAATAAATATTCAGGGTTGATTTCCTTTAGGATGGCCTGGTTTGATCTGATTCAGTAACACAGGTCAGATGTTGAAGTACAGTCTTTAGGCGTGAACCCAGGGCTGGTGTGTTGGGTCCAGAGTGATGACAACAGAATCTTCAGCGGGCAGCGTTGCTTTCACATTCTAGAGATCGCTGCGTCCTCCGTGCTCGTTAATGTCTGGTGCAGGGAGATTTGATTATAAATGTGTGTCTGCCATTTCATTTGCAGTCCTCTCCACAGAGAGGGGACTGGACCACTAATGTGAGACTGTCTCAGCTTGGCATAGGACCCTGACTTTACACAGCTCTTTGTGGAGCACATTCCTGTCTGTTATGTTTGCAAGAATTGTTCATGTAACTTCGTGGCAGAACAAGGAACAACATCAAAAACCCTGAGTGTACAGAGTGTGTGTGTGTGTGTGTATATATATATATATATACACACACAATAGCTGTTATATATATATGTATATGTATATATAATTGTTGTATATATATCAAAATTCTCCAAGACAGACTTCAGCAATACATGAACCATGAACTTCCAGATGTTAAAGCTGGTCTTAGAAAAGGCAGACGAAATGGAGATCGAACTGCCAACATCTGCTGGATCATTAAAAAAGCAAGCGAGTTCCAGAAAAAAAAAACAACAACATCTATTTCCGCTTTATCGACTATGTCAAAGCCTTTGACTGTGTGGATCACAATAAACTGTGGAAAATTCTGAAAGAGATGGGAATACCAGACCACCTGACCTGCCTCCTGAGAAATCTGTATGCAGGTCAGGAAGCAACAGTTAGAACTGAACATGGAACAACAGACTGGTTCCAAATAGGAAGAGGAGTACGTCAAGGCTGTATATTGTCACCCTGCTTATTTAACTTCTATGCAGAGTACATCATGAGAAATTCTGGGCTGTAGGAAGCACAAGCTGGAATCAAGATTGCCGGGAGAAATATCAAAAACCCCAGATATGCAGATGACACCTTATGGCAGAAAGTGAAGAGGAACTAAAGAGCGTCTTGATGGAAGTGAAAGAAGAGAATGTTTGCTTAAAGCTCAACATTCAAAAAACGAAGATCATGGCATCCAGTCCCATCACTTTATGGCAAATAGATGGGGAAACAGTGGAAAGAGTGTTAGACTTTATTTTTCTGGGCTCCACCGGATAGGCCTTCACCTTCTAATTCAGGGGGTGCCGGTTCAATCCCTGCTCGGAGAACTAAGCTCCCTCATGCCCCTCCAAAAAACCCAAAATATAAAACAGAAGCCATATTGTAATACATTCAATAAAGTCTTTTTTAAAAAGAAGAAACGGAGCATTTAGAGGAGGAAAGGGTAGCACATACAAGGAAAACAGGACAATGTTGTCTCAATTGTTCAGTCGCTCAGTCGTGTCCAACTCTTTGCAACTGCATGGAATGTAGCCCTGCCAGGCTCCTCTGTCCATGGGATTCTCCAGGCAAAAATACTGGAGTGGGTTGCCATTCCCTTCTCCAGGGGATCTTCCCAACCCAGGGATCTGTGCTGAGTCTCCTGCATTTACAGGTGGATTCTTTAGTGTCTGAGCTACCAGGGAAGCCCACTTGTCTCGGTTACTTTTTGCTTAATTTTGGCATGGAAATGTTTGCTGGTAGAAGTTATACATGGTTGGTTCTGCTTCCCAAGTTGGGTTATGAACATTTTTTTGGTCACTTGCTGGGGTCCTGCCCCGGCTGATCCAGGGTATTCAAAGCGGGGACGGCGTCGGCGACCTATTTATTTAAATATTTTATCAAAGATATAAAGAGTAATAGGATGAGGATAGCTCAGTAGGAAAATTCAGTGGAGAAAAGAGGCTGAGTAGCTTGGTTTACGCGGGAGACCAATAAAACTTCAAGACAAGAAGTTTGCACCACTTACGTAGGCCGCAGCCGTCCTTCCGTTCTCCCGAAGGAGAGGAGACACTGAGGCCTCCCCGGTCGGATCTTAGAAGCCCAGGCATAATTAGTAAGCATGGCGAGGTCCGCGCTCCAGATGGAGACTCAACCAGAGTGAGAGAGAGAGCGACATGGGGAGACCAGTATTTCGAGAAACTGATCCCAATTCCTTATTTTCCATGGTCTACTTTTATACACTGAGATGTTATGCAAAAGTCACGCGGGGTCAGCAGTCCTGACTTTTATAAAAGTCAGGTGCTTCATACAAATGTATACAGAGGTCTTAGGGGTGTTACATCATCTTCTGGCCAGGGGGGCCTGCTGACAATTTATGACCCTCTCCTTGTGACTGCGGTCAGTCAACCAGGACACTTATTTCTCCAGGGGTGATTATTCTTAAAACAGACGCCACCCAAATAAAGTTACATTCCTATAGGGTGAGGGTGTAGTGGGTTTTAGTTAAGGAAAGAATTTACTTAGCCTAAGGTCTAACGTGATTAATATCAAAGGTTAATACTTATTTCTTCTATATATTCATTAATGTGTGTAAGGGCAGGGGATGTGGAGACTTAGCAACAAACATTGGCTCAACAAATGAAAAACCCTTCACCAATACAATTTCTAATCAGCCCATTATACTTATACTAATAGTTTTCTAACTTTTCTAAGGAACCTGTTTTTAGAAGGTTTAAAGCATCTTGTGCCTCTCACGGTTGGGAGGCTGTGAGCAATCACATGTGGCCGGACAAGCCTGTCAGGCAGGCTAGAGAACCTTCAGAGGAGTTTGTAGGTTAAAACACTCTTATCACACCCAGGAATTATTATTAACTGGAGCTCTAGGTTAACTCCTTCTCCGAAAGAGGTGGTGGGGGACAGCCCCCCGTAAAGTCAGAGATGTAGGTGAGAGCACAAAGTAGTAAAGTAGGCAGGCTCTGGTAATGGGGGTAGATGCTCGAGGAGTTCCAGGGGGACTCCTGAGGCTCGATCCCGCCTTTGCGTATGTCGAGCCTCCTTCCTCATGACTTTTGTCAGGGCGGAGTACCTCACTCTGGCCCCCAACAGTCACTCTTGTCCAAGTGGTGTACTAGTGTAGTAACATTCAAAGGGAATATCCACAGGTACATTTAGAAAGAAAAGATGAATCTTCCTTCATGGTAGAAGAAATGATCTAGTTACTATTGCATGGAGCATAAAGCAGAAGCTGACTCATCGGACAAGACCCTGATGCTGGGAAAGACTGAGGGCAGGAGGAGAAGGGGGCAGCAGAGAGTGAGATAGTCTGATGGCATCACTGACTCAGTGGACATGAATCTGAGTTCAACATCTTGAGGAGACGGTAAAGGACAGACAAGCCTTGCTTCCCGCAGTCTGTGGGGTAGACTGAACAACAACAAATTATGAAATGACAGACAATTATTTCAGAGTTCCTTCCTTGCCGCAGTGATGATAGCTAGAACGTAATGCCAGAAAGAAATACTTTGCCCCTTGTATATACAACTGGGTCAAAAATGTCCCCATATGCAAACACTCTGTAAAGAGTACACCCTACAAAGGGAATGTTCCACCATCACCATTAACAAAATTAGCCAGTGGTCATTATCCTAGGATTTGTGGTACATTTTATACGGTCCTGATTAGATTCAAGAAATGAACAATAAGGCCTAATTGATGAAAACCAGGCTATAATTTTGTTCTTTTAATATAATGGCCACTGGCCAGATACAGACAAAGGGAAGAGGGTTTGGTTTGTTACTTTAGATCCGTTTTTCCCATCCTCCTCGAAAATAGCTGTGATTTACAGTTTTAATATATTTTTCACGCACAATTAACATCATTGTTGCCAGATTTACGGAAGAGCTAGGAGTGTGAAGCTGCAGTGATTTATGTGGGATGCGTGAAACAGAATTAATGCCACCAGAAGCCAGAGTTTAATGGGAAAACGCTGAAGCACAAAATCTTAAGAATGAAAATAAAGCTTAGTCGCCTAGATATCTCTGCTTTGGGTAAGCGTCTGGCCTTCGTGGGGGCTTCCCCAGGGGGCGCTGGACTAGGGAACCCAGTAGCTAGTGCAGAAGCCGCAAGAGACTCTGGTTCCATCCCTGGGTCGGGAATATCCCCAGGAGAAGGGCATGGCAACCCACTCCAGTATTCTTGCCTGGAGAATCCCATGGACAAAGGAGCCTGGAAGGCTACGGTCCATGGGGTCACAAACAGTTGCCAACCACCGAAGTGACTTAATGAAAAGATGTCCTTTTCATTATAGGGGTCTGCAATGCAAAAGTAGGAAGTCAAGAAACACCTGGAGTAACAGGCAAATTTGGCCTTGGAATACGGAATGAAGCAGGGCAAAGACTAATAGAGTTTTGCCAAGAAAATGCACTGGTCATAACAAACACCCTCTTCCAACAACACAAGAGAAGACTCTACACATGGACATCACCAGATGGTCAACACCGAAATCAGATTGATTATATTCTTTGCAGCCAAAGATGAAGAAGCTCTATGCAGTCAGCAAAAACAAGACCGGGAGCTGACCGTGGCTCAGATCATGAACTCCTTATTGCCAAATTCAGACTTAAATTGAAGAAAGTAGGGAAAACCACTAGACCATTCAGGTATGACCTAAATCAAATCCCTTATGATTATACAGTGGAAGTGAGAAATAGATTTAAGGGCCTAGATCTGATAGGTAGAGTGCCTGATGAACTATGGAATGAGGTTCGTGACATTGTACAGGAGACGGGGATCAAGACCATCCCCATGGAGAAGAAATGCAAAAAAGCAAAATGGCTGTCTGGGGAGGCCTTCCAAATAGCTGTGAAAAGAAGAGAAGCAAAAAGCAAACGGGAAAAGGAAAGATATAAGCATCTGAATGCAGAGTTCCAAAGAATAGCAAGAAGAGATAAGAAAGCCTTCTTCAGCGATCAATGCAAAGAAATAGAGGAAAACAACAGAATGGGAAGACTAGGGATCTCTTCAAGAATATTACAGACACCAAGGGGACATTTTCATGCACAGATGGGCCCGATAAAGGACAGAAATGGCATGGACCTAACAGAAGCAGAAGATATCAAGAAGAGGTGGCAAGAATACACAGAAGAACTATACAAAAAAGATCTTCATGACCCAGATAATCATGATGGTGTGATCACTGACTTAGAGCCAGACATCCTGGAATGTGAAGTCAAGTGGGCCCTAGAAAGCATCACTACGAACAAAGCTAGTGGAGGTGATTGAATTCCACTTGAGCTATTTCAAATCCTGAAAGATGATGCTGTGAAAGTGCTGCACTCAATATGCCAGCAAATTTGGAAAACTCAGCAGTGGCCACAGGACTGGAAAAGGTCAGTTTTCATTCCAATCCCAAAGAAAGGCAATGCCAAAGAATGCTAAAACTACCACACAATTGCACTCATCTCACACTCTAGTAAAGTAATGCTCAAAATTCTCCAAGCCAGGCTTCAACAATACGTGAACAATGAACTTCCAGATGTTCAAGCTGGTTTTAGAAAAGGCAGAGGAACCAGAGATCAAATTGCCAACATCCGCTGGATCATGGAAAAAGCAAGAGAGTTCCAGAAAAATGTCTGTATCTGCTTTATTGACTATGCCAAAGCCTTTGACTGTATGGATCACAATAAACTGTGGAAACTTCTGAAAGAGATGGGAATACCAGACCACCTGACCTGCCTCTTGAGAACCTGTATGCAGGTCAGGAAGCAACAGTTAGAACTGGACATGGAACAACAGACTGGTTCCAAATAGGAAAAGGAATATGTCAAGGCTGTATATTGTCACCCTGCTTATTTAACTTATATGCAGAGTACTTCATGAGAAACGCTGGACTGGAAGAAACAGAAGCTGGAATCAAGACTGCAGGGAGAAATATCAATAACCTCACATATGCAGATGACACCACCCTTATGGCAGAAAGTGAAGAGGAACTAAAAAGCCTCTTGATGAAAGTGAGAGTGGAGAGTGAAAAAGTTGGCTTAATGCTCAACATTCAGAAAATGAAGATCATGGCATCCGGTCCCATCACTTCACGGGAAATAGATGGGGAAACAGTGGAAACAGTGTCAGACTTTATTTTTGGGGGCTCCAAAATCACTGCAGATGGTGACTGCAGCCATGAAATTAAAAGATGCTTACTCCTTGGAAGGAAAGTTATGACCAACCTAGATAGCATATTCAAAAGCAGAGACATTACTTTGCCAACAAAGGTTTGTCTAGTCAAGGCTATGGTTTTTCCTGTGGTCATGTATGGATGTGAGAGTTGGACTGTGAAGAAGGCTGAACGCTGAAGAATTGATGCTTTTGAACTGTGGTGTTGGAGAAGACTCTTGAGAGTCCCTTGGACTGCAAGGAGATCCAACCATTCCATTCTGAAGGAGATCAGCCCTGGGATTTCTTTGGAAGGAATGATGCTGAAGCTGGAACTCCAGTACTTTGGCCACCTCCTGCGAAGAGTTGACTCATTGGAAAAGACTTTGATGCTGGGAGGGATTGGGGGCAGGAGGAGAAGGGGATGACAGAGGATGAGATGGCTGGATGGCATCACTGGCTCAATGGACGTGAGTCTGTGTGAACTCTGGGAGTTGGTGATGGACAGGGAGGACTGGCATGCTATGATTCATGGGGTCGCAAAGAGTCAGACTGAGAAACTGAACTGAAGTGACTTAGCACACACACCCTGGCCTTGTATGTCTCTTTTTACTCTTTGCAACCCCATGGACTATAGAGTCCATGGAATTCTCCATGCCAGAATATTGGAGTGCATATCTATTTCCTTCTCCAGGGAATCTTCCCGATCCAGGGGTTGAACCCAGGTCTCCCACATTACAGGGGGATTCCTCACCAGCTGAGCCACAAGGGAAGCCCCTTTTTAACAACAGTAGTGAATTCACACTGAGGACTTCTCTCCACTTCAGAAGGTTTCTTGTGGGCTTTCCATATGGGAAAATACAATGACTCTGTGATAAAAGGGACTGAGGGAAAATCCAGTGATGAGATGGACATTTGTAGAAAGAAATGTGCTATCAGGAGTGTTTTAAGAATTAGAACCCCCCCTTTTTTTGGGCACAATTGGTACAGAAACTGACAGCCATGCATTGGATAGACAAATAGGTTTCAAAATTGAAGTATGGTAGATTTTTACTATTGTACACTTCCAGGTATACAGTAAAGTGATTCGTTTGTGTAATTTTTTTCAGATTCTTTCCCATGATAGGTTGTTACAAGACAGTGAATATAGTTCCCTGTGCTATGCAATAGGTGTTTGTTGGTTTTCTGTTTTATCTATAGTAATGGCACCCCACTCCAGTACTCCTGCCTGGAAAATCCCATGGACAGAGGAGCCTGGTGGGCTGCAGTCCATGGGGTCGCTAAGAGTTGGACACGACTGACCGACTTCACTTTGACTTTTCACTTTCATACATTGGAGAAGGAAATGACAACCCACTGCAGTGTTCTTGCCTGGAGAATCCCAGGGACGGGGGAGCCTGGTGGGCTGCCGTCTATGGGGTCGCACAGAGTCGGGCACGACTGAAGCGACTTAGCAGCAGTGTGTATCTGTTAATCCCAGACTCCTAATTTATTCCTCCCCTCCTTCCCCTTTGTAAGCCTTTGTTTTCTACGTTGGTGAGTCTGTTCCTGTTCTGTAAATAGATTTCATTGTTTTTTCATGTTTTATATTCCACATACAGGTGATATCATACGGTATTTGTCTTTTTCTATAGGACTGACTTCACTGAGCATGATCATCTCTAGGTCTGGTATTATTTCATTCTTTTTCATGGCTCAGTAATATTCTATCATATATATATGTATCACATCCTCTTTATATCCATTCATCCATTGATGGGCACTTGGGTTGCTTCTGCAAATAGGTTTTTGTAGACATTTTAGTATAAAAAAAATTGTCAGTCTAGGGTGCTTGTGTATGACTTTGTTATGTATTTGTTATGTTTTTTTGTTTATTTGTTTTGTTATTATTTTGGGGAGAGAGGAAGGGGACCTTTTCATTGAATATCGGAAATTTTACTGAAAGAGGAAATGGCAACCCATTCTAGTATTCTTGCCTTGGAAATCCCGTGGACAGAGAAGCCTGGTGGGCTACAGACCGTAGAGTCATAAAGAGTTAGATACAGCTGAACACACAGGCATGGAAGATTAAAATGCATTTTTGGCAGGAGGTGCACCCATGGACAGATTTCTTGACTTTTTGCACGCCTTTGTTTGAGACGAGAAGCAAGTGAAACTCCTTTTAAGCGCAAAGATGCGACCTCCTACCCATGACACCTGTTCTCTTTCAGTGGAAACAGAGACGTTTTGCAAAAAAAAAAAAAAAAATAAGGACAAGGTAAAGAGCTTACCAGAAAATATTCAGCCATCCGTGAATTTAACGTTTTGGAGCGATGATTATACATAGGGAAGCCTGCTTGTCCATGTAGCTCATAAATGTAGACAGACAAAATCCTGCGTCAATCCATGGGTTCAACGAAGCTTGATTCCAGAATGCCTTCTCCCCCACTCTGACCTCAAAGCTCCCTCCTGTCTGTAATGGCAGGTTTTCTCTGATTTGCAATTCTCTGTTCTTCCCTGTTTACATCAGATGACCTGCTTTCCTTCTAAATCCACTGCAAGCAAGACTCTAGCAACAGGGCTGTATACCTCTCCAAGAGTCTTCAAAGTTGCTAACGATGGGGGCATTCAAAGTATAGCTGAGGCTTATCATCCGTTAAATTGAGATCTGTTTCTACCTACTTATTAGACTCGTGTTTTCTGTCTGTTTGAAGGGAGGACTTCAGTTTTCTCTGCAGCTGCTGTACTTTACAGCATCAATTCCTCTTCATTCTCCTAAAACTCCCCAAGCTGCAGGATGGGGTGAAATGCCCACCCACACAATGTTGGAGGGTTTGCAAATTGTCCTAGTCTTCTCAGGAGAAAGCACAGCAGTAGGTAGCAAATGCCAGGAATACATCACACGACATGGGAGTTTTATCCTCGGGAAGGATTCGGACACATGCAGAAAGACCCAGGTATCAGGCATTTTTATAGCCGAGCGCTTAAGATGGCAAAAAGGAAAAAAAAAAAAAAAAAAAAGGGATGAACTGTTTTTCACAGTCTAGAATTTGTTATGCAATTAGAGATACAGTATAAGCGTGGGATATCAGCCATTAAAAAGCCATTATAGAGTAATGTTTAGTGACATGGTGGAAACAGAGGGTGTTGTTACGTCAAAAGCATCTTAATCGTATTAATTTCTTCCATTTCACTTGCAGTGTTTTTAAGTTGCCTTGTACAGTCTACTCGGGGGCATCTCAGTTTTATTTCTTATTATGACAAGAATAGAAAACAATGAATTATGACAAGAATACAAAACAATGACAGGCTGACACAGTAGATTTTGAGAATATTTACACTGGTGTCAATAGAAGATCCTGCTGGCTTCCTTCATCCTTCAGGTTACATCCCCCTTAGGGACCCCATGTCTTGGCTTTCCAGCCATAGGGTGCCAGGCACACAACTCAGCATGCTCTGCTTTAAAATAAAAAATCAGCCATAAAATTTTTTTTTAAACATTTCACGTGTCTTCTCCCAATTCCCTGCCATCCTTACCACCATGTCTGAAGCAAAAAAATGAATATTTTTCATTTAGCAATAATCCCTCAACACTTTTTTTTTTTCCCTCCCTTAAATCTTTTTTGTGAAGGACATATTGAAGAAATACTAATCTATTTCAAGGTCATGAAATGTTTGTCTTACATAGGATTTTCGGAATGCTGGAGTTCATCCCTGCGTTCTTATCTATGCGGATTTTATTTGTACGTATAGTGTGAGGTAGGGATCTGATATTATTTCCCTCCAAATGGTTAACACATGTTTTCAAGATAGAAGGTAAACAGTGTTGCTTTAGCCAATGATTTGCAGTGTCACCTTGGGTCCAGATAGGGCAAGATGCTGCACGTACAGAGGGGTATATTCAAAGATGTGTGTGTGTGTGTTCTGTTGCCTAAGTCGTGTCTGACTCTTTGCAACCCTGTGGACTGTAGCCCACCCAGCTCCTGTGTCCATGGGATTCTCCAGGCAGGAACACTGGAGTGGGTTGCTATTCCCTTCTCCAGGGGATCTTCCCGACCCAGGGATTGAACTAGGCTCTCCTGCATTGCAGGCAGATTCTTTACTGTCTAAGCCACCAGAGATGCCCAGTAAACTCAACTAGAAATCAAACAGAACAAATAATCTGTGTTTTTCTTCTTCACCCGTTCTCTTTGTAAAAGTAAAACATCTTTGTAGATGTTTATTCTTCCGCATACACTGGAGAATCAGTGTGTTAAAATCTGTAAAATTCTGCTGGCTTTGTTGAAAGCTATATTGAGTTGAAGGATTTAAAAAAAAAAGAAAAGAAAAACAGATACTTTTTCAAATTCTTGAAGCCCCCCATGCACAAATTGGCAGAGTTCTACACTTGCTGAGTTCTTATTTTAACTGTGTTAAAATGATATTGAAGGTAACTAATTTTGGGGGTACGTGTTATCTTCTTTCCAGTGTCACTTCCTGCTTCTGATACAAAATGATATCTTGACTCTTGATACGTTATGATTATATATTGAGCAATCTTTCTGAGTTGTCTACTCTTTCGAGTGCCTTACCTATTAAAGTGCTTGCAGCTGACGAAGTCCATATAGCCTAAAGTGTGTGCTCCACAGGAAGAGAAGCCACTGGATTGAGAAGCCAGAGCATCAGACCTAGATAGCAGCCTCCACTCCATACTCCACTCCATACTCTGCTCTTTTTTGTAGAGAAAGCCCACACACAGCAGCAAAAATCCAGTGCAGCCAAATATAAAAATAAATACATAATAAATAGATTTTTTTAAAGTGTGATGTTGCCTAGAGGTATTTTTTTTTTTTTTTACAAATGGCTATTACCAGATAAAAGAAATTACCTGTAATTTGGAGTGTTTTAGTAAGTTATTAATAGAATTTTTTTCTAAACTATAAATAGGAATTTTGAATATAGTAAAAAAAAAATAAAGTAAAAGTCTTGGCATGTCTACAGTTGATTACACGACATCTTTCTATTTTTTTCTCTTCACCTGGTTTAATAATTTGTTTTTTCCTATTAATGTATTTTGAAAATAGCCCCATGTTGATCCTGATGTGAACTTTTAAAAAATTGTGAGGGCTCTATTAAGTCTGGTTTGTTAGTGTTTCACTTAGGGTATCTGTGTCGGTACATGCATGACTATTTTGCGAGCCCATGGACTGTAGCCCACCAGGCGTCTCTGACCCTGAGATGTCCCAGGCAAGAATACTGGGATGGGTTGTCATTCCCTTTTCTAGGGGATCTTCCTGACTGAGGGATCGAACCCAGGTGTCGTGCATTGCAGGCAGACTCTTTACCATCTGAGCCATCAGGGAAGTTGCAAGTTAAAGGTACTCTTACAAAAATATTTTGGCTGCTTCCTTTCATTTTATCTTTTCTGAACAAATGTCAACAAAAAGGATTGTTAGCAGTTGCCTGAAAATTATCTTGACTGGAGAGTTTTATGTGGGAATTCGTTTTTATTTATAATAAATAGTCTTTAGTTAGCTTCAGTTCAGTTCAGTCTCAGTCCTGTCTGACTCTTTGCGACCCCATGGACCACAGCACGCCAGGCCTCCCTGTCCATCACCAGCTCCTGAAGCTTGCTCAAACTCATGTCCATGGAGTCGGTGATGCCATCCAGCCGTCTCATCCTCTGTCTTCCCCTTCTCCTCCTGCCTTCATCGGTGTTTAAGATGGTGATGGACAGGGAGGCCTGGTGGGCCGCAGTCCACGGGGTCGCAAAAGACTTGGATGTGACTGAACTATGACAAACTTTTCTTATTTTTTCTCAAGTATTTATTTACGAGCGACTGATCAACAAACGTTTATTTTTTCACAAATATTTATTTCAATTTAAGTTTTTTTTAGCATCAATGATTATATCATTAAAAGACTTTTTTTTTTTCTATTTTTTTTAAATCACTGAGTCCAAGCTTTGTCTGCTCACTTCATGAGAGGCCAGTGAATCCCAGAGTTGAGGTGTTGAGGCAAGGAAGAGACTTTAATTGGGGAGCCAGCAGACCTAGAAGAGCTCTGGCTAGCTCCTCAAAATAACCATCTGATTGGGGTCTGGATGCCAGGTTCTTTTATAGACCAGAGAGAAAGAAGCAATGTGGTTCGAAGGTCAAAAGGCAGAATAGAGAGGTAGAGAAAGTTGGGAAGTAAAGCAAGAGGGTCTTCAGCCTTGCAAAACATATCTCAGAATTGACAGTCTTGGGAAGGGGTGTGTTAATCTCTCCTACTCACAGGTGGGCAGGGACAAACCCTCTTTCCTTGAGCTGAACAAAAAGGCTCTTTAGTTCAGAGTCCAGCAGAGGAGCAGGTCCTCCAGGCAACCACTGAGTATGATGGTAATAACAAAAGCGAGGAAAAGCAAGTCAAACAGTTTCCAACTTGGAGTTAGAATTGGCTTTTCCCCTGCAACATAGATAGGATTACTTCCAATGAAATCCCCCTTTGTTCATTTCCTTCCATCATGTTTTGATCTCGCTTCAGCCGTCTTACCAGATGTTTGCTTATATGACCAAGCTTCTCAGTAAATTAGATTTCATGTTGCTAATTATCTCAACTGTTTTCCTGTTCCCTGTTTCACAGATTTCTACTCTTGTCTCTATCAGACGTTATTTTCCTATTTACTTGCGTTTATTCTGTGTCTCTTATTCTGGGTTTTCTGTTTTTTTTCCTCTGGCTCATTTATTTCCAATCTTTCTTGTTATCTTGTAAATGTATTTCAAAGTTTTAATTATCTCTGAAAGCATTGTCTTTGGATCTGTCAGATTTGTACACGTGATGCCTTAGTTATCATTGAATTCCAAGTATACTGGATCTTTACTCTAGCTTTAAAGTATGTTCTCAGACAGATCCAACGTCCTAACACCTTTTGTATGCACCCAGTTGTTCAGTCGTGTCCAATTCTTTGTGACCCCATGGACTATACTCTCCCAGAATTCTCTGTCCGTGAGATTTCCCAGGCCAGAGTACTGGAATGGGTTGCCATTTCCTATGGGATGTTGTAAAGTATTGACTTATAATTCTGATGAATTATGTATCAAAGAATATATTGGCTTATGATGCTGCTTCTTTAAAGTATCGCTTGCGATTGGAACATTTTGTCAGTATTCTGTGTGTGCTTGAAAGCTGTACATACACCCACACACACACACAAACACACACTCACGACGCGCACACCTCTGTTTCTGCATATGCACATTTACAAACGTGTATTTTGAGGGGCATAGATTTCCATGTATAGCTACCAGATCACATTTTATATCCTAATTTGATCAGTTCCTAGAAAATGCTATTTTAATTTCTTGTCATATTTTTTCTTACATTTCTTTCATGTTAAATGTTATAGGTTAACATTGTATGTTAATATATAGTAACACATTATCTGTTATACAGGGAAAGTGAAAGTTGCTCAGTCATTTCTGACTCTTTGCAACCCTATGGTCGGTAAACTGCCAGGCTCCTCTGTCCGTGGGATTCTCCAGGCAAGAATACTGGAGCGGGTTGCCATTTCCTCCTGCAAGGGATCTTTCCAACCCAGGGATCTCACCCAGGTCACCTGCATTGTAGGCAAATTCTTTACCCTGTGAGCCATCAGGGAAGGCGACATTGTATAATATATAATACTAAGTGTAATATTTATAAAAGTGCATTATTTATATATTGGATTGGTCAAAAAACTTGTTCTTTTTTTTCTTTACCATATTGCAGAAAAACCCAAATTAGTTTTTTTGACTAACTGAATATTATTGAATGTATAAATAGGTTACAGATTGCATATCTAAATATATAATGATAATTGCAATTATCATCATACTATAAATATAATATTTCTGAATAATACATATGTGTTACTATTTAATAGGATGCTTTACGTGTTCTTCATATAAATGTACAATATATATATATATTACTTTTTTTACACACTTTGAGGCTTTGTTATGAAGGAGTTACATAAATATGTCTGTTACATCTTTTCTCTCTTTTACTCCTTTCCCAGAGTTTAGTAAATCATTATGACATTTATGATTTTTCATCTGAGATTAAATTTGAATCCCAGAAATGTTTTCAGTCCTTTTATATTCTGCTTTATCTTTTTAGTCTGTTCTATCTCAAGTTTCCTTAGCCCTGAGTTTTAAATATATCTACTGTCAACAGCATATTGATAAAACTATTTGTAGTTCTAATACATCATTTTCTCCCACTTGTATTTCTGCAGTTACATTTCTTCTACGGTCTAAGTGAAAGTCGCTCAGACATGACGGATTCTTTGCTTCCCCATGGACTAACAGTCCGTGGAATTCTCCAGGCCAGAATACTGGAGTGGGTAGCCTTTCCCTTCTCCAGGGGATCTTCCCAACCCAGGGATTACACCCACATTGCAGGCAGATTCTTTCCCCGCTGAGCCACCAGGGAAGCCCGCGAATATTGGAATGGGTAACCCATCTCTTCTCCAGGGATCTTCCTGACCCAGGAATCGAACCTGGGTCTCTTGCATTGCAGGCGGATTCTTTACCAGCTGAGCTATCAGGGAAACCCTTATAATTCATGTTACCATTTTGGTGTAGTCGGTTTGCCATGCTTCCTTAGTTTTTATTTACTTTGCGTTTTTTCCAAGTGAAATTGTCGAACTCTGAGTTATTATCACTACTTTTATTGTCATATTATTGTCTTTTCCTGGGGTGTGTTTTCTTCCGTCTTCCTATAGGATGGATTCATCAAAGTTTCCTCTAACCGCTTGAACGTTAGCATCCGTAATTACATTTTACAATAAGATGCATATCTGTTCTTAGTATTATCAGTTAACAGTTTTGATATTTGGAGAACAGGATAAGGACCTAGTAGGCTTTTTTTGCCTGACTCTCTTCTCTCCCCCATCATCCCCTACCATGCTGGGTGGGAAGGGAACGTGAGCTCTAAATGACTGTTTTCTGAGACTGCTACATAAGCTTACTTCTGTCGTATTGCTTTCTTCTAGTTCTGTGTCTCTCTTGGCAGAACTAAATCATTCCAAGAGTATTTTCCCGAGGGCTTAATGCAGTCAATTTTATAAGACTTGCAAATTTGGATTTCCTTTTCATTTAACAGATAGATTCACTGTATATAAAGTCCCACACTTCCTTCCCTTCCCTTTAACTTGTTGAAAATAATATTCCACATATACACTTGGTTGCTTTTTCTATCTTGACTTGCTGTGAAAACCTCTGATTACAATGATTTTGCTTCATTTGCTCTTTTTTTTCTCACTGGAAGCTTGAAAAGTATTCTGTGTGTTCTTAATGTTCCTAAAAATCATAGTGTTTGGTCCAGAAATTGATTTTTTGGTTTGGTTTTTGAAATAAGCTTGTTCTTTAATGTGTGAATTTTCCGTGCTAAGCATACATTTTTCTTCACTGCTTGGACAGTCTCAGACATTCTTCTATCCCCCCTCCTCCCCTTTTTTTTCCTTCGGGTTTTGTTTTTTTTCTTTATTGAGATAAAATTGGTGTAGCATAAGATTTGTCATTTTAATCTTTTCAAAAGGGGCTTTGCTATTGGCTCAATGATTAAGAACCTTCCTGCCAATACAGGAGACGCTGGGTCGATGCCTGGGTCGGGAAGATCTCCCAGAGGGGAAAATGGCAACCCACTCGAGTATTCTCGCCTGGAGAATCCCGTGGATAGTGGAGCCTGGTGGGCTACAGTCCTTGGGGTCGCAAAGAGTCGGACAAAACTGAGCGACTAAACGAGAAGAACAATAATCATTTACAAAGGGTGCAGTTGAGTGTCAGTCATTATTGAATAGAATTCTTCTCAACCTTTTTGGGCTGGTAAAGAATGTACCTGCAGTGCAGGAGATCCGGGTTGATTCCTGGTTCAGGAAGATCCGCTGGAGAAGGGATAGGCCACCCACTCCAGGATTATTGGGCTTCCCTGGTGGCTCAACGGGTAAAGAATCCGCCTGCAATGCAGGATACCCTGGTTTGATCCCTGGGTTGGGAAGATCCCCTGGAGAAGAGAAAGGCTACCCACTCCAGTATTCTGGCCTGGAGAATTCCATGGACTGTAGAGTCCATGGCGTCGCAAACAGTCGGACACGACTGAGTGACTTTCACTCTCAGCCTTCTAGCCTGCGTTGTCTTTTGATGATTCTCCTCTGAGATGACACACGTATTCAGCCTTTGTCTTCCATATCTTGTGATGGAGGGTATTTCTTTTTCCCATTCCTCATTCCAGATCCTTCTGTGAAAATGACTTCATCTTTTGGCGTACACATTGTCTTTGTTGGGTGAATTTTTTTGGCGTACACATTGTCTTCGTTGGGTGAATTTTTTCATTTCAGCTGGTTCTTTGAATTTGGCAGTTCCACCACCCTATTTTTCTTGCCCAGCAACTCTCGGGACCCCCTTCAAAACTGTTCCTGTGTCTGTTGCCTTCCACTGGGGGAGGATAGTTAATCTCCTTAGAGTGAAGCCTCATTCTGATATACAGATGATTCTATCTGTTGTGCTTGTTGGATTCCATCTGTCTTATCTGTTCGTGTTTCCTAACTGGCTTTACCATATTTCCTATGAGTTGATCAGGAGCGTAAGTCCCCTACATACGAGTGAGTTTACTTCAGAGAGTCTGTTATTAACTCAGAGTTGTTGAAGAGCCCCAACAAAGTTAGCCTAGGTGCCCAACTAACAGCACAGTTGCCTCTGTACTGCTGCGTTAACGCTTGCTGTCTGGACTTCCTGTGCTTGAAATAAAGATCCTTTATTCCTGTATTCTATCCAGTAAGGTACACAAAAGCACAGCCTCTCGTTAAGGAGACTCATGACAATGTACGCAAGACACGTGAGCTATATTACCCAATTGGACATGCAAACACACACCTTCACCTCTCTGATGGTTTGCAACTCAAAGGTTCCTATGTGGGTGACTTGCTCTGTTTCCTTGGGGCCAGCAGATAACCCTGACAGGTGACTTATGTCCCTTTACTGCTCAGAAACCCTGCTCTCAGCTTGATGCCTCTGGGTGTATGGGAGGTGCTGTGGATCTCCCTTAAAGGGGCTGTAGAATTTTCTGGCTCCTCAACCAAAGTCTTTATGCCCTTTTCCCCCCGTCCCTTCTCACCTCCACAGGCAGGCTCTTCTCCAAGAAATCTACAAAGTTGAGTTGTAAACACACGACCTGCTGCATGGAGGGTTCAGGGAGGAAATGCCCCAGTGTTTCATCAGCCAGACTTTTCCATCATCACAGAAACCTCACTCTTTAGCTGAAATTCGTCCTCTGTGTACGGGTGCTGCATTATATCTCAGAGATAGAGTTTTGGTGAAGTAGAAAGAGCCAGATTTCTAGCTTAGCCAGGCAGAGGGGAGCCACTGTGGGCTGATGCCCTCAAGATTGCGTGTTCTGCTTAGATGGGATAGAAAGGAGTCTGGTAACGTTCAAGAAGCAGGGCGTGGTCAGCTCATGGACATCCTTCTGATGAGATGGTGATGCAGTAATCGCAAGTCAGCAGCAACAACTTTCGTGTCCAACTCTTCTGCAGTCTCTGTGCTTGTGGGCAGCATGAACTTAATTTATCCCACCTGGCGGGCTTTTAATAAATGCTGAACAGCCTGGAGAATCCCAGGGACGGGGGAGTCTGGTGGGCTGCTGTCTACGGGGTTGCACAGAGGCAGACACGACTGAAGCGACTTAGCAGCAGCAGCAAACAGCTCAAAGACTGGGCTCAGAATATTATCTGTAGCACTTGATTGTGTGTGTGCTAAGTTGCTTCAGTCGTGTCCAACTCTTTGCGACCCCATTGGCTGTAGGCTCCTCGGTCCATGGGATTCTTCAGGCAAAAATACTGGAGTGGGTTGCCATGCCCTCCTCCAGGGGATCTTCCCAACCCAGGGATTGAACCTGCGTCTCTTATGTCTCCTGAATTGGCAGGTGGGTTCTTTACCTCTAGTGCCACCTGGGAAGCCATTCTATCCCGTGAGGAGGAACTAAAGGCCCTTGACTTTGTGTAATGGCTAAAGCATTATTAT
Source organism: Bos taurus (assembly GCF_002263795.3). Lineage (NCBI taxonomy): Eukaryota > Metazoa > Chordata > Mammalia > Artiodactyla > Bovidae > Bos > Bos taurus. Next base: position 3,675,382 of record NC_082638.1, on the reverse strand, counting down.
TGTTGTCTTGCTTGACTATTTTCCTTTCCTTCTGCATTTCCTCACATGTCTGATTAAATGCATCCTTGGACTAAAGTTTTTGTACAGAAGCAAGGCAGGGTGAGGCAGGGGGTGGGGGATGATTTCTGGGAAGGCCTCACGGGGTCCTTGCTTGGTTACGCCTCCAATGGGAAGCCAGACCCCTGTGGAGTTTGCAGGAACGCAGGCACCTCGAGTTTTCCCAGGTCTGTACCATGAAGTCCCTGATTCAGAATCCTGGTGATAGGAAACACCATGATCTCCTGGTAACCAGGAAGGGTTAATTGTGAATTTATGCTGAATGTGGTGTTGGAGAAGACTCTTGAGCATCCCTTGGACAGCAAGGAGATCCAACCAGTCCATCCTAAAGGAAATCAGTCTTGAGTGTTCATTGGAAGGACTGATGCTGAAACTGCAATACTTTGGCCACCTGATGCGAAGAACTGACTCATGGAAAAGACCCTGATGCTGGGAAAGATTGAAGGCGGGAGGCGAAGGGGACGACAGAGGATGAGATGGCTGGATGGCATCACCGACTCAATGGACATGGGTTTGAGCAAACTCTGGGAGTTGGTGATGGACACGGAAGCCTGGTGGGCTACAGTCCATGGGGTCGCAGAGAGTTGGACACAACTGAGTGACTACACTTTCTTTTTTATTGTGCTGTCCTAAGTCTCTTCAGTCGTGTCTGACTCTTTGTGTGATCCTGTGGGCTGTAGCCCTGCAGACCCCTCTGTCCATGGGGTTCTCCAGGCAAGAATACTGGAGCGGATTGCCGTGCCCTCCTCCAGGGGATCTTCCCTACCCAGGGATCAAAGCCAAGTCTCTTACACCTCCTGCGTTGGCAGGTGGGTTCTTGACCACTAGTGCCACCTGGGAAGCCCGTTCATTTTTTAATTAGAATGTTGAAATGTGATCATCTTGCATTCTGAATCTGGATTCTAAAATAACTAAGCACAAGTACCAAATCTAAACGTGATTAGTAAAGAATGTTAAGGAAATGGCGAAGGCTTTGCTTTCAAAATACAATAGTCACCTTAGGGAGTAACACACAAACACAGCCTCCAGAATCAAGTCCCTTCCTGGTTCCACCACCTTGTCTGGGATTCACTGGCCTTCCTTGCAGTGAGCAGAGGGACCTTGGACTCAGTAACATCTCTACCCAGTCAGGGAAACGTGGGCACTCACCCATCCTTCTCACCTGGGCGGTTCAGGTTCTAGGTCACCCCTACCTTGTCACAACGGAACACAGCTACTCTTTATCCCTCCAGTTCAGTTCAGTTGCTCAGTTGTGTCTTGACTCTTTGTGGCCCCATGGACTGCAGCATGCCAGGCCTCGTTGTCCATCACCAACTCCCGGAGTTTATTCAAACTCATGTCCATTGAGTTGGTGATGCCATCCAACCATCTCATCCTCTGGTGTCCCCTTCTCCTCTTGCCCTCAATCTTTCCCAGCATCAGGGTCTTTTCAAATGAGTTAGCTCTTTTCATCAGGTGGCCAGAGGATTGGAGTTTCAGCTTCAGCATCAGTCCTTCCAATGAACACCCAGGACTGATTTCCTTTAGGATGGACCGGTTGGATCTCCTTGCAATCCAAGGGACTCTTCAAGAGTCTTCTCCAACACCACAGTTAAAAAGCATCAATTCTCTGGCGCTCAGCTTTCTTAACAGTCCAACTCTCACATCCATACATGACCACTGGAAAAACCATAGCCTTGACTAGACGGACCTTTGTTGGCAAAGTAGTGTCTCTGCTTTTTAATATGCTGTCTAGGTTGGTTATAGCTCTCCAAGCTCTTCTCAATTTTTGTAGTAATCTCAGATGAGATAAAGAGTTGGGTCAGAGAAACAGAGAAAGGAATCGAGGTGACTCAATGAGAAGATGGTGTGAAAAGTTCTGTGACTGAACTGCTTCTGGCGAGACATTTTTTCCATCCGCTGATCAAAAGAAGCAGTTTCCAGAACTCTTAAAACAATTGATGCTGCCTCTGCAGAGTCTCTCACATCTGGCCACATCTCCATCTGATATTCTTAACCTGTGCGCCAGCCAAGCTCTGGCATTCTGGAACATTTGGATTGCCAATGGTCCTCTTAGAACATGGAGCAGCTGTTTATTTCTTACGACACCTCCAAGTGTCCTGCACTTTGTGACCTGTTGACTGTCTCAAAGACCCGAATTGACTTTGGGAAGCTCCTCTTTACTGAGACAGAGCTACACAGTGGGCTCTTGTTTTCCTTGTTGTTTCATCGCTTTAGTCGTGTCTGACTCTTTGCAACCCCATGGAGTGTAGCCTGCCAGGCTCCTCTGTCCATGGGTTTCTCCAGGCAAGGATACTGGAGTGGGTTGCCATTTCCTCCTCCACGGGATCTTCCCAACTCAGGGATCGAACCAGAGTCTCTTTCATTGGCAGGATGGTAAATGTCAGATTGGTAGCTGTGGATCGGAGTGTTGGCTGGAAATGGAGAGTGTGGCCTGGAGATGCCTATTCAGGAGACCTCAGAAATTATAGGCGTTTTAAAGTTATGAGACTGAATCAGAGTTTCAAGAGAAACGAGTGTACGTAGAGAAGCAGGTGTGGTCACTGAAAAATAAGGAGGAAAGGGAGGAAAGAACGAGCGGAAGAGAGAGACATAGAAGGAGTAAAACTTGTGTAATCCAGAACCATCGTGCCAATTATTTACAACAGGAGTGGTTTCTCTTCCTTCCAGTGGTGAGTTGGTTTTTGCCCGGCTTTCCTGCCACATCATCCTCATTCTAGAATCCAAGCCGAGGGGGCCCAGGAGACCAGGCTGACCACACTTGGGAAATAAGCAGTCATCCCTCAAGCTTCTGCTCAGATGTGGGATGTGTCATGTTGAGAGAGTCAATTTCTAAGCAGGTTGATAAGACGTCCAGAGTCCCCATGGAGGAGAGAGGGGTCTGGAGCTCTCGAGGAGGAGATAAGGGGTCTGAAATCCTCAAGGAGGAGGAAAGGACAAAGGTTTTCATCGACATTCCTTAGTCTTAGTCACTTTCCTTGTGGCTCAGCTGGTTAATAATTCACCTGCAATGCAGAAGACCTGGGTTCGATCCCCGGGTTGGGAAGATCCCCCAGAGAAGGGAAAGGCTACCCCCACTCCAGTATCCTGGCCTGGAGAATCCCATGGACTGTATAGGCCATGGGCTGGCAAAGAGTTGGACACGATTGATAGACTTTCACTTTCTTTCTAGTCTTAGTTACATAAAACATTTTTTTCTTTAAGCTGCTATTTACAGAACAAGCCAAGTAGGTTTCACCTCTGTACTAAGGATTAGGTAACAGCAAGGTAGCCTTGCTTGAGGACAGTTTCTCCTTCTTGAGAACCTTCTGACTAATCCTGTCATCTTCAAATGCATATTATGGGAGTGGGCCTGGTAAGATCTTTCTATTGTTAGTTCTAATCCTCCGGTCTTAAAATATAAATGGTGGGAGTGGTTCTAGTAAGATCTTTACAACCTTGAGACATTCTTTTGATATATTGTAATAACCAATTTAAAAAGTATACAGCTCCCTTGCTAAGACTAACAAGGGGGGGCACTCTCTGTCCCCCTTCTGATGTTGATGTCAAAAGCTTTGTCTGTTCCTTTTTATACTTTAATAAAACTCTGCTACACAAAAGCTCTGGAGTGGTCAAGCCTGGTACCTGGTTTGTCCGGAAGCCAAATCTTCTTCTGGAGATCACGAGTCCACCACTGTTTACTGCAAGCTGTCAGTGTCCACGCTCAAACCTCTGGCTCCAGGCTGCAAGGAGCCAGCCAGTGGCTCTTGATGGAGACTATAAACAAGAGATGTGTTGCAGGAGGCATGCAATGCATGCAGTATTTCAGGGGGAAAAAACAGAATTAGGAATGACTGTGCTAAACGCAGCCGTTGAGAGTAACGATCCAGAGATCGCAGGTGACTGACCACTGTGACCGTCGCTTGAAGGTCACGGCGACGTCGCTTTGTTGGGACTAAAGCTGCTTTGAAGAGGCCTCCAAAGAGTCAAGAAAACCAACAGAAGAAACTCTGATCAAAGAATTGTGCCGTGTAAATAGCAGCACACGGGTGGGGCCATCTGTAACTGGGGTCGGAGGAGGGAAGGGTGTGAAGGGTGCAGGGTTTTGCCAGGTGCAGAAGGTTAGACAAGGTTTGTGGGATGAAGTGAAGAGAGGGGGTGAAGATACAGGATGGGAGACTTGCGTGATGGTCCTGTGGTTCAGCACGTCCACTGCGGGGGGGCGAGACTTCCATGCCTGCTGAGATCCTACGTGTTGCGTGGTCCAGCCAAAGGGAAAAAGAAAAGATACAGGATGAAAGAGACAACTGCTGCGTGATGTCAGCGAGTTCAGTGGGCTGGACGGTTCCCTGGAGTGGGGAGCTCACAAAGACGGGACCTTTCCACGCGTGCCTGAGACGCTCGGGGTGACGGGGACTCTTAGCTGAGATGCAGGAGGCTGGGCTGGTGGGACCTTTGGAGGAGGAGTATTCTGATTGCGTGTGCTTTCTCACATCTGTCCCTGAGAGCAAGGCTGTGGAGGGGCTGGCACAGAGAGCGTGGAACAGACCGTTAGGAGACAGGGTTGATGAGACTGTGGAGTGACAGGTGATGGAAAGAGGTCTGTGTCCTGCCCAGCAAGAGGGGAGGGCAGGAGCTGGAGGGAACCTTCCAGAAGGATGGATCCGCAATCTAATGTGGGCAGGCTCAAGGCAGGTAGGGGAGGGGAAAGGCTAGGAAGCTTCGTGCCCGATTGGTTACTTACGTACTTATTTTATACTGAAGTGTAGTTGAGTTACAATGTTATATGAGTTTCAGATGTACAGTGTAATGATTCGGTATTTTGTAGTTTATGCTCAATTCAATGTTGGCCATATTCTCTATGTCGTGTAATGTTGTTCAGTTGCACAGTCAAGTCTGACTCTTTGCCACCCCATGGACTGCAGCACACCAAGCTCCCCTGTCATTCATGAATTGGCTCAGACTCACGTCCATCGAGTCGGTGATGCCGTCCAGCCGTCTCATCCTCTGTCGTCCCCTTCTCCTCCTGCCCCCAATCCCTCCCAACATCAGAGTCTTTTCCAGTGAGTCAACTCTTTGCATCAGGTGGCCAAAGGATTGGAGTTTCAGCTTCAACATCAGTCCTTCCAATGAACATTCAGGACTGATCTCCTTTAGGATGGACTGGGTGGATCTTCTTGCAGTCCAAGGGACTTTCAAGAGTCTTCTCCAACACCACCGTTTGAAAGCATCCATTCTTCGGCGTTGCATTATACATCCTTGTTTCTCATTGATTTTACACATAGTAGTCTGTACTTCTTACAGCATCTTTCCCCTCCTGCCCAGTGGCAACCGCCAGTTTGTCCTCTGAGTTCGTGAGTCTCTTTCTGTTCGATTATATACCTTCATTTTACTTTCCAGATGTCGTAGAATAACAGAATATTTGCTTTTTGACATTCTCAAGACGTGATGCGAGTTTGTTCTGCTTCCTGCTGCTGTCATCATGTAAAATTCATCTCTTCTCCTCCCAGCTCCCCTCTCCCTTCTGAGCAATCAATGTGTTCTGGAATTTCTGGTCTGAATTATTAAATGATTCTCTCGGCCACTCCTCGTTAAAGAGCACACCTCTTTCATCACAGGATCAATTTTTTTTTTCTCTCTTCCCAAAAGCCACTTAGAGATGAAGACCCACTTAAGGAGATGGGTTGATCTTTAAAACTAGGTTATTGATGGCACGAATCGAGGACGTGGTGACTGGTGTCAATATCTGTCAGGGATTGGTTCTCTGGATTGAATGAAAGAGACAACCTTTCATGTTGCAGGTTATCCACAGTCTTTGGATGGTTTGCAAGATGAAAGTGATGCTTTCTGAGAACGCAGATGTTTAAAAAGAAATGGCAGCTTGCTCCAGTATTCTTGCCTGGGAAATCCCATGGACAGAGGAGCCTGGTGGGCTACCGTCCATGAGGTCGCAAGACTTAGACATGACTTAAGTGACTAAACTGTCTCAGCAGACATTAGGAAATGGGCAAGGAGGTTTACTGAGCTTCCTGTAGGTTGAAATGATTCACAGCCTCACAGATAAGTTTTATGCCTACAGTCCCCGCCGACCACTGTACCGGGCTACCTTCATTTTAATATTTGCGCGTGTGAAGGAAAATGTTCTGTGATTTGATGTTTCGTTTCCCTGACTGTGGTAACTACAGTAACGAGGAAGAAATGTCAGTAATGAAGAGACAAAATTATACTTAAGGTTATAGGTAAGGTTATCAGATGTTGCAGGGAGAGATGCTGTGTGTTGCGTTTTGGCCAGTTGGGTTGCTTCTGCTGTTTAGTCATGTCTGACTCTCTGCGACCCCGTGGACTGTAGCCCACCAGGCTCCTCTGTCTATGGGATTTTCCAGACAAGAACACCGGAGTGGGTTGTCATTGCCTTCTCCAGGGGATCTTCCCGACCTTTGGATTGATTGAATCCATCTCCTGCTTTGGCTACTATCGCCCCTGGAAAGCCTTTGTCAGTTGTACAGGAAGAGACTTTACAAATACTGGGTCTTCCCTGGTGGCTCAGCTGGTAAAGAATCCGCCTGCAACGTGGGAGACCTGGGTTCTATCCTTGAATTGGTAAGGTCCCCTGGAGAAGGGAAAGGCTACCCACTCTCGTATTCTGGCCTGGAGAATTTCATGGACTCTATAGTCCATGGGGTTGCATAGAGTCGGACATGACTGAGCGACTTTCACTTTCAAGTCTTGTTAAGAGCTTTCCATTACATTAGAACTTCAGCTTGGTTTTAACATTGATGGCATTAGTCTGGGGAAAATGGGAGTTTGTGGCTTAAAAGGTATTCACACCTGGTGGTGACCCGGATGGGAGTGTGTGCATGTGATGCTTTTATATCTGGTTATCAACATGAGCTGAATGTTGGGATTTGTCTCAATAATTAGTTCCATCAGTGGATGTAGGAAGCGAAAGTGAGAGGGTTGGTCGCTCAGTCGTGCCCAGCTCTGCGACCCCATGGGCTGTAGCCCATCATAACACAGTATGTACGGACAGGCTCCTCTGTCCATGGGATTTCCCAGGTAAGAATACAGGAGTGGGTTGCCATGCCCTCCTCCAGGGGATATTCCCACCCCAGGGATCGAACCTGGCTCTCCTGCACTGCAGGCGGATTCTTTATCACTGAGCCGCCAGGGTACATGTAATAAATGAAAGTGACAAATATCCTTCTAAGACTATTCCTTCCTACACGCTCTTTGCCAAGAGCGGTTTTAAGTCTCTGAAGCTTTAAATCTGTGGTTTATGAGACAGGGGAGAAGAAACACAGGGAAAATGAAAATGCAGACTAATTTAAGATTCATCAGTTGAAAAGAAGCAGTTCAATTCTGTGCACATCTACAGTAGCTCAGACATGAGTTGACTGTTCAAGTCTATCTGTTTATTGTATCATATGTATCTTTCTCAGAATGAACAATGTCCCAGCCTGAATGAACCCTTAGTATCCTGCTCAGAGCCAGGTCCTTCAAAAGGACAGTGTTGATAATCTGTTCAGTTCAGTCGCTCAGTGGTGTCTGAGTCTTTGTGATCCCATGGACCACAGCACGCCAGGCCTCCCTGTGCATCACCAATTCCCGGAGCTTGCTCAAACTCATATCCGTTGAGTTGGTGATGCCATCCAACCGTCTCATCCTCTGTCGTCCCCTTCTCCTCCTGCCCTCTGTCTTTCCCAGCATCAGGGTCTCTTCCAGTGAGACAGTTCTTTGTGATGTTGCTAAATGTTATAAATCTGGGACTTTTGTTAATTCTTTCTGAATTTGGGACTTATTGAATTGTAAATCACTCCAGGCTTTCTTTTTTCTGTAATACCTAGTAAGTCTAAAAAAAATATCAACTACTTATTTCTTTTCATTAAAAGATTGTTCTACTACTTTGCATATTTAGATATTTTTACTCAAGTTTAAAGTATAAAAGAAATATGCTATATATACATTGAAATGTACATTTTAATGTCTTTCAAGTTTATACGTATGCAAATTACTCCCTTGAGAAAACAGTATGTAAGATTTACATTCTTGAGCCAATATTATCAAAAACAGCTTTTAGACTGTACTTTTAACTCTAGTATTATTTTTTTTTTATAAAGAATTTTTTTTGTTTTGTTTTGTTTTTTGATGTGGACCATCTTTAAAGCCTTTACTGAATTTGCTGCAATTTTCCTTCTATTTTGTTTTTGCTTTTTTTTCTTTTTTTTTGTCCACAAGCCAGGTGGGACTCTTAGCTTCCCAGCCAGGGATTGAACCTGTACCCACCTGTACTGGAAGGGGAAGTTCCAACCACTGGTCTGCCAGGAAAGTGCTGGTTTAGTTTTCGCTTTACAAATGGTTGGAGGGGACATCCAGTCTCCCTGGAATCTCTCGTGGTCCATATCCCACCCTGGATTCCCTTCTCATTAGCATCCTCTGTTACTAAGGTACATCTGATACAAATAAGGAACCTGTCTGTGTGCGGTGTTAACTAACCACAGTTCACACAGCTTCCAGGTTGCCTCAGTCTCCATCCTTTGTGTGGGTCTGACCCAGGAGCCCACGGTCTAATGCCTTTATTCCTTGTAGCTCCGTGGGCAGCTCTTGTCTGTGACCGTCTCTCCTCCTTTGCTTGTCTTCTGGGACCCTGACGGTTTCGGAGGAGGACCGATCGGGTATCAAGTGGAATGTCCCCGCATCGGGGTTTGTGTGGCACTTGGACTGGAGTTGGGGGTGTGGAGCTGAAACCCACAGAGGTGCAGTGCCCATCTGCTCACATGGCAGCCAGAGGGCTTTGCCCTCATGGCCCATGGTGTGACCTTCATCGCCCGGCCAAGGTCGTCTTCCTTGGGCCCTCCACCATGGAGGGACTTCCCCCTTTGCCCGCCGTCCTCTTTAAAAGAAGGCTGTACTGTGTGTTCCTGGCTTCAGGATCGGGACTCACTGCTCTCTTCCTGTTCTTTGTCTACATCATTTGAAGGTTTTTTGCATGAGAGATTTGTCCATCTTCCCCTGTTTATTTATTTATTCAGTCATTTACTTGTGCCAATATGGAGTCAATAGATACTTTAATCTTTGGTTTAGAATCCAATATATATCAGGCATATATATATATATTATACGTTATATATTTTGACTTTATAATATGTATTATATATTTTGATTTTAACATGCTGGAGTCCTCAGAAACTAAATGTGGGCTTGCCAAGGAAATGAATTCTGTTTCTCTTGAGTAGATCTCACAAGCACCTCCAAGGTCATGTGCATTTTTTTTCCTTCTTTATTTTGTAGAAGTGTGCACGCGTGCTAAGTCAGTGCAGTCGTGTCCAACTAGGTGAGACCCCATGGACTGTAGCCCGCGAGGCTTCTCTGTCCATGGGATTCTCCAGGCAAGGATACTGGAGTGGGTTGCCATGCCCTCCTCCAGGGGATCTTTGCCCAAATGTGCTGTTGCCAGTGAGCCTGGTACCTCTGTCTCTTCTTGCCTCTATAGAACTCTTGCGTTAAAGTCGACATTCTTCTCTGATGCTTTGATGTTTTCTTGTTGTTCAGTCGCTCAGTCGTGTCTGACTCATTGCAACCCCATGGACTGCAGCACGCCAGGCTTCCCTGTCTTTCACTGTCTGCCGGAGTTTGCTAAAACTCATTTGCATTGAGTCAGTGATGCTATCTAACCATCTCATCGTCTGCCGCCTCTTTGCTGCTAGAGACATTGCTATAACTCCTCAATGGCTCTTGGTCTGTTCGTTGGGGTTGTGCTATTCCCAATGTGGCTTGGCAGGTGAGAGTGTGGATATCTACCCTTCCTCCAATTGAGTGAAAGCCTTTAGTGTTCCTTTTCTGCTTCAGAACAGTTATTCTCTGCTTCTTGACCTTGGAGCTCCAGGACGCAGGTACCCGTTAGGGCATGCTGGAATCTTGCCTGGCTTATTTCTGAAACCTTTCCCTTTCCGGATTCATTGCTTTAATTACCGAACCTGTTAACAGCAGGTCTGCGAAGGGTTTGCAGTCCCAAGAGAAAGCATTCCTCTCAAAAGAGAAATAGACCATAGGTTCAGCCATGGTGTTTGTGAATTCTTATGTTTTACGCGCTTGCGGATTTTTGTTGTTGCTTTTTTTTTCCCACCCAGACTGCTCAGAGAAGAAACCCAAAATGCACGTATGGCAAATATATGTCTGATATTTGCTGCTGTGGAAACTCTGAGTTTATGAATAATGTGCCCAAAGGTTAAAGATCAGGAGATTTAAAAGAAGAACACAGCCACGAATCGATAACGTACGCAGATTTTGTTCATTAGCCCTAGCAAGTCAGCGAATACAGGCAAACGTGTCAATAGATCCCAGGATAATGAGAGTTGGGTCCTGTCCTCCTGTTTAACCCCCTCCTTCTGTATGTCTTTCCCTTTACTGGCTTCACCTGCACATCACTCTTGTCTCTTAAGTCAGCAGACCCCAGGCTTTTTGGTCCCAGCGACCGTTTTTGTGGACGATACCGTTTCCAAGGACCAGGGGTCGGTGGTAGTTTCCTGATGCTTCGAGCATGTTCTGTTTATCGGGCACTTTATTCTTAACGGAAGATGCTGCTGCTGATCTGACTGGAGGTACTGGTCAACGGCATGGAAATCGGGGACCCCTGTTTTATGTGATTTGGTGGTTCAAGCCGCATGTACAGTGTACAGCCAGGTGTTACTTGGTTTCAGAATGTTTACAACATTGTCATTGTGATGCATAGGGTGTTAAGAGCTCTTGATACAAGGGAAGAGAAACAATAAATAAATACTAAAAAAAACCCCAAAAAACCCCAAAGTTCCTCTTGTGCAGCTTTTAAGACAAATGACACATTTGGGAAACCACATCTTAGTTGATCTTGGACACAGCCTGGAGGGCTTCCTGGAGGAAGCACATTATGGCAAAACCTGAAAGATAAGAAGGGAGGCCGTGAAAACCCACACACTGAATTATGTAGTCAGTGCGTTGAATGCTACGGAAAAGGGATTTCTCCAACTAAGCATTATGTTTCCTCTCTCTTTTTTTTTTAAAACCTTATTTTCTCTCTGTTGTTTTAAATTGAATGGAAGATTGTTTAAATTCTGTGTGTGCTAAGTCGTGTCCAACTCCTTGTGACCCCACGGACCGTAGTTTACCAGGCTCCTCTGTCCACGAGTATGTCCAGGCAGGAATACTGGAAAGGGGTGCCATTTCTTTCTCCAGGGGATCTTCTGACCTAGGGATTGAACCCATGTATTCTACAATAGCAGGTGGATTCTTTACCACTGAGCCACCAGGGAAGCCCAAATTAACTGTACTCCGATATAAAACAAACAAAAAAATAAAGTGAGAAAACATAAGAGCTAAGAAATGATTTAAGAACGTGTAAAAATTCTAAATCCCCTTCCTTTCCACAAAGCATCTTCCTTCTCAAGTGTTTTCAGATCCCCTTCGGTAGACCTGAGTTACCAAAGGTATTATTCAGAGTCTTGGTGGTCGGTGGTCAAGTGGATATAAGATGTGCAGAGAAAGGCAGTGTAGCCTGGACGTTAGGCAGTGTCTGTGGCAAGAAGTCACATTCAGTGTTTTCCATATGATTTGTCTCTGTCCCTTGCTTCTGAAGACTTACACATGGGTGGTACCTAGAGAAGATGCTACAAGTTGAAAAATAAGTGTGGTACCCATTACATGAGCTGACTCACTGGAAAAGACTGTGATTCTGGGGAAGACTGAAGACCAAAGAAGGGGTTGACAGAGGGTGCGATGGTTGGGTGGCATCCCCGACTCGATGGGCATAAGTTTGATTAAACTCCTGGAGCTAGTGATGGACAGGGAACCATCGCATGCTGCAGTCCATGGATCACAGAGTTGGACACGACTTAGAGACTGAATGACAACATTACAAGATGGCATTTCTTTGTAGAGAAAGGAGTTAGGTGATGAGTCTCCGTGTGAGTTGCTTAATTTTTTTGGACTGCACTTGCTGTTAGCTGTAACGTGTGGGTTCTTTAGTTATGACCTGTGGAATCTAGTTCCCTGCCCAGGGATTGAACCCAGGCCCTCTGCATATGGATCACAGAGTCTTAGCCACTGGACCACCAGGGAAGTCAGTGTGTAAATGAAGCTCCTGCTTCTTCACTGGGATGGATTTCCAAGGGACGATTCTGGGACTCTGTGATCGCCAGAGGAATATGCTGATTTCTCCCATTCATAGTAATGAAGTAAAATAGTACTTTATTTAATCAGACACATCAGACAACACTTTCTAAGTGCTAGAAGATTAGTAAACCCACTTATATCTTGGAAGGAAAGTTATGACCAACCTAGACAGCATAGTAAAAAGCAGAGACATTACTTCGCCAACAAAGGTCCGTCTAGTCAAGGCTATGGTTTTTCCTGTGGTCATGTATGGATGTGAGAGTTGGACTGTGAAGAAAGCTGAGCGCCGAGGAATTGATGCTTTTGAACTGTGGTGTTGGAGAAGGCTCTTGAGAGTCCCTTGGACTGCGAGGAGATCCAACCAGTCCATCCTAAAGGAGATTAGTCCTGGGTGTTCATTGGAAGAACTGATGCTGAAGCTGAAACTCCAGTATTTTGGCCACCTCATGGGAAGAGCTGACTCATTGGGAAACACCCTGATGCTGGGAGAGATTGAGGGCAGGAGAAGGGGACAACAGAGGATGGGATGGTTGGATGGCATCACCAACTCAGTGAACATGGATTTGGGTTAACTCCGGTAGTTGGTGATGGACAGAGAGGCCTGGCGTGCTGTGGTCCATGGGGTCGCAGAGTCGGACACAACTGAGCGATTGAACTGAAGTGAACATTTGTTCATGTCCAACCCTTTAGTCTGATATTCAAATTTATTTATTTTTGTTTTTTTTTTTCACCTCTCCCCCAGTGTTTGTTAGGAAGCTTTTCAAACATAACTAGAGAAAACCAAAGAATTCTGTGACTCACATACATACAGCTACTACGTAGATCCTACAATTAATATTTTGCTCTGTATGCTACCTCATGTGTCTCTCCACAGACTGCCTTTTAAAGAGGCCAAGTTTTATGATGGTTACAAAAGACACATCATCCAAGACAAAATAGCACAAGCTAGTTAAGTCAGAGAAAAAATAACCTGTATTTACACATATACGTGGAATCTAGAAAAATGGTCCCAGATGGACCCATTCGGAAGGCAGAGAGAGAGACGCTGATGTGGGGCATGTGGGTATGGAGACAAAGGGTTTTGGTAAAAGGCGGGTGGGATGAGTTGAGAGGTTGGGATTGACATAGACACTACGATACTGTGTGTAAAATAGACAGCTAATGAAAACTGCCTTACAGCACAGGGAGCTTTACTCAGAACTGCGTGCTGACCTAAATGGGAACCGAATGCAAAAAAGAGGGGATACTTGTATACCTACAGCTGATTCACTTTTCTGGACAGCAGAAACCGTTCATAGCATTGTAAAGCAACTATACTCCAATAAAAATTAAAAAAAAAAAAAAAAAGAAAAGAGGATTCCAGAGTCCTTAGAGTTTTTGCAGATAAATGGAACACTTAGGTCCGCATGTAAACCCACCCCACCGATGCTTATCGCTGCTTTTATTCATGCCTGCTAAAACTTGGGAGGAACGGAGAATAAACGCTGTCCCCCAGCAGTCCCACTCCTGGGCATATGCCCCAAGGAAACCAAAACTGAAAAAGACACGTCTCCCATTATTCACTCAGCACCGTTCACAGTATCTAGAACGTGGAAGCAACCTAGATGTCCATGGACAGATGAACGGATAAAGACGCTGCGGTCCATATACACAATGGAATATTACTCAGCCACCAAAAGGGACGTCTTTGAGTCAGTTCTAATAGGTGGATGAACCTAGAGCCTCTCATGCAGAGGGAAGTCAGAGAAAGATAAATATCGTATTCTCACGCATATATTTGGAATCTAGAAAAATGATACTGAAGAGTTTATTTACAGGCCAACAATGGAGAAACAGACATAGAGAATAGACTTATGGGCAGGGGGAGAGGGGAGGAGAGGGTGTGAGGTATGGAGAGAGTAACATGGAAACTTCCATCACCATATGTAAAAGGAAGAACCAATGGGAATTTGCGGTATGGCTCAGGAAAGTCAAATAGGGGCTCTGTGTCAACCTAGAGGGGTGGGATGGTGCAGGGAGATGGGATGGAGGTTCAAAAGGGAGGGGATATATGCATACCTATGGCTGATTCATGCTGAGGTTTGACAGAAAACAAGAAAAATCTGTAATGCAATTATCCTTCAATTAAAAAATAAATTAAAACCGCAACAAGAAAAGCAATTTGGGAGCAATCAAGAATGGCCCTCTGGTAAATGAAAGGGTAAATAGTGGTCCATGCCCCCAGTGGGATGGGACTCATTGCTCAAGAGAAATGTGCTATCAAGCCATGAAGAGTCATGGAGGAAGCTTAAATGCGTACGACTGAGTGTGAAAAGCCAGCCTCAAAAAGGCAAAAAACTATGATATGACAGTGAAGAGACTGGTTAAGTTTTAGAGCAGGGATGAAGAAGGGGAGTATAGAGGAGTTTTAGGTCCTTTTGCTATTTATTTATTTTTAATCTCTCGACTGTTCTTCGCAGCCTGCAAGATCTGACTTCCCTGACCGGGAGTCAAGCTGGTGCCCCCTACATAGGAGCACAGAGTCTTAACTGCTGGATCGCCAGGGAAGTGCCCATTTCGTCTGCTTTAGACTTGCTCATACACAGTCTGAATGCAAGACTCTTGGAAGGCACGGTCTTTGGGCTCACGGTTTGACTCCCTTTCACACCCAGTTTAAGCATATTATTCCATATACCAAGTTTTCTGTGAACACACACACACACACACACACACACACGGCTGTGAGTTAAGGGCCTAAAAAACCGAGACAGACACTTGCAGACATTTGTAAAGTAACGTTGATTAAATGCTCTAAAGCGATTTGGTTTTGCTAATCTGGTTTCCGCTCCCACACACACACACACACACACATTATTCTTCCAGTTCAAGCAGGACAGCTATCTCGCCACTTTGTTTCCATCCCTACCTTGAAGGGACGCCAGAGGACGAGACGGTTGGATGGCATCACCCACTCGATGGACATGAGTTCAAGCAAGCTCCCGGAGTTGGTGATGGACAGGGAGGCCTGGCGTGCTGCGGTCCATGTGGGTCGCAAAGAGTCAGACGCGACTGAACGACAACTCTTGTCCATTCCCGCGCTAGATCTGCCCGTTCTATGGGATCGATGCCTGAGGTTCTTTTTGCTCTCCTCCATCTTCATGATACAAGTTGTTATTTGCATCTCACCCACCATGCATTGTGGTTTACAAGTGTCTCCTTGTCTGCTAAGGCGCTCAGCCCTGTCCGACTCTTTGCAACCCAATGGACAGCAGCCCACCAGGCTCCTCTGTCCATGGGATTCTCCAGGCCAGAATACTGCAGTGGGTTGCCATCTCGTCCTCCAGGGGATCTTTCTCACTCAGGGATAGAACCCGGGTCTCCTGTGTCTCCTGCATTGCAGGCAGACTCTTCACCCACTGAGCCATCACGGAAGCCCACATGTGTCTAGCTCCCAGCAACAGTGCGTGTCCCCCAGAAATACACAGAGAAGGAGGGGAGACGGGAACTCTGGGTCTGTCCAGTTTGTCTGACTTCCATCATCCTGTAGTTATACATGCTTTCTCTCTACTTGTCTTAACACTTCTCTCATCACGCAAACACTCCCAGAGCAAATCTAGGTCCTGGAGGCCTTCCTATCGGTATTTTATTTTTTTCTCAGAAAGGCTTTCAGGATGCAAGTCAGAGAAGATGGGGAAGCAAGCATGCAAGGTATGAACACCCTGAGATACAATCCTCCAGACTAAGTTAAGAGCGCATGCATAGTTAGAGATGGTCCAACCTGTAAAGGTAGGTACCTGGAGGAGGAGATGGCAACCCACTCCCGTATTCTTGCTGGGAGAACCCCGTGGACAGAGGAGCCTGGCGGGCTGCAGTCCGTGGGGTCACAGGAGTTGGACGTGACTGAGCGACTGAGCACAAAGTTGGCTTTCAGAAATACACTGCATATGTATTTCTCCACGTGCAGTACTGTGTGAAGCCCTCAGTGAGGATGAGAAAGACAGTAACAGCTTTAACAACTCCGCAATCGCTTTGCTTTCATGTTTTTTACACTTAATGCGTGTTTTTTCTTTTCACTTTTTAGTTTCCATCGGCGTACAGCCAATTAACCATCTTATGGGTGTTTCAGGTGAACAGCAGAGCGACTCAGCCGTGCATAAACATACATCATGAGATATAAGATTTCTTTCTAGAAATGCGTATTTGTAGAAATGTGTCCGTACTTGAACGTTCCAAGAATGCGTTCAAGCTGCTTAAGAATAAGTAGGAAGTAAATGAGCTGCCGTGACAGCCGGCTCAAGAGGTGACTTTCACAGGAAACATTAGCAATTTTGAAATCTAAAATGGAGATCTAGGTAGTTTCTGAAAATACTGAATCGCTTTTCCAATTAATCCGTTGTATTGAGGTGTAGTTGGTTTACAGTGTTATCTTAGTTTCTGCTTTACAGCCCAGTGACTCGATGATACGAATATATGCATTTTCTTTTTTTTCTATTCTTTTCCACTGTATTTTATCACAGTGTGTGAGGTACAGTTTCCAGTGTTGTGCAGAAGGTCCTTGCTGTTGGTCCATCCTGAGCAGTAATTTGCACATGTAGACAGTCCGTGGCTCCCATCTTCCTTGTGTAGATTTTAAAGTGAGTCAGAGTGTATATGGGGCTTCCCTGGTAGCTCAGTTGGTAAAGAATCCGCCTGCAATGCTGGAGACCCTGGTTTGATTCCTGGGTTGGGGAAGATCTGCTGGAGACGGGGTAGGCTACCCACTCCAGTATTCTTGGGCTTCCCTGGTGGCTCAGATGGTAAAGAATCTACCTGCAGTGCAGAAGACTTGGGTTCGATCCCTGAGTTAGGAAGATCCCCTGGAGAAGGGAATGGCTACCCACTCCAGTATTCTGGCCTGGAGAAGTCCATGGACTGTGTAGTCCATAGGGTCAAAAAGAACTGGACACAACTGAGCGACTTTCACTTTCATTTTTTCAGTTTCAAGAGTGTATACACACACATACACAAATGTATGTGTGTAGCTGCTGCCGCTAAGTCGCTTCAGTCGTGGCCAACTCTGTGTGACCCCATAGACGGCAGCCCACCAGGCTCCCCCGTCCCTGGGATTCTCCAGGCAAGAACACTGGAGTGGGTTGCCATTTCCTTCTCCAATGCATGAAGGTGAAAAGTGAATGTGAAGTCGCTCAGTCGTGTCTGACTCCTACCGACCCCATGGACTGCAGCCCACCAGGCTCCTCCGTCCATGGGATTTTTCCACACAGAGTACCGGAGTGGAGTGCCATTGCCTTCTCCGATACACACAGCACTCACTCACAAATCTACATACCACATACGTACACACACCCCACGTTCATCCACCCATTCCCCTCACTCACAAAGGCATCCCTCACCCACAGTCACACCACACACACACCTCCACACCCCTCAGACACATGTACTCTGTAGCTGTTTTTTGCTATAGGCACCGAATTTTGGAATAAGTGCTATATACCAGCGTCATGGTTTGGTCAGTAGCACCCTAAGGGTTCACGTACTGTGAATGTGGTGTGGATTTCCCTGTAGTGCTGAACCGTGAAGTGTCGATGTCTAAAAATAAAATTGGGCAACCTTTTGGAAAAAAACCCTGACGTATCATGCGTTCATGTTAAAAATATTTACTGTATTGAAGTGCAGTTGATTTACTGTGCTGTACTGACTGAGCTATGAGGGAAGCCCATACTTGATTTACACTGTCCTGTTAATTCCTCCCGTATGGCTTTGTGACTCAGGTATACATCCATGATTTTTCGTATTCTTTTCCAGGATGGTTTATCACAGAATATTGAACAGAGTTCCCTGTGCTCTACAGTAGGACCTTGCTGTTCATCTGTCCTATATGTAGGAGTTTATATCCGCTAACCCCAAATTCCCAGTCCACCCTCCTCCCTGGGCAGATTTTAAAGTGAGTAGGAGTATGTGTGTGTGTGTGTATATATATATATATATGTGTGTGTGTGTGTGTGCGTGTGTATACAGCTGCTGCTGCTGCTAAGTCACTTCTATTGTGTCCGACTCTGTGTGATCCCATAGATGGCAGCCCACCAGGCTCCCCACCCAGTCCCTGGGATTCTCCAGGCAAGAACACTGGAGTGGGTTGCCATTTCCTTCTCCAATGCATGAAAGTGAAAAGTAAAAGGGAAGTCGTGTCCAGCCCTCAGTGACCCCACGGACTGCAGCCCACCAGGCTCCTCCGTCCATGGGATTTTCCAGGCAAGAGTACGGGAGTGGGGTGCCATTGCCTTCTCCGGTACATACAGCACTCACACACAAATACATGTACACATACGACATGCATACATAGACACCACATTTAATCACCCATTCCACTTATGCATAAAGACAGCCTTCACACGTAATCACGCCACACCCACAGACACAGGCACAGGCACACACAGACACACACGTACCCCTCACAAACATGTACTCTGTAGTTTTTGTTTGCTGTAGGCACTGAATTTTGGAATAAGTGTAATATACCAACCTCATGGTTTGGTAAGGAGCACCTTAATGGTTCACATACTGCAAAGATGGTATGGATTTTCCCTGTAGTGCTGAACCATGACGTGTTGGTGTTTAGAAATAAAATTGGTTTGCAGTTTGAAAGAAAATGGTGACGTATTATCTGTGTACTTTAAAAAAAATTTTACTTTACTGAATGATCGGTTCAGTTCGGTCACTCAGTCGTGTCCGACTCTTTGTGACCCCAGGGACTGCAGCCCGCCAGGCTCCTCTGTCCACGGGGTTGTCCCGGCAAGAATACTGGAGCAGGTGGCCGTCTCCTCCTCCAGGCACCTACCTTTACAGGTGGACCGTCTCTGACTACGCCTGCGCTCGTAGCTGAGTCTGGAGGGTTATATCTGAGGGCATTCATCTCCTGTGTGTTTCCTCTATGGCATTCACAGAGATTTTGCACGGCATGTGCTGAACTAGGTGGGGAAGGCATATACCTTGCTTAAAAGGTGGGGAAAACAAAACTGAGATGCAGGATACACGATCTTGTTCCCAGTAAGGAAGCAAAGACGGGACTCTTGGCTTCACACGGACTGCATCCCAGTGCTAGCTGATCATTTTTCCAGGATCCACTAGGTCCTCCATGCTGAAGGCTTCAGTCACACTGAAAGTGAAGTGAAGGTGTTGGTCACTCAGTTGTGTCTGAGTCTGAGACCCCATGGACTGTAGGCAGAGATACAGAAATATAGAGATGGATGGATAGGTAGATGGATAGATATTGTGAGTGTATTGCATTTGTTAATCACTCAGTGGTGTCCGACTCTTTGTGACCCCACGGACTGTAGATAGATAGAGATATAGAGGTAGATAGATAGATAGATATTTCTATAGATATCCATATCTGTCTATCTGTGTGTGTATGTGTTGTGTCTGTTAGTCAGTGGTGTTCAACTCTTCACGACCCCATGAACTGCAGCCCACCAGGCTCCTCTGTCCATGGGATTCTCCAGGCAAGAACATTGGAGTGGGTTGTCATTCCCTTGTCAGGGGGATCTTCCCAACCCAGTGATCGAACCCAGGTCTCCCACATACAGGCAGATTCTTTTCCATCTCAGCCACCAGTGAAACTCACTCAGTCGTGTCAGACTCCTTGCAACCCCATGGACTGTACAGTCCATGGAAATCTCCCGGCCAGAACACTGGAGTGGGTAGCCGTTCCCTTCTCCAGGGGATATTCCCAACCCAGGTCTCCTGCATTTCAGGCAGATCCTTTTCCATCTGAATCACCAGTGCAAGTGACTCAGTCATGTCCAACTCTGCGGCCCCGTGGACTATACAGTCCATAGGATTCTCCAGGCCAGAATACTCAAGTGGGCAGCCATTCCCCTCTCAGGGGGATCTTCCCAACCCAGGAATCGAACCCAGGTCTCCTGCGTTTCAGGCAGATTCTTCACTAGCTGAGTTAGCAGGGAAGTCCAGGAAGAGTGCAGTGGGTGACCTATCCCTTCTCCGGGGATCTTCCTGGCCCAGGATTTGAACTGGGATTTCCTGCCTTGCAGGCAGATTCTTTATCAGCTGAGCCACCAGGGAAGCCCCTAAATACTGCTGATTGATACAGAGTATATAATTCAATCCAGTGCCAGTATTTGCAGAATATTGGTTGAGTACTTGGTCTACACTGGACTCGATGGTGTCAGTACTAGCTGATGACGTCGCAGTGAGCAGAACAGCTCTTGTCCCCATCTGCTTTGAAAGGCAGGTGCCTGGTGGTGGACTCATGTCACAAAGCAGTTGTGGGAATGAAGACATGTGTCTGCAATCGGTTAGCTCAGAAACCAACTAGGGAGGGAGCAAAAAGCAGGGTTATGCTGCCAACCACAGAGGTCATAGGAGAAAAGAAGCCCGTCTCTGAAGTGTTTTTACATCTTCTTCAAAGTCACCAAGTGCTCAGACCTTGGTAGAAATCGATAAATCAGGCTTGCTGATTTGCGTTGGGTCTCGTAGAGTATTCCACCAGTTATCATCAACTCTGAAATTAACCCACCGTGAGTGTGGATGGATTCATTTGCTCGCCTAAATGTCATCAGTGCCTCCTAGGCGTTCTCTGTGGAACTGCGCTCTGAAACTACAACATTGAACAAAGCAGTTTCGTACCTTCGATGGGTGGTTGTCATCCAGTGGTGGTTTTGCTCCCAGAGCACACTTGACCATGTCTTAGGGCAGATTGGATGGTCGTGACTGGGCTTTACTCACAACATCTCAGCCAGAGATGCCTCTGAACACGAGATCATTCTCACGAGAATTAAGTATTCGACCCATAAAGAAGACACAGTGTGAGTACAGAAAGGAGTACTACTCAGCCGTGAAAGAGAATGAAATAAATGCCATTTGCAGCAACATTGATGGACCTAGAGATTATCGTACGGAGTGAAGCCAGTCCGACAGAGACACACAAATGTTATGTGGTATCGCTTATATGTGGAATGTAAAATTCTCTGAAAATAGAAGGACACTCACAGACAGAGAACAGGTTTGTGGTTGTCAACGGGGAGGGGGCAGGGACAGAAATAGATGGAAAATTTCAGCTTTGCAGATACAAACTATTATATATAAGGATGGGTAAACAATGAGGTTCTACAGTATAGGACAGGGAACTCGATTCAATATCGTGTCATAAACCATAATGGAAAAGAATATTAAAAAAGAATATATGTGTGTGTATATATATATACATCCAGGATCTCAGGGTACCGGTGCAGTTCAAGGGCAAAGGTAGAGATGGCCAAGGGGGAAAGTATATAGAAAAGCAGAGAGGGGTCAGATTTCTGGATTTTCCCAGCCATTAATAATATGGGACACTGATATGATTCTCTGGACCCCTGTCCTCTCTCCTTTAATAATAATCAGTGTCTGGATCACCATTTTTTGCTGTCTTTTGTTCCCGTGGTTCAGTCGCTGAGTCGTGTCTGACTCTGTGACCCGAGGGACTGCAGCCAGGCCTTCCCTGTCCTTCACCCGTTTGCTCAAACTCATTTCCATCGAGTCCGTGATGCCATCCAACCATCTCATCCTCCGTCGCCCCTTTCTCCTCCCACCTTCCATCTATCCCAGCATCAGGGTCTTTTCCCGTGAGTCCGTCAAAATTATTGGAGCTTCAGCATCACTCCTTCCAATGAACACCCAGGACTGATCTCCTTTATGATGGACTGGTTGGATCTCCTTGAGCTTCTCCAACACCACAGTTCAAAAGCATCCATTCTTCGGTGCTCAGCTTTCTTCATAGTCCAACTCTCACATCCACTCATGACTACGGGAAAAACCGTAGCTTTGACTGTATGGACTCGTTGTCCACTCCCATCTAAGCCAATGACAGACCCTGGGCATGCAAGCAAAGATAAAAAATGGTGCCTGGGGAAGGGACTTGGTGTTCTCTGAAGACCCTGGCTGGGCTACACCCATGGATCTCAGAAGTCTGTAATTTCATGACCATCACTTATTCTTTCCTAGCTTTCCACTGGGCTCTTTACTTCCCACATTTTAGGTCCAAGCCACTGAGTCCTCACTGTGGAGGTGTTTCCTTTAGCCTTTGTTTTCCCCGCATTTCCAAAGTCAGATGGCAAAGAAGGAAACCTTGTCACTCAGGCCCCTGAAATGCTAGACGCGGATTCTTAAAGTGGCTTGTTGCAAAGAGCTCTGATTTGAGGGCTTCTGGCAGTTTTTTGTTTGAAGCCTGCTGTTGAACTGATTTGAAATGTCTGTGATCCTTCAGCTCTTTTGTATGGGTGATCTATGAACTGACACGTGACATGGAGTCTTTGAAAAACTCCCTTTTTCAGGTCGAGAGTACCCTTTATAAAGTCATCGTCTTAGAGCACCTGAAGGCCAAGGGTGTATTTGCTGCCGAGATGAATCTCTTTCTCTTTGTTTTTAGCTTTTCTCGACTTATTTCCTATCTTATTAAACCATGTCTCTCATTTTGGGGGTTCTGTCATTTTTTTTTCACTTTGGGATCACACAAGGAGGGCTGGCTGGCTGGGGTTAGGATGAGGGAATCTCCAGAAAGCCATTGTTCACAGCAGCATCGTTAAGAGTTGCTCATTAGATTCTATTTGTCCTGTGGCTTACATTTTGGAACACAACTGAAAGCATTTTCAAGAGGATAACCAGCGAAAACATAGGTTGATAATTGCTTTCCGTTTACAGCAAGATCTGAAACAAGACAAATATGTCTGCTCTCCCCATCTCTGTCTGACAGAAAATTGGAGTGCTTCACCAGGGCAGGAGGGTTTTTAAAAAAGGAATTACGTGTATGTATTTGGAACGGAAGAACTGTCTTTACATGCAGATGACATGCTTGGTTATGTAGTGACTCCTAAAAAATTTACAGAGTGGTAAAACAGAAATGATTTTATCAAGACTTCAGAATTAAAGACACACATCTGTATTACTCTCAGTTCAGTTCAGTCGCTCAGTCGTGGCTAACTCTGTGCGACCCCATGGACTGCAGCACGCCAGGCCTCCCTGTGCATCACCAACTCCTGGAGTTTACCCAAACTCATGTCTGTTGAGTCTGTGATGCCATCCAACCATCTCATCCTCTGTCGTCCCCTTCTCCTCCCGCCTTCAATCTTTCCCAGCATCAGGGTCTTTTCAAATGAATCCGTTCTTCACATCACGTGGCCAAAGTATTGGAGTTTCAGCTTCAGCATCAGTCCTTCCAGAGAATATTCAGGGGTGATTTCCTTTAGGATGGAGTGGTTATATCTCCTTTCTGTATTACTCTATTCAACGTAAAAACGCTGAAAAGTAAAACTGACCATAAACCATTAACAATCGCAATCTTTAAAGGTGAAAATATTAGAAAAAAGCTAATTTGTGAAACACCATTCAGACTTATAGAATGTGTATTATTTTAACAAAAAAATGAGATTTGGGGATTTTTCATTAAAATGGTTGAAGATTGTATAAATAATTTGACAACTTTTAAGACTGTTAAGTCTTCCAATTCATTAACATGATTTAGTGCTGTGTTGTTTGAATCGTCTTAATTTTTTGAGCAAGTTTTTCAATTTTAATGTAGAAATCTTTCCAGTTTCTGTTAAAAATATTTCTGTATCAAAATGTATCCACATAGTGTAACTGAAATTCTGAAACATACATACAGAGTCATAATTATTCCTGCTGATGAAAAAAAAATTAATAATCCTTTTAAAATTAAAAAATCTTAACTTTTATAATATCTGAAAGTGATATAAAATTTTAAAAGCCAGGATATGAATGTTATTACTGAATTTGTCTCTTCTGAAATATTAATCCCTGCTTAATGGTTACGTATTTAATATTTAATCAGTTCGGTTCAGTCGCTCAGTATAGTCCTTTTTGAAACCTGTCATATAAATGTTTTTTTCATTTTCATAGCAAAGGGCCAAATTCAGTATACATCCATTTGTATAGATTTTTTCCTTTTTATATGTTGCACGGTTTCTATACTTTGCTAGAACGTTCTTTTCACGGCTTTTAATTGACTTATTTTTTGTGTCTCCACCTGGCTGTTCCTCAACCGTTGATATTCTTTTCTTCTGCATTTAAACTAGTGATTTCATAAGAAACACGTTTTGTTCGAGTAGAGTTCCTTTACAATGCTGTGTTAGTTTCAAGTATATAGCGAAGTGACTGTTACACACATACACACGTATATACACATATATTCTTTTTTTTTTAATATTCTTTTCCACTATGGTTTATCATGAGATATTGAACAGAGTTCCCTGTGCTGTACCATAGCTCTTTGTTATTTTTTTAATACATAATTGTGCGAATTTATTAATCCCCAGATTCCTAATTTATCCCTCCACTTGCCTTTCCCCTTTAGTAACCATTAGGTTGGTTTTTTTTTTTTTTTTTTTCCTTATGAGTGTTTTTCTCTTTTGTAAGTAAGCTTATTTGTGTCACTTTTCAGGTTCCACATGCAAGTAATACCGTATGATATTTGTCTTTCTATATCTCACTTCCGTTAGTGTGATGATCCCTAGGACCATCTGTCTTGCTGCAAATGGCATTATTTCATTGTTTTCTATGACTGTAGTATTACTGTGTGTGTGTGTGTGTGTGTGTGTGTGTCTCACATCTTCTTTATCCATTCCTCTGTGGTTGGATATTTAGCTTGCTTCCCTGTCTTGACTGTTGTGACTAGGGCTGCAGTCAACAGCGGTGTGCGTGTATCTTTCTGGATTACAGTTTTGTTGGAATGTATGCACATGAGTTGGAGAAGGCAATGGCACCCCACTGCAGTACTCTTGCCTGGAAAATCCCGTGGATGGAGGAGCCTGGTGGGCTGCAGTCCATGGGGTTGCAAAGAGTCAGACACGACTGAGCGACTTCACTTTCACTTTTCCTTTCATGCGTTGGAGAAGGCAATGGCACCCCACGCCAGTAGTCTCGCCTGGAAAATCCCATGGATGGAGGAGCCTGGTGGGCTGCTGTCTACTGAGTCGCACAGAGTCGGACACGACTGAAGCGACTTAGCATGCACGTGAGTGGGGTTGTGGTATGGTATGGTAGCTCTATTTTCATTTTTTAAAGAAACCTCCATGCTGTTTTCCAAAGAGGCTGTGCCAGTTCCCTTTCTCACCTACAGTGTGGCAGGGCTCCTTTCTCTCCCTGCCTTCTCCAGCTGTTGCAATCTGTAGACTTTTTGATGACGGCCGTTCTGACCAGTGAAAGGTGATGCCTCACTGTCGTTTTGATGTCTGTTTCTCTAACAAGTAATACTGGGCGTGTTTTCCTTTGTCTGTGGGCCATCTGTATGTTTTCTTGGAGAAACGTCTGTATAGGTCTTCTGCTCATTTTTCGAATGAGTTGTTTGTTTTCTAAATATAGAGTTGTAGGAGCTGTTTTTATATTTTGGGAATTAAGCCTTTGTTAGCTGTATCATCTGCAAATATTTTCTCCCAGTCTAAGGTTGTCTTTTTCACAATCATCCTTTCTTGAAGGAAGAAATTACATCTTCACATCTATGCTGTCTTCTCTTACTGCTTATGTATGTATGGATCAAGGGTCTGCCATATTTTAACTAGGAAGTAGTTTTTTTTTTTCTTTTCTTTTTTCGCTCAACCAACTGCAATCATTTTGGAAGGTCCTATTTTACACAGCTTCACAGACTAGAAGATGGCATCACTGACATGATGGACATGAGTTTGAGTAAACTCCAGGAGTTGGTGATGGACAGGGAAGCCTGGTGTGCTGCAGTCCGTGGGGGGCACGAACAGTCAGACACGACTGAGCGCCTGAACTGAATAGACTAAAAGAGCAAGTATCTTTGAAATCAGCATTTTTATAATTTTGTTCAGTTCTACCATGTTTCCTCACATTTTTGTAGGACTCTTCAATGTCCAAACTGCCACACAAATGTCTTGATGGTATTACTCACTTCATGTCACATGGATAGCATTGTTGTAACTGCTCAGTTGCTGAGTCATGTCTGACTCTTTGCCACCCCATGGATGTAGCCCACCAGGCTCCTCTGTCCATGGGGTCTCCCAGGCAGGAATAGTAGAGGAGGGTTGCATTTGCTTCTCCAGAGGATCTTCCTATCCCAGAGATCAAACCCTCATCTTCTGCATTGGCAGGCAGATTCTTTACCATTGAGCTACCACGGAAGCCCTACAGATAGCATTCAGTTCAGTTCAGTTCAGTGCAGTTGCTCAGTCATGTCCGACTCTTTGCGACCCCATGAATCGCAGCACGCCAGGCCTCCCTGTCCATCACCAGCTCCCGGAGTTCACTGAGACTCAGGTCCGTCGAGTCAGTGATGCCATCCAGCCATCTCATCCTCTGTCGTCCCCTTCTCCTCCTGCCCCCAATCCCTCCCAGCATTAGAGTCTTTTCCAATGAGTCAACTCTTAGCATGAGGAGGCCAAAGTACTGGAGTTTCAGCTTTCGCATCATTCCTTCCAAAGAAATCCCAGGGCTGATCTCCTTTAGGATGGACTGGTTGGATCTCCTTGCAGTCCAAGGGACTCTCAAGAGTCTTCTCCAACACCACAGTTCAAAAGCATCAATTCTTCGGCATTCAACCTTCTTCACAGTCCAACTCTCACATCCATACATGACCACAGGAAAAACCATAGCCTTGACTAGAAAGACCTTTGTTGGCAAAGTAATGTCTCTGCTTTTGAATATGCTATCTAGGTTGGTCATAACTTTTCTTCCAGGGAGTAAGCGTCTTTTAATTTCATGGCTGCAGTCACCATCTGCAGTGATTTTGGAGCCCCCCAAAATAAAGTTTGACACTGTTTCCACTGTTTCCCCATCTATTTCCCATTAATCCATCATTAATAGATGAGCCAACCACATGTGAGTTGAGTGACTCATGTGAGGTCTAGTTAATCCACCCACACTTCAGATCCCAGTGATTAGACAGTCTTTCCATCCTTTACAGGAAACTAGCTGCTTGAGAATAAGGAAAGCACTCTTGAGATGTATTTAAATAGCTATTAGGATCAGTTCAGTTCAGTCGCTCAGTCGTGTTTAACTCTTTGCGACCCCATGGACTGCAGCACACCAGGCCTCCCTGTCCATCACCAGCTCCCGAAAATTGCTCAAAGTCATGTCCATCGAGTCAATGATGCCCTCCAACCATCTCATTCTCTGTCGTCCCCTTCTCCTGCCTTCAATCTATTAGGATAGTTTCATTGCTTATTTTTATTTATAACTTGATTGGCAAACCTCCTTTTGCTGGGGTTGAAATGGTTGATTTTAGCCAAACATTTCTGAAACATTTTCTTTCTCGTAGCAAGATGCACTCACGATTATATGTCCTTGCTTCTGCTCATGAGATCTTAATGTCAAACAGCCAGAGGCTCTCAGCAGATTAACATCTGTGACCTTGAATTCCTCGCATAATGGCTTACACTGTCCATTCTTCTAGGAGAGGCATTTTGAGCATCTCGGGACACAGTGGTTTTCCCTTGCAAAACAGAATTTCATTTGCATTGTTCATGCAGTCCTTGCACTGGGGTATACCTTATAGCCTTAATATATGTTTTAAAAAAATACGTATTCTAAAGATTGATTCTGAGCATGACACTGTAAAGGTTGATGCTGACCCAGGGGCCACTCCAGGGTGCATGGTTGATGTCAGTGATTTCAGATAATGAGATTATTGTTTATGCCTTCCCACTCCAGAGTGGTCGCTGATCCCTGGGCGAGGCTGGCCCTGAGACGTAGGCAGTGGGGCTGTAAGAGTCGGGAAACACCCCTGTTAATGGCCCGTCACAATACAAGAGAGAAATGTGAGGGAGATTGATGGATGTGCCCTTTGACGGGCTTTGTCTGGGTTAGATTCATGGCTGGTTGACCTCTTCCCTCTCCAAATGGTCAACAGGATGAAGTTTCAGTAGCAAAATCCCAAACGTGTCCTCCAGAATCCGAATTTGTCTGTGAACCTTCACTTCTGTCTGGGCTGGAAGATATACAACAATTGTCATCTTCCTTATGCAGTCAGTCGTATTTTATGAGTGTTCTCCACTTAGTTAATAGTCAAAGCCTAGATAATAGTCAAAGCCTAGATAATAGTCAAAGCTATAATTTTCCCAGTAATCATGTATGGATGTGAGAGCTGGTCCATGAAGAGGGCTGAGTGCCGAAGAATTGATTAACAGTGGTGTTGGAGAAGACTCTTGAGGGTCCTTTGGACTGCAAAGAGGTCAAACCAGTCCATCTTTGACTTCCTTTACCTGAATATTCATTGGAAGGACTGGTATTGAAGCTGAAGCTCCAATACTTGGGTCACCTGATGCGAAGAGCTGACACATTGGACAAGACTGTGATGCCGGGAAAGACTGAGGGCAGGAGGAGAAGGGGGTGATAGAGGATGAGACGGTTGGATGGCATCACCGACTCAATGGACATGAGTTTGAGCAAACTCTGGGATATAGTGAAGGACAGAGCTGTTATGCTGCAGTCCAGGGAGTTGCAAAGAGTTGGACACATCTTAGCAACTGAACAACAATTTTGTGGGAAAGTCCTAATCTTGGCATGACATTTTAAATTTGTGTAGATATTGCCTGATTTCTTTCCACAGAGTCTGTACTGATTCCCCTTTCCACTCTGGGGCTATCTTTTGATACCTCTTTTGCCAAATTTATGTGTTCAAGTCCCCTGACCAGAAAGAGAAATGACTGAATTCATATCCTGAATTCATTCCTCTGCGATCTTCTTTGTAAATGGGCTTCCCCGGTGGCTCAGACGGTAAAGAATCTGTCTTCAATGCAGGAGACCTGGGTTCGATCCCTGGGTCAGGAAGATCCCCTGGAGAAGGAAATGGCACCCACCTCCCATATTCTTGCCGGGAGAATCCCATGACAGAGGAGCCTGGTGAGCTACAGTCCATGGGGTTGCAAAGAGCAGGACACGCCTGAGCGACTAACACTTTCACACTTTGAGAATGTTCGCTTGACCCATTCTCAGGCATATTTGAGATGCACTGCATATACTCTGTGTGATCCCCTCCCTCCCCGAGATGTTAATCTCCAGGATGGTGACCTACTCTTGGTGGTTTGTGTAAGACTTTTCCATCTCTAGGCTTCCCTCGTAGCTCAGATGGTAAAGAATCTGCGGGTAGTGCAGGAGATCTGGGTTCGATCTCTAGGTCGGGAAGATCCCCCTGGAGAAGGAAATGGCAGCCCACTCCTGTATTTTTGCCTGGAGAAATCCCATGGACAGAGGAGCTTGGGGGGCTGCAGTCCACGGAGACGCACAGAGTCGGGCACAACTGAGTGGCTAATGCTTCCCTTCTGTAGCACCGAGAGCCCCTGACTCAGGAAACACCTCCATTGCAAACAAAGCCTGGCATGTGCTTGCTCTAATTTTAGGGCTGGTGGAAACAGCCGTGGTTCCTACAGCTTTGAGATAAAGGTGTCTGGGATTCGGCAGTGATTTTTAAGTCTCTTCACTGAGAAGATGTTCTACTTCATTCCTAGTACTTTGGGATAGAATGTTGGTGTATATGTGTGTAGTCAGTCGTGCCTGACTCTTTGCGACCCCCATGCACTATAGCCCTCCAGGCTCCTCTGTCCGTGGGATTCTCCAGGCAAGAACGTTGGAGTGGGTTGCCCGTTCCTCCTTTGGGGAATCTTCCTGACCCAGGGATGTTCCCAACCCTGCATCTACTGCGTCTCTTGCATTGGCAGGTGGATTCTTTACCCCTGCCCTACCTGGTAAGCCCCCAAAGCATGCCTTACCCGGATGGGATTGTTCTAGAGAGGGACGTTCTATCGGAGTATTGTGTATCATGTTCTAGCTACTTATGATGTACGGGGAAGCTTTTCATTTCAAAAAGTTTCTCCCGATCAAGAGATAAAGAGAAAGGAATAAGGAGAGAGGGAAGAAAGGCTGGAAGAAGGGAGGAAGGGATGGAAGTGTAGAAATAAGCAAGGCTTGCAGGATGGAGAAAAGGGATAATGGTGCTGACCTTAGCTAGCTGTCAAAACTAGTTCTCATATGCTCTTCCTCTATGAGCCAGTAACTTTTTTTTTTTTTTACCCCCAGAGAGAATTGGACTATCTCTTACTCTGTAACACAGATCCACGAGACAATAGGTTTCAGGAAAAGGGATTTCATGGTATTAAACAGTTGGCAGGAATAGAGCTCCATGTTGTAATGATGGGTCCTAATCTTAAATAGGAGGATGAGAAGAATAAATAGCATTAAAAGGGTAATTCCATTTTTTGTGCGTCTGCATGAAACCCATCCCGTACCGATTACTGATTTTCCACAGTGCCTAAGGTCTTGAGGCAGCTGCTGCTGCTGTTGCTGCTAAGTCGCTTCAGTTATATCCAACTCTGTGCGATTCCATAGATGGCTGCCTACCAGGCTCCCCCGTCCCTGGGATTCTCCAGGCAAGAGTACTGGAGTGGGTTGCCATTTCTTTCTCCAATGCATGAAAGTGGAAAGTGAAAGGGAAGTCGCTCAGTTGTGTCCGACTCAGAGCGACCCCATAGATGGCAGCCTAACAGGCTCCCCCGTCCCTGGGATTCTCCAGGCAAGAGTACTGCTGTGGGTTGCCATTGCCTTCTCCGCTTGAGGCAGCTACCCGGCTGTTAACAGAATCTGTTTTCATATCCTGTAAGGGAAGGGCCCTTTTTTAGAAACCAGGTTTTTGCATTCATGTATGAAAGTGTATTGGAGGAGGAAATGGCAACCCACTCCAGGATTCTTGGCCTGGAGAATCACATGGTCAGAGGAGCCTGGTGGGCTGCAGTCCTTGGGGTCGCAAAGAGTCGGACATGACTGAAACGACTTAGCAGAGCATGAAAATGTGTATTCATTTTGTGAAGGTTCTGTTTTCTGGGACCTAAGACAGGTGACTTAAGAAGGGGTCTTACAGTAGTGCATATGTCTAGTCATTGACTTGAATACTTTAAAAATAGATGTATTTATCTGGCTGTGTTGAGTCTTGATTGCAGCAAGTGGAATCTTTGTTGCCACATGCCAGCTTCTCTCTATTTGTAAAAGGAGGCCTTAGCTACCCCATGGTATGTGGGTTCTTGGTTTGCCAATCAGGTAATGAACCCGCTTCCCCTGCTTTGGAAAACAGATTCCTAATCTCTGGACCACCAGGGAGGTCCCTGTTTCTTGACTTCATGTAAATAGAAGGTCTCCAGGAAGTAGACACTTTGAACCTGCAGTGTTTGGGGCAAATCATTGATCTCAGTTCTGTTCAGTTTAGTCTCTCAGTCGTGTTCGACTCTGCAGTCCCATGGATCGCAGCACGCCAGGCCTCCCTGTCCATCACTGACTCCAGGAGCTCGCTCAAACTCATGTCCATCATGTCGGTGATGCCATCCAACCATCTCAGCCTCTGTCGTCCCCTTCTCCTCCCGCCTTCATTCTTTCCCAGCATCAGGGTCTCTTCCTATGAGTCAGTTTTTGACATCAGGTGACCAAAGGATTGGAGTTTCAGCATCAGTCCTTGCAACAAGGTATTACAGTTCTTGCAGTTAAATGGAGGTAAAAAGGTCTAGCTTTCGGTTACTTGTGGGAATAAATGATCTGTTTTTGCATATAGCCAACTTCCACGATAGCAAATTGTTTCTGTGGATGTCTTAAATTACCGCCCTCCATTTCAGCATCCTCTCTTTATGTATTTCTCCTTTCTGCCAGCCTTCCATTCTACCTTTTTGCTTTGCTTCTCTCCATCTCTTCCCTATAATACTGGATTTCTCAACCTTGCTTCTACTGACACTTCAGCCTGGAGATTTCTATTTTTTTGCTGTGTGTGTGTGCGCCTGTGCGTGCGTACATGTGACCCTTCTTCTCTCTCTTAAGAAAGGTAGCAGCCACCCTTTCTGCTACCCGCTGGATCCCCGCAGCACTCTGCATCAATGTATGAAAACCAATAATGTTTCTACACATGGTGATATGTCCTCTCTGGGGCAAAAATCACGGGGCCCCTTTCTCTAAAATGGTCCACCTGTTCCGAGAATCCTGCTTTGTCTCTTTCACTCGCTGAACATGCTGTGCACTCAGTTGAAGGGTGCAGTTTTATAAGATGATGGTGTTCTTATCAAGTACCCTTGGATTGAATCTCATTTCCACTCTTGATGGGGAAAAGGCAAATGATACTGCTGTTTTTATAGCTCCTCACACAGAACGGTAAAGTTGGAGTTTTATGGGAATAAGCACGAGCCTAAATCTCATTATATCACCTACTTTTACATGTCTGAAAAAGAGGTTGTATTAGGAGAAAAAACAAGGAAAAGGGTAACTAGAAAGATAAAGATATGGCATTGTAATTAACTTGCTTGTTTTCCGTGTCAGATTCGCGGTACTGACTTTTTTCCACATTATTTCTGGTAGGTTCTCGGGACTCTTGAAGACAAAAAGAAACTTCTAAGTCTTTATTTATTTGGCTGCCTCAGGTCTCATTTGCAGCACAAAGGATCTTCATTGCATCCGGGAGCTCTCTAGTTGTGGCTTACAGGGTCACGTGGGATCTTAGTTCTCTGCCCAAGGACTGAACTCGCTTCCCCTGCATTGCAAAGTGGATTCTTAACCACTGCAGCTCCAGGCGAGTCCCTGATGAAAATAGTTTTAATTAGCTTTTCTCTAAATATATTCACAGTGGATTATAGAATCTATATTTCTAGTGAACCCTACGTGCCTCTCTATCTACCCACCTGGTTATCTATTGAGTTATATCTTGACAGTGAAATAACAAGTATATTACTATGTATAGTTATTTTTGTTAAAGAGAATAGTAATAGTTGAGCATGCAACATTGGAGGGATCAAAAGATTTGTGTGGATTTTTCTGTAACGTCTGAGGAAAAACCTGAATGAACTTTATGGCCAACCTCATAATTAAGCAGGTAGCAGTTAAGAGAAAATGATAAAACACAGTACATGAACTTTGTGTTTTTGCTTGTCTAAATTTTACTGGAGTACTACTGTATTTTTTTAGGATTCAACAAAGACAGCTAAATGCCAGCTTTGACGCCGTCAGGAAAGCATTAGGATAAAGGAGACAGAATGGATTTTTCATGGAGATGTGAGTGATCCAGTGACTGGTCAGATGATAAAGCTAAGTGTCCACCCCCTCCATCACTAATACCCCTTGATGTGTCCGTGGCGTTGCCATGGGTTACATCATTGTCCCAGACGACACGGACCCCGATGCCATGTGAAAGCATCATTGTCATTCAGGGAACATTTAAAGAAGGAGCTGTTCCCTCCACTTTATTCTTAAAGGAAATAGTTTACTTACTTCCTAGCTATATAAGAAAAATATTAAATTTTTTTTAATATGGTCCATTTTAAAGTCTTTATGGAAGTTGTTACAATACTGCTTCTGTTCTGTGTTTTGGTATTTTGACCTCAAGGCATGGGGGATCTTACTGACCTGACCGGGGGTCAAATCCACACCCCCTGCTATGGAAGGCAAAGTCTTAACCACTGGACGGCCAAGGAAATCCCTTAAACAAAGCATTTTGATGGCAAAGCATAACCAAAGGATGGTTTAGTAATTTTGTTTTTCTTTAATCTCACGTCTAATTCCTATGATAAAGTCAAGGCAACAGACATGCGTGCGTTGCTTTCCAGGTACCAGGATCGGGTAGGGCAGAGAGTTTGATGATAAGACAGATTGAGACAATTGTCAGGCTGAGATCCTGGTGTGAACACACTCCCTGATGGCACAGCGGATAAAGAACCACGTGTGATGCAGGAGACACAGGAGATGGGAGTTCGATCCCTGGGTCAGGAAGGTCCCCTGGAGAAGGAAATGGCACTGCAGTACTCCACTCCAGTACTCTTGCCTGGAGAACCCGATGGACGGAGGAGCCTGGCGGGCTACAGTCCATAGGGTCGTAAAGAGTCAGACAAGACTGAGCGACTAACCCCTGTGCTTTTATTTTTGCATACCCTGGGTAGTGAACCTGTGTTAACAGACTTGTGGGGAGAAACAGAAAGCTCCACGTGATCTTTTCATATTTGGTGCCTAAAGGGTGTTTTCTTGAAGGCAGTGAAGAAAGAGTTCAGTGGACAAAACAGAGGGCAAGCAGACACACGGGGCGTGGTACCTGTGATGGTCTTGGGCAAACCAGGGTGGTACACCGTTCTCGATGGGGGCAGGGCGGTGGGTCCTGAATGCACAGAGTAGATTTGGGCAAGACAGTGTCTTTCCTGTCATGTCATATAAGGTGTTGATAGTCGGAAATGAAGAAGTGAAGGGAGTTGAGGCATTTTATTTTTGTATATTTTTATTTTCTTATTTAATCTGACTGCTGGTTCTCAGTTGTGGCTCGCAGGATCTTTAGTTGTGAAATGTGAACTCTTAATTGTGGCAGGCAAATTCTTGGTCTTTTTTTTTTTTTTGGTGGTGACATGGGCTCCAAAATCAGTGCAGATGGTGATTCTGGCCATGAAATTAAAAGACGCTTACTCCTTGGAAGGAAAGTTATGACCAACCTAGACATCATATTAAAAAGCAGAGACATTACTTTGCCAACAAAGGTCCATCTCATCAAGGCTATGGATACTTTTCCAGTAGTCATGTACGGATGTGAGAGTTGAATGGATGCTTTTGAACTGTGGTGTTGGAGAAGACTCTTGAGAATCCCTTGGCCTGCAAGGAGATCCACCCAGTCCATCCTAAAGGTGATCAGTCCTGGGTGTTCATTGGAAGGACTGATGTTGAAGCTGAAACTCCAATACTTTGAGCACCTGATGTGAAGACCCTGATGCTGGGCAAGATTGAGGGCAGGAGGAGAAGGGGACAACAGAGGATGAGATTGTTGGGTCATATCACCGACTCAATGGACATGAGTATTGGTAAACTCCAGACTTGGTGATGGACAGGGAGGCCTGGTGTGCTGCAGTCCATGGGGTCGCTAAGAGTCGGGCACGACTGAGCGACTTCACTTTCACTTCACTTTCATTGACCTTAAGGAAAAGTTGATCAAATAATTGAGAGATACTTCTTAATATTTATTTTTAGGTCATTAAGTCGTCCGTCACAACAGATTTTAAAGTTAAATTATTTTTCTTTCATTGTTACATGTACCCAGACGTTGATGACTGTAAGTAACCTTTTTCTTCATTGTATGGTGTGAATTCTACTTCCTGACATTTATGTAGAGATGCTTTTATTAATTTAGAATAATGATCTATATGAATACGGCATTATATATATGTACCTGTATCTGTGTGTGTGTGAAGGCTGTCAAAAAGTTCCTTTTGGTTTTTCCATAGCATCTGGCAGGAAAATCCAGATGAACTTTTTTGGCCAACTCTATCTACACACACATGCACATATATATTTTATATTATATTATTATAGTATATTTTATATTATCATCAGACATGTTCAAAATTCAGCAGTGTTTACTGCTACTTTGGTGAAAAAGCTTCATGTAAAATAGTATATTAGGTGAGTAGATGGAGAAAGTAGAAGTTGATTATTTTTCCTTTCTGGTTTTAACCACTGAGGGTCGTTGATGACAGCCGTGCACAAGCCCTCTTCAGTCATCTGACGATGTAGAGTAAGTCTCTAGTTCCAGTAGCCATGAGGGCATTTGCCTGGCCCAGACTACACAACCGCATATTAGGAGCTGACTTCCTTTTTATCGAGGATCCAGGCATGTAGCATCATGCCGCGCCATCCCTGAATAAACGCAGAGAAAAGCAAGCTCCCACACACGGGGACAGATATGTGACTGTCACCCACCCAGCGTGGACAACCACGCGTATGTGAATG
Source organism: Bos taurus (assembly GCF_002263795.3). Lineage (NCBI taxonomy): Eukaryota > Metazoa > Chordata > Mammalia > Artiodactyla > Bovidae > Bos > Bos taurus. The sequence continues at coordinate 3,639,478 of NC_082638.1, read as the reverse complement.
GCTCTGGTTTCAGGCATCTTGACGCTCTTGTGGGAAGCTCTGGCCACGGACCGTGAAAAACAGCTTCTGCACGGGCCCCGGGTAGAAAGTGAAGGCGGCTGCATTTTCTCTCAGCATTTGCTGCTCTTGCTAAAAAGATCACACGTGCAATTTAAAACGCTCCATGCGTGGAGCTTGAGAAATGCCACCTAGATAATGAAACTGCTTCCGTCGGCATTTTTCGCCAGCTTCCAAAGGGGATTGTTTTTTCCCCTTTCCCTTCTCATGGATTTGCAAATTTGGGCTTCTGTAAAAAAAAAAAAAAAGCCTGCTCCCCTGTGAATCATGGGCAGAGAAATGTACTGGGAAGATATGGGAATTGTGTGTAGATAAACAGAGGAAATGGAGAATGAAAGTGATTAACGGCAAAAATAAAGAAGAGAGGAGCAACTTGCAAAGGATGCTTTCAAAACTATTAGGAAGCTCATAGTTGAGGAAGTTGAATGTCTGAAACTCCATCAACAGAAATGCCCAAACCCATTCATGTTTAGAGATAGGCTGATGAATTTTATAATAGTTTGCTTCACTTTATTTGAAAGTGAAAGTCACTCAGTCATGTCCGACTCTTTGCGACTCCATGGACTGTCCATGAATTCTCCGGGCCAGAATACTCTAGGAGGTAGCCTTTCCCTTCTCTAGAGGCTCTTCCCAACCCAGGGATCGAACCCTGGTCTCCCGCATTGCAGGCGGATTCTTTACCAGGTGAGCCACCAGGGAAGTCCACAGAGACAGGCAAATATATATTATTTTCCTTTACACTATTATACTCTGGCCTAGCTTAATGAGAAAGCTAAATACATTTATCTGTGGGCGTGGTCAAATGAGCATTCTCACACTTTGCTGAAATGATGGAGAATTTTGAAAGAAATTAGGTGTTATATATAAAAATGTAATAGGATAACTGCTTCTCTCTGCAGCAGTACTCTGAGAATCTTTCCTATATGAAAGTGAAAGTCACTCAGTCGTGTCCGACTCTTTGCGACACCATGAGCTACACAGTCCACTGAAATTCTCCAGGCTAGAATAGTGGACTGGGTACCCTTTCCCTTCTCCAGGGGATCTTCCCAACCCAGGGATCGAACCCAGGTCTCACGCATCATGGGCAGATTCTTTACCAGCTGAGCCACAAGGGAAGCCTTTCCTCTAAAATTAAGTGCAACGATTAACTGTCTTAGTTCCTTAGAGCTGCTGTGACAAAAATGCCTCTGATTGGCGGTGGGTTGGGTGGGATGGGGTTTAAACAGGAGATGTTTATTTGTTACACTTCTGGAGGCCGGACGTCCAGGATCAAGGTGTCAACAGACATGCTATCTGGTGAGAACCTGATTCCTGGTTCGCAGATACCATCTTTTCACCGGGTCCTCACATGGTGAAGAGGGTGGGAGAGTTCTCTGGTTTGAGTGGAGGTGGTTCCTTTTCTAAGGACACTGATACGTCTGCGTCTCCCATTTCCGCTCGTGTTCCCTCCACTTTCTGCCGGGTACCCTGCGTTCTCCTCCCCTGGAGTACAGGGCTCGCAGGCCCCTGAGTACAGTCTGCTCTCGCATCCGCCCCTGAGCCTTCCTTCTAATGAGCTGTATACTCAGATGGCCTCCGCCGCATCCTCCATCTGGGAAAATACCAGGCACTTATTACATCCAGTAAAAAGTTTTTTATTTCCCCCACCCCTCTTTTTTTTTTTTAAAGACAGCGGAAGGGAAAGGGAGGATAGACTCTATTTGAGAGAGTGTGTGTTTCAGGTATCATTGTGGGTTTTCAAATATTTCTCTGTGTATTTGGCTGCATTGGGTTTTACTTGCATCGCACAGGATCTTCCATCTTCGTTGCAGCTTGTGGGGTCTTCAGTTCAGTTCAGTTCAGTTGCTTAGTCGTGCCGACTCTTTGAAACCCCATGAACCGCAGCATGCCAGGCCTTCCTGTTTGTCACCAAATCCCAGAGCCTACCTAAACTCATGTCCATTGAGTCATGATGCCATCCAACCATCTCATCCTCTGTCATCCCCTTCTCCTCCTGCCTTCAATCTTTCCCAGCATCAGGGTCTTTTCCAATAAGTCAGCTCTTCACATAAGGTGGCCAAAGTATTGGAGCTTCAGCTTCAACATCAGTCCTTCCAATGAATATTCAGGACTGATTTCCTTTAGGATGGACTGGTTGGATCTCCTTGCTGTCCAAGGGACTCTCAAGAGTCTTCTCCAACACCACAGTTCAAAAGCATCAATTCTTTGGCATTTAGCTTTCTTTGTAGTCCAACTTTCACATCCATACATGACCACTGGAAAAGGGGTCTTCGGTTGCAGCATGGTCAACTTTGAGTAGGGTCTTGTTCACTGTAAGTCCCGGACCAAGGATCCAACTTGGGCCCTCTGCATTGGAAACAAAAAGTCAGCCAGTGGATGACCAGGGAAGTCCTCTATCATTGTATTTCTCATGCTTAATGTCATTTTTTTTTTTCCCAAATGGTTCTTCTCTCTCTCTCTTTAGTCGCTAAGTCGTGTCTGACTCTTGCGACTCCATGGACTGTAGCCTGCTATGCTTCTCTGTCCGTGGGATTGTCCAGGTAAAAATACTGGAGTGGGGAGCCATTTCCTTCTCCAGGGGATCTTTCTGCCTCAGTCATAGAACCCTGGTCTCCTGCACTGCAGGCAGATTCTTTACCAACTGAGCTACAAGGGAAACAAATATTTCCTAGCAAATAATTTTTGGATTGACAAATGCATGTGAGAGATGATTTCTTTTCTTTTTTTTTAACCAAATTACAGGCTATCCGCCAGTGAGTTTGGCTTAAAACAAAGAGGGTAGGCTTACTTTATTTTTGAAAATCATTGAGTGAATTATTTAAAATGTGCATTTGTCTAAAGTGTTGATAACTTAAGAGGTGGAGATATGAATCATTGCCGCCTTTATGCATCAGAGCAGAGGTAAAGAAAGATGTGGGGGCGGGGGTTCTCTTGGATTTCCTTTTCAATCTTCAATATGTGTACTTCCGGTGGTCACAACTCTATTTTGGCATCATCATTGCAGTGTTGCAAAATGAGATCATGTATTTCTTCATTTATCTTGCCTCAGCTTGCATTTTGACTCCTCAGTTCAGTTGAGTCCAGTTGCTCAGTCGTGTCTGACTCTTCACGACCCCGTGGACTGCAGCACGCCAGGCCTCCCTGTCCATCACCAGCTCCCAGAGTTTGACTCCTCATGGGTTTACTGTTCCAGGTGTTTGGTTTCTGGACATGGGCAGGGGGTGGACTGAATGATGCAAGGAGAATATTTGCTCTAGACAGATGCTGTCATGCCTTCTGCGCTCCCCGTGTCTTTGTCTGCCCTGACCTTGTGTTTTTTCTTGAGTGGTTTGCCTCTGGGATGTCTCCCAGCCTCCTGCCCTAGGGAAGGAAATTTTTTTCCTTTTGTCGGGAGCCGCATTGTCCAGCTGACTGGGAAGACATGCCTTTTCACCCCCTTGCTTGCGCTTTATGAATCGGAGTAATTCTTGAACCTTCCAAGGGAATGATATCAGGGGCCCTTAGCATTTGAAGGTAGCAATCATTAGTGACCCATCTACGGCAGGGTAGACCAGTTGTCTCATTCGCTGCTTTCCACTTCTCCAGTAGTTCAGTTGGTAAAGAGTCCATCTGCAATGCAGGCTGTCCCAGTTTGACCCCTGGGTCGGGAAGATCTCCTGGAGAAGGGAGAGGCTACCCACTCCAGTTTTCTTGGGCTTCCCTGATGGCCCAGCTGGTAAAGAATCCCAGTGCAATGCGGGAGACCTGGGTTCGATCCCTGGGTTTGGAAAATCCCCTGGAGAAGGGATAGGCTACCCACTCCAGTATTCTGGCCTGGAGAATTCCATGGACTGTATGGTCCGTGGGGTCGCAAAGAGTCGGACGCGACTGAGCCAGTTTCACTTTCACTGTGAGGCAGACAGGCTGTTGTTTGTTGCTTTCGAATTGACCTTTTTGCTACTTGGCTCATTTTATATTTAGTTTCGGTTGGTAAAGAGATTAATGAAAACCCGATAACCACACTGGTTAAGTAGCATTGTACATATAATAGTTTAAAAGCTTTTATCCCAACAGTCTAAGCACAGAGCGTTTTTACCATATTAATTGGTAACAATGTTTTTATTTTATGAAACATGTTTATAAGATGGCGTTAAAGAAAAAAAAGGAAAACAAGCTGAATGTTTTCATTAGACTCAACAGACACCGAATTGCATTTCAGTGAAGGCAGTCAGAACAAGTATAACCTACCAGAAAGGAAAATAAGAGCAGACAAGGTACCCTCTGCTTGTGAAAGTCTGCATGTAGCCATTAGGCACAGAGAATTTGTTACCTTCACAGCCTTCTGTTATCTCATACCATAACATCAGATGACTTTTTGCTTTGGTGGTGCCTCTTACATGTATTTTTTTTGGAACCGCCTTTTCTCGGCCTTCTTTTCTTTCTTTTTTTTTTTTTTAAATTGAAGTATAATTGATTTATAATGTTTTGTTAGTTTCAGATGTACAGCGAAGTAATTCAGTTATGCTTACATACGTTATCTATGTTTTTTCCAAATTCTCTTCCCTTACAGGTTAATATAAAAGATTGAGTAGAATGACCTCTGCTTTACAGTAGGTCCTTGCTGGTTATCTATTTTATATATAGTAGTGTGTATATTTGGAGAAGGCAACGGCAACCCACTCCAGTATTCTTGCTTGGAAAATCCCATGGGCGGAGGAGCCTGATGGGCAGTCCATGGGGTCGCTAAGGGTCGGACGCGACTGAGCGACTTCACTTTCACTTTTCACTTTCCTGCACTGGAGAAGGAAATGGCAACCCACTCCAGTGTTCTTGCCTGGAGAATCCCAGGGACGGGGGAGCCTGGTGGGCTGCCGTCTATGGGGTCGCACAGAGTCGGACACGACTGAAGCGACTTAGCAGCAGCAGCAGCAACAGCAGTGTGTATGTTTTAATCCCAAGCTCCTAATTTATACCCCACCATTCCGTTTGGTGACCATAAGTTTTGTTTTTCATGTCTGAGACTCTATTTCTGTTTTGCATATTAGCTCATTTGTATAATGTTTTGGATTCCACATGTAAGTGATACCACGTGACGTTAATTTTTCTCCTGTGTGACTCATTTCACGGAGTATGGTAATCTCTAGGTAATCTCTAGGTCATGTTACTGCAAAATGTTGTTTTACAGCTGAGTTCTGTTCCACTGTACATATGTAAAAAGCATCTCATTATCCGTTCTTCTCTTGATGGGCATGTAGGTTGTCTTTGCTGATGTTGTAAATAGTGCAGCTGTGAACATCGGGGTGAATGTATCTTTTCCAGTTATAGCTTTCTCTGGACGTCTGCCCAGGAGTGGGACTGCTGGATCATGGGTTAGCTCTGTTTTTCGTTTTTTTAAGGGACCTCCACACTCAGAGTCCCTGGTGGCTCAGAGGTTAAAGCGTCTGCCTGGAATGCGGGAGGCCCGGGTTCGATCCCTGGGTCGGGAAGATCCCCTGGAGAAGGAAAATGGCAACCCACTCCAGTATTCTTGCCTGGAGAATCCCATGGAGGGAGGAGCCCGGTAGGCTACAGTCCATGGGGTCGCAAAGAGTCAGACACGACTGAGCGACTTCACTTCACTTCCATAATGTTATCCACAGAAGCTGTAGCAGCTTACGTTCCTGCCAAGTGTAGGAGGAGGCTTCTTAGGAAGTGATAACCTTAAAAGTGATGTAGGTCTCTGTGTCGCTGACCGTGGACTGTGGTTTCCAGGCAACCCATATAGATCCGGTAGTCTTAACCTAATTATAAACATGTGGATCTTATCTGTAGACAAATGAGTAGTCAGTAGCCGGGGAGAGAAGGATTAATGACAAGTCTCAGGTTTGAAATGCTGGCCCGAGACCTTCCCATCTTTCCATCTATTGCACAATCACTTTTCTCTGTCTGTGAAATTGGAAACGTCCAGACAATTGCTTATCAGATCCTGACTGTTACATTAAATACTATAATCTTGTCTCAGCCAGGTCACTTCGTTTTCTAAAGAAAGGTACATGGTTGTTATTTTCCTGGGAAAAGCGTCCAGGCTAAATACATTCTTCCCAAATAATAGAAAGCCTGCTTTCAGTATTTATGACCCGAATGGCTGTCAGTAAACAGGCCAGTCCCTTGAGGATATGTTTAGACTGGAAAAGAAAGATGCTCCGTTTTATTTATTTTTATCGAAGCATAGTTGATTCACCCTGGTAGTTTGAGGTGTACAACGTAGCAATTTGGTATCATTTATATATTATACACCCTGCAGAGTTGTCACAGTGTTACTGACTGGATTCCCTGTGCTGTGTGTTACAATTCCGTGACTGTTTTACATCTGATTTTCTGCCTCTTAATCTGAATTTCAAATTTCCAGTTAGTTCTAGAAATCTGACTCCATGAACCTTTCATATATATCACCTTTTTCTGTCGAGATGAAGATAATTTTGCATCGTTGGATCTAGATACTCTCAGCTAAGCCCCACGGATCTTGGGGAAACTCCTCCCCGCCAACCTTTATGGCACTTGAGTGACTACATGAGAATGTATTTTCCATGGAAGGGTATAACTCCTTGGAGAAGGCTGTGACCCAGAAAAGAAGAAGCATCTCTGACTTAGATTCTGAATGTCAGGACCACTCACTTGAAACCAAAGCATCTCTTCTTAGTATCTATGAGAGGGAACCATATGGAGCTGACATTTGCTGGGACCTAAAAATGTCAAATACCATCACGTTCCCAGGGCTCATACTATATTTTTCCTACATTTGCATTCTCTCCCTTCTTAAATAGTCGTTTCCTTCAGAAGACAGGGGGATTTCTGTGCCTTACTCAACTCTTGGTAAAGATGGTGACTTGAAAGGGTATGTGTGAGCAAGGTGGATCTTGTTTAAAGTGTCATCTTTACAGTCCAGGGTGAGTTAATGCTACTGTCTGGAAGGCTGGAGTAATAACACCTCTTTGGGTTTTGGTAAGCATTCCTTGAAACCATGAATTGTACAATAAAGAGAATTTCCCTCTCCCCTGGTGTGACTAATATGACATAGACAATGATGTCAGAGGTCTCCTTGCTATTTTTTTTTTTTATTATAGTTGCTTTACAATGTTGTATTCTTCCCTGGTGGCTCAGAGGTTAAAGCGTCTGCCTGCAGTGCAGGAGACCTGGGTTCGATCCCTGGGTCGGGAAGATCCCCTGGAGAAGGAGATGGGAACCCACTCCAGTATTCTTGCCTGGAGAATCCCGTGGACGGAGGAGCCTGGTGGGCTACAGTCCACGCCATTGCAGAGTCGGACACGACTGAGCGACTTCACTTCACTTACAATGTTGTATTAGTTTCTGCTGTACAGCAAAGGGAGTCAGCTGTACGTATAGCTATATCCCCTCTTTTTGTGGCTTCGTCTCCCGTTTTAGCCACCCACAGGTTCTCATTGTGGAACCCAGTAGGCTCTCACTAGTTATCTATCTTATACCTAGTATCAATAATATGTAGGTCCACCTGAATCTCCCTATTTATCCGTCTCCCTTTCCCCTTTTTGTGACCACACATTTGTTCTCTACATTCGTGTCTCTGTTTCTGCTTTGCAAACAAGATTATCTACACAGTTTTTTCTAGATTCCACTCACATGTCTTAATGTAAGATAATTTGTTTTTCTCTGACTTCCTTCACTCTGTGTGACACTCTCTAGGTCCACCCACATCTCTGCAAACGGCATCCTTAATATTGTAGACACATAAATGCAACTCACGTTGACTCTTCGCTACAGGTCAGGTACAATTCAGTGTGTTACGACACTGATTCCCTGCCAAACAGGTGTTTATTTCGTTGCTGTATATGTCTAAGCCTGAAGACAGAGGCATCAGTTTTGTTTTTCTCTTTTAATTAAAATTTTAAACCTTTATTTATTTTGGTAAGTTAATTTATTTATTTTAATGGGAGGCTAATTACTTGGCAATATTGTAGTGGTTTTTGCCATACCTTCACATGAATCAGCCACGGGTGTACGTGTGTCCCCCATCCTGAACTTTATGTATTTTTAACTGACGGATGATTGCCTTACAGTGCTGTGTTCATTTCTACCAAACATCAACACGAATCGGCCACAGATTGACCCCTGTCCCCTCCCACCTGAACCTCCTTCCCACCTCCCGCCCACTCGTTTGTTATGGAACCCCAGGTTGAGTTCCCTGAGTCATACAGCAAATGCCCATTGGCTGTGCATTTTAAACTCCCTGAGTCATTCCCGTTGGCTCTCTGTTTTAAAGATGGCAATGTACGGTTCCATGTTCCTCTCTTCATACCTCCATACCCTCTCCTTTCCCAGCTCCCAGCCATGTCCATCTGTCTCTTCTCTATGTCTGCATTGCCATTGCTGTGACAGAGTTTATCTTTAGCTACAACGGCTTCCATGTTCTCATGGGGGAAGATGAACCTGATCCATTAGACTCAGGAGTATAAAGCGGTACAGGTGGTCATAAGGGACTCTTGTGATTATTAAGGCAGGATGGAGGTTGTCAGGACTTGAGGTTGGAGTTAGATTAAATCAGGAGATTTTGGGTGGGCACTGTTGCTAGCATTTGATCTGGGACTTCCCTCGTGGTCCACTATCTTAAGATGCTGCATCCCCAGGTTCAATACCTGGTCAGGGAACCAGATGCCACATGCTGAAACTAAAGGTCAGACGTGCTCCGGCTAACACTTGGCTGCTACTGTTGTTCAGTCGCTCAGCTCAGTTGTGTCCAACTCTTTGCAGCCTCGTGGACTGCAGCATGCCAGGCTTCCCTGTCCTTCACCGTCTCCCAGAGTTTGCTCGAACTCTTGTCCATCAAGTCGGTGATGCCATCTAACCATCTCATCCTCTGTAGCCCCCTTCTCCTCCTGCCTTCGATCTTTCCCAGCTTCAGGGTCTTTTCCAATGAGTCAGTTCTTTGCATCAGGTGGCCAAAATATTGGAGCTTCAGCATCAGTCCTTCCAATGACTGTTCATGGTTGATCTCCTTTAGGATGGACTGGTTGGATCTCCTTGCAGTCCAAGGGACTCTAAAGGATCTTCTCCAGCACCATAATTGGAAAGCAAGCATCCATTCTCCAGCACTCAGTGTTTTTTAGGGTCCAACTCTCACATCCATACATGACGACTGGAAAAATCATGGTTAAACCATAAAATCAAGTAGACAACAAAAAGCAACCTGATGTGACTTTTCGTAGCAGGGTCAGGAGATGATGTTATTCATTGACTGCAGTTTATAGATATGGAAATGGAAAATTAGGGCTACGAGAGAACTTAGCAGTCTTCAGATAAGGACTAGGGTAAAAGCCTTTATCACTAAACTCTCTAGCAGCTGTGCACATACTCTTAGCCTCATTCCAGCAACCAGAGTATAAGACCAGGGCTCATCTCAGATCTATTTATGATGGTATGTCCACCATTTAGTCACCTCATTCAGCTGCCTCCAAAGCGTTAGTCAGGGAGCCACAGGACAACACTTCTGAGTGGTTTCAGTGTAATTGAAAAGTCCTCCACCCTGTACTTGTAGCTTGTGATTAATTAGAAAATGGTGCATTTCATCTCAGAGGCTGGGCTCATCGGATTATGTGGTAGACATTGGGGATGATCCATTGCCGGGAGCATATAATTAGAGTCTCTGTGAGCGTATAATTAGAGTCGCTATGCTGAGTTGCCATGGAAACAACCCTGTCCCTTCATCTCCCATCACAGCAAGCTTGCCAGGGGATGGACATACTCAGTAGTGAGATATTAGAAGTAACAGAAGATCAGAAGTTGGTGGAGAAGGACCAGTGGAGTACCTCATAAACACAGGTTCTTGGGAGCAGGTTAAATGAGCCCTGTGGAGCCCATCCACTGATTAAACCAACCAACCCAATGAAAAAAAAGGAGGGGAGGGACAGAAGATCTAAACAGACATTTCTCCAAAGAAGCCTTACAGAGGGCTAATAAACACATGAGAAGGTGCTCAGCATCACTCACTCTTAGAGAGATGCAAATCAGAACCGCAATGAGGTATCACCTCACACCAGTCACGATCGCCATCATCACAAAGTCTGCAAACAGACTGGAGAGGGTGTGGAGAAAACTGACCCTCCTACACTATTGGTGGGAATGTAAGTTTGGTACAGCAGCCATGGAGAACAGTATGGAGATTGCTTATGGAAACTAGAAATAAAAGTACCATATGACCCAGCAACCCTACCACCGGGCATATCCTCTGAGAAAAACGTAGCTGGAAAAGACACATGGACTCCACTGTTGACTGCAGCACTGTTTATAATATCCCGGACTTTGAAGCAACCTAGATGTCCAGCAACAGAGGGATGGATAAGAGAGCGATGCTACATATATACATTCAAATACTGCTCAGCTATAAAAAAGGATGAAATGATACCATCTGCCTCAACATGGATGGACCTAGAGATGACCATACTAAGTGAAGTAAGCCAGACAGAGGAAGACAGATACCATAAGAAATCACTTATATGGTTTTCTATGTAGAGGATCATGTCATCTGCAAATAGTGAGAGTTTTACTTCTTCTTTTCCAATTTGGATTCCTTTTATTTCTTTTTCTGCTCTGATTGCTGTGGCCAAAACTTCCAAAACTATGTTGAATAGTAATGGTGAAAGTGGGCACCCTTGTCTTGTTCCTGACTTTAGAGGAAATGCTTTCAATTTTTCACCATTGAGGATAATGTTTGCTGTGGGTTTGTCATATATAGCTTTTATCATGTTGAGGTATGTTCCTTCTATTCCTGCTTTCTGGAGAGTTTTTATCATAAATGGATCTTGAATTTTGTCAAAGGCTTTCTCTGCATCTATTGAGATAATCATATGGTTTCTATTTTTCAATTTGTTAATGTGGTGTATTACATTGATTGATTTGCGGATATTGAAGAATCCTTGCATCCCTGGGATAAAGCCCACTTGGTCATGGTGTATGATCTTTTTAATGTGTTGTTGGATTCTGATTGCTAGAATTTTGTTAAGGATTTTTGCATCTATGTTCGTCAGTGATATTGGCCTGTAGTTTTCTTTTTTTGTGGGATCTTTGTCAGATTTTGGTACTAGGGTGATGGTGGCCTCATAGAATGAGTTTGGAAGTTTACCTTCCTCTGCAATTTTCTGGAAGAGTTTGAGTAGAATAGGTGTTAGCTCTTCTCTAAATTTTTGGTAGAATTCAGCTGTGAAGCCGTCTGGACCTGGGCTTTTGTTTGCTGAAAGATTTTTGATTACATTTTCAATTTCCATGCTTGTGATGGGTCTGTTAAGTTTTTCTATTTCTTCCTGGTCCAGTTTTGGAAAGTTGTACTTTTCTAAGAATTTGTCCATTTCTTCCACGTTGTCCATTTTATTGGCATATAATTGTTGATAGTAGTCTCTTATGATCCTTTGTATTTCTGTGTTGTCTGTTGTGATCTCTCCATTTTCGTTTCTGATTTTATTGATTTGATTTTTCTCCCTTTGTTTCTTGATGAGTCTGGCTAATGGTTTGTCAATTTTATTTATCCTTTCAAAGAACCAGCTTTTGGCTTTGTTGATTTTTGCTATGGTCTCTTTTGTTTCTTTTACATTTATTTCTGCCCTAATTTTTAAGATTTCTTTCCTTCTACTAACCCTGGGGTTCTTCACCAGAAAATTACTAGAACTAATCAACGATTATAGTAAAGTTGCAGGATATAAAATCAACACACAGAAATCCCTTGCATTCCTATACACTAATAATGAGAAAACAGAAAGAGAAATTAAGGAAATAATTCCATTCACCATTGCAACGGAAAGAATAAAATACTTAGGAATATATCTACCTAAATAAACTAAAGACCTATATATAGAAAACTATAAAACACTGGTGAAAGAAATCAAAGAGGACACTAATAGATGGAGAAATATACCATGTTCATGGATTGGAAGAATCAATATAGTGAAAATGAGTATACTACCCAAAGCAATTTATAGATTCAATGCAGTCTCTATCAAGCTACCAACGGTATTCTTCACAGAGCTAGAACAAATAATTTCACAATTTGTATGGAAATACAAAAAACCTCGAATAGCCAAAGCTATCTTGAGAAAGAAGAATGGAACTGGAGGAATTAACCTACCTGACTTCAGGCTCTACTACAAAGCCGCAGTTATCAAGACAGTATGGTACTGGCACAAAGACAGAAATATAGATCAATGGAACAAAATAGAAAGCCCAGAGATAAATCCATGCACATATGGACACCTTGTCTTTGACAAAGGAGGCAAGAATATACAATGGATTAAAGACAATCTCTTTAACAAGTGGTGCTGGGAAAACTGGTCAACCACTTGTAAAAGAATGAAACTAGAATACTTTCTAACACCATACACAAAAATAAACTCAAAATGGATTAAAGATCTAAACGTAAGACCAGAAACTATAAAACTCCTAGAGGAGAACATAGACAAAACACTCTCTGACATACATCACAGCAGGATCCTCTATGACCCACCTCCCAGAATATTGGAAATAAAAGCAAAAATAAACAAATGGGACCTAATTAACCTTAAAAGCTTCTGCACATCAAAGGAAACTATTAGCAAGGTGAAAAGACAACCTTCAGAATGGGAGAAAATAATAGCAAATGAAGCGACTGAGACACAACTAATCTCAAAAATATACAAGCAACTCCTACAGCTCAACTCCAGAAAAATAAATGACCCAATCAAAAAATGGGCCAAAGAACTAGATAGACATTTCTCCAAAGAAGAAATATAGATGGCTAACAAACACATGAAAAGATGCTCAACATCACTCATTATCAGAGAAATGCAAATCAAAACCACTATGAGGTACCATTTCACGCCAGTCGGAATGGCTTCAATCCAAAAGTCTACAAGCAGTAAATGCCGGAGAGGGTGTGGAGAAAAAGGAACCCTCTTACACTGTTGGTGGGAATGCAAACTAGTACAGCCACTATGGAGAACGGTGTGGAGATTCCTTTAAAAACTGGAAATAGAACTGCCATACGACCCAGCAATCCCACTGCTGGGCATGCACACCAAGGTAACCAGAATTGAAAGAGACACGTGTACCCCAATGTTCATAGCAGCACTGTTTATAATAGCCAGGACATGGAAGCAACCTAGATGTGCATCAGCAGACGAATGGATAAGAAAGCTGTGGTACATATACACAATGGAGTATTACTCAGCCATTAAAAAGAAAACATTTGAATCAGTTCTAATGAGGTGGATGAAACTGGAGCCTATTATACAGAGTGAAATAAGCCAGAAAGAAAAACACCAATACAGTATACTAACGGATGTATATGAAATTTAGAAAGATGGTAACAATAACCCTGTATACGAGACAGCAAAAGAGACACTGATGTATAGAACAGTCTTTTGGACTCTGTGGGAGAGGGAGAGGGTGGGAAGATTTGGGAGAATGGCATTGAAACATGTATAATATCATGTATGAGACGAGTTGCCAGTCCAGGTTCGATGCATGATACTGGATGCTTGGGGCTAGTGCACTGGGATAACCCAGAGGGATGGTATGGGGAGGGAGGAGGGAGGAGGGTTCAGCATGGGCAACACATGTATACCTGTGGCGGATTCATTTTGATATTTGGCAAAACCAATACAATATTGTAAAGTTTAAAAATAAAATAAAAAAAAAGAAATCACTTATATGCGGAATCTAAAAAAAAAAAAAATACAAATGAGCTTTTTTATCAAAACACATAGAGACCCACAGACAAGGAAAACAAATTTATGGTTCACAAAAGGGAAGCAGTGATGAAAGTGAAAGTGTCAGTCACTGTCGCGTCTGACTCTTTGCCACCCCATGGACTGTAACCCACCAGGCTCCTCTGTCCGTGGGATTCTCTAGGAGGAATACTGGAGAGGGGTGTCATATCTTCCTCCTCCAGGGGATCTTCCTGACCCAGGGATCGAACCCACGTCTCTTATGTCTCCTGAGTTGGCAGGTGGGTTCTTTACCAGTGGTGCTACCTGGGAAGCAGGGATGGCTATATTAAAAGTTTGGGATTAAGAGGTGCAAACTACTGTGTATAGGATCGATAAACACCAAGATCCTACCGTGTAGCTCAGGAAACTATATTCAATATCCTGTTATAAATCATAATGGAAAAAAATGTTAAGAAAAATATGTGTGTGTGCATATAAAACTGAATCACTTTGCTGTATATCAGAAAGTAACAGAGCATCACAAACAACTCCACTTACAGTTTTTCTAAAAAAATGAGTATTGAATAAAAACGGGATTTCGGATTGTAATGAGAACTGTGAAGGAACCCAGAGTAACTCCCCTGTGGTGGGGTTACTTAATATTGCATGATCGAGGAGGGCCTCTCTGAGGATGAGAAATTCAGGCAAAGAACAGATAAAATTGCAACAGAAAGAACAGGGCAGATAGAATCCAGACGGAGATTCTGGGCTACACGTTTGTCTTTTCACCACGTGAACGAGCGTTGCAAGTTTGCTGAAATTTAATAAACTTTAGCGGCAGGAGTTCAGGATCACACTACAGGGAACTCAGCTTTCTCCGTGGCTTGTGGGATTACAAAAGGTGCTGTGCTGGAAATCCCATTTGCACTTTCGAAAGCTGGTGACAGGCTATGACCGAGAACGTCTTATCATTTGCCAAGCCAGGAAAAGTGTACTGAACGTGGCGAAAAGCAGTGTTCTTCTACAAATCCTTGTCTTTTCTGATGTTCAGCTTCTGTATTTGTTTCCATTTTGGTTGAGTCAGTGGGTGGTTGGATGATTAGCTCAATGTTTCTCGTGTAAGAGGAAGGTAAATGAGAGTAAAGGAAAAACAGCCAATTTCTATTTAATGCCAGGAGAAAAAAAAAAAAAGAACGGGACTTCTCTGGTGATCTGGTGGTTAAGACTCAGACCTTCCAGTGCAAGGGATGTGAGTCGCATCTCTGATCAGGGAACTAAGATTCTACACTGAGTTTTTTGTGCAGTGCAGCCAAAAAAAAAAAAAAAAAACTATTTTAAAGAAGGTAGGTAGGGTGAAACAGCTTGATTGGGAAACATTTTCAAGAGGAAAGAGGTAATCAGTTCACTTCAGTTCAGTCACTCAGTCATGTCCGACTCTTTGCGACCCCATGAATTGCAGCACGCCAGGCCTCCCTGTCCATCACCAACTCCCGGAGTTCACTCAGACTCTCGTCCATCAAGTCGGTGATGCCATCCAGCCATCTCATCCTCTGTCGTCCCCTTCTCCTCCTGCCCCTAATCCCTCCCAGCATCAGGGTCTTTTCCAATGAGCCAGCTCTTCCCATGAGGTGGCCAAAGGATTGGAGTTTCAGCTTCAGCATCAGTCCTTCCAGTGAACACCCAGGACTGATGTCCTTTAGGATGGGCTGGGTGGATCTCCTTGCAGTCCAAGGGACTCTCAAGAGTCTTCTCCAACACTAACAGTTCAAAAGCATCAATTCTTCGGCACTCAGCCTTCTTCACAGTGCAACTCTCACATCCATACATGACCACAGGAAAAACCATAGCCTTGACTAGACGGACCTTTGTTAGCAAAGTAATGTCTTTGCTTTTGAATATGCTATCTAGGTTGGTCATAACTTTCCTTCTGAGGAGTAAGCGTCCTTTAATTTCATGGCTTCAATCTATATTGGTGCCTAAAACTAAAATGTCTGAATGTGATATTAATGCTACAGTGAACTGTGAAATAAGATCATGTAAAACATATATATTTGAACCATGTGATGTAACTTTCTCTCTAGGCTTTAGTTATCAAAATTTGAACATAAACATTTTTAAACGCACACCTGTGCAAACGGCAGGTGGCACATCACTTTTTATATTTAAGAATTACGTGGGAGTGAAAGAAACGGTTTTCAAAATGGTAAGTTTAACAGTATTTAACACAGAATTTTGAAGAAGGAACATATTGGATGTATCCAAATATTTTTTTAGGACTTTGTTCCTTTAGGGTCTGATCACAGGCAGTGCTAAAAATAGTTCCTTTCCCTCTTTTTTTTTTGGGCATTCTTTGGAAATAAATGTTAATTACTGAAAAGAAATAGTGTAAAGAAGCAAAGGAAATTAGCAAAAATGCATTTCCTATCTTTTCGTTTTCCTGTGTCGAGGAAATAGGAAAGACCTGTAGAGTTAGTCTAATTAATTGGTGTTTCCTATCAGTGGAGAAATGATGCCTGTGGTTAAAGGCACACAGCATTTCCAACTGCAGCTTTCTTTAGATCCCATGGGAGAGTGTAGTGAGTGGTCAGCTTTCACGTGGAGTTTGTCCAGGAGTTGGTGAAGACAAGGTCCTCACTCTGACTACACAACACTTGCTGCAGGACAGATGGACCAACCTTGTCTTCTAACAAGAGACAGAGAGATGTGCCAAACTGCGTTGCCTGGAATTCTCCGGGCAACAGTGCTGGAGTGGATTGCCGTTCCCTTCTCCAGAGTATCTTCCCAACCCAGGGATCAAGCCTGCATCTCCTGCAGTGCAGGAGGAGCTTTACAGTCCAAGCTGCCAGGGAAGCCCCATCACACAATGTTATCCTAACAAGTAATGAGAGGTGAGAGATGGCGCCAAACTGCCTATCCTACATACCTAAGGCGTTTGCTTTCCTGAAACTCTGCTGGACAATCAGGATCACCTTGATGCTGGGAAAGATTGAGGGCAGGAGGAGAAAGGGATGACAGACGTTAAGATGGTTGGATGGCATCACTGACGGGATGGGCATGAGAAAACTTCCGGGACATAGGGAAGGACATGGCACAACACACGGGGTTGCAAAGAGTTGGACACGACAGAGCAACCGAACACCACCAGTTCAAGCTCACCAAAGAGAGCTCTTGTCAAAGTCTGCTAGTTGCTCAGTTGTGTCCGACTTTTTGTGACCCCGTGGACTGCAGCCCGCCAGGCTTTTCTGTCCACGGAATTCTCCAGGCAGCAATGCTGGAGTGGATTGCCATTCCCTTCTCCAGAGTTATCTTCCCAACCCAGGGATCAAGCCTGCGTCTCCTGCTCTGCAGGAGGAGCTTTTTGGTCCAAGCTGCCAGGGAAGCCCTGTCACACAATATTATCCTAACAATTAACTTCCTCTCCAACATCTCTTCCCTACTTGGGATAATCTTGAGTTCTTTCTCAGGAATCACTTTTGAAACAAAGCCCAACCTTGACTTGTTGCAATATTCTCATTACTCTTCCTTGATCTTGTCTCATCCTGCACTTGGGACTCTGTCTCGTCATTTTATTCCTTCCTAGTTGATGATCCAGCTTCCTATATATTGTCTGATAATCACCCCCTGTCATCTCACCCCCTGTGTATGTTTCTCCTCTGCTTTATCCCCCTCCATCCCTGAGGACAGAGATCTGGACTTACACGTCTCTCATCTTCAAAACAAAATATCACGATGGCACAAGAAATTCTCTTTCATGACCCTCCGTCCTATTTTTGTTTGTACACAGGGGCACAAATTTTGTCAAGATGCCATAGGTCCTCTGAGCAAATTTCACCATCAATCTTATGTCTAATTTATACTAATTTTAAAATATATACTCTTGATGCTATTGTTGACATTTTATGTGAGGCATTAATTCATTCCAACAGCAAACATTTATTGTGCTCCAGATATATTCACTTCAGTGCCATTGGTACCACTGGGGAAAAAAAATGTGGAACAGTCACTTTGTTTTGTAAGAGAAATACAATCTGTGTTCGTCATAATCTGGGAAAAACAAGGAGTCTTCTTCTTTAAAAAAAATTTTTTTTTGGATGGGGACCATTTTTAAAGTCTTTATTGAATTTGTTAAAACATTGCTTGTTATATATTTTGGCCATGAGGCATGTGGGTCCCTGAGCAGGGATTGAACCCGTTACCCGCTGCGTTGAAAGCCAAAGTCCTAACCACTGGACCACCAGGGAAGTCCCAAGCGGTCTTGATTATCTAAAGCAGAGTATGTTCGAAGACAGAGCAGAAGATGAAGCTACAGACAGATTTGGGAATGAACCCAGAGTACAGTGAAACGTCTGTCTAGTCACAACTATGGTTTTTCCAGTGGTCATGTATGGATGTGAGAGCTGGACTCTAAACGCAGCTGAGCACCAAAGAATTGATGCTTTTGAACTGTGGTGTTGGAGAAGACTCTTGAGAGTCCCTTGGACTGCAAGGAGTTCCAACTAGTCCATCCTAAAGGAGATCAGTCCTGAATCTTCATTGGAAAAACTAATGCTGATGCTGAAGCTCCAATCCACCTGATGTGAAGAACTGACTCATTTGAAAAGACCCTGATGCTGGGAAAGATTGAAGGCAGGAGGAGAAGGGGAAGACAGAGGATGAGATGGTTGGATGGCATCACGGGCTCAATGGACATAAGTTTGAGTAAACTCCAGGAGTTGGTGATGGACAGGGAGGCCTGGTGTGCTGCAGTCTATGGGGTTGCAAAGAGTTAGCCACAACTGAGCGACTGAACTCACAGTGAATATGAGAGAAAAGACTTTGGGTTAATTTGGGCTGTTGGTGTGACTGTCCCTAGGTTTTTCAGAAATGGCTCTGCCAACGCTCAGTGGCATGGAGGAAGGTGGATGGGAGGGAATTGGACATTTCTCTTTAGGATCCTCGGGTGGAAGCTCAGCGAGGAATGAGGCATGATTTACAAAGGCAGGGCAGCCATGAATGGGCAAGAGGATAAACACAAGGGTGACCCCAAAGGTGGACTCAGCGTGACCTAAGCAAGGGAGAACGATGCTAAGGGAAGGTGAACACAGAGACAGACACACATGTCATGTGGAGGGGCTGGGAACCACTGATAACTGGACATTTATTGTAAAGCTAACCCAAAGGCTAGAAAAAAAATGGACGCTTTCCTTAGAAATGGAGCAGTTCAAAGCTTTTAGTCCCAATTCAGAATCTCACACCTCTGCTCTCAAGTAGTTCCCTTTGTTTTACTTGGAAAGAAGGGAAAAAGAAAAAAAAGACAAGCTGGAAGTAAATCTCCCTGACATTGTGCTATTCAGGAAGTCAGACCTCCCCCAGGCATCATGGAAGTCTGTCTCCGGCTTTCTCTTGCAGTCTCTGAAAGTGAAAGGGCACACATGGCCTTCCCCACCATCCCTTGGGCCAATAACCGGGTCTCAGCTCATTGGGAAGAGTGGGGGGGGGGGTGTCTGTAATCTGTTGTTGTTGTAGAGGTGTCTGTAATCTGTTGAGGTGTCATCAGCTGTCCGTGGTGCTGAATTCATAATGGCAGCGTCCAGTTGACAAGCCTAATCCTTGCTCTTCTCTGAAGGCTCCCTGGGTGCTGCTTTCATGCTCCCAGGCATCCAGACTGTCATGTATAAAGCCCTCTCCAAGTGTCTTCCTGAATCACGTTGGGTAAGAAGCCTTGGCGGCCGTCCTCAAATGCAGATCTTGCGTGTGCACCAACCAGGGCTGGGTTTCTACAGACATTCAGATACTCTTCCAGCCACGTGAAGCACGTGATGCATGTCAGCGATGTCAAGGAGCAGAGCAGCTGGCCGTGTCTAGAATTAGGATGCTGCTGCAGCTGCTGTTTTAGTCGCTCAGTCGTGTCTGACTCTTTGAGACCCCATCGACTATAGCCTGCCAGGCTCCTCTGTCCATGGGATTCTCCAGGTGAGAATACTGGAGTGGGTTGCTATTTCCTTCTCCAGGGCATCTTTCGGACCCAGGTATCGAACCTGGGTCTCCTGCATTGCATGCAGATTCTTTACCATCTGAGCCCCGAGGGAAGCCCCCGGAATTAAGGTGCTAGAAACCTGATGGGAGATTTTCTCCTGGCCCAGTTACTGCAAAGGGGAAAGAGAACAAAACCACAAATGTGTAATTTGGCTTCACCTTCAGTTCATGCCTTCCTCCTGTTGAGAACAGCTCTCCTATCAGGCAGCTTTTCCTTCACTGTTTTTAGATTTTGTTCTAGCAGCGTGTTTTACAATAGCACATTTTACTATGGTTAGAAAAACTTTGAGGTGGTCTTAAAGAGGCATTATTTTCCCTCCCTCCCACCACCACCATTGACTTACAACATAAAAATCATCCCAAAACACCATAAATACAAAGTCTTGGCCTGAAAGGGTCTTGACCACAAACTTAACTGAAGTATTGTTGAATTAATTCATTTAGACTCTGTTTAATTAATTCATTTAGACTCGTGTTAATTTCTGATGTAACGACCAAAGTGACTCGGTTATATGCATTTATATATACATATATACTTAGGAAAGTCACTCAGTCGTGTCCGACTCTTGGCAACCCCATGGACTATACAGTCCATGGAATTTTCCAGGCAAGAATGCATGAGTGGGTAGTGTTTCCCTTCTCCAGGGGATCTTCCCAACCCAGGGATTGAACCCATGTTTCCCGCATTGCAGGCGGATTCTTTACCAGCTGAGCCACACAGAAAGCCCATATATACACACTTATAGATACATATATACACATGTGTACAGAAGGGCTTCCTGGTGGCACAGTGGTAGAGAATCTGCCTGACTGTGCTGGAGACAGAGGTTCGATCCCTGGGTTGGGAAGATCCCCTGAAGAAGGAAATGGCACCCACCCTGCTCCAGTATTCTTGCTTGGGAAATCCCATGGATAGAGGAGCCTGATGGGCTACAGTCCATGGGGTCACAAAGAGTCGGACGGGACTGAGCTTGCAACACATATGTATGAATATATGGGAGTACTCTTTTTCATATTCTTTTCCTTGATGCTTTTATCCCACAGGATATTGAATATATCTCCCTCTGCTATGCAGTTGTGTTAGTCCCTCAGTCGTGTCCGACTCTTTGAGATCCCATAGACTGCAGGATTGCAAATGTCATTATTTCCTTCTTGTGGCTGAGTGGTGTTCCATTGTGTGTGTGTGTGTGTGTGTGTGTGTGTGTATACACCAAATCTTCTTTATCCGTTCCTCAGTTGACGGACCTTTAGATTACTTTCATAACATGGCTGTATTACCTTCTTAATAGTCATGAAGACATGTTGCCATTGGTTCTAAGGGGTTTCTCACTCTCTCGTGCAATGATTTTATCAGGTAAGATAAAACCTGTGCGTCATATGCACGCAATGTAAGGTTTTCTATCAAAGATACTGTTTGCCTGTAGAAGCTCTTGGGAAATCTGTATTAAGTCGAAAAAAATACTGTAACAAACATTTGGGAAATAGCTGAATTTTCAGTAAAGCCACCGGTTTAAATGGTTGTTTCTACACTCCTCCATGTGCTTCTTTTTAAAGGTTATATACCCTTTTGTTTCTTTGTAAATGCTGGTATTGTTTTTGCTCTTTACCTGTCCCGCTAATCGGGGAGCGTCTCAAGAATCTGGACCATCTCTTATTTTAACAAATAGTCTGGTGTCAGGAACCCACGGTGAAAAAAGGTCTCATTATTCCATTTCTATTTGTTGCTGATTATAGTGGCTTTTTATTGTATTGGGTTCATACATCGTTCATTCCTACCTTGTTATTCTCCATCAGTGGAAGCTAGAATTCTCTTCAGTCACCTCAATTATCATCTTGTATCAGGCACCCAGGAAATTTTCCTCTATTTTGCATTTCAGTATGATGTACGGTAAAATTATGATACATTCTCACAAGGACACGTCTTACTTCTCCAAAGGGCATGTCCTGTGTCGGTCACAAAGAACATCTGTCTAATGGAAGTCATCTTCTCTGAAATGATTAAAGATTATTTATAGATTCTGTTTCTGGATGAGCTCCTGGCTCATTAGATATATTGCCAGGTGATTTTTTTTTTTTTAAAAACTGTTGGTGCTTCACTTAATTTTTCAGTTTTACTTTCTGTAACATTTATCTTTGAGGCTTGAACTCTACAAGAAAAACGTACTGATACGAATTAGCCATCACTCACCTTTCTTAGGAAGAGCAGTAACTTTTGACATTTGTTAGAATCCTCATAATATTTCCTGATCTGGATTTTTATAGGTATTTAATGTTTATTCAGTGTTTTTCTTTTATAAGTCTTGTCTCTTCAAAACTCAGCACGAGAACTATCTTTCTTTTATGGTGGCTCCCTTAGCATGTAGGCAGGACAGCCTTTCCTCCTAGATGCTAAATACATCTGTGTCATCTGACTTTATCCTTTTCAACGGATTGTTTATGTATTTGCTTGGCGAAAAACGTTCATTCAGGTTTTTCCGTAACATCTTATGGAAAAACTGGAGCTAACTTTTTGGCAACCTAACATATTGTTGCTTTCAGATGAAGGAATTGGAACACTAATCAAATCCTTCAGTTCAGTGACCTTCAGGCATTAAAATGGAATTTCCCATTGAGAGCAAAGCAGTTCTTAGAATTAGATACACCTTGGTTGGCTGTCCCAATGCATTCTCACAACCTGTATGTGGGCAGGGAGGGGATCAGAGATGAATGGTGTCAAAAAGACATCTTACGTGTCTAGTTCAATTAATTGATTTACACTGCAACATACCAATACATGAACATGTGTGTATACATGCATATATATGTCTATATGAATACATATGTGAGAGTGTGGAGAAGGGTATGGCAACCCACTCCAGTGTTCTTGCCTGGAGAATCCCATCGACGGAGGAGGCTGGGGGGCTACAGTCCATGGGGTCACAAACAGTCAGACACGAATGAACAACACACACACACACACACACACACACACACACACACACACACTGAGAGTGAGCATTGCTCTGTTGTGTGCAACTCTTTGCGACTGCATGGACTGCAGCCTGCCAGGCTCCTCTGTCCATGGAATTCTCCAGGCAAGAATACTGGAGTGGGTTGTCATTCTGATATACCCAAGTCACTTTGGTGGTTACAGCAGAAATTAACACAACAGTGTCAACCAAGTAATTGAACTGCATGCATAAGACAAGTAAGGAGTCTTATTTATTCTTATGGGGACTATTTCTTCTCAAGCTTCCTCTCTTCTGATAAAAGAGACCCAGGTACCTTGCAGCAATGACCTCCCTTCCCTGTATGTGTATGTAGGTGACTTACAGGGTCATCTTCTGTCAGGAGCTACAAGTGTGAAGACAAGATAAAATCTCAACACTGAACGTGGGCTGTTGTTAGCAAGACAGAGATGACCTCAGTTCCCGTTGGCACAGTGGAATACATGCTCCATAAACATCTCTCGTTGGCTGTCTCATCGGATAAAAAATAAATGTTTCCTTCTTCTTTTATAAAATTCTTTTGGGCTTTCCAGTACATACGACCTATAGCAGACTCCGGGAGATGGTGAAGGACAGGGAAGCCTGGTGTGCTCAAGTCCACGGGGTCGCAAAGAGTTGGACACTATTTAGCAAAGAGTCGGACCCAACTTAGCGAAGGGTCAGACAGGACTTTGCAAAGAATGGGACACAGCTCAGTGCATGAACAGCAATGCTTTTTAACCACAAGTGTGAGCTTTCATCAAAAATAAAACATTATGTGCTGACTTAAAAATGTAAACACAAGGAATCTGCATTTCAAAATGTGCATCAGCGTGAGGGCAAAATGCCATGAATATGTGGATGGCTTTAGGGGGCATTCGAAAGAGGACATTTCTTTTATTTTTGTTATTAAGCAACACAAATGGGTCCATAAGACGGTTTCTCCTCCCTTTACGTTTGGAGAGGAACGGAATCTAGCCACACAGAGAGGAGGGTCCTAACTGCAGTCTTAATTTCAGTGAGTGATTTCCGTCTGAGTGTGTTTGCCATCAGTATCCATCTGTTTCGTTTTTTTTTTTTTTTTGTAAACAGAATGACCATTAGCCATTGATGTAAGTGATAATAGTAATAGTGAGAGATGCGGATCACCCCAGATTCTCCGTCTATGGCCCCTGTGAGTGGGCAGGGGTCTGTGCTGCAGGGAAATTGGACTCTGGGGAGGTAGTCTACATGGTCGTGTGCTTGGAGAAATGACCTGCTGAGTCACTGGGTTGCGAAGGAACCCACAACATCACCATGCAAGTCCACTCCAGGGAGCTCATTCCAAGTGTCATGATGCAATGAAGGTGTGTACAAAATAAGCACTTGTGTGTGTGTGTGTGTGTGTGGTGTGTGTGTGTGCACACGTGGGGTGTGTGTGTGTGTGTGTCTTCTCTCCGACTCAAGGTACCAGAGAAACCCAGTTATATGAAAAGCAATAGTGTCGAAAAGGGAAGAGAAAGAATAGTCAAAGCAGGACGGAAGAGATGAGAAGAAATGGAAGTTGGGAAAGAATGGGCATCTTTTCTGCTATGAGGACTGCAAGCTCATGGCAGGCCATCCCCATGAACCAAGGAGCCTGGAACTCCCCACAGAGCCACGTCCACTGAAGGATGGACAGTGAGAACCGTGAGGCTGGTCATCACATCACACATCTCCTAAGGTCTTGACTTTGGCACAGTTGTAGGCACTTGCTTGCTGCTGGTCTTGACCGGTATTTAAACAGTGAAACGGAATGTGATCAGGGTAGATCCGTGTGGGAAAAACCATCAACGGTTCCACAGAGGATGCGCAGAGGAGAAAGAAAGAATTGTCCACGGCTTGAGATGAAAATCAAAGTGACGGGTGGAGGAAGACAAGAGAAGAGTCGCAAATGATAAACGTTTGAGAGGACACTTATCGTCTCAAAAGTGAATGAGTTCATAAGGGAAGGAAATCACTCAGAACGAGAAACATAACTTGCACCTCTGAGCAGAGCAACTCTGTGCGCAAAGAGTGAACGTCATACCTAGTTCAATGCCATGTTAAACCAGAGATACTTGGGGACATCCCTGATGGTCCAGTGGTCAAGAATACGCCTTCTAATGCAGTGGTTGTGGGTTCAATCTGTCGTCAGGGAACCAAATTCCCACATTCCTCGGGGAAACTAAACCCTTGTGCAGCAAGTACAGAGCCCAAAGGCTGCAACCAAGACCTTTATTTGCCACTAAGCCAGATAAATGGATACTTATTCTAAAAAATAATATACATCATTTACTCCAACCTCTTATGATCTGTCAGGGCACTGAATGTTAAACCTGGAATAGATAGTGTCTTTTTAAAAACTGAGTATTCTATTTAATAATCCATTTTAAGAATATTATAATGTGTTGAAACCATCTACTCTATTTCCCCGGCGAACATATAGTCTAATTAGACGGTGCAAAATATTTTGCTGTTCTGATTTTTTGTTGTTGTTGACATCTTCAAATTAGAAATGTAGTTCTTTGAAAAGCATTGTTAAAAACAAATAATCTCAGTGTCAGGAAGTGCAAGAGAAAATCTTAGGCACCAAATCGTTGATGACACATTTTCTGACCTATCTTTTATGTGACTTGGACGGAGATTTTCTTTTTCTTTAAAGGAAAGAATCGATTCTATTTTTACTGCACCAAAGCAAAATTTCAGGTTATGTGTGGAAATCAGCTGTAAAGAGGAAGCCATTGAGGTCACCATGGAGCATTGAATGGACTTTCTTGTGATGTACAGTGAGTTCTCATTAGTCAGCTACTCTGTACAATGTGTATATGTATCCATTGCAGTCTCCCTGTCCATCCCACCTGCAAACGTGAAGGAAATCCAAGAAAGAGTGGATATATGTGTACATGTGTCTGATTCACTTTGCTGCTCATCAGAAACTAACAGATCACTGGAAAGCAACTATACTCCAATAAAAAACAAATTTAAAAATTAAAAAACAAAGAGGAACGCATGTCTAAGTCTTCCACCCTCAACCCCCCAAATATTGGATGATAAAATATAATAAAAGCCATCCCTGGTGGTGCATTGTTTAGAATTCAGCAGTTGTACCGAGGAGACAGGTTCAATCCTCAGTTGGAGAATTAAGACCCTGCAAGATGTGTGATATAGCCAAAAGAAAAATTTTTCTAAGTAAAAAGTAAACACTGTGTTGAAGCTGAAACTCCAATCCTTTGGCCACCTGATGCAGAGAGCTGACTCATTTGAAAAGACCCTGATGTTGGAAAAGATTGAGGGCAGGAGGAGAAGGGGACGACAGAGGATGAGATGGTTGGATGGCATCACCGACTCAATGGACATGGGTTTGGGTGGACTCCGGGAGTTGGTGGTGGACAGGGAGGCCTGGCGTGCTGCGATTCATGGGGTCTCAAAGAGTCGGACACTAGTGAGCGACTGAACTGAACTGAATCATCGTGTGCAATAGAGTTTCTTGTTGTCATTTCTTTTCTAACTTCTCTGTATTTCCTGACATTTCAAATGAAAATGTAGGCACCTTTTGATTGGAAGCCGTGATGACTTTTTTCCTCTTTGCTGATTGACTCGTCTCTTCGTAGTTTTCACGCATCTTTTGATTTCTTGCTTCCTTTGCATATCGTAGCCTGTCTTCTTGAGTACACCGTGGGCCCCTGTTTCCACATTTGTTCCCACAAATCCACACACCCCTCACCTCACCTGCTTCTGTTTCTTTGTTTGTGGTCTGTTTTGAGCTCAAAGCGTGGCCCTCCCTACATGGTGTGAAGATGAGATAATTATACATGTGTTTCCCGTAATGGAATGGCTCCCAAGAGAAAGTCATAACATCTCTTCTAGAAACGGTGGGGAAGCATCACAAGTTCTACCCACTCCAGTACTCTGGCCTGGGGGAATTCCATGCACTGTATATTCCACGGGGTCACCGAGAGTTGGACAGGACTGAGTGAGTTTCACGTACTCCCGTGTTTCAGATGCAATGCGGACGGTTGTCTTCCTGTGCAAGACAGAGGTTGGATCTGTCATCGTCCAGACACCCTCCCCAGATGTGTGCCTCCGTTACCAGTCTGCAGGAAAGCAGAGTAAATGTGGCGTCAAATCTTGGCAAATGAGAACCCTGCTTTGCGACAACAGCCCTTTAGGACTCTTACTGGAGTATTAACTGAAAGTGTATTAAAACATCTTTTGTTTGTTGTTGTTTTGCCGGTAAGTGATGTCTGACTCTTTTACGATCCCCATGGACTGTAGCCTGCCAGGCTCCTCTGTCCGTGGGATTCTCAGGGCAAGAATACTGAAGTGGGGTGCTATTTCCTTCTCCAGGAGATCTTCCTGACCCAGAGGATTGATCCCACATCTCCTGAATCATATAGGCTGATTTTTTAGTGCTGAGCCATTGTGGAAGCCCCTAATTTTACTGAGAAGAGGCGTAGCAATACATTTTTAGAAAGTGATACAGTTAACATGGAGAAGGCAATGGCACCCCACTCCAGCACTCTTGCCTGGAAAATCCCATGGATGGAGGAGCCTGGTGGGCTGCAGTCCATGGGGTCGGTAGGAGTCAGACACGACTGAGCGACTTCACGTTCATTTTTTCACTTTCATGCATTGGAGAAGGAAATGGCAACCCACTCCAGGGTTCTTGCCTGGAGAATCCCAGGGACGGGGGAGCCTGGTGGGCTGCCGTCTATGGGGTCGCACAGAGTCGGACACGACTGAAGTGACTTAGCAGCAATAGTTAACATCACCGTTGAAGCTGTAAGAGCCTAAAATTGATCAAGGATTTGTTATACAACTTAGGATTATTGTTCTCATTCATATTTTGCTCCATCAGGTTTTTGTTTCAACCTTGTAAGTATTATAAATGCAAGTTTATCATCATAGAAGGTTCAGAAAGAACATAATTCAAAATTTTGAGTGAAGAAGAATCTTCCAGTGAATTTGACGCAGATACTTTCTCTGATTGTGCAAGTGACATGTAGACTACCATCTCAGAAGATGACAGATAGTTCTTTGGGATATAGCCCTGATTCAGATAATGTGAATATTAGGCCAAGAGAAAGGTAGAAACCCTTACTGTGAGGGACTCTGATATGGAAAGTGAAAATACAGCTCATGGCGCTGGAGGAGACTTGACAGGTGTGTGAGCTGTAGCTATTGAATGGAATAACCCACAAAGTGATGGTGCAATCACAGAATGAATTTTTTTTGTCCGGTCAAAACCAAAACAGCTGCCTGTTTGTTTCTGCAAAAATCTTCCAGTCAGTAATAAGTTAAGAAAATCCAGAGAGAGAAGTTATGGGGAGGTAGGCACAAGATGGGGCTGGAGGTGACAGAAATAAATAAAAACCATTAGAAAACCACAGGATTTGTACACTTCATCGACTTCTCGGATATCTGTGCAGAAGAAATATAAATTCGCTGATGGTGCCTAAAAATAGGACAGACATAGGGAAGAAACAATAGGAAATATAGGTTCATGTGTGACAAAAACAAGAAGCCAAATGAGCAAATTGAACAGAGCCTCCTGCAGCCCTGGAAGCAGCCGTCTTACTCATGGTTCAGTGACCTTGGAAGGACTTCTCAAGTATTTGCATATCTGGTAAGGCACAGTCTGTACCTTCTCTTGATTTGTCCTTCAACAATTCTGTCTCTCAACTAACCCCAAAATTCGTCTTTTCCAAAGATTTTTGTCTCTAAAATTTTTAAAGCATTTTTATGCTTTACCTAGACAGCATATTAAAAAGCGGAGCCGTCACATTGCTGACATAGGTCCGTCTACTCAAGGCTATGGTTTTCCCAGTAGTCATGTATGGATGTGAGAGTTGGAACATAAAGAAGGCTGAGCTCAGAAGAATTTATGCTTTTGAAAAGTTGTGTTGGAGAAGACTCTTGAGAGTCCCTTGGACTGCTAGGAGTTCCAACCAGTCCATCCTAAAGGAAATCAGTCCTGAGTGTTCATTGCAAGGACTGACGCTGAAGCTGAAACTCCAATACTTTGGCTACCTGATGTGAAGAGCTGACTCATTTGAAGAGACCCTGGTGCTGAGAAAGATTGAAGGCAGGAGGAGAAGGGGACGACAGAGGATGAGATGGTTGGATGGCATCACGGACTCAATGGACATGAGTCTGAGCAAGCTGCAGGAGTTGGTGATGGACAGGGAGGCCTGGGGTTTTGCAGTCCATGGGGTCCCAAAGCAACAGACCAGACGGAGTGACTGAACAACAGCAGCAATATCAGTGTCTAAGTTTCCAAACAATACTCACAATATAGTATCTTTTACTAATTGATTTTTGCCATTGATTCTGTCTTTCAGCTAATATTGTAATGCTTATCATGTATATGTTTTGCTTTAAGCATTGTAGATGCATTGATGTACATAACAGACAAAACTGCCTATCTTGTGAAATTTATATTCTGTGCAGGGAATGGAAAATAAACTTTAGAATTAAATATGTTATATATCACTTTGGGTAAGTAATGAGTGCTTTGAAAAAGGGACAAATGAGATTTGGATGGCAGTGAAAATTGAGCTTTTGTGTTAGGGAGTCAACAGGCGCCTCACTGAGAAGGGAGAGTGTGAGTAAACAATTGAAGGAGGTTGTGAGTTCCAGCGGCTAAGAGTGTGCACGCCCAGTGCTGGGAGCCCAAGTTTGATCCCTAATCGGGGAACAGGATCCCACATGCCTCAATGAGGGTAGAAATATCCCAAGTGCTGCAGCTGAGACCCAGTGCAGCCAAATAAGTGAGTTGAATAAATACCTATTAAAACAAGAAGGAGGTGAGGAAGGAAGCCAGGATGATGTCCCTGAAGGGTACTCCAGTCAAAAGGAACGACCAGCACAAAGATCCCAGAGAGGAGGCTTTGGCAAGCCACTCCAGTACTCTTGCGTAGAAAATCCCATGGACGAAGGACCCTGGTAGGCTCCAGTCCATGGGGTCGCGAAGAGTTGGACATGACTGAGCGACTTCACTTTCACTTTTCACTTTCATGCATTGGAGAAGGAAATGGCAACCCACTCCAGTGTTCTTGCCTGGAGAATTCCAGGGACGGCGAAGCCTGGTGGGCTGCCATCTATGGGGTCGCACAGAGTCGGACACGACTGAAGCGACTTAGTAGCAGCAGCAGCAGGAGGCTTTTGTTTTGCATTGGGGAACA
This sequence comes from Bos taurus, assembly GCF_002263795.3. Lineage (NCBI taxonomy): Eukaryota > Metazoa > Chordata > Mammalia > Artiodactyla > Bovidae > Bos > Bos taurus. The sequence goes on along the minus strand of NC_082638.1, from coordinate 3,609,592 downwards.
CCCACGAGAAAGAGGGGGATCAAAGTGGAATGAAGCTATGAAGAGTTTGATTTTAATTGTTGAAACAGAAAGAGACCTCTTAGAGGAATTTAGCAGGATGATGATAAAGGGAGTAGTGTTTTCAGGAAACAGTTTAGCCGCCTTGTTGGGAGTACCCTGGAGAAGCAAGACTAAAAAAGCATGGGATAGCTTAGAAGATGAACACCAAAGTCCACGTGAGAAATGATGACCGCCTGCCTATGATGGTGGCAGTGGAGATGGGGAAGAAACGTTGTTTCATATATTTTGTTACATCATGCAAAATGCCGGGCTGGATGAAGCACAGGCTGGAATCAAGATTGCCGGGAGAAATATCGATAACCCCACATCTGCAGATGACACCACCCTTAGGGCAGAAAGCGATGAACTAGAGCATCTTGATGAAAGTGAAAGAGGAGAGTGAAGAAGTTGGCTTAAAACTCAGCATTCAGAAAACTAATATCATGACATCCGGTCCCATCACTTAATGAAAAGTAGATGGGGAAACAATGGAACCAGAGACTTTATTTTTGGGGGCTCCAGAATTACTGCAGATGGTGACTGCAGCCATGAAACTAAAAGATGCTTACTCCTTGGAAGAAAGGCTGTGACCAACCTAGACAGCATATTAAAAAGCAGAGATACTACTTTGCCAGCAAAGGCCCATCTAGTCAAAGCTGTGGTTTTTCCAGTAGTCAAGTATGGATATGAGAGTTGGACTATATAGAACAATGAGTACCGAAAAACTGATGCTTTTCAACTTTAGTGTTGGAGAGGACTCTTGAAAGTCCCTTGGACAGCAAGGAGATCCAACCAGTCCATCCTAAAGGACATCAGTCCTGAATATTTACTGAAAGGACTGATGCTGAAGCTGAAACTCTAATTCTTTGGCCACCTGAAGCAAAGAACTGACTCATTGGAAAAGACCCTGATGCTGGGAAAGACTGAAGGCAGGAGGAGAAGGGGACGAGAGAGGATGAGATGGTTGGATGGCATCACCGACTCGATGGATATGAGTTTGAGTAAACGCCGGGACTTAGTGATGGAGCGGGGAAGCTTGGTGTGCTGCGGTCCATGGGGTCGCAAACAGTTGGACATGACTGAACTGAACTGATATTTTGTTGTTTATTTGTCTTGGCTGTGTTGGGTCTTTGTTGCATCATGCACTTCGTTTGTAGCGGCACATGGACTCTGAGTTGTGGATTGTGGGCTTTGGCAGTTGCAGCCTTTCTAGAGTTGCAGAGCGCAGGCTTAGTTGCTTCATGGCATGTGAGGTCTTCGTTCCCTGAACAAGGATTAAACCTGCATCCCTTGTGTTGCAAGGCAAATTTTTAACCACTGGAGCACCAGTAAAGTCCCACTGATGGATTTTTTAAAAATGCAAATGATTTGGATGTGGAGTGTAAGGGAGGAAAGGTCTCTAGGATTTCTGACTCAAGCCCAGGTTGGCCACAAAAGAATCTGGAAAAACAGCTGGTGGAGAGAATCTGGAGGATTCCATGCAGTTTGAAAGTTTGAATTGGAAATGTTTTGGGGATATCACATAATTGGCATTGCATAGATGAAGGACGTAAGAGTCTAGCACTGAAGGGAAAGAGCTGTGTAAAGAGAAGAATGTTGAGCTAGTGAACACAGGTTGTGTTTACACACACACACACACATTTATACGCGCACACACCTTTTTTTTTCCTTTGGCTCCAGCATGCAGCTTGCAGAATCTTACTTTCCTGACCAGGGATTGAACCTCAGGGCCATGGCTGTGAGAGCACTAAGCCCTAGTAACCGGACTCCCAGGGAATTCTCATTGTAGATGATACTTAAAAATCACGAAGTCATGAGACTGAGTGAGGTCGTGAGCAGAGTTCTGAACATAGAGAAGTGAGAAAAAAAAGTTTGCCAGCAGAGCAACTCGGAGGCTTACTGGCAACTTTGTTGTTCAGTCGCTCAGTCATGTCCGACTCTCTGTGACCCCATGGACTGCAGCACGCCAGACTTCCGTGTCCTTTCCTACCTCCTGGAGCTTGCTCAGTCTCATGTCCGTTGAGTCGGTGATGCCATCCCACCTTCTCATCCGTCGCCCCCTCTCCTTTTGCCTTCAGTCTTGCCCAGCATCAGGGTCTTCTCCAATGAGTTGGGTCTTCCCATCTGAAAGGCAAGGAGCAATCACAGCAACTGGGATAATTATTGATACCTGGGCAACTCTTTTTGTTGGAGCTATATGGAAATTTTCTTCAAATTAGTGTGATTGTTTTTCAATACGGTTGGAGACAAGTTCATACGCCGACCGTAATGATGGGAACAGATGCATCAGAAATCAGAGGAGGCAGGAAGCAGGTGTTAGGGATTTAGGGAAGCTCTGAAGGAAATTTATTACAGTCTCCACCGTGAGCATACTGCATGTCTGTGGTCAGCCATTGAAAGTGAGACCAGTCCGGATGGGCCTACAAATTCCTTCATCTCTGCTCCCCCTCAAAGATACAGGTGTGTCCTCGATGGGAAAGTCAAGTTTTATCAGGTTTAGGATTTTGCTAAGCAAAAAAATGGAGATTTGAGAGAGTGATGTGTGGGACCTGGGGTTTATGCAAGGGTATGACTCTCTACGTTGCAGGAGGAAATATCAAATCTTAATCTCCTGTTCTTAGAAATGAGAAAAGAAGGAAAGGAATGTATTTACCATTTTGTAGCCTTCTGGAAAGAGTTCTTAGGTTGCCTATTTCCTTTATAATTCTCCTCGTGTGAGTCAGAGCATCTTTGAGGGTATGTGCTATAATGGGAACCATACAGATTCTTGGAATGAAAGTGTAAACGAGAGAACGTATTGATGAGACATTTTCATATTTTCCATATTCAGAGAGTGGCCCCCTGTGTTTCTTCCCAGCAGCAGAAGAAATTTGTCACGTGTCCAATTTCTGCCCCAGAGCAGTGTTTAGAAAGCAGTGGTATCATCAGTGAGGCGACTGATAAACTGTTAGATCAGGTGTTGACATATCCTGACTCAGGGAAGAGTCCTTGTGCCATCTTGGGATTAAAAAAAAATAACCCAGCATTACTCGTTGCCATAAGACAGTAAACAGAACGTGAGAGCAACACCATATATCGTGGAGGCAGAAAGCCGCAGAAAATACATGTTCTCAGGACAATAAGTGGCTGGCTTAAATTCTCATCATTTGTACTCCAGACCTCTTCTCTTGGTCTCTCAGCTGAAGTTGCCCTTCGTCACAACTCTTTGAGCATTGTGACACTGGATTCTTATTTAGCAGAAAGTCTTTGTTGACGGTATATTGTGCCGGGCAGGTAAAGAAAGTTGCTTCAGAGAGCAGCACAGATTTCCATGCAGTTTACGAGAAGTGTAAATTCTTGTTGAGAAAAACGACAAGCCTGCAATTAGGGAATAAGAGAATGTGCAATTAACCGCCAAGCCTGTACGGGGTAGGTAATTGGAGAATAAAGAGGCACTGATATTTTAAGGTACTGATGGTGGGATTTAGACAATAATGGAAAATTGAGGGAAACATCATCCCCGTGGGCTGAAATTGTTAGCTGGAGAACTCCGCCTTTCTCTCACGTTGTAACCATCTAACCAGTGTTACTGAATTTGATATTATTGCTCTGAATGCAGGTTTCTTATCTGGCCTCACTTTATCAGAGAACTGTTCCGCGTCGTGAGTGGAGGGATTCATTCATGGATAGACACGTGGGTCGTGAATTTCCATTTTTCTGGTGGACAAAGGAGAATTCCCAACAAAATCAAATCATACTGCTTTTCTGGAAAATGCCCAAATGCATTCTGAGGTCCATGGAGGTCTAATGTGTGTTTTCAAGCCAGTTCCAAAATGTGCTTCACTTTGATCCACAGTTTCGTATGAATTCTGTGTTTTCATTCTCTGTCAAATATCTGTGTGATTAACCTTTCAATAGACCAGAGGTCAGAGAATTGGGGTTTATACTTGTACTCAATCTCTAATGATTCATCTTCACTAGAGGTAGACGCATCCATCATATCGAACCCATAGCTCGTGTGGTTGTATATTCTTATTTGTCTTTTATTATTTTTAAGCAGCTAATGCAGTTGGCAGAGAACTTCAAATGGGCAAAATATTTGATATAAAAGAACAGTGCTCATAATTATTCTTATACGTTTAAATTCACGTTTAATTATAAGAAAAAAAATATTTATGTTACCTTCTCCAGTATCAGTCCTTTGCTTGAAATCACTTTTAACTTATGTTTTTTTCCTTTTTTTAAATTAATTTTTATTGGAATATAGTTGATTTACACTGATGTGTTAGCTTCTGTTATACAGCAGTGTGAATCAGTTATACATGTATATGCATATTTCCACTCTTTTAGATTCTTTTCCCATATAGGTCAGTACAGAGTATTGATTAAGGTTCCCTGTGCTATACAGCAGGTACTTATTAGTTATTTATTTTATCATTTCTTAATTACTATACTCCTTTTTTCTATTATCTATGGTCTTGAGGTTTTTTGTTTTTTTTTTTTTTAATTTATTTAGTTTAATTGGAGGCTAATTACTTTACAGTATTGTAGTGATTGTTGCCATACGTTGACATGAATCAGCCATGGGTGTACATGTGTTCCCCATCCTGAACCCCGCTCCCACATCCCTCCTCATCCGTTTGTCTATCATATACTGACAATAAGAATTCCTGACAATGAGCGAGTACATTTTATAAACGTGCAAAATATGCACGTAGGTAGTTCAGAAATAGAGTTTCAACAAAATATTCTTTTGATCAAATAGTTAATGTTCATGGAGTTTTTAATGATCTATTTGTAGTAACTGAGTTGCTCTTTACTTGGAAAATCATCATCAACTCTTCTGCGACCCGATGAAGTGTATCCCACCACGCTACTCTGTCCACAGGCAACAATACTACAGTGGGTTCATTTGCTTTTTCTATTTTACTTTATTCTTAAATTATTTTTTAATTTGACGTACAGTTGATTTTCAAGATTGTGTTAGTTTCTGGTGTACAGGAAAGTGATTCAGTGATACACGTGTGTGTGTGTATGTGTACATATATATATTTATACATGTATATATGTATATCTACAACTACCACACAATTGCACTCATTTTACATGTTAGCAAAATCATGCTCCAAATCCTTCAAGCTGGGCTTCAACAGTATGTGATCCAAGAATGTCCACATTTACAAGTTGGACTGAGAAAAAGTCAGTGAAACCAGACATCAAATTGCCAACATTCATTGGATCATAGAAAAAGCAAGAGAATTCCAGAAAAACATCAACTTCTGCTTCATTGACTACTTTAAAGCCTTTGATTGTGAGGATCCCAACGAACTATGGAAAATTGTTAAAGAGATGGGCATATCAGACCAGCTTACCCACCTCCTGCAAAAGCAGATCAAGAAGCAACAGTTAGAACCGGACATGGAACAATGAACTGGTTCCAACTGGGGAAAGGAATACAGTAAGTCTGCATATTGTCACCCTGCTTATTTAACTTATATGCAGAGTACATCATGAGAAACGCTGGGCTTGAGGAAGCACAAGCTGGAATCAAGCTTTCTGGGAGAAGTATCGATAACCTCAGATATGCAGTTTACACCACCGTAATGGGAGAAAGCAAAGAAGAAGAACGAGAGAGCCTCTTGATGAAGGTGAAAGAACAGAGTGAGAAAGCTGGCTTACAACTCACACTGAGTTCAGAAAAATAGGATTATGGCATCTGGTCCCATCACTTCATAGCAGAGAGTTGGGGAAACAATGGAAGCAGTGAAAACTTTATTTTCTTGGGCTCTAAAATCACTGCAGATGGTGACTGCAGCCATGAAATTAAAAGACGCTTGCTCCTTGGAAGAAAAGCTATGGCAAAGTTAGCATATTAACCAGCAAAGACATTACTTTGCCAACAAAGGTCCATCTAGTCAAGGCTAAGGTTTCTCCAGTGGTCATGTATGGATGTGAGAGTTGGACTCTGAAGAAAGCTGAGTGCTGAAGAATCGATGCTTTCAAAGTGTAGTGCTGGAGAAGACTCTTGAGAGTCCCTTGGACAGCAAGGAGGTCCAACCAATCCATCCTAAAGGAAATCAACCCTTGATATTCATTGGAAGGCCTGATGCTGAAGCTGAAGCTCCAATACTTACCTGATGCGAAGAGCCGACTCATTGGAAAACACTCTGATGCTGAGAAAGATTGGAGGCAGGAGGAGAAGGGGACGACAGAGGATGGGATTGTTGGATGGCATCTCTGACCCGATGGACATGAGTTTGAGCAAGCTGCAGGAGTTGGTGATGGACAGGGAAGCCTGGCGTGCTGCAGTGCATGGGGTCACAACGAGTTGGACAGAACTGAGCAACTGAGCAATAACAAATATATACAGATATATATCTACATGTGTGTATACATGTATTCTTTTCCATTATGATTTAGTACAACATACTGAGTAAAGTACTCTGTTATATAGTAGGTCCTTATTACTTATCCATTTATATAGGGTAGTGTGTATCTGTTAATCCCAACTCCACATTTTTTATATCTGTTAATGCCAACTGGAATTTGTCCCTGTCATCTTTTCCCTTTTAGTAAACATGAGTTTGTGTTCTGTCTCTGTGAGTCTGTTTTTGTTTTTTAAATAAGTGCATTTGTAGCGTATGTTTCCTTTAGTTTCGTAGTTGAATACCTTGCACACATTGCAATCTTTTTTGTGTATATGGATTTGATTGACTTCAGCATTTGGTGATGGTTAGAAATTTGTTTTCAAAGTTAAAGATGCAATGTTTTCCATGTTCAAGCTGTCTGTACTTCAATTATTACATGAATGTATATAAGCACACATATTCACATATACATTTTTAATGTCTTTTAGTTCATTTTTAGTAAACTGAAGACTTCTTTTTTTCTCTTAATTTTTACTCCAACCAGGAAAATTCTATGCTAGGATTCTGTGTCCTGGTGGACCATTTTTCAGTGTGTCTGTGATATTTCAAACTTAGAGATTTACCGCATACCTTACAGGTATGGTATTTACATACCTGTAAAGGTAAAGGTATTTACATACGTTTTCCCGTATATGCAAGCTTTGTTTTGTTATGATAAGTTGTTCAGATCTGTTACATTAGAAACTTTTTAGGTAGGGACTTGATTTAGTATGAGTAAAATCTTAGAGTGAGTATGTAGCTGAGTTACTTTTGTCTTCTCTGGAGGCTTTTTTTTTTTTTTTACTATCACTATCCAGCCTACTAATTTGGAAATAACGTCTTCTCTGTGATTCTGTCAATTTGTGAAACATCTTCTGTTAGTTCACATCATGTAGTTAATTACAGGACGGCTTAAGCAGTTTGTCTTAAAACTAGAAACGTTGAACCTATATGGAGTTGCACGAAGTTAAATTAGCCTGATAATGTGTAGCAGTGATCTCATAAAACCTGCGATCCTTACATATAGAGCTGGGCGTGTTACTGATCTGGAAATATGAAGAAGTTAATCTTTTTCTCTTTCATTATATATATCCATCCATCCATCCATCCATCCATCCACCCATCCAGTCATCCATTCTTCTGTCTGTCTAGCTCGTCTTTCCGTCCATCCGTTTGTGCACTTTGTAATTTAGTCTTCTTGTAGAACTGTCAATAAGGTGTTTACTCCTTCTTCTAAATAATTCAGAGCCTCTTAACGATTTTCATCTGGACTCCTCCTTTCCTCTGAGTGTCTGTCTAGGCATCTTGACCTTGCTTCACTGAAGTGAAGTCGCTCAGTCCTGTCTGACTCTTTGTGACTCCATGGACTGTCGCCTACCAGGCTCCTCTGTCCATGGGCTGTTCCAGGCAAGAGTACTGGAGTGGCTTGGCATTTCCTCCTGCAGGGGATCTTCCCGACCCAGGGATCGAACCCAGGTCTTCCGCATTGTAGGCAGATGCTTTACTGTCTGAGCCACCAGGGAACTCTGGTACACTTGAGAATCATATGCAATCCTGTGACCCCCATGTAGCCCTCGTTGCTTGAAACTGATTCTGCAGAATCAAAGTCTCTCCACAGCCAACCTAACCCAGTTTCCTATGATGGGGTTCCTGGATCCCTTTTGCCAAAGCTGCCGAAACATTTCTGTTTTGCCTACAGAAAAAAAACACTATATTTGCAGCATACTCAGTCAACATTAGGCATCTTACCTTTTGGCAGGCTCTATTCTTTCCGATGTGCCCTTGTGATGACGTGACACTCTCTGTGCATTCAGATAACCAGAATGGTTGAAATCAGCAGCATTGTTTAATACTAAGTGCCTTATACCGTCATTTCTGTTTTCTTATGCAGCTTCACTGCATTAGATCTGTATCATTAAAAATATTCATAGCATCGCTGAAGTTGCTCCCCAGTAGCTAAGGAATGTGTTCCTCTCTGGAGTGATCCAACTACCATTGGCAGTTGCTGGGGTTTAGAAGGTTCTGTGTCTCTTCCTGCTGCTTTTTGTCAATAACCCCCTTTCCTTGGTTACAGGGGAAATGTTCCGTGTATCCAGAGCAGCGCCTGTTAGATTTATTAATAGAATTCATCTTCACACTGGACTGATCCCAATCTGGTCTGTTCCGCGCAGCCTGTCACCTCATAATATCTGGCAAAAAAGATGCTAATGCGTTGCTGGGCCACGTCCAGTCATCTCTGCCTAATTGTTTGGTTTCAAAGTGATAGTCCACGTTACGCGTGATCACCTCTCTGTCCAATTAACGCCTGTTCCCCCGCCATTATGATAGATAGACCGATGCTTCGTCCTCCGGCCTGAAGAAAACAAAGCAGAAAGCGTACATGATGCACAGCAATGTGATTCAGTTTTGTGTGTGTGTGTCTGTATGTGTGTGTATATATATGAGAGTGAAAAAGTCGCTGATTTGTGTCCGACTCTTTGCGACCCCACGGACTATGGGATTCTCCAGGCCACAATACTGGAGTGGGCAGCCTTTCCCTTCTCCAGGGGATCTTCCCTACTCAGGGATTGAACACAGGTCTCTGCATTGCGGGCAGATTCTTTAACAGCTGAGCCAGCAGGGAAGCCCGTGCATATATGTGCTGCTGCTGCTGCTAAGTTGCTTCAGTCGTGTCCGACTCTGTGCGACCCCATAGACGCCAGCCCACCAGGCTCCCCCGTCCCTGGGATTCTGCAGTCAAGAACTCTGCAGTGGGTTGCCATTTCCTTCTCCAATGTATGAAAGTGAAAAGTGAAAGTGAAGTCGCTCAGTCTAGCTGACTCTTAGCGACCCCATGGACTACATCTTACCAGGCTCCTCCGCCCATGAGATTTTCCAGGCAAGAGTATTCGAGTGGGGTGCCTTCGCCTTCTCCGGTGTATATATGTGTGTGTGTGTGTGTATATATATATATATAAACGTATACATACATGTTGTTGTTTGGTTGCTAAGTTGTATCTGACTCGCTGCGACCCCATGGACCACTGCACGCCAGGGTCTTTTGTTCTTCACTGTCTCCTATATTTTATGTATGCATTTTATATATGTGTGTGTGTGTGTGTGTGTGATCTGCTCAGTTGTCTCTGACTCCTTGCCACCCCACAGATTGTAGCCCACCAGGCTCATCTGTCCATGGAATTCTCCAAGCAAGAATACTTGGAATGGGTTGTCATTACTTATTCCGATATGTATGTATATATGTGTATAAATATATACCCCTTTTTAGGTTCTTTAACAAAATATATATTTCTTTATTCGGTTCTTCATTACAGCATGTGGGAAATTTAGTTGCAGAGTGCGAATTGTGGTTTCTAATTCCCTGACCAGGGACAGAACCTGGGTCCCCTACAATGAGAACAGACAGTCTTAGCCACTGGATCACCAGGGAAGTTCCCTAGATTCTTTTCCATTCTTTTTTTTTTGAATGATATTGTGTAGAGTTCTGTATGCTATAAAGTACACCAGACACTGAAACAACATTGTATTATAAATCAAGTATATTTCAATAATAATCTTTTAAAAAAATTACAAATGATCCTGAATTTTGCTTCTTCTTAAATCTCTTAGGCTACGTTTCCTCTCAGGTGTCACTTACTCATCTTTCCAAAGTGTGGATTTGTCTGGTTATAATTGCAGCTCTTTATTGACGGCATGAAAAAGCTTCGTTTGGATTTATTAAAATAGGGATAGGTTATGAAGGACAAGATGACTGCATCCTTCAGCCTCGGTCTTGTTGACGTCTGAGAAGCCTAGCTTGGCGGCGGGTTCTTTGCACCCGCAGGATCGTCCTTCAGTCAGTAGGATGAGCCAGTCAAGTGCACACACGAGTCGTTCCGTTTGTCCTGCCGGGAATCCGAGATGGCAGGGTGAACAAGGAGCTGTAGGCAGTTAAGAGCAAAAAGTTCAGCTGCTGGGCACCAGCCTTCCATCCTGTGGGGTGCGTCTGCCTCAACAGCAGAGTAGCTCATCCTTCCCAAACCGGAATGGTGTGGGCCAGTGCCCGTGGGCAAACTCTCAATATTCGAATGATGCTGTGGGAGACCCGGAGAAGCGTGCCCAAGAAGGCAAACCCAGTGATCTCCTCAGTTATGTAAATCACTGTAGAGTAGCTGTTGTTCAGTCTCTAAGTCGTGTCCAACTCTGCAACCCCGTTGACTACAGCATGCCAGGCTTCCCTGTCCATCACCAACTCCCAGAGTTTACTCAAACTCATGTCCATTGAGTGGGTGATGCCATCCAACCATCTCATCCTGTCGTCCCCTTCTCCTCCTGCCTTCAATCTTTCCCAGCATCAGGGTCTTTTCCAATGAGTCAGCTCTTCATATCGGGTGGCCAAAGTATCGGAGATTCAGCTTCACCATCAGTCCTTCCAATAAACATTCAGGGTTGATTTCATTTAGAATTGACTGGTTTGATTTCCTTGCAGTTAAAGAGACTCTCAAGAGTCTTCTCCAGCACTGCAATCAAAAGCATCAATTCTGCGATGAACATTGGGGTACACGTGTCTCTTTCCCTTCTGGTTTTCTCAGTGTGTATGCCCAGCAGTGGGGTTGCTGGATCATAAGGCAGTTCTATTTCCAGTTTTTTAAGGAATCTCCACACTGTTCTCCATAGTGGCTGTACTAGTTTGCATTCCCACCAACAGTGTAAGAGGGTTCCCTTTTCTCCACATCCTCTCCAGCATTTATTATTTGTAGACTTTTGGATCGCAGCCATTCTGACTGGTGTGACCTAGATGTCCATCAGCAGATGAATGGATAAGAAAGCTGTGGTACATATACACAATGGAGTATTACTCAGCCATTAAAAAGAATACATTTGAATCAGTTCTAATGAGGTGGATGAAACTGGAGCCTATTATACAGAGTGAAGTAAGCCAGAAGGAAAAACATAAATACAGTATACTAACGCATATATATGGAATTTAGAAAGATGGTAACAATAACCCGGTGTACGAGACAGCAAAAGAGACACTGATGTATAGAACGGTCTTATGGATTCTGTGGGAGAGGGAGAGGGTGGGAAGATTTGGGAGAATGGCAATGAAACATGTAAAGTATCATGTGGGAAACGAGTTGCCAGTCCAGGTTCGATGCATGATGCTGGATGCTTGGGGCTGGTGCACTGGGACGGCCCAGAGGGATGGTATGGGGAGGGAGGAGGGAGGAGGGTTCGGGATGGGGAACACATGTATACCTGTGGCGGATTCATTTTGATATTTGGCAAAACTAATACAATTATGTAAAGTTTAAAAATAAAATAAAATTGGAGAAAAAAAAAAAAAAAAAAAAAAAAAAGCATCAATTCTTCGTCTCTCAGCCTTCTTTATGGTCCAACTCTCACATCCATACATGTCTGCTGGAAAAGCCATAGCTTTGACTAGACAGACCTTTGTCAGCAAAGTGATGTGTAGAGATCCACAGTCGAAAGGCAATATCTCGGACTTCCCTGGTGGTCTAGTGGTTAAGACATTGCCTTCCAATGCAGCAGGTATGGATTTAATCCTTGGTCAGGGAGCTAAGATTCTCATATGCCTTGCAGATAAAAAACCAAAACATAAAAGAGAAGCAATATTGTAACAACTTCAATAAAGATTTCAAAAAATGGTCCATACCAAAAAAAAAAAAATCTTTAGAAAGATGTTGCTTTAAAAATCTTTGCTTCTGTTTTCATAACGTTCATGATGTTAAATCACAAAAGAACCTTTTAGCTGTTCCAGTAAATGGAAGGTTGGAATAATAGGGTGAAATAAAGCACGTGATTTTTGATTTACGATTTGACGTGATTAAAATTTAGAATTAACATGATGAAATTTAGAATGTAAGTTACCTTCTTATTCCTCCAAAAAACAGGTTATGTTCTAGTTCAGGGGCAGACATCAAAATTACTGTATTAAGTCCATTTTGACTAAATGCTTATCAGCGAAAATTACTTTATTTCTTCGGTAATTTCTTAATAATAACAGTGCAGGGGGGACTCTATTGACTTTTAGTAACTTCTGAAAGTGAAAGTCACTCAGTCATGTCCAACTCTTTCAGACCTCATGGACTGTATGGTCAATGGTATTTTCCAGGCCAGAATACTGGAGTGGGTAGCCTTTCCCTCCTCCAGGGGATCTTCCTTACCCAGGGATCGAACCCAGGTCTCTTGCATCATGGGCAGATTTTTTACCCGGTGAGCCACAAGAGAAGCCCAAGAATACTGGAGTGGGTAGCCTATCCCTTCTCCAGGGGATCTTCCCTACTCAGGAATAGAACCGGAGTCTCCTGCTATGCAGGCAGATTCCTTACCAACTGAGCTATCAGGGAAGCCCAGGAACTTCTGTGTTTCCCTTAAATATAGATCATTTGGGGACGTTGTTCCAGGTGGCTCCACGGTAAAGAGTCAGACTGCAGTACAGGAGACCCTGGTTTGATGCTTGGGATGGGAAGATCCCCTGAAGAAGGGAATGGAAACCCACATCAGTATTCGTGCCTGGAGAATCCCACAGATGGAGAAGCCTGGTGGGCTGCAGTCCATGGGGCTGCAAAGAGCTGGACATGGGTGAGCACACACACACACACACACACACACACACACACACACACACATTTGGTTTGCAAACCACATTGTCATACAAAGCTGGTCCATTGTAGAGTCATGATAAAAGAGAGACTGCTTTCCAGGTGAAATGTGAAACAAGGGAGACCAGGCTTCATGGCTGAAACCGTTATTTTCCAAGGCTCCCTTTGAATAGCCCTCAGCGAATCCGTGGCAAATAGAATATTTCTGCCTTAAAATGGCTTATTTAGCTCTCTGTGTTTGGGAATGCTTCTTCTGTGAAGCAGGGTGCCAGAAGCTGAGAGATGCTTTTGTGGGGAGCCAGAGTCTGCTGGGTGATGCTTACAGGGCGCTGTTGGAAATGGTGCTGGGGTTTCCTCAACGATATCCATGGCGATGGGATTATGCTGTCCATCAGAGGGGTTCCCGTCTCTCTCTGTCTCTCGAGTCATATGCCTGTAAATACGGGGACTTGACGTTTAAAATAAGAGTGAAAAAAAAAAAGCCGTGTCTCCCCCTTCACTAACGTGATGGTTCTTTGCCATCTGAGTGGCAAGGAAGCCGCTGGCCTGGCTCCACTGGTGCGTGCCCATCGATGCTGGCATCAGCTCTGCAGTGCCCCGGGCCAGCAGGCACCCAGACTTCCAGTCTGTGGTGTGAAGAGCAAATAGAGAACCATGCTCTCCCTGAATTGCCCGCAGGCGTCCGCATGGATGATCTGTGGGACCTCAGAATTCCTGCTGCACACAGGAACGCTCTCTCCTCACCGAGTTACTGCTGTGCGTCCAGCCCACGAGAGGATGCGGAGAACGTCGTCATCCTTAACGAACCGGGCTGTCTCAGCACCCACGTCTGTGTGCAGACACCACCAGGGCTTAGCGGGGCGCTTGGGAGGCAAGGAAGCATGCAGAGGCCTGGGACATTTCCTTGCTTTCTCAAGCTGTGTCCTGGGTTTTCCAGTCTCAATAAATTTTTTTTAACTTATTTTTTATTTTTATTTTTTTTAAACTTATTTTTTTTAATGAAACAAAGCGGAATATTTTTCATGATAAAAGTTACAGTGCACAAAGATGACAGACATCATAAACCATTAGACTCCTAAACACCAAAGCGACAAAGATACATACAGTGAAAAGGAGAATAAATATAAGGGAAAAGAAATAAAATAGATAATAGCAGGGAGACATATTAATGTTTCTCTGAGAATATTTTATTCAGTGCAGAAAGCATAAGCATCTTTTTTCATGTTATTAATGATTTAGATTGATTAATTTGTATATTACTGGAGATTAATCTTGGGCTTCCCTGGTGGCTCAGACTGTAAAAAAATCAGCCTGCAATGCAGGAGATGCAGGATCCATCCCTGGGTTTGGAAGATTCCCCTAGACGAGGGCATGGCAACCCACTCCAGTATTCTTGCCTGGAGAATCCCATGGACAGAGGAGCTTGGCGGGCTGCAGTCCATGGGGTCGCAAAGATTCGGACGTGACTGAGCAACTTTCACACACGCTTATTAATCTTATACCCTACACAAATGTATTTTAAATTTTGTATCTCATATGTTCTTATTCCATGGGAGATTCAGAAAAACTGGCAAAAAGATAAACAGTACTAAATTTCAAAATGTAGAATTTTTTTTGTGATTCATACATATATATATACATATACGTATATTATTTTTGAAATTATTTTCTTTATTTTTTATTGCAAGATATTGAGTATAGTTCCCTGTGCTGTAACCAGCCTCGATAATTAATTTCACGAGGAAGTTCAGGGGTTGTCCATCTAATGGCTCGTGGTGGGGGAGATTCTTAGATTCTGATGATAACAAGTGAAGGAGAAAGGGAAAAAGGCAAAGAGAAAGAAGCAGGACAAACCACGCAGGGTTTTCCAAGCAACCAGGAAAAACCAGACCCGATCCAGGTGCAGCTTCGATCTCTGAGCTGCATTCTCCTTTGTTATGTCGCAGGCTCATAGGGAATTTATGCCTTTGCTCACAGGTCTCTCCTCACGGTAGCTCTGCCCCTCATCTGTTACGAACTGAGAAGCACTGGCTGCCTCGTGAAACAATGCAGTGTTCTTCAGTTCCTGTCGAGAAGCAGGCACACGGCTCTTCAGCTCCCGGACGTGGAGGTGGAGCCCGTGGTGTGAGGTGTACGCAATCGGGGATGCTCAGTCTGGGGCTGCATCCACGCTGCAGGCAGGACTAACACCTCAGCACCCGAATGGGTCCACACGGTGGCTGGTGTCCCCCGGCCCTGCTTCAAGTCCTGCTGGTCTGGGGTTGCTCCCAGAACCCCCATTTACCTGGCAATGCAGGGAAGGCATGGGGTTGGCGTGATTGGCCAGTTGATTAAGAATCTGTCTGCAGTGCGGGAGACCCAGGTTCAACCCCTGGGTCGGGAAGATCCACTGGAGGAGGGCATGGCACCCCACTCCAGTACTCTTGCCTGGAAAATCCCATGGATGGAGGAGCCTGGTGGGCTGCAGTCCATGGGGTCGCTAAGAGTCGGACACGACTGAGCGACTTCATTCACTTTTCACTTTCATGCATTGGAAAAGGAAATGGCAACCCACTCCAGTATTCTTGCCTGGAGAATCCCAGGGACAGAGGAGCCTGGTGGGCTGCCGTCTATGGGGTCGCACAGAGCTGGACACGACTGAAGCGACTTAGCAGCAGCAGCAGCAGCACTTCATATATTTAGAAGTAACAAATCTCCCATTCTATCTTATTTATTTATATGTATAGAAGTCGACTTTTGTATTTTGTATTAATACATTTAGAAGTAATAAGTCACCCATTCTGTCTTATTTAGTTGGTGACGTGAATTCCTTTTTTTGGTTAAATACACATCAGAAGGAATCACTCCTTTGAATATTTTCATATAACTCAGCCTTTTCCAAAGCATGTTGTTTGCACTGATACATCAGCTCTTTATAAATTGGATGAAAAAAGGGTTCCTTGTCAAAACAAATACTACAGAGCCTCTAATCCTTTCCTTGACTGTGTTAATTGTATCAAATGCTATTTTCCTTCTTCCCAATGGTGTTTTCTCCTTTGACCATTCTGTTGCTCGAAAGTGAAAGTCGCTCAGTCATGTCCGACTCTTTGAGACCCCATGAACTATTTGGTCCCTGGAATTCTCCAGGCCAGAATACTGGAGTGGGTAGCCTTTCCCTTTTCCAGGGGATCTTCCCAACCTGGGGATCTAAGCCAGGTCTCCCTGCATTGCAGGCAGATTCTTTACCAGTTGAGCCACCAGGGAAGCCCACTGCTTTTCACTTAACTTTTCTCCTTCCCCTGTTGATGCCAAGCAATATACCTCCTTTTTTCCCTTTGATCTGCCATCTGCATTCTTAAAGTCATTTCCTTATGTTATCTTTAGACAATTTTCCTTCTTTTCGCAAGCTTAGCATTTTATAGTATTTACCAAAGTGTTTCTGTTGAGGAGAATGTGTCAGGATTCCATAAAGTGAAAGTCACTGTCATGTCCGACTCTTTGCGACTCCGTGGACTGCATAGTCCATGGAATTCTCCAGGCCAGAATACAGGAGTGGGTAGCCTTTCCCTTCTCCAGGGCATCTTCCCAACGCAGGGATCGAACCCAGGTCTGCCACATTGCAGGGGGATTCTTTACCAGCTGAGCCACCAGGGAAGCCCATAACCTCAGCTTTGTAGTTGAGTCTTGCCATTTGAACAGTAGTTTGAGTGAGTGCCCGGCTCAATGACTAGTCCTGCCCGACTCTTTGCACCCCATGGTCTGTAGCCCTCCAGACTCCGGTGTCCATGGGATTCTCCATGCAAGAATACTGGAGTGGGTTGCCATTTCCTTCTCCAGGGGATCTTCCCGACCCAGGGATTGAACCAGCATCCTTGCATTGGCAGGCATGTTCTTTACCAGTGAAGCAATTGGGAAACCCCACCTTTTCGGCAGAGAAGGATAAAAATCCAATAGAATTCTCTGTTTGGAGAGTTTATACCTGAAGCAACACCTACCAGTTGACGTTCAGGGTTTTGTTTATTGTTTTTTTTTTTTTTTTTTTTTTGGTTTGTTTGTTTTTGGTTTGTTTGCTTTTTCTGCCATCTCCTAATGGTAGATCTCTTGCACATCGTCCTGGCATTCTGATCCTCAAATGCATAAATGCTGTGTATTCTGAGTGCTCCCGTCAAGCAGGCCCAACTCTTTTGCGACCCCGTGAACTGTAGCCCGCCAGGCTCCTCTGTCCATGGGATTCTCCAGGCCAGAATACTGGAGTCATTGCCATTTCCTTCTCCGGGGGATCTTCCCCACCCAGGACTCGAACCCAAGACTCCTGCCTTAGAGGTGGATTCTTTACCACCTGAGTCTCCAGGGAAGCCCAGTTCCTTCCACTACACTTGCTGTTTCTCCCCATGAACATTCATCACCTTCGTCTTTCCTGTCTTAGACTGGCCCCATTTCATGCCTCTGAAACCAAGGAAACGACATCTTATTCTACTCCGTGAAAAATGGCAAACAGTTATCTAAATGTCCCCACGGAGTCTTTCAAAGTCTGCAGTTATCTGTTGTTCTGTGCTGCTTTTACTCCCCGACAAAACATCCACCGTCCTTCTTCATTTCTTCTTTCTTTATCGTAGAGCAAGTTCGGATTGATCCAGATAAGGTGCCTGCCAGCTGAAGGGAGGAATCTCTAAGAATATGTGTAAGAATGAATGAAAGCGCGTTTCGTTTACCAGTTATCCAGCGGGCTTCATCGTGCAGTGGAGTGGTCACAAATCATCACACATTCCTGGGTGTTCCTAACAAATGTACTGGTGGTTATTGTTGTTATTGGGCTCAGCCTCCCAGTCCCTTCCCAGTGGTTGATCCAGTTAACTCTTTTTCAAATTCAGTTTCTAATGAAACATTCACCTCCAGGCAGCTTGGGCCCCTTACCAAGAGAGTCTGCATATTTGTTAACACTCACGCACTCTGTATTTGTTGAGTGTGTGAAGAACTGCAGTGGACTTCTCAGATCTGTTCCGAATTGTCCATTTCTGCAGCGGTTAGTGACTGAGCGTTTCCGTGCACCGACCCTTATTACGCCTTACCTGTTTCTTCCAGTTGGTTTAAAATTGGTTTCGTTTAACGGTACGCTTTGCGAAGTTGGAGTCGGGAGGTTTCTTGAAATAATGTCCAATCAACACCCTGAGATAGGAGTGTGTCTCTCCGTTTTTTACTTTCGTGCAGGAAATGGCAACCCACTCCAGTGTTCTTGCCTGGAGATCCCAGGGACAGAGGAGCCTAGTGGGCTGCCGTCTGTGGGGTCGCACAGAGTCCGACACGACTGAGCGACGTAGCAGCAGCAGCAGTGTGTGTACTCAGTCACTTATGACACTTTTGTGACCCCAGGGACTGTAGCCCAGCAGGTTCCTCGGTCCATGGGATTCTCCAGGCAAGAATACTGGAGTGGTTGCCATGCCCTTCTCCAGGGGATCTTCCTGACTCTGGGATCGAACCTGCATCTCTTACATCTTCTGCATTGGTAGGTGGATTGTTTACCACTGAGCCACTTAGAAAGCCCTGTTTGTCAAGGCGCAGGCACTATTTTTAGGAAGAGGTGAGTAAATATACTAGGAGAGGAGATCCCAATGGTTTACTGATTGATTTTCTGTAATTTTTTTGTTAAGTTCATTTTGTATTGTGGTATACAAATGAGGGATTCAACCATACAAATAGGTGTATCCATTCTCCCCCAAACTCCCCTCCATCTAGGCTGCCACGTGACATTGAGCAGAGTTCCCTGTGCTGTCCAGCAGGTCGTTGCTGGTTCTCCATGTTAAACACAGCAGTGTGTCCATGTCCATCCCAAACTCCCAACTATCCCTTCTCCCATCCATCCCCCTCGTGACCATAAGGTTATTACAGAGTATTGAGTAGAGTTCCTTGTGCTGTCCAGCAGGTCCTTGTTGGTTCTCCATTTTAATACAACAGTGTGTACATGATCATAGACTGATTCCCAGTGTATTATTGCCTCCAGAAAATTCCTCACTAGCCTGAACTCTCTTCAGCGATGGGATTAGGTTTCATCAAAACCTACCAGATGCAGCCTGAGATTTTCCTCTGTGCTGGGTTTGCTAAGATGTTTACATCTTCTCTTTTCTTTTCCTGAGTGTTTTAGTTGGGAAATTTGCGTCCAAGGATGCCTCTGAACACAGCATCAAGAAGGCACTTCTTAAGAGGGTCCTGCAGAAGTTCATGCGAATCTTGAAAGCTGCTTGGGATAACCATGGGAGCAAGAATGGCTTTTCTTGCTGAAGGACCAGCAATTGAATATATTTCAACACTATTAGCCATCTTCTTGTTGACTTTATGGTGATGAACATTTTGAGCAGGACTCAGTCATTCCCTTTTTCTGTAACTGAAAATAAGAAGAATCATGACCCAAATCCATAACCTTGAGGAATTTCCACAAATACCTGAAATTGCATATAATTGCCTAAGAGACCAAATCATCAAGCTCACAGTTGAATATATCTCTGGTTCTCAAATTCACATGCTTTCAAAGCTGGAACCCATTTTGCTTAAATCTGTAAACATCTAGAGAGATATTAAGCTTACATCTAGGCTCAAGGCAAGTGCTTTAGGGATTTACAATACAATGCATTGATTGCCTTAGAGTCCTTTAAGCCTACGGGGATTAAACATTTGTATTAATGAAAATCCCATCCTGGTGTGACCATGCAGTTTTATTTCCTGAGGCAGTGTCTCGCTAATGTAAATATGCAGGAGTATCATGATGGAAGTCAATTAGAAATGATCAGCATGCGTTCAGCAAGACTGGGTCATATTCTCTGATTGCACCATATTGTACGGATTCTCAGTCTTTGTGGACAGTTTCTTGACTAGCTTAAGGATCTCTTAGCGTTAACATGTAGGACTATATCTAAAACACAATGTTGTTTTGTTTTGGTTTCCAAACTCAGTGCCACATTCTTGCCCAAAGAATGGTTTTACTTAATAAACAAGATTCATAAAAATATTGTTGTGATAAACAGTCATAACAGCGATGAACACATCTACCTTTAGTCAAAAGGGTCTCTTTGCGTGTACTTTTTTCCTCCCCATCTCGCTCTTTGAAACAGTTTCTGACATGTGGTTCTTACGTTTCTCTGAACAAGTGTTTTCCTTCATTCACGCAGCTGTTGTTGTCGACTCTTTGTGACACCCGGACAATAGCATGCCAGGCTTCCCTGTCTTCCACTGTATCACGGAACTTGCTCACACTCATGTCCATTGAGTCAGTGATGCCATCCAACCGTCTCATCCTCTGTCGTCCCCTTCTCCTCCTGCCTTCAATCTTTCCCAGCATCAAGGTCTTTTCCAATGAGTCAGCTCTTCACATCAGGTGGACAAAGTATTGGAGCTTCAGCTTCAGCATCAGTCCTTTCAATGAATATTCAGGGTTGATTTCCTCTAGGACTGACTGCTTTGATCTCCTTACAGTCCAACAGACTGTCCTTCTCAATAGTTATTTAGGTATAATTTTCATTTTCTTGATTACACCAGTTGTCCTAGGATGTCATCATTTGCTTATTCTTCTGTGATGCGTAAGTTTATTTGTGGGACCCAAACAAAACCACATTCCCCAGTCTAACCCAGCACGTCGCATAAATACCCTTCATCCTTTGTCAGATGCTGATGCTGTATGTTGTCCACATGCGCTTGGGTCATGGTTTTCACGCTGCTGACTGTGGCACGTTGATCTCTTGGAACAAATTACTTAACTGCTTTCGGATTCCATTGTCTCATCTGTACAGTGGGGGCAAAAATAATTTCTGACGAGTCTTCAGATGGTTACAAAGTAGATGGACCAGCGCCCTGCAGGTTCTAAGCCAACACGGTAATTTGGACAATTGTAGCATCATGATGAAATAACCATTGTCGTGATAGGAAGATGAGCTAGATGAGGGGAATAACGAGTGATCAGGTTTGGTCTGTCACTGGCTTGCTTGTTTTATAGGCCCAGCTATATACTGTAAAACCTGTTGTGTAAATATTCACTAGGTCACCAACTCATTCTCGCATCTCTTAAGGAAGAAATCCTCGTTTGACCTCTGTCAGCTTCTGGACTTACAACAGTATATACAGATGTCAAACTGAAGGAACCAGAACTCCCTGGAGAAGGGGCTGATTCTAGAAATGTGGTGGAAACTGTACCAGACCATCCTGAAGTGTCTGATAGTGCCAGGAAGCGCTTAAAAGTCAATGAAAAATAACCACAGTGATGGGGGTTTGTTGAAGGGGTATAGGGCTTCCCTGGTAGCTCAGCCCGTAACAAACGTGTTTGTAATGCAGGAGGCCCCAGTTTGATTCCTGGGTTGGGAAGGTCCCCTGGAGAAGGGATAGGCTACCCACTCCAGTATTCTTGGGCTTGCCTGGTGACTTTGATAAAAGACTCTCCCTGCAATGCGGGAGACCTGGGTTGGGGATTTCCCCTGGAGGAAGGCATGGCAACCCACTCCAGTATTCTTGCCTGGAGAATCCCCATGGACCGAGGAGCCTGCTGGGCTACAGTCGATGGGGTCGCAAGGAGTCAGACATGATTGAGTGAATAAACATATCACATAAACCAAATAAAGAGTTCTTACTGGCCAAGGCTAGAACAACTTGAGGAACAAAATTAAATACTGTTGTATTAGAATACATACTTACAATCTCATATGGTTGTAAATGACTGAGAAAATAAAAAGGAAGTATGAGTTTTGTATTGCTGCTGGAACAATGACTTACTGGCTTTTAACAACACATATCTAACTTACGGTTTTGGAGGTCAGAAGCACAAACGGTTCTCACTGGGTAAAATCAAGGTGTACACAGGATTGAATCCTTTTGATGGATCGAAGGAAAACCTTCTTTCTTGAATTTTTTTTTAATAGATAGAAGCCACCTACATTCTTTGTCTCAAGGTGCCCTCTTTAATCCGCAAAAAGCAATACAGAATGCAAAACTCCCCTCAGCATAGCATTTTCTAGTCTGTGACTTCTCTCTCTGCCTCTGTCTTTCTTTATAAAGGACTCTTGTGAAGACACTGGGACCCAACTGATAATCCAGGATAATTTCTTTATGTTAACGTCAAGTGATTATAATCCTTAATTGCACCTGCAAATTTAAATCCCTCTTGCCACGCATCGTATCATATTCTCAGATTCTAGGGAGCAGGGCACGGATCTCTTGAGGAAAGTGTGACAAGAGTCTCCCTACCATGGGGGAGAGGAAGCCAAGCTCCTATACAGAAGTAGTCTAGATAATTTTTGAAGATTCCATCTGTTGACTCATTGGAGCCTGCCTCTACTTGAGTTCGGCTCTACCTGCTGTTTTCCATCCAAGCAGTCTAAAATTCAAGGAGGAGAAACCTGCCAACGGAGAAATCTGACAACTGTGACCTTGGCCAGGGGATGGAGGTCCATTTCCACCTTGTAAGTCATGTTGAGAGCACGCGCCCTTGATATGTGACGAGAAGGACATTTCACCCCCGAGCTTCCTCTCCAAAATCGTAATCCCCATCTACTCGTGAAAAATCCAAAAAAAAAGAAAAGGCCAATTGTGGGAAATTCTCCAAAAATGCCTGGTGAGAGCTCTTCAAAACTGTCAAGGTCAGAAGGAAGAGGAAAAGTCTGAGAAGCTGTCACGGCCAAGAGGAGTCTAAGCAGACGTAATGATTAAAATGGAATGCAAGATCCTGTGACCGAAAAAAAAAAAAAAAAAATGATATATGGTAAAAATGAAGGAAACCTAAATCGAGTATGGTCTTTACTTACTTGTAATATTTCACAATTGAATCATTTCTTATAACACATGGACCAGTTCAGATGTTAATAGAGCAACAGGATGTGAGACAGAGAACAACACTGTATACTGTCTTGATGTGTTTTGGGTTGGTTTTTACGTTTGAAACTTTCCTAAAATCTACGTTTATGAAAAAAAGGAGCAACAACAAAAAATGAAGATTCCCAACCTACCCCTCTAATTCCCAAGGATGTTTTGAACATCCCAATGTTTGATATCCATGGAGATGTTTTCAAAGTGTCTTTCAGTTAAAATCCATGTGGGATTTTGCTTTTTTTTTTTTTTTTTCCCTTCTTCTTCTTTAAATCTTCCTGTCAATCTTACCTGCATTGAGTGATCTAGAGAAGAAGTGGATATGATTAGCTTCATGCTAAACATCAAGCATTGTCCTAAAATATACATTTATGAAAAAAAGGAGCAACAACAAAAATTGAAGATACCCAACCTTCCCCTCTAATTCCCAAGGATGCTTTGGACATCCCAATGTTTGATATCCATGCAGATGTTGTCAAAGTGTCTTGCATTTAAAATCCAATGGGATTTTTCTTTTCTTTTTTTTTTCAATCTTGTTGTCAACCTAACCTGCACTGAGTGATCTAGAAAAGAAGTGGATATGATTAGCTTCATGCTAACCAGCAAGCACTGTGTTGGCAGCTCCGGGTTTACTCTTCCTCTTTCAAGGAGTCTTGGTTCCACACGTCTGATTTTTTGCGACCACCTGGACTGTAGCCCACCAGGCTCCTCTGTCCCTGGGATTTCCCAGGTGAGAACACTGGAGTGGTTTGCCATTTCCTTTTGCAGGGGATCTTTCTGACCAAAGGATTGAACCTGCGGCTCCTGCATTGACAGGAGAATTCTTTACCGCTGCCCCACCTGGTTGAGCAGGAAGGATTCTACATGTATTACTGAACCCAAGTGTGGCTGCTGGCTGCTAAACCATTAGAGTTCTGGCTTGTGGGAAGGAAAGTCTGCTTTATTTGGATGATGGCAACTGAGGGTAGGTGAAGCCCTCTCCAAAGGCTGACTCCTCTCAACCTGATAGTCGGGGGCAAGAGCTTTTATAGAAAGTGTACAGGGGGTCCATGCAGAAACAGCACAGTCAACTCTGACTGTCATCTTGAAATTGGTCATTGGTGATCTGATTAGGGTCAGTCCCGTTATTTTAGGTACAGTTAATCTTCACTCCCAGGGTCAGTTTATTCCCATTTACTTGAATCCAGCTCTTTGAATTGCGGCAGCTTATGTCATGACTGGACTTCTCGGGTGGCTCAGCTGGTAATGCATCTGCCTGCAATGTGGGAGACCCGGGTTCGACCCCTTGGTCAGGAAGATCCCCTGGAGAAGAGAATGACTAACCCACTCCAGTACTCTTGCCTGAAAAAATTCCAGGGATGGAGGAGCCTGGTGGGCTACAGTCCATGGGGTTGCAAAGAGTCGGACATGACTGAGCAGCTTCACTTTCTTTCTTTTTATGTCATGACTACAGTCTGGTCGTCATGTAGTTAACTTCTTCACCTGGTGGGGGTTTCAGTATCTATAAGACAGCTCACAGGACATGGCTCAGAATATTATTGATACCTCTTCAGAAGGAACTAAAGGTCCTTGACTTTGCTTAAAGTGAAAGTGAGTGAAAGTTGCTCAGTCGTGTCCAACTCTTTGCAACCCCATGGACATACAGTGCATGGAATTCTCCGGGCCAGATTACTGGAGTGGGTAGCCTTCCTCTCCTCCAGGGGGGTCTTTCAAACCCAGGGATGGAACACAGGTCTCCCGCATGGCAGGCGGATTCTTTACCAGCTGAGCCACCAGGGAAGCCCTGCCTTTGCTTAATGAGGGCATTATTATTATTTGGTCTTTTTAGTGTTCTCCTTTGTTCCTGCATGTTCCCACTTCTCTGATTAAACTTAGGCTTTGGCTAAAGTTTGTCGCAAACAAAAGGCAAGCAGAGGACAAACGGTCCTGCTCCATTTCAGATGCACCTCCTCTCCTTGCAGAATGTGGGGCACATAACGTGACAGAGGGAAATCAGTCCTGAATGTTCATTGGAAGGACTGATGCTGAAGCTCCAGTATTTTGGCCCTGTGATGCAGAGTCGACTCAGTGGAAAACACCAAGATGCTAGGAAAGATAGAAGGCTGGAGGAGAAGGGGATGATAAAGGAAGAGATGGTTCAGTGTCATCACCAACTCAGTGGACATGAATGTGAGCAGACTCCAGGAGGTAGTAACAGACACAGAAGCCTGGCTTACTTCTGCTCATGGGGGAACCAGGTTCAGTTCCTGGGTCAGAAAGATCCCCTGCAGGAAGGCATGGCCATCTATTCCAGTATTCTTGCCTGGAGAATCCCACGGACAGAGAAGCCTAGTGTGCTATGGTCCACAGGGTTGCAAAGAGTTGGACACGACTGAAGCGACTTAGCACAGCCTACGTAGTCACATGTGGGGGTTACTGCTGCATACAGAACTGTTACTTTTCTTTAACGCGAAAACAAAAAGTGGTGATTCTAACAGGTAAAGGAGGCGTGCACTTTTTAAGGAAAAGTATTACATTGCCTTTGGTTCATGAACATCAAGCATGCTGGGTAACAAGATACATTTCTGATCTAAAGTGATATCTTTCGTGGAGGTACATTTGGGGATGTTAGGAGGTGTGTACACATGGCTGAGTCTGTGGGGATATATCTGTGTGTGTGTGAGCGTGAGTGAGAAAGTGTCTCATGCAGACAAATAGTTACAACAAATAGTAACAAACGTTAAGCTGTGCTGCTGTAACAAAGAAGTTGTACGTTTCAGCAGCTTGCAATAGCAGAAGCTTCCTTCTCTTTTATGAAGTCTGTGTCCGTTTCAGGCTGACCAGCTGTTTTCTACACCCTCTTCTTTCCAAGACCGAGGCTTGAAGGGGTAGTTCCCACCCGGGAGGTCCTGGACTGGTGGTGTTTCAGGAAGGGGGACCCCTTTCAGGGCCCACGAGTGGGCTCTTGCCTAACACTCAGAAAATGAGCTGTCCGAGGAGACACAGGTGCTGAAAAAGCAATAGGCTGTAATGGGAAGGGGCCTCCTGGGCGGAGAGCAGGAGGGTCAGGGAGCCCAGGAGGACTGCCCTGCGTCTTGGTTCTTGTGTGGAGTGTGTCAAAAAAAAAAAAAAAACCTATGCAACCTAAAAGTTGAGATAGACGTTTTATCTGATGGCCTTTCTGAGGACTTAAGCTTGGGAGGCAGGCTCTAGGGTTACTCTGATGGAATGGTCCATAGACAGTCAGTGAAGATCCAGGATCTAAAGGATATTTTGCAGCGAAGACCAGGTTGTCAGGATATGAAAATATGACAGCTGCTTAATGAAAACCAGTGACCTCAAATTAATGAATGTAGCATTGTTGTAGTCTTTTTTTTTTTCTATGAATGAAGAGTTGCAAGAATCTGGGCTCTTGGAAATAATTCCTTTGATGTGCACGTCAGCTCTCGGGGGCCAGCATCCTGTTTTTCCCCATCCTGAACCCCCTCAGGGTACCCATAGCTGCTGGCTTGATTTCCTACGGCATCCTTTGTTTATCAGTGAGGCAGGCATCCTTCCTGAGTCACATGTGTTGATCCCTTTACAGCCAATCATGCAGATGTGGGGGTCACAGAAGACTTGTCCTGGGGCAGGGGGTGTTTCCTCCTGTCCTTCCATCTCCCACAGTCTCAATTGCCCCGGCCCCCCTCTAAAACTCCCCCCTCAGAGCAGTCCACTTCCTTTGCTTCTAGAAAGTGAGTCCTCACCCTAGCCTTACTGAAAGCTCAGCCTCTCGGCGCAGTGGAGCCAAATCATGTCTCAGAGCCAGAGTGCTGCACGCAGTGGAAAAGGCTAGCTTTATTGCTTTGCCAATAAAGAGAGACACTCTGGAACTTCTGCCTTGAAAAACTCCATGTCTCAACCCCAGAGGACTTGATTAGGGTTTTGTTTTTTTTTTTTTATAGCAGTAGGGTGAGAGGTGTAGTCTCGGACAAGACTGGGATGTGAGCAGAGCTTGCAGTCCCTTAATCTCATCTGTCTTGAGAATCCTTTGGGCTGCAGATCAAATCAGTGAATCCTGAAGGAAATCAACCCTGGAGATTCATTGGAAGGACTGACGCTGAAGCTGAGGCTCCAGTACTTTGGCCACCTGATGCAAAGAGCCAACTCATTGGAGAAGACCCTGATGCTGGGAAAGACTGAGGGCGGGAGGAGAAGGGGGAGACAAAGTATGAGATGTGTGATAACATCTGGTCAATGGACGTGAGTTTGAGCAAACTCCCGGAGGTGTTGAAGGACAGGGAAGCCATGCCTGCTTCAGCCCATGGGGTTGCAAAGAGTTGGACATGACTTAGGGACTGAACAGCAACAAGAGCTTCAGTCCATTATTGGTTAGAAGATGATAAACTAGTCCTCTGTTGCCTAGTAACTACCTGATCAGTGACACATCTCTGATAGCCAAGAACACATCCATTTCCCCCATTTGTTGCTGCTGTCCAATCGCTCAGTCGTGTCTGACTTTGTGACCCCATGGATTGCAGCACGCCAGGCTTCCCTGTCCTTCAGCATCTCCCGGAGCTTGCTCAAACTCATGTCCATTGAGTCGGGGATGCCATCCAGGTATCTCATCCTCTGTTACTTTCCCATAACCCAGTATATAATAACTTCCTCTGTATGGAAAACAGTGCATTTAGCCTAAGCACTACACTTTTTAAGATACTTACTTAAGATAACATGAATAGATAATACTTAGAATTTTCCCTTGCAAGGGACAGAAAAAAATATATATTTTAATATGTTGTATGATGTTTTGCTCTTTCTGAAGTGAGTCACAAAGAGAAAAACATATATGGTATTTTACTGCATATATCTGGAATCTTAAAAGGTTGGTTTAGGTGATCTTAGTCACAAAGCAGAAATAGAGACACAGGCATAGAGAAAAACATAAAGACACCAAGGGAGGAGGGAGAACGGGGTTGAGTTGGGAGATTGCATTTGATGTATATGCTGTTGATACTCTGTGTAAAACAGGTAACTAATGAGAACCTACCACACAGCACAGAGAACTCTGTCACTGCTCTGAGATGACCTAAATGGGAAAGAAATCCAAAAGAGATGGGAGATATATATATATATATTTATCTGATATATATATAAATATATATATATATTTATCTGATTCACTTTGCTGTACAGCAGACACTAACACAATATTATAAACAACTATACTACAATAAAAAATTTTTTTGAAATAAATAAAAAGCAAAAAATGTAGTACCCTATGTAAGATTAAATGAAAATAGTTTTATTCATAAAAAATTAATGTGAGCTGATGACTCACATTAATGTTAATGTATTAACATTTCTAATACAGTATATCACATTAAAAGCGATAGTTCAATGGTTTTTGCGGGTTCTGTCAAGTAGATCTTACATAGATAATGTGATTTCATAGCACCATTTGGTGACTTTATAGGGTGATTTGCATCATTGATGGTAATGTATCATCATGTATATTTAAAAAAAAAAAACACATGTAAAATTACTTTCCTGTGTCCAAATTGTAACTGCAGCATCTACAGGTTTTCCATATTCTTGTATTTTCCCATTGACTCTGGTTGGTCTATGTGTTCCATACACTGTACAAAGAGTTTCTATCACATTTATGACATAAAGGACCTCCGTGGTGGCTGTCATGATAAAGAATCTGCCTGCAATGTAGGACACCTGGGTCTGGAATATCCCCTGGAGAAGGGAATGGCTACCCACTCCAGTGTTCTTGCCTGGAGAATTCCATGGACAGAGGAGCCTGGCAGGTTACCATCCATAGCTTCGTAAAGAATTGTACAGGATGGAGCAACTGTAAGTTTCACTGTTTAAAATAGTTTGACTTTGAAGATGATGTAGATATACTACTAAAAGGGAAGATCAGAAGAACAGGTGTAAAAAAAAAAAAAAAAAGACATCCTTCAGGAGTAGGGACTGAGATATTTCATTTTTAAAATCGCATTGAAATTTTAATGAAGGAATGGCTATACATTTGTTTGAAGTTATTTAAATATTCCCTTTCATATTTAGAGCCATCTCCCCACGAGGTTTGCTGGAGATGCTAATTATTAGATGTAAAGGAATAAGATTCTGGCCTTCTGGGGACCGAGAGAAAACTCATGGCCCGTCTGGACCTTGAAACACCTTTTCAGTAGCTATGAAATATGTGTATTCAGGACTAAATTACAGCAGACTCTTTTCCTGTGTCCTCTAATCCCTGTATTGACATAGTTCATGAATGTAAGTAAATGAGATACTCAAGAGAACTCGGTTGGTTTTTTAGGCCATTTAATTAGTTATATTTGAGAGAACAAATATTGCAGCAGCTTACCGACAAAGAACAAAAGGGTGGGAATTTAAATATACAACATTACAGGCGACATCTAATTATGTTTCTGGGTCAGACTGCTGTATCAAATTAATTTAAAATTGTGGTGTGGCAAATAATTTCCATCAGAATCTCAGCAGGTGTTTCTTGCTTCTATTGACAAGCTCATTCGAACATCTCGTCTGTACGCAGAAAAACCAAACTGTGTTGAAAAATCAAGGGAAGGTTGGAAGACTTGTCTTTCCCTATTTCCAAACATACTGTAAAGCTCAGACAGTAAGGTACTCACGTGTGCAGAAATATAGAAGGAGATATAATTAGAGTCCAGGAATAAGCCCTTGCATTCATAGGCAGTTGAGTCGTAAAAATAGTGTCACAACACTTCATTGAGGAGAGTGTGTTTAATTAATCATTGGTGCTGAGACAACTGGATAAGAGATGCATTTCAAACCTCTCCTCATAGCATGTGCCAACATTCACCGAAAATAAATGAAAAGTGGACGTCACAGGAAAACTTCAAACATCTAGGAAAAAAATGTAAAATCTTCCAGGTTTTCTGTTAGGCAAGGATTTCTTAGATATGATATAAAAAGCACAAGCTTTTTAAAAAAAATCGATAAGTTAGACTTTCTTGAAATTTAAAACTTTTCACTTTGACAGAAGCTGATGCGATTTTATTTTATTCTGGGAGTTGGCACTGATAGCTTAAGGGTGAACGGTGTGGGATTTGTGATCTCCAAAGAAGATTTCAGGACCGGGGACCAGGCTTATCCCTCAAGAACTTTTGTGTGGCAGAGTTTTATTGAAGTATGAAAACGGACAGAGAAAGCTTCTGAGAGAGACATCAGAAAGGGGAGGGAGAGTGCCCCGCCTAGCTAGTCTCAGCAAGGGAGCTGTATACTTTTGTCACAGTTAATCAAAAGAATGTCTCAAGGTTGTAAAGGTCTTAGCAGACCCACTCCTGTAATTTACATTGGAAGATGACAGGATTAGCCAGAAGGTTTTCAAGAAGGAGGAGAAACTGTCCTCAAGCCGGATACATTGTTGTTATATAACCCTTAGTACAGAGTTTAAACTGAGTTGTTGGTTCTTTACTCATCAGTTCTGGGCTTAAAGGAAAAAAAAAAAAAAAAAAAACGTTTTATCTGACTAAGACTAAGGAATGCAGAGAGGAAAAAAAAAAAAAAACCAAGGCATTTGTCCATTCCTTCTCCTTGAGAATTCGAGACACCTGTCTCTTTTTTTGAGAGCCCCAGACCCCTCTCTCCTGCTTGGAGACCCCGGGCGTCTTATCAGCTTGCCTAGGAATTGACTCTCTGAGCACCATGCCATGCGTCTGTTCTGCCCAGTCTGGTTGTTAGTGGTCCTTCTTCCGAGGCCTTTCCTTAAGGATGCTCGCTGAGCTGACTCTTCAGTCTTGCCACCGCCTGCAGTCTTTTCCATCAGCTGTTATGCGCCACGCGGGTCTCTGCGCTGCAGTGCTGTGCTTTTGCACGTGCTTCAGTTTTCCGTCAACTTGGCATGTGTCATCCGTGCCCGTGACTCTTGCACGTTGGACAGGGAAGAGAGATGCCGGGTAGTCACCCAGATCTGCCTCTAATGGGGCTTTGGCCCATCCCATCGAGCCCTTGACCGGTGATTAGCACTGCCTTCAACCTGGGTTTCCAATGCCTTTCGTCCTCCTACATTTCAAGTGATACCTGAGGGCTTTCCTTGGTGTCCCGGTTGTAAAGAATCCATCTGCCACTGCAGGACACCCAGCTTCGATACCTCACACGCCTCTGAGCACCTGAGCCCGTGTGACGCCACCACTGCACCCACGCCCAAAAGCCTGTGCTGTTCTACAAGAGAAACCCGCGCACTTGAGCGCATGCAAAAAGCTCCAAAAGCCAGCACCAAAACCAAGACCCAGATCAGCCCAAAGTAAAAATAAATATGTACTTAAAAAAAGACACCTTTGATTAAACCCAAAGAGAAGCAGCAGACCAGGAGGAAAGATTTGCACGTTATCTGCAGTAAAAGAGCTGTCTCTACAAAATATAAAGGACTCTTTCTTACAAGAATGATGAGCCAAGAAACCAGTTTTTAAAATGGGCAAAATATTTGCATCGATCAGCTGGTAAATAATCCGCCTGCAATGTGGGAGACCTGGGTTCGATCCCTGGGTCAGGAAGAAGCCCTGGAGAAGGGATAGGCAACCCACTCCAGTATTCTGGCCTGGAGAATCCCATGGACTGTATAGTCCATGGGGTTGCAGAGAGTCGGACATGACTGAGCGACTTACACTTTCACTTTGCACTTTTACCCACTGAAAAAGATTGTACAGGAGAAGCTACTTGATAAGATTAAGTCATTATCTAAATTCAAATTAAGGCCGCAGTGAGGTACCGCCTCACCCCCACTAGGATGCTGACAATAGAACAGATAATAGCACATCTTCGGTAAGAAGTGGAGGAATTGGAACTCACATACACTGCTGATGGGAATATACTGTGATTCAATATACTTTTTAGACTATTAAACAGGAATGAGTCCTGAGAAGTAGCACTTCCACT
The DNA here is from genome assembly GCF_002263795.3 of Bos taurus. NCBI lineage: Eukaryota > Metazoa > Chordata > Mammalia > Artiodactyla > Bovidae > Bos > Bos taurus. The sequence goes on along the minus strand of NC_082638.1, from coordinate 3,577,857 downwards.
CCTCCATATCCACTTAAGAAAAATTAAAATATGCACCCATAAAAATATTGAATGTAAATGGTTCATGGGCTTCCCTTGTAGCTTAGGGGGAGGAAAAAAAAAATGCCTGAACTGCAGGAGACCGCCTGGTAATCTAAGAGGTGCAGCTTCGATCCCTGCGTTGGGAAGATGCTCTATAGCAGGAAATGGCAGCCCGCTCCAGTATTCTTTCCTGGGGAATCCCATGGACAGAGGAGTCTGGCGGGCTACAGTCCATGGTATTGCAAAGTGTTGGACATGACTTAGCGACTGAACCAGCAACTGTTCATAGCAAGACAGAAAGGAATACATATTCTGTGAATATAGTTATAGGAGACGCACCAAAATGGCAAGCCTACGCTTGTCATTAGTTGACTAAGAGAGATTGATGTTAGAAATATTGAATGCCTGCAGTGGGCAGAAGCAATCATTTTAGGGGCATGGAAATGTTCTCAAATCAGGTTACGCTGTGAGTAATATGGTACTGTTCAGTAGCTCAGTTGTGTCCGATTTATTGTGACATCTTGGACTGTAGCCCGCTGGGCTTCTCTGTCCATGAGATTTCCCAGGCAACAATCCTGGAGTGCCTTGCCATTTCCTCCTGCAGAAGATCTTCCCGACCCAGGGATCGAACCCACGTCTCCTGCATTGGCAGGTGGATTCTTTACCACGAGCGCCACCTGGGAATCCAAGGTTACGTTGCTTGTTGAACAACTCCACATATATGTACACACAGGCACACAGACACAAATCCTTCAATTTCACACCTTGGTGAGTTGATTTTGTGATTGAAAATTATCCCTCTCTAGAGCTCTTACAGATCATACTTGTGTGATCAAAGAAATTTGCTGAAGCCTTGAAGACACTGCCTTTGTATTGGCACTTAATCAGTGATATAACTAGGCTGTGTGACTTCTAAAAACATCGCAAATCTTCCAAGCATTTTCCTGCACCCTTGTGGAGTGGGTAGGGATAGTTTCCTTCAATACTGCCTCTCATCCTTCCCCAGGGAAGAATTCCAGATTCCTGCAATTCCATGGACTGACGGTGAGCCTGAAGACACTGAGAAGTGGAGCTTGAGAAAGAACTCTGGCATTTAACTCAGCCCAGACCTTGCAGAGTGGCCTCTGTTTGGGTTTCAGCCAGGCCAGCGGTCGTGTTCCTGAGATTTCAGCTGTGGCTGGAAAGACAAAGGAGTCTTAAGAAGAAGAAAATCCAGAAGAAGGCAGGGCTATAAGGGCAGACTCATGGGAAAGGCAGAGTGCAGGTGTGGGGTCCAAGGTACAGACCTTTGTCACTGCCTACCGAGCGGGAAAGGCTGTGGTCCAGGGAGATAGTCACATTTCACGACGAACATATTTTCTGGGAAGGAATTTGCACCATCAGATAACACTTTCAGTCCCTTAATCCATTCCACGTCTCTTGAAAGTGAAAGTTGCTCAGTCGTGTCCGACTCTTTGCGACCCCATGGACTGTACAGTCTGTGGAATTCTCCAGGCCAGAATACTGGAGTGGGTGGCCTTTCCCTTCTCCAGGGGATCTTCCCAACCCAGGGAATCGAACCCAGGTCTCCCGCATTGCAGGAGGATTCTTTACCACCTGAGACACCAGGGAAGCCCACACCTTTTTCTTTCCAGTGTCTTTTCTTCTTCAATGAAAGAGGTGACCTGTTTTTTTAAAAACTTAGAAAATCTTCAAAAAGCTGAAATTTTGATCAGAAATGCAGAGGAATTTATTTCTAGCCTCCACATAGACTATGTCTGTAAGAAAGGCATTTCTTAGACTTCTCTGGTGGTTCAGGCATTAGGACTCTGTTCTTCCACTGCAGGGGACACAGGTTCCGTCTCAGGTTCTGTAAGGTGCGTGGTGCAGTCAAGAAAGCAAGGTATTTCTTACACTATTCTTAACGACATGTAGCCATAAATTCAGCCCGTGAGATAGCTTGGAAGTAGGTTTTATACTGATAAACTATGAACTGAACAGTGCAGAAAACAATGGCGCTTATTTGAAGAAGGTTGTTTCTTTAAGTTTGTTTTAAGATCTTTCGTTGCAGTGGAATTCTTGGGCATGAATTGACTTCCGTGTTAAGCTGATGGCTATAACAGGTTGAATCGTCAGGGTCATCACTTCAGTCCTTCAGTCGTGTCCCGACTTTTTGCTATCACATATATTGCAGCACGCCAGGCCTCCCTGTCCATCACCATCTCCTGGAGTTTGCTCAAACTCCTGTCCATCAAGTCGGTGATGCCACCCAACCCTCTCATCCTCCGTTGTCCCCTTCTCCTCCTGACTTCAATCTTTCCCAGCATCAGAGTCTTTTCAAATGAATCCGTTCTTCTCATCAAGTGGCCAAAGGATTGGAGTTTCGGCTTCAGAATCAGGCCTTCCAATGAATATTCAGGACCGCTTTCCAAGCTCTCCTCAGAGACTTTTATGTGGGTAGCTTGAGATTGTCTACAGTGGGGAATATTTAAATCTTAAAAAATCTACCAGCAGAGGGAATCAGGTTTTCAGCTTCCCTCCCAGTTCTGCTTGGTTAATCCATGTGATTCTTCCAATACGCAACCCTTGTTGAGGGATGAAAACAGCAACTTCGGATCTTGATTTCAAAACATGATGCTGTCCCCTGAGTTTGTAACAACTGTAGTTGCTTTTTAAGATACAAGTCTTGTGGGTGACAGGGACGAGGTTTATCCAGGAAGGAATGTAAAGGGAAAGTGTTACTGCCTCTGTAGTATCCAAGTCTTGGCGACCCCATGGGCTGTATAGCCCACCAGCCTCCTCTGTCCGTGGGATTCTCCAGTCTGAGACACTGGAGTGGGTTGCTATTCCCTTCTCCCAGGGGATCTTCCCGACCCAGGGATCAAACCCGGGTCTCCCACACTGTGGGCAGATTCTTGACCCTCTGAGCCACCAGGGAAGCCAGGAAGGAAAGTAAAGACCATTTTTTTCCCTGTTGGCCACCACCACTCAGGTTTTCCAGAACTAGCATATACATCCTAGTGGGCCAGATCTGTCTGTAAAAAGAAGGCAGTTGAGCGAATGGAATAATTCAGTGATATTTAATGTTTTCGCTTCTTGTATCTTAAAGATATAGAAACCCAAATGGCAGACTGCATACAGAGAGCCTTGTTTGGGGTTTTTTTGTTTGTTTTTGAGGGTTTTTTGGTGGCATTAAGGGAACCTCTCTGTTCATTTTGCTGACAAGGAAATTTCAAGGTGGTTTATGTTTCATGTCATCCAGGTAGGTGACTTTATTTATTTATTCTTTTTTTTTAAACAACAATAACCTTAAAGCAATATTTAATAAGTATTCGAAACAGAAAAACATGATTTGTAGTGTTTTATCTTGATTTCAGAAACACTTGTTGAGGGTGTTAGCTTACAGTAGACCAAAGGAATCAATTCTGTGCAGTCTTCTCTTCTAGTTGTAGTTTCTTTTAGAAACTTAGAATTGTTTCTTTTCAGCTCCTAGTGACAACTGAGCATTCGTGATTTAAATAAATTGTACTGACTGTCTGATGTTTATCAGGAATGGTATGCTTTTAAGTTCTTATGCATGAAACGAATGTCAATTTTAAGATATTTTGAATCATCTTTCATGTTTATTATAGTTTAACATGTTTCTTCTTAATGTATAGAATTTCCTAAGCAAAGTGTATCAGTGACATTTCAAAAATGTATCTACATTATTACTTGTTAAAATTAGAGGAATATTTCATATGCATTTCTTTTTAAAATTTGGGAAACCCTTTAAAAATAATTTGATTTCCTTTTTATTTTTTTACAACTCACATTCCCCCCCCCCTTTTTTTTTTTTTTTGCAGTAGTATTATTTTAACCCTGAAACTGCATTTTCACTGGGTATCAATTTTTTTTTTCGCAAGTAACATTTTGAATTTGTTCTTCTTGACATATTTATGTTTATATGCATTTTGCATCTCCCTATTTCATGTTTTTGAAATCAGATGTAACAGATTTCAGCTTTTTGTATAACGTTTTTTTTCTTTGACTGCGTAGTATCTTTCTTCTGAATTTTTTTGCAAACCTGTTGTTTTTGAATTCTCTTTTTTTTTTTCCCTTTATTTTCCTTCTCAATATGACCCCAGGAGCCAAGTCAAAGAAAAACGCTGATGGTATAACGAGTAATGACGGTGGTGAAGATGAAGGTATTTTTTGTTTTTTACAAAGCTCGATCTTGATGCATGATTTTATATCTTTTTTTTTCTTTTTTCCATTTCAACCTGTTTTTCCTCCCCTTATCTGAAGAGAGTACACTTCTGTGTGCTTATTTATTTTCTTCTTGTTTGGGGATTACTGTCATTTTTAACCACAATGGCCATGTAACCCCCCTGGGAGAATGTAGATACGTGTTTCTCAATATGAAGTGAGTAAGAAAATGCCATTTACAAGGAAACTCACTGTTTTCTTTTTCCTAAGTTTTTTTTTTTTTGGCTTGATCACAAGAAGAGAAAGTAAGATTTTAAGGCATGCATGTACGCGTTCTTTTCTTTCTTCCAAATGTTCTTTTGTAATTTCGTGTTGTATTTTTGAGCTTTGGTCTTGCTGGTTTCTTCTGTGGACACCAAGACAGCTCAGTACAACTTTTTTTTTTTGGTGGGGGGGGCGGCTGGCGTTTCCATCTTTCTTTGTTTTTACGATTGTTTCTCCCAAATGTACTGATTCCAAAATAGGGTTTTCAAAGCATCTTCTCAGTAACACACACGAAAAAGTGTCTTGAGGACAATTGGTTGTTTCTCTCTGAAACGCATTTTGGAAGCTTTAAAGGAAAAATAAAAATAAAAAGTAGGGGGTATAGCAAAGAATTGAAAAAGGCTGAAAAGCTAGGTCTTTGCATCTCTGTTTTCACACCATGGCTGCTTTCAGAACTTTTTTTTTCCCCCTCCTAAAAATGTTTAGTTGCTATGGAGAGTTTCTTTCTGAAGGCTCTCAAACTGTTGGACAGATTACCCACTGGAAGTAGAGTGATGTTTTTTTAAAGACGGAAGATAACGCAGCATGTAAACCATCATTAGCAAGTGGTTATCTTCTTCCTTCAGTGGAACAAATGGTTTCGAAGGAAAGAAACAGCTTAAAATGAGCCTTTGCAGGCTCGGGCAGGTCGGGTCTGCCTCTGTGTGCTCAGTCGCGCAGTCGTGTCCGACTCATGGCAACCCCACGGACTGTAGCCCACCAGGCTCTTCTGCCCATGCGATTTCCCAGGCAAGAATACTGGAGCGGGCTCCCAGTTCCTTCTCCAGGGGACCTTCCCAACCCAGGGATGCAACCTCGTGTATTCCATTGGCAGGCGGATTCTTTCTGCCCTGAACCATCAGGAAAGCCCGAGGCAGACTGGCATGGATTTCTGACTATTTAAGTTAAAGGGACGAGCGCCCTTGATGGACGTGTGGTTCTCTGGCTAAAAGACAATTTAAAGTGGACCAGAGACCCGTCCTTGCTGGGAAGCAAAAGTTCCCTCAAAAAAAGTTCGCCTTTTTATCACTTGCTTGGTTTTCCCACACTCATAGATTTCTTTCATAAATCAGCAGGTCTCTGACAAAAGCTCTGCCAGGGTTGCCTCCTCACCCGCTATTCTCTCAATATGACTATTATTTAATGTTTTGTAGACCCGCATTCAGAACGTTCCCCTTGCTTTCAGTATTCACCGTAGAAGTTTCTTCTGATGTCTCTGGACCACGACAGCTGCCCTGAGTCATCAGCTACCCTGTCCTTGTCAGGCCGCAGACCACCTATAATTTCATCCTTATATAACCAACTACAGGTGTAATTTGCATCTTGCACCCTTGTATGCTTTTAGCGTCTTATTCCTTTTTTTATCACTGGCATCTGTTTTCACAATCCCACCAGCTACCTGTTATATTAAAATGCTTTCTCCTTTTAAATACCAAGAAACTGTTATTTTTTCTTTTCCCCCTAACATTGAATAAATATGACATCTGATTATTTCTTCCCTGAGCTCACAAGAACCTTCTTCTGTGTGTCTCAGAAGGTAATAGCTGTTAACCTAACTTTTTTTTTTTTTCTCCCGAGGGAACCCCTTAAAACAGTCCAAAAAATGTCAACTTCTTTCTTTCCTGTAATGCAACCAAGAAGGGTAACATAAATAAGAACTCAAGCAGTAAATCAGTGTCCAGAGACACTAGAGGATGGTGTAAAACAGCACACTTTATTCGGACGATGGTTGATTAAAGAGTTCCACAAAGCACATGATGAGTAAGGGCCTCTGAGGAGGCTGCGTGGTGAAGAATATGCCTGCCAGCACAGGAGGTGAAGGTTCATTCCCTGGGTTGGGAAGGTTCCCTGGAGAAGGGCATGACACCCCACTCCAGTATCCTTGCCTGGAGAATCCCATGGACAGAGGAGCCTGGCAGGCTATGGTCCATGGGGTCCCAGAGAGTCAGATGCGACTGAGCGACTGGTGAGTGAAAGATTCAAAAAGGATTTTTTACTTCTTCCTTAAATTTTACATGAGAAAATTGCGCTCTTCTGCTGTGGGTTAAGTATCTACAGACAGATGGGTGGCTTGACACTTTCCTGTACTTTCCTGTACACTTTCCTGTACTTGACTGTGACCACAAGGTTCTATGGCCTCCGGGAGGGTGTCTGGTAGCAACCAGGAGCCTGTTTACAGATGGTGCTCGTAATTCATTTTATGAGCAGCCTCCATCCACATGTTGGTTTATTTCCTTAAAACTCTTTCTTGATCATTCAAACATGTCTCCATCAATTAAGCAAAAAAAAAAAGTTTTTAAGGAAAAAAAAAAAAGTAAATATAAGTACGGATACGTTTGCTTTTTTCTTGATAACACATATCCATCACTCGCTCAGTCATGTCCGACTCTCTGTGACCCCATGGACGGTAGCCCTCCAGGCTCCTCCATCCATGGGATTCTCCAGGCAAGAATACTGGAGTAGGTTGCTATTTGGTAACATGCAGGTATTTAAATGACACACATGTATATGTTTATACATACAGAAATTCCCAGAAGGAATTACAATGGAGGTCACGATTCTTAAACACTACATATAAGCTCAAGGGACATTGAACACCAAAGACGTTATTTGATCACAGCTTTTGAGAAAGCAGACAACTGCTGGCCAGATTTCTCTTGTCACAGACCATTGTAAAGTAGGATTTTCACATCAGTGTCAAAGTCATGGTGACTAAGGATACTCTGGTTTCAAATCACACTGGGAGTTTTTATTCCATGTGGAATTGAGCAGGATTGCAACCTTTTCATCTTGAGGTTGCAGGCTTGTGCCGTCTTTATTTCAGTTCACATCTCTTTCACTTTTTTTTCTCTTTCTGTCACTTCAGTTGGCATATCGTTGCAAACAGTCATTTAGAGAAAAGACACTTGCTTGGGCACCTTCCTTTGCTTTTCCACCCTTCTGTTCTGTTGATCATTTTTAACCATTGTTTTCTTCTTGCAATAGTGTATCGAGAGCTTGGGGTTTCACTACTAGCATTATGTTCTCATCGTTAAGTCGAAAGTGGATCTTGAAGCTCAAATGTTTGACTGAAGAAGGCAGTTACAGTAAAAATTGATAATTTTGAAGTTGACTTTGCACTAACTTAGATAATTAAAATATATGCTTTAGTAGATACTATGTATGTGTGTTAGTTGCTGAGTCGTGTCCGACTCTTTGTGACTCCATGGACTGTAGCCCACCAGGCTCCTGTGTCCATGGGATTCTCCAGGCAGGAACACTGGCGTGAGTTGCATGCCCTTCTCCAGGGGATCTTGACATCCCAGGGATGAAACCCGGGTCTCCTGCATTGCAAACAAATTCTGTACCACTAATAGAAGCCATGGGCTTCTTCAGTGCATGTCTCCTTCTGGGGTTTGATTACTACGTAGGGAAGAAGTGATTCATTCATCTCAGTGGTTAAATCTGTAGTGTGATAGGTACATATGGAAGCATACCCATACATACAAGTTCATTCCAACGTCTGCATCATTTCTATGAGTAGAAAATGTAGCAGCATCGACTATTATCCTTAACCATCTTAACTGTTGTTTTAGTTGCTCAGTCTTGTCCGACTCTTTGCGATGCTAGGCTTCCCTGTCCTTCCGCACCTCCCAGAGTTTGCTCAGACTCATGTCCGTCGAGTCCATGATGCCATCTGACCATCTGAACTGAGGTATTCCTAATTCAAGAAAGGGCCACGCGATGGATTCCCATCCCAACTAGGGAAAGTCACTCACGTCTTTTGGCCGAGTCTCGGTTAATCAGTGTGATTTTTTTTTTCCCCTTACTTGGCTCTTTCTTGCAGACATCCATGATCAGAACAGCAAGAAGCCGGTGATGGTGTACATCCACGGCGGGTCCTACATGGAGGGCACGGGCAACATGATCGACGGCAGCATCCTGGCCAGCTACGGCAACGTCATCGTCATCACGATTAACTACCGGCTGGGGATCCTAGGTGAGTGAGCGCCTGCTGACCACGCGTGAGTTCTGCTTCTTGTTCTGTGGGGGTTCCTTGCTTCCACGAATGTTACTGCAGTTCCTAGGAATCTCTGCTAGAAACCTCACTTAATGCTCCAAGAGGCATCTGTTCCATCACTTTCACGGCGCACCGTCGGTCGGTCCGTCGGTTTTCTTTTTTATCACGCTAAAGATGCATCTGTTGCGTAACTTTCACATTTCCTTTTTGGTTCGTTTCTGTTACTTTTCATATTTTCATCCAGAGACTTCATTCCCTTGGACTGTCCTCAACCGTGAGAAAATTTTGCTTCTTGTTTTGTGGGCTTCGTTGCTTCCACGCATGTTACTCCAACGCCTAGGAATTTTCTGCTACAAACCTCACTTCATGCTACAAGCTACATTCCTTCCCTGACTTTCAGGTAGCACCATCCATTTTCTTTTTTGTTTCATTTTCACATTTTAATCCAATGGTTTCTTTTCCTTGAACCCTCCTCCAACAGATTCAGCCTCCTGGGTCATCGAATGAACTTGGGATGTTATGGAAAGTACTTTTCTTTCTCTGGGCTTGGCTGACATAAGCCTGTTGCGTGAACACAGTTGGGTGCTGTCTGATAAAGCGTTAGGTAACAGGTTATAACTCGATACAGTGGACAATGGGCCATATACATGCGCTTTTGTGGTTTTGTGGCTGTGTTGATCATGAGTTGGAAACGCTTTTACTTACTCTCTAGGATATTGTGTATCTAGTGGATCTTGAAGACGAGAGGCGGTAGGTGGTCACATGACTTGCATTCTCGTGTGATGAAATACTCTTATTTGAATTTTGCAACTTGCTGATATTTCATTTTGTGTAAATTTTACAATTGACTATGAGAAGACCTTGGCTAAGAGCGTAGGAATTCAAGAGCAGCAATCTGTTGTTTTGGTATTCTATTCATTTTCACGAACAGTATGGTTGCAAAAAAAATAGCATTTTGATGGCAATGTTTTGAGGCTTATCTGCTGTGGTTTTTCCTGCTCTTGGTCAGTTCATGAAGAATATGCATGGTCTATGTAAGCGCATTTATTTTCTAGGCAAAAATGCACTGAGGGGGCTTCCCTGGTGATCTAGTGGTTGAGACTCTGAGCTTCCACTGCAGGGGGTACGTGTTTAATCCATGGTCAGGGAACTAAGATTCTGCAAGCCTAGTAGCAAGGCAGAGGGAAAAACGATGCATTGAGATGGTGCAGAAAATTGAATTTGTAACAGTGTGGCTGTGAGAAAGAGATCTGTGTGTTATAGGATGTTTATGGTAAAAAAAAAAAAAAATCTGGACTCAAGGAATTGCGTCAAACAAGAAAACATTGAAAATGTTTTCTCCAGATACACAGGTATCAACAAAAATATTTTATTTTCAACTTGATGTTTGAATTTTGTTGTGAGCATTTCGTTTCATTCACCAGTAAAACACTGACGTATAGAAGACCCCAGGGAAGTGGGACAGTTGTTGAAGTGACTTTCTAATTGAAACATGCAAGATGTCTGCACACTTGTACCTTTGGGAACAGCCATAGAGTACTTGAAATTTCAGGTTTTCAAAAGGGAAACAGTGACAGACATTACTTATTTATCTTATTGTCTTGGACTCCAAAATCTCTGCAGATGGTGACTGCAGCCATGAAATTAAAAGACACATGCTCTTTGGAAGAAAAACTGACCAACCTAGTCAGCATATTAAAAAGCAGAGACATTACTTTGCTGACAAAGGTCCGTGTAGTCAAAGCTATTTAGATTTTTCCAATAGTCAGGTATGGATGTGAGAGTTGGACCATAAAGAAGGCTGGGCACCGAAGGATTGATGCTTTTGAACTGTGGTGTTGGAGAAGACTCTTGAGAGTCCCTTGGACTGCAGGGAGATGCAACCAGTCCATCCTAAAGGAGATCAGTCCTGAATATTCATTGGAAGGACTGATGCTGAAGCTGAAACTCCAATCCTTTGGCCAGCTGATGCGAAGAACTGACTCATTGGCAAAGACCGAGGGCGGGAGGAGAAGGGGGCGACAGAGGAGGAGATGGTAGACAGCATCACTCAGCGTCTAGAGCCTTCTCGTTTCGTGATTTTTATTTCCTTTTCTTTTCTCACGCTGGTGCTCGGAGCCAAATCTTTGTCATTTCCGTTCGTTTCGAAGACTGTGGATCGCATGCCCCTCTGACTATTTTCTTGTTTGTTTGCTTCAGAATCCTCTGGGGAGTTGCTTTGGCTACTGGTGTTTGAGACAGGAAGTGGTGTTCCGTGATCCCTCACAAAAGGTCCATTCTCAGGACGAGGTGGGCAGAGGAAGCCAGGGACCACCGCGTGACCCCTGGCAGCGCTTTCAAAGAGCGCAGTGTGGGGGTCTGTATGGAGCATCACCAGCTCCCGTTGGCGCTTTCTGATCGGGGCCGTGGTTTTGGGCAAGCTCTCGCTTTGCAGAAATAGCAAAACATTGTCTCGCCTGAACGCCGTGGCGCTGATGCGACTTAAAAGGTTAGATTTCAAGAGAAATCGACGCCTGTCCCCTCTCTAACGCCCAGCTGGTATTAAGCGGCTTTACACGTGATCTCTTATCTGTTTGGCCCGTTTTTTGAATCTGGAACAATTCTGTGGGAATTACACACACCTTCTTTTCTTTTTCTTCCTTTTTTTTTAAAAAGAAAGGAAAAAAGCTTCCGATTTAACTTTCCTCATCTGAACCGTTTTAAGTTTACCTTCTGTTGCTGAGAGTTAGAAGAAACAAATCTTGGGGAGGGCAGCACAGAAGCTGCAAGAGTCACGGCGAGGAAATGAAAGAAGCAATTTAGCATCCCCGAGACAGTCTATTTACATTCCGCGAATGAGTTCGTGTGAAGCCCAACACCACAGACCCCCTTTTATCTGAAGGTGTGAACGTGTGCCAACTTGGCCAACTGCACAGGGCAATAGATTTCGTTCAAGCGTGACTCGGTCAATCTTTCTCAGACATCTTGCGTGGACTGCTGTCCTCTTGCAAACCAGGAGGTGGTCGTTTAACTTCTTTGCTTGCAGGGAAAATTGCTATTATCGTTGTGTGAAAATATTTCAAACTGTTGGCATGCAGATATTTATTTTTTTTAATGAGTCAATGAAATGGCACAGCATCCGCTGTGACGATCATCTGTATTAGAGCTTTTCATAGGAGTAGACATTTATTTTACCAAAACATAGAAATCATCTTTTTTCTTCAAAAAGTTGTACATGCCGAAATGCTGTTTTTCTGCCTAAGGAATGGAAAAGCATTGTTTGAGATGATTACTGCTTTTTTAAATTTTTTACAGAGTAACAAATTCTGTTTTCCTACCCTCAAAGAGAAGTTTTGAAAAATGAATGATGGTCAGAAAGAAAACAGGACACTGGCATGGAATAAAAATGCAGTGGGACCTTCTCTCCACTTGCTGTCTGTCCTGTTACATTGAGAAGAGTCAGCTAACATTTCCTGAATCTCTGTAAAAGGTGGTTCTGTTCTGTCCCTTGCGAGGTGATTGTGCACACCACTTGACCGTCCAGTGGCTTTGTGCTTGCGAGGTTTGATAGCCCAGGACTTGCTGCTGTTGCTCAGCTGCTCAGCTGACTCTCTGCCACCCCATGGACTGCAGCACGCCAGGCTTCCTTGTCCTTCACCATCTCTCGGAATTTGGTCAAACTCGTGTCCACTGAGTCAGTGATGGTACTGACCATTAAGCCCAGTTACGGAAAAATTTCCAGTGTTATTAATAGCCTTGGACATCTTATTAACGTCACTGTTGAGTCACTGGGAGGCGGGGAAAAAGTAGCCAAAAATGTAATGTTGTAGTATCTATCCAATACCACCTAAATTTCCATTTATCATTCTTTCGAAAAACAAGGATAAAGCACTTGTAATAGGAGGTCAATGAGATTATCCCCACATTTGCTTTTCAGACAAGGAATATTTTCTTTCATCAGGACTGCCTAACGAAAACCTTGGTTAGCTAGTGAGCACCTAATTTATTGTCTAATCTAGGACTCTTTGGGAAATGTTAATATTGCTGCTGGGCTTTCAGTGTGGTTTTGTATTCCTGAGAGCGGGTCCTTGATTGCTGATACAGTTGCCTTAAAATCTCTATTGACGGGCCACTGTGACACGTCTTCGTAATATGATGTGTGCCCCCAGCCATGGTGTTTGAAAAAAGCAAGGCTCTTGTTGCAGTAGATCCAAGGCTTTGTCCACCCATCCAGTGTCTAACCTCTGAAGCCCACTTAATTGTACTCTTCCTGTCTTTGACCCACGCGTGGCATTAAGACCACTGACCTAACGAACGACTTCATCAGACTTCTCGCCTGACGAGTATGTTACAGTCTGATGAAATGTCACCCATACCGTGGTATATAACTGCCTTTTTTCAAGGATTCCCAGAACATCAGAAACACATGCTCACTTTTCATGCACACACAAGCAAATTTCCATCTGGGCAACTCAGTGGCTCCCTTCTATTAAAACATTCCGGCTCTTTCTCTGCTGAAAAACGTCAGTTTTCTATTTAGCTGGTATGTACATTTCTTTTTCACTTAAGAGTTGAAGATGCCATCTACTGTTTGGTACTTTGACCATTTCCCCCCCTGTAAATCTTTATTCTTTATTTGACTTTATCTTTTCCTACAGATTTTCTTTTGGATTTCTCATGGAAGTCATTTTCCCATCAGGTCAAAAGTTTGTGTGTGTGTGTGCACGCCCACTCACGCTCTGTTGCTAAGTCATGTCCAACTCTTTACAATCCCATGGATTGTAGCCCTCCAGGCTCCTCTGTCCGTGGAATTTTTCAGGAAAGAATAACTGGACTGGGGAGAAAAAAAAGAGAATACTGGAGTAGGTTGCCACTTGTTACTCCAGGGGATCTTTCTCACCCAGTGATCTCTTTACCCCAGTGATCCTCTTGTCTCTCCTGCATTAGCGGATGAATTCTTTATCCCTACTGCCACCTGGGAAGCCCCCAAAACTTCACCAACATATCCATAAAGGAAAAAAAAAAACAAACCATCTCTCCCTTGTGGCATCTTCATGCTTCCCTCCCAAGTCCATTCTCTTGTCTCACCTATCAGGTTCCCTCTGGTTAGATTTCCACCTTGAAAAACTTGCCTTCTCATCCTCCAGAGAGAACGTCTTCACTAGTCAGTGACGGGAGAAGCTGCATGGATAGAGGAAATATAAGGTATTGCCCCGAGGGGAAAGACAAGCAAATGTGAAGAAGTACAGGAGGTCTGAGAAAATCGGGAGTGTCCAGAGACTTTATGTAGGACCGCTCACAACTCCCGATGCTGGGAAAGACTGAAGGCAGGAGGAGAAGGGGGCAGCAGAGGATGAGATGGCTGAACGGCATCACCGACTCGATGGACATGAGTTTGAGCAAGCTCCTGGAGTTGGTGATGCACAGGGAGGTGTGGCATGCTGCAGCCCATGGGGTCGAAAAGAGTCGGACATGACTGAGAGACTGAACCGCGAAGCCAAATGGGGATGGAAGGAGCCAGTGGAAGCCCTTAGCGTAAGACCCTCCGTGGTGGGTGTGCGTGGGGGTGATTGGCCAGCCTGCAAACAGGCTTCCAGCCTCTGTGTCTGCAGTGATCACTGATGTTGTTCTAGAGGGAGTGGGGGATGGAGGAAGGTATATCCATTAGAGTCAAGATGACATAGTTATATAGGACGGACACCCTGCAGCAGGGAAGAAGGTCAAGCTTCCTTGGTCTAGTCAGAGTGCTCAGTCACTCAGTTGACTTTGACTCGTCATCACTGCATGTGCTGTAGACCACCAGGCTCCTCTGTCCCTGGGATTTCCCAGGCAAGAATACTGGAAAGAAAGGGGAAGTGTTAGTCGCTCGGTCGTGTCCCATTCCTTGTGACCCCCGTGGACTGTAGCCTACCAGGCTTCTCTGTCCACGGGATTCTACAGGTAAGGATACTAGAGAGGTTTTCCATGCCCTCCTCCAAGGGATCTTCCCCACCCAGGGATCGAACCCACGTCTCTTTTGTCTCCTGCCTTGGCAGGTGGGTTCTTTACACTGCTCTGTCAAGCCTTCCGTGATCCAAAAGTTTTGCAATAGAGGAAAAAAACAAGATGCTTATCCCTCCCCTCTGCTAAACAGAAGGTCTTTCGTCATCTTCATCAGTAGCTCTGTGTACATTTAATACTCGCTGGGAAACTGTCAATCTGGTGTCTATTGTTGCTGGTGTGTTGATAAGTACCAGGACCTTGGACAAAAAAGTCAGGTTTCATGTCTCTGATCATTGACTTAGGTTTTCCTCTTCTGCCTCCTGGTGGATGAAAATGCCCATTGCATTTGTTGATTTGTCCCGCACATAAGGAGGAGGTTAGGTTGACAGTGAATGCTCTATTTCTGGGATTTTAGAAGCGCATGAGGAGGGTAGATAGGGAAAGCATTATGGTGGGATAAAGAACCATAGTAGTCATGAGATAGATGTCACTTCAGTTCAGTCTCTCAGGCGTGTCTGACTCTTTGCGACCCCATGGACTGCAGCATCCCAGGCCTCCTCCCTGTCCGTCACCAACTCCCAGAGCATTCTCAAGCTCATGTCCATCAAGTCGGTGATGCCACAGAGAAAAGTAATACTCTGCAGCAGATAAAGGCACTGAGGGGTGGCAATGAATTTGACGGGTGATGAGAAGCTACAATAGAAAAGATTTTTTTGTTCGATCTCAAATGCACAAAATTATTGATTATCGTATGATAGGGAATTTCCTCCAACTCTTGAATGATTCAGAATTTCTTCAAAGAAGTTGCCTTGTTATTTTTGCATGCATAGTCTCTTTTGGAAATCACAGCGTTCAGACATCTTTGATAGAAGAGTCTATTCTGAAAGCACATGTTGGGACTTCCCTGGCTGTCCATTGGTTTGGAAGCCACCTTCTGATGCAGAAGACACAGGTTTGATCCCTGGTCCAGGATCTAAGATCCTATATGCCCTGGGGCACCTGAACCCTCGAATGCCTCAACAAAAGATCCCACATTCTGCAACTAAGACTCGACTCAGCCAAAAATAAATATATAAATTCATTAATTACGTTAAACAGCACATGTATGTGCTTAGTCGCTCAGTCATGTCCAACTCTTTGCAACCCCATGGACTACAGCCCTCCAGGCTCCTCTGTCCATGGGAATTCTCCAGACAAGAATGCTGCAGTGGGTTGCTGTGCCCTCCTCCAAGGGATCTTCACAACCCCGTGACTGAACCCAGGTCTCGCACATTACAAGCATATTCTTTACCATCTAAGCCACCGGGGGAGCCCATATGTTGCAGTTAACTGATTTGAGGGTGTCACATGAACTTTTCGGAGAAGGCAATGGCACCCCACTCCAGTACTCTTGCCTGGAAAATCCCATGGATGGAGGAGCCTGGTGGGCTGCAGTCGATGGGTCGCAAAGAGTCGGACACGACTGAGTGACTTCCCTTTCACTTTTCACTTTCATGCACTGGAGAAGGAAATGGCAACCCGCTCCAGTGTTCTTGCCTGGAGAATCCCAGGGACGGGGGAGCCTCATGGGCTGCCGTCTACGGGGTCGCACAGAGTCGGACACGACTGAAGCGACTTAGCAGCAGCAGCAGCAGCAGCATGAACTTTTGCTAATGATCACCCAGGGCGTCCGTGAAACAGTGCTCTTTCTTGGATGTTTTCTTGGACGTTTGCCTCGCAAACAGAGTCTGCGATGATGACTCATTCTGAAAGAAAGAATCCAGTTTCTCTGCCTGTGCCCTTTCTTCCTTTGGCTTTGCACACAGCAAAAGAGGGGCTGATCGATTTTCCTTCGTTAAAGGGTGGTTTCTGTCTTCACAGGGATAAACACACAAACATCATTCTAAATGAAACGTGTGAGACTTCGCTCGTGGTCCAGTGTTTAAGACTCTGTGCTCCCACCATGCAGCAGAAGGTCCCCAATTTAGTTTCCTCATTAAGGAACTAAGATTCTGTACGCTGCACAGCCAAAAAAATTTTTTAAAAATAATATGCTCTGAGTCATGACTTTAAAAAAAAATGGAAAGGAAAGAAAGGTGTGACTGGTATTTGAGTTGGGAAGAAGACGGTGTAGTGTGATTAAAAAAAAAAAACAAAAAACTGGTGAGTTCCGAGGAGTAGTGTTGAATTTGAGAGCCTCCAACATTTGCTTGATTGGGGTGAGCCTGAAATTCAGTTTCAGGCAATGATTCCTGAAATGATTTTTAACTAACACTGGTAAGAGACATACCTGCTTTTTTCCTGCATACCCTTTCTTCCTCTCTCACATGTAGTTAAAGAATTAGTCCTTAGTCCTAAGTCAGATCATTGAAAAAAGTCTCTAAAAGGCAATTGGAGTGTGAACTTGAAAGACCCTTGGGGCTGAAACGCTCCAAGACTGTACACATTCTGGCCTGCAGACCATGTTTCTTTTTCTTTTTCCCTCTCACACACTGGACTTTCCATCATGGTCTTTATGAAAATAAATCCTTGGGTACACAGGGATCAGAGAGAATATGTTTTTCTGGTTTTGGATGTGTACCGTTTTAAAGTCTTTATGGAATTCTGTTACAGTATTGCTTCTGTTTTATACTCTGCTTATTTGGCCCTGAGGCATCTTAGCTTACTGGGATCTTCGCTCCTTGACCAGGGGATTGAACTCTCACCCCCTGCAGTGAAAAGTGAAGTCTTAACCTCTGGACGACCAGGATGTCCTCAAAGAGAATATTTTAAGGCTTAAAATGTAACCCAGAAATGGCAGATGTGCTATGCATTTAACAATGTAAATCATATTTAAAAAAAAAAATTTCAATCCATCAGTTCGGTTCAATTTAGTTGCTCAGTCGTGTCCGACTCTCTGCGACTCCATGAATCGCAGCACGCCAGCCCCCCCGTCCATCACTGGTTATTGTTTTTTTTACAGCATTATAGAGAAATCAAAGGCTGTGCTTTCAAAGAGTATACAGACATGCACTCACATAGAAAACTAATATGAAAGTGTGACTTGAAGAGGTACTCCAAATTGCCAATCATGAGAGAAATGCAAATCAAAACTATAATGAGGTATCTGTTCACACCAGTCAGCGTGGCTATCATTAAAAAGTTTACAAATAGCAAACGCTATAGAGGGTGCAGAGGAAAGGGAAGCCTCCTGCACTGTTGATGGGAATATAACTTGGCAAAGCCACTGCGGAACATGACATGGAGATGCCCCAAAAAACCAGAAACAGAATTGCCATGTGATACAGCAATCCCATTCCTGGGTACATACACAAACAAAACTCATTTAAAAAGATACAAGGACCCCTTATGTTCATAGAAGTACTGTTAACAGTAGCTAAGACATGGACACAATGGAAATGTCTGATGAACAGATACAGATGAGTCGATAAAGAAGATATGGTGCATATATACGATATAATCGAATAACTGACAGCTGTAGAAAAGCAGGAAGCAATTCCATTTGCAGCAACATGGATCAACCAACCGAGAGATCGTAATGGGAAGTGAAGTAAGTCAGAAAGAGAAAGACGAATACCATATGAAATCACTTCTAAGTGGACTCTGCAACACAAACGATTTTACCTACAAGACAGAAGTACATTCACAGCCATTGAGAACATCCTTGTGGTTGCCTAGGACTCAGGGGGCAGAGGGATTAGAAATTTGGGATGAACAGATTCAAGCTGTTGCATATAGAATAGGTAAACTGCCAGGTCCGACTGCTTTGTACAGGGAGCTAAAACCTCAATCATGTTTTTTAAAATAAGATTCCGTAGTAACATATGGATTGGATTAAGTCCCATCTGAGGAGCTGGGCAGCTTTTCCTTTGATTTAAAAATAATAATAATAGTTCTTTGAAAGAAGGGTGTGAGTCTCAGCATAAAAGCTCAAAAGCATTTTGGAATGTTAAATGCATCCCTTTGACGTAACAGACATTGGACACGGATGACCTGAGGTCTTCGTGCAAGTACATCATTTGGAAGACTCTTTATGCCATTAATTGGGGTCACAGGCATTGGTTTTTATTGCATTCAGTACAGTGGCTTTTATTCTAGGTTCTGATATCATGGGGAAAAAATCCAGGTCTTGGGCAGTGGGTTTGTCATAGGGAGGTAGGTAGGATATACACGCATGTTATAAAGATACACGTTTCAGTACAGACAGAGGTATGAGATAACCTCACTAAGAGACACCACCAATTCTGAAAGTGAAGTGAAAGTTAGCTGCTCATTTGTGTCCGACTCTTTGCCATCCCATGGACTGTAACCCATTAGACTCCTCCGTCCATGGGATTTTCCAGACAAGAATACTGGAGTGGGTCGCCATTGCCTTCTCCAGGGGATCTTCCCAACCCAGAGTTCGAACCCGGGTCTGCTGTGCTGCAGGCAGATTCTTTACCAACTGAGCCACCAGGGAAGCCCTGAGCATAGACAGAGGTATGAGACGACATCACAGCAAGACACCACCAGTTCTACCGAAGAGAACTAACATTTGTATCGGAGTTGCAGAAGGGATTTTGGAATAAGGAAATGTTTCCCGTTTGAATTGAGAAATGCTTTCTGTCACTCAGAGTGGTCGCTGTGTCTTTAATAAAACATCCCAGGCATGGTTTAGATAACTCAGTTGTGAGTTTTTTCTTAGCCATCTGGCAGATAGAGTCAATAAAATAGAAAAGATAGATACTAGATAGATAGGTGATAGATAGGTAGACAGGTTGGTAGGTAGGTAGAGACATAGATAGTTAAAGATGCATAGATAAATACAGATAGAAAACATAGAAAGGACAGATGGTAGCTAGATAGATGGTGGACAGGTAGGTAGATAGGTAGACATATAGATATAGTAAGAGATTAAAAATAAAGAGATAGGTGTATATGTTACATATAGAGATAGTTATATGTATACAGTATATAGACAGATACAGAGAGATGGTTCAGTTCAGATCATTTCAGTTCAGTTCAGTTGCTCAGTTGTGTCCAGCTCTCTGCGACCCCATGGACTGCAGCATGCCAGGCCTCCCTGTCCATCACCAACTCCTGGAGTTGACTCAAACTCAGGTCCACTGAGTCGGTGATGCCATCCAACCATCTTATCCTCTGTCTTCCCTTTCTACTCCTGCCTTCCATCTGTCCCAACATCAGGTTTTTTTCCAATGAGTCAGCTCTTCGCATCAGGTGGCCAAAGGATTGGAGTTTCAGCTTCAGCATCAGTCCTTCCAATGAACATTCAGGACTGATTTCCCTTAGGATGGACTGGTTGGATCTCCTTGTAGTCCAAGGGACTCTCAAGAGTCTTCTCCAACTCCACAGTTCAAAAGTATCACTTCTTTGAAGAACTAAAGAGCCTCTTGATGAAAGTGAAAGAGGAGAGTGGAAAAAGCTGGCTTAAAACTCAACATTCAGAAAATTAAGATCATGGCATCTGGTCCCATCACTTCATGGGAAATAGATGGGGAAACAGTGTCAGACTTTACTTTTCAGGGCTCCAAAATCACTGCAGATAGTGACTGCAGCCATGAAATTAAAAGACACTTGCTCCTTGGAAGAAAAGCTATGACCAACCTAGACAGCATATTAAAAAGCAGAGACATTACTTTGCCAACAAAGGTCTCTCTAGTCAAGGCTACGGTTTTTCCAGTGGTCATGTATAGATGTGAGAGTTGGACTATAAAGAAAGCTGAACGCCAAAGAATGGATGCTTTTGAACTGTGGTGTTGGAGAAGACTCTTGAGAGAGATGGTTATATATCTGTATATAGAGAGTTATACTATCCAGAGATAAGTATGTATGTATTTAATAGATATAGGCACACATGTATGTTTCTTAATTCTATGCTTTTTCAAACACATGTAGGACACCCCAGAAGGATTCCTATTTCAGTCCATTTTTGATCATTTACCCTGTCTTCTTCTCCCTTCTATATAAGCTAAACTTATAATTTAGAAATACCACCCATCTTTTTCTACAGCATTGATACTTCTTTGATAAAACCAGGCCTTTCACATCTTTCCGGAAAAAAAGAATCTTGTGCAAATGGCCTCATCTGTTTCTGCATCTCCTTTTTGCCCCCTTGCTATTCATGTTTTTCTTCTATTTATTTCAGTTATATTTATCGGTTTCTTCCCCTCTTATGCCAGTTAGTTTCCTCTGTCCATTGTGGCAATAGTTCGTGGACTTAGTTCTCTGGAGGGTCTTGTTTTTTGAATACTCTGAATTCTTTTAATGGCCTTTCCCGCACCCTCTTCTTCACCTTCTTGTAAATGAGCCACTGGATTGCTTCGTCTCCCACATTGCAGTGTCTGTATCCTTTATTTAAAAGTCTATAGACAGGGTGCAGGAGGAGAAGGGGACGCCAGAAGATGAGATGGCTGGATGGCATCACTGACTCGATGGACGTGAGTCTGGGTGAACTCCGGGAGTTGGTGATGGACAGGGAGGCCTGGCGTGCTGCGATTCATGGGATCCCAAAGAGTCGGGCACGACTGAGCAACTGAACTGAACTGCTAGTCAGGGTGCACATTTGAGAAGTACCACCATCAACGCCCTCTAATTGTTGAATATTTTCATCCATCCAAGGAGAAACCCAATATTTATTCTTCCCGACTTCCCAAAACTTAATCATCAGTCTATCATCTCTCACTGTGGATTTGTCTTTTCTGGGCATTTTATGCTAATGGAATCATATACTGGGTTGGCGAAAACATTCGTCTGGGTTTTCCCGTAAGATGTTACGGCAAAACCTGGAAGAAATGTTTCAGTAGACTCAAAGAAGATGCTATTTTGAGTCTGCCTTTCACTGAACGTAATGTTTTCAAGATCCTGTCCTCATTGTGGCATACCTGAGTGCTTTGTTACATTTTTATGGATAAATATTATTCTATTGCATGGATATAATGTTTTATTTATCCATTCATCTTTTGATTTCTATTTTTTTTTCCAATTTTTGGATGTGATGAATAATCGCACTCTGAACATTTGCATACAAGTTTTCATGTGGATATACATATTCTCTTCTCTCGAATAGGAGTAATTTCACCTAGGAGTGAAATTACTGGGTACTATGTTAGGGTATTATGTTTTAATCATCTGACTAACTACGTTTTTAATCATCCGACTAACTTCCCATTTGTTCTGTAAAGTGGTTGCACTAGTTTATATTCCCTCCAATATAAAGTTTCCAGTTTCTCTACTTTCTTGCCAAGAGTGGTTCTTGTCTGTCTTTAGGACTTTAGCTGTCCTGGTGGGCTGCAGTCCATGGGGTCGCTAAGAGTCGGACACGACTGAGCGGCTTCACTTTCACTTTTCACTTTGATGCACTGGAGAAGGCAATGGCAACCCACTCCAGTGTTCTTGCCTGGAGAATCCCAGGGACGGGGGAGCCTGGTGGGCTGCCGTCTATGGGGTCGCACAGAGTCGGACACGACTGAAGCGACGTAGCAGCAGCAGCAGTAGTGGGTATAAATACTCTGCCATTTTTTATGTGCTTTCTCTGATGGCTAATATTGTTGTGGTCTTCTCATGTAAATATTGAAATAGTGGCCATTTGTACGTCCTCCATTTACCCATGTTTTCTTGAGTTATTTACTTTTTAGTTCAAGAAGAAAAATGGCCACCTATTTCAGTATCCTTACTTGGGAAATCCTATGGACAGAGGAGCCTGGCGGCATTCGGTCTGTTGGGTCGCACTGAGTCAGAACATGACCTTGCGACTAAACCGCAATAGCAATGTTTTCAGCATTGATTTATGAAGAGGGTTTTTAATGTTTGATTTTTAGATGACATGTTCTGCATGCACGTTCCTTAGCTGTTAAGTTGAATTTATTTCTTTTGCCTCTTTTTGCCTTTGCCCTTTTCTCTTTTTTTCCTTTAACAAGTCTTTACATAACCCAGAATCACACCTATTTATACCTATTTTTTTTTAACAATTTATCGACAAGAGATGTATTAATGTACCTTTTATGACCCACATGTTATTGAATGGAGATGTGTCAGTGTTCACGTTACCTAAAAGTTCGGCAGCCACAGATCGCCGAACTTTAGTTTCTGCAAAACTAAACTTTAGTTTCTGCAAAAATCCCTTAATCAATTATGTGTTCAGAGCTCTGCAGTTTTAGACGTTGTTTTAGACCAGATTCCTTTTGAGATAGTTTTTTTTTTTTGTCTTTTGAGTATTCCCACGCGGTTTTTGTTTTGATATATTACATTAATCAATTTGGGGCTATTGAACTGCCATCATAACCTGCAGTAAATCCCCTTTTGGTCACGGTGTATAATCCATTTTCCATGCTGCTGGGCTTGGTTTGCTAGTATTTTTTGAGGCCCCCCCCCCCACCTTTTTTTTTAATTGGTTTAACTTTCCATTCTGGGAAAGGAAATGACCTCTAACTCCCAGGGTATTATTGTGCTTCTCAGGTGGCGCCAGTGGTAAAGAACCCGCCTGCCAATGCAGGAGACATCAGAGACACAGGTTGCATCCCTGAGTTGTAAGATCCCCCCTGGAGGAGGGCAGGGCAACCCACTCCAGATCCTTGTCTGGAGCATCCCATGGATAGAGGAGCCTGGTGGGCTACAGTCCCTGGGGTCACAAAGAGTCGAGTATGACTGAGCAAGTGACACACACACGTCAGAGTATATTACAGATTTCATGGTTTCTGGACCTCTGCACTCCTGACATTTGGAATGTTTCCTGTTTTGTGGGGGGTCACTGTTGTGCACTGTGGGGTCTGAACGGCATCCCTGACCTTTGCCCTCTGGATTCCAGTGACATTTCCCAGCCCACAGTCAAGACAGCCACACATGTGCCCGGGGAATGGCCAAGAGTCCCCTGCTGGGGAGGGCTTGGGACGCATGGACCCAGTTGAGAACCGCTTGCTCTTTCTGGATCTCTGTTCTCTGAGAACGAAGGGGCACAGCGGCATTGTCTCTTTATTGAGAAAAGCCCACACTCAGTTGCATCCGGCTTTGTTTCTTCACCCGAAGGATGGGCCCAATCTTCCTTGTGGGCTGGGGTCGGGGGATGCGGTCATAGCTTATGTTGTACTTCCCTTCCAAGTGTTTTCTGCCGTTTAGTTGCTAAGTCATGTCTGACTCCTTGTGACTTCATGGACTGCAGCACACCAGGCTTCCTTTTCCTTCACTATTGCCCGGAGTTTGCTCAAACTCGTGTCCATTGAGTCGGTGATGCCATCCAACCATCTCATCCTCTGTGGACCCCTTCTCTTCCTGCCCTCAGTCTTTCCCAGCATCAGGGTCTTCTGCAGTGAGCCAGCCTTTCACATCAGGTGGTCAAGTACTGGAGCTTCAGCCTCAGTTCTTTTTTATTTAGGATTGAATGGTTGGATCTCCTTGCAGTCCAAGGGATTCTCAAGAGTCTTCTCCAGCAGCACAGTTGGAAAGCATCAATTCCTCGGGGCTCAGCCTTCTTTATGGTCCAACTCTCACCTCTGTACATGACCCCTGGAGAAACCATTTGTTGATGTTCAGTCGCTCCGTCCTGTCTGACCCTTTGAGACCCCATGGACTGCAGCACAGGAGGCCTCCCGGTCCATCACCAACTCCCGGAACTTGCTCAAACTCATGTCCATAGAGTCAGTGATGCCCTCCATTCAGCTCATCCTCTTTCTCCCCCTTCTTCTCCTGCCTTCAGTCTTTCCCAGCACAGGGTCTTTTCCAGTGAGTCAGTTCTTCGCATCAGGTGGCCAAAGTACTGGCGCTTCAGCATCAGTCCTTACAATGAATATTCAGGATCAATTTCCTTTAGGATTAGAACCATAGCTTTGACTATATGGACCCTTGTCTGCAGAGCTGTGTCTCTGCTTTTTAATTCTGCCTGTCTACCAGACAATAAACACCTTTCGGATGATTTCTCCTGGCTCTGTTCTGGACTTCATAATGCAAAATTAAACCTCGTTCACAAAGGAGAGAGTATATTTACTCCAACATTTGTTTTCAATTGCAGAATGAGTGAACTCCTAGTTGTCAAAATCCTTGAATGCCTAATTTTATGGCAATTGTGTTTATTTCCACTTCTCACACTCAGCAGCTGTTGCTTTTTCGCGAGTACCGGAGGTTTCATTTTCCTTGAAACATGTCCTGATGGCAGTGTCATCCATGCAGAATTCATTTTCATTCCGTGTCGCTTAACTTGAACAGAGATGGTTTTGTCAGTGGCATGCATTTGTCCTTGAACGAAAACCAGAGGTTTTAAACAATGTTTTCAATGTGCATGTCTTTATATTTTCATCAGATTTTGATAGTTATAAAAACAAAACAGTACAAGTCTCTAAGAGAGCTTTTTTTTTTTCTCTTCAAGTCATTGCATGGATATTTTAACCAACTATAATCATTTTTAACCTTTGAAATGTACCTGCTAGCTTTGAAAGAAGGAAAAGCATTTTTTCTCATTGGCTACAGAATGTATGCCTTTGCTCTAGCAATGCATAAGGGCTGTGTCTCCCATTGTCTTGTTAAATTACAAGAAAGAAAAATGAAGTCGCTCAGTCGTGTCTGACTCTGAGACCTCATGGACTGTATCCCACCAGGCTCCTCCGTCCATGGGATTTTCCAGGGAAGAATACTTGAGTGGGTTGCCATTTCCTTCTCCAGGAGATCTTCCTGCCTCAGGGATTGAACCCGGGTCTCCCACATTGTAGGCAGATGATTTACTGTCTGAGCCCCCAGGGAAGTCTTAAAATACAAAGCTGTGCATATAAAGCAAAACCTGTCACTTTTCTATTTCCTTTCCACCAATCCAATTACAAATGCTTCTTAATGCCCTTTCTGGGGATTTCAAAGAAGGCCCATGCCATCTTTTAAGTTGAGTCTGCTGCTGCTGCTGCTAAGTCACTTCAGTCATGTTGGACTCTGTGCGGCCCCATAGGCGGCAGCCCACCAGGCTCCCCCGTCCCTGGGATTCTCCAGGCAAGAACACTGGAGTGGGTTGCCATTTCCTTCTCCAATGCAGTTGAGTCTACTGAAGGTTCTTATGTAAGATTAGTCTAAGCAAACTAGGTGTCCAGTGGCCGATGAATGGATAAAGAAGTGGTACATGTACACAATGGAACTTGAGTCCGTTTAAAGAGGTGGATGGAAAAGTGAAAGTCGCTCAGTTGAGTCTCTTTACAACCCCACGGACTCTACAGTCAATGGGATTCTCCAGGCCAGAATCCTGGAGTGGGTAGCCTTTCCCTTCTCCAGGGAATCTTCCCAACCCACGGATCGAACCCAGGTCTCCAGCATTGTGGGGGGATTCTTTACCAGCTGAGCCACAAGGGAAGCCCAGGGACACTCTAGGTGGATGACCCTAGAGCCTATTGTACAGAGCGAAGTAAGTCAGAATGACAAATATCGTATATTAACAAATATAAATGGAATCTAGAAACACGGTATTAACAATCCTACACACGGGGCAGCAGTGGAGACTCAGCCGTAAAGAACAGACTTTTGCACTCAGTGGAGGAGGGAGAGGATGGGGTGATTTGAGACAGTAGCCCTGACACATGTACATTACCACGTGTAAAATAGATGACACGTGGGAGTTTGATGTTTGACTTGACACCCAAAGCCAGTGCTCTGCGACAACCTTGAAGGATGCCTTGGGGAAGGAGGTGGAAAGGGGGAGTCAGGATGGAAGGGATACATGTATGCTTATGGCCGATTCGTGTAGATTTATGGCAGAATCCGTCACAATACTCTAAAGTCATTATTTCATATCAGTTCAGTTGCTCAGTCATGTCTGACTCTTTGTGACCCCATGGACTGCAGCATGCCAGGCCTCCCTGTCCATCACCAACTCCCGGAGTGTACTCAAACTCATGTCCATCGAGTCAGTGATGCCAGCCAACCGTCTCATCCTCTGTCGTCCCCTTCTCCTCCTGCCCTCAATCTTTCCCAGCATCAGGGTCTTTTCAAATGAGTCAGTTCTTCGCATCAGGTGGCCAGAGTATTAGAGTTTTAGCCTCAGCATCAGTCCTTCCAATGAATATTCAGAACTGATGTCCTTTAGGATGGACTGGTTGGATCTCCTTGGTGTTCAAGGGACTCTCAAGAGTCTTCTCCAACACCACAGTTCAAAAGCATCAATTCTTCAGCACTCAGCTTTCTTTATAGTCCAACTGTCACATCCATACATGACCACTGGACAAACCATAGCTTTGTCTAGACAGACCTTTGTTGGAAAAGTAATGTCTCTGCTTTTTAACATGCTGTCTAAGTAAAGTCATTATCTTTTAAGTTAAAATTATTAACTTAATAAAAATATTATAGTAAAATAGCAAAAAAGTAAATTATGTGGGTCTTTTACTCATTATTGACTGGGGGATTTTCGCAGAAAATGATACTCATGAGCAGTGATTTTTTTGGGGGGGCGGTGGGGAGAGGGGGCTGGCCAAAAATTAAATCTGTTATTTCACCAGGAGTTTGGGGGTTATGACATTCAGCAGGTACAGATGACACATCTGTAAATTCTTCTAATCTTTGTGAAATGTTGCATTTAATCCACTCTTCTGCAGAAGCAAGAGAGCTGTCTCACATACCGTGATTTTCATTTGCACTTCGCATGCCAATCACTGAGGTTTTCTTTTGTCTTTTCGTTGATATAATATTCACATCGTCCCTATCAGGCCTATATTCCGAAAGAAATGGCATCTTCTGAGACACAAGGATCCATGTCGTTGGGATAATCAGAGAAAGCTCCCACATAAGGTTCACTGAAAAATTCTTCTGCACTCAACATTTGACAATGTGTCAGTTTTATTTTTTATATAATCGAATTTATATTAAGGTTAAATTATATTATACATTTTATGTTTATAATATACATAGGTAGGAGGAGACACCTATCAGAGCGAAACATGAATGATAACAGCAATCATATTTTTTATAAGGCACTCTTGATCAACTTTAAGCTCTAACAACTTTACACAGTCATGTTAAGTGTATCAGCCTCTAAAAACATATTGGTAGGTCTCCAAGCAATAACATTTGGGTAACAAAAGAAGTATTAATACATGTCTGGTCAGTAATGTGTTGAGAAGGGATTTTAAATACATCTCAAGTTTTAAAGTGATTGACAGACTTTTCAAGAAAGCTGAATTCAAGAATTGATGCTTTTGAACTGTGGTGTTGGAGAAGACTCTTGAGAGTCCCTTGGACTGCAAGGAGATCCATCCAGTCCATCCTAAAGGAGATCAGTCCTGGGTGTGCATTGAAAGGACTGATGCTGAAGCTGAACCTCCAATACTTTGACCACCGGATTCGAAGAACTGAGACTCATTGGAAAAGACCCTGATGCTGGGAAAGAGTGAAGGTGGGAGAAGGGGACGACGGAGGATGAGATGGCTGGATGGCATCACCAACTCAACGGACATGAGTTTGAGTAAACTCCGGGAGTTGGTGATGGACTGGGAGGCCTGGCGTGCTGCAGTCCTTGGGGTCGCAAAGAGCCGGACAGGACTGAGTGACTGAACTGAGCTTAGACTTTCCACAAAAGGAGTGGTCTTCTGGAAGCCTCACCATTACTTTTCAAACTCAGTGGCTTTACCCATTGCCCTTCAAAGCAACTTTGGTTTTCCGGAAGATGGCATTTGTGTGGTGGCTTTTTACTTTGTCTCCCTGTGACTTTGAAGAGGCCTTTGAACATTCTTTCCTGGTTTTTAGATGCAGATGACTAGGGACTGTGTCTTACACACACACTTAGCCAGGTGTTGTTCAAAAATTTGGGGTCCTTTGCCTACTGAGTCTCAGATATAGGAGTGGTCCTCACTGGTGTTGGGACTTCTGGCCAGTGAGAGCGAACTTAAAGGACAGATGATAACTGGACAAGACGGGGAACAGACATGCCTAAACCCCACCGGTCCCTAGCACCCTGGTTGCACGGGCATGCTAGTTTTCTGAAAGCTAACCTCATCTCCTCATCTTACAGCTGTTCCAATAGGCTCTGCCCAGTGCAGATAAAAGAATCCATTATCAGGATATTCTTTTTCTCATTTTTATTGGAGGAGAGTTGGTTTAAGCTGTTGTGTTAGTTTCTACTGTACAGGAAAGTGAATCCGATGTACGTATACATATATTCCTGCTTTTCTTTCTTTTTTTTTTTTTTTTGCATTTCCTTCCCCTTTAGGTCACCCCTGAGCACTGAGGAGAGTTCCCTGTAATGTACAGGAGGTTCTCATTAGTCATCTATATTTTATGCATTACTAGTGTATCCAAAAAAAAATACATTTTACATTTAATCCCTAGAATGATGCCAGAGTGCCACTTCTGAAACATAGATAAATATTTTATATTTTATACAATATAAAATATTTTATATTTTATACATATAAAGACATAAAACATTTATGTCTTTACACACATACACACACACACACACACACACACACACACACACACACACATACACATATATACGTAATCCTGGATTGTGGGTGGTAGTTGTTGGCAGAGAGTCATTTGAATGGAAATAAACTTCCTTTCCTTTTGGCCAACAATTATATCCTCCTTTTCCCCAGATTGCCCAAATGAGTGGCTTCAACATACAGGGGTAACTGAGGCTAGCTTGCTAATAGCTCCTGTTACTGCTCGCCGAATTCATTAATATTCCTTTATTAACTTACATGGAGAGACTCAACACAGAGAGCAATTTTCCAGTTCTATATAGATGTATTCGACAGCTAACATTATGTTCCTTTTAGGTGTTTAACAAGGAAGTTTGATATTTGTGTCTATTTCCACCTCAGTACAAAAAAAATAAAGAACATTTCAGGTGGCATATGCCTCACTGAGCTCCCCTCTTTAAAACAGTGTAAAAGCAGCCGAGTTCAAAGCTGAGTCTCAAGAGGAACACATCCACAGACCAAACAGCCAGCAAAGGAACATGTCGGCCCACACCGCGTTTTATAACGGGGCTCAACTTGACTTTTGACAACTCCAGAGTCTCAACTTGAATTCAGAGCGAACTCAAGTTGCTCTTGGAATTTCTATGCTTCTGACCAGGTTGAAAGACCTCATTTTAAGACCTTTCCTCAAAATGGAAAAGTCACGGAATGTTATGTGTATTAATATATGTTATATTCATTGCACATTATACATATTTTATTCGTCTTACACATATTGCATTCATATGTGTTGAAAAATACGTACAACATGCAGTGCATATAACATATGTTATTCACACGCAGGTTACAAGAAGGCTTTATGGTCATACCTACATATTTCATTTAGCATTTGCCTCCACTGTTTTGTTAGCAAGTATGGTTTAATGTTTTTAATTGCTGGAGTCCATTTAAATGTAAATCATTCTGTTTGAGAGGAAAAAAAAAACCCACTTATGATTTAAATTTAACACTGAGGACCTCTCACTTCCTTCCTTCAGAAAGAACAATAGCAACTCATTGTCAACTTAAATTGCACATATAAATGACCTTTAGACTTGCTAAAGTGGTGATTTTTAAATATTTATCAGTGTATACCCATGGAATGGGATTCCCAGGTGGTGTAGTGGTGAAGAATCCACCTGCCTATGTAGGAGATTCAAGAGATGCAGGTTTGATCCGTGGTTCAGGAAGTTCCCCTGAAGGAGGAATTGGTAACCCACTCCAGTATTCTTGCCTGGAAAATCCCATGGACAGAGGAGCCTGGAGGGCTACAATCTGTGGGGCCTCAAAGAGTCAGCACTCACCACCAATGCAATAATTGTTGCTGTTTGTGATACAAAGAAATGACATTTTCATCCTTGGTTACAATTTTAAAAATAAGGAATATTCTTTAAAGGAGCGTGTTTCAACTCAGGTTTTCAGTATTCGGTGGCCATTCATGTCTGTTTGTATTGTAACCTGTTAAAATGATGACTTTTCACAAAGAGCAGGGAAATTATATTTGTGCGCTATTTATCAATGCCGTGTCATTTCCAGTTACAAAGGCATGCCGAAGCCCCAAGTTGAAATGTGGAGAATGAAATAGCACAAGATTCAAATATAAATCATTCGGGAAGGAAATTTGTCTTCACAAAGATTAAATCTTCTGAAATCCCCCTTTGGTGTGAATTTCCAAGATTTCTTAATATATTCTTCACAGTCCCCAAATTATTCAGGCTTTGAGCCAAATGCCAAGATGTTATTTACTTTTGCTTGGGTTGTAATAAAATTTCAGAGTCTTAGTGAAAAGATGATTTTCATTAGTAAAAATGTTTTTGGGGCATTCAGAATTAGCGTTTTGGAGAAGGCAATGGCAACCCACTCCAGTACTCTTGCCTGGAAAATCCCATGGACGGAGGAGCCTGGTAGGCTGCAGTCCATGGGGTCGTGAAGAGTCAGACACGACTGAGCGACTTCACTTTCACTTTTCACTTTCACACATGGGAGAAGGAAATGGCAACCCACTCCAGTGTTCTTGCCTGGAGAATCCCAGGGACGGGGGAGCCTGGTGGGCTGCAGTCTATGGGGTCGCACAGAGTCGGACACGACTGAAGGGACTTAGCAGCAGCAGTAGCAGCAGCAGCAGAATTAGTGTTTAGATACTTTTTTTTTTTCATATTTCCTGTTGCTTTTCTAGCCACTGGAAATCTTCCTTCTCTTTTCTCTCCCCACACTGCAACAAAGAAACAGGCCGCTCCTTTTAGTCCCTAACAATTTTGTTAGCCATTTTTTTTTTTTTTTAATGTTCTGCATCCTTTAGAAGCGAGTAGCCGAGGTAGGTGAGAAATTTGCCTTTGATTAAAAATACAATTAAAAAAATGTCTGAGAACTTCTGTTATAAGAGAATGAAGAGCTGGGGACAACAGAGGATGAGATGGTTGGATGGCATCACCGACTCAATGGACATGAGTTTGAGCAAGCTCATGGAGATGGTGAAGGATGGGGAAGCCTGGCGTGCTGACGTCCTTGTGGTCAAAAAGAGTCGGACGTGACTTAGTCACTGAACAACAGCAAGAACAGTGTATTGGATCCTGGATTTGTCCTTGATTTCTTTCACAGGGTTTTGGCTCATCCTGGATTGAATCAGTAACCCAAATGCTGGCATGACTTGGTGGCAACCTCTACATGCAACCACTAGATTTAGTATTTTAAAAGCCAGGACTGACAAAGAGCTTGTAGGATATGAGGTCCTTCTACTTGGTTCTGAAATGGTTTGTAGTGTTATTTTTTTTTAACCCCAAAATGAAGTTTTTTTTAAATGAAATTTTTTTTTCCCCTAAGCATTTTTTTCACATCTAAACCTGGCCAGTGTTCCTTTCCTCAGAGCTGTCACCCTGCAGGTGAAAACCTTCTTATATAACTATGATCGTGATCCACAAATCAGCAGTTTGCTGTAAGAAATTTGAGCCTCTTTTATCATAAGTATAGCCCGGCCCTTTATGGAGAGCATTTTTAAATGATTCCATTTCTTTTTAAAAAATTCATTTACTGTTCGTATTGATGTGTAGTTGATTACCAATCTCCTGTTGGTTTCAGGTCTACAGCAGTGATTGAGTTTTGTACACACTTATGTGTGTGTATGTGTATATATATATATGTGTGTGTGTGTGTATATATGTGTGTGTGTATATATATGTGTGTGTATATATATATATGAAAGTGAAGTTGCTCGGTCGTGTCCGACTCTTTGCGACCCCACGGACTGTAGCCTGTCAGGCTCCTCCATCCATGGGATTTCCCAGGCAAGAGTGCTGGAGTGGATTGCCATTTCCTTCTCCAGGGGACCTTCCCGACCTATGTATGTGTGTATATAATCTTTTCCATGTTCTTTTCCATTGTGATTAATTATAAGATATCCAAATAGAGTCCCCATGCTACACAGCTGTTGCTGTTGTTCAGTCACTCAGTCGTGTCTGACTCTCTGTGACCCCATGGACCGCAGCATGCCAGGCCTTCCTGTCCATCACCAACTCCCGGAGCTTGCTCAAACTCACGTCCGTCGAGTCGGTGATGCCATCCAACCATCTCATCCTCTGTCGCCCGCTTCTCCTCCTGCTATACAGTAGGTCCTTGTTGGTTCCCCATTTTTTTGTCTAGTAGTGTATATAACTGTCAACCCCAAACTCCTAATTCAGCTCTCCCCCACTTTGCCCTTTGGTCTCCCGTAAGTTTGTTTTCTGTGTCTGAGAGTGTGTTTAGTAGATGGGTTGATTGCTATCACAGTCTAGAGTTCATAAGTAGGTGATTATTGAGTGTTACTTGTCTTTGATTTCACTCAGTGGGATCATCTCTAGGTCCGTTCATGTTGCCGCCAATGGTAAATTGTGCCATTTTTATATTTTTTGATGTGGACCATTTTTAAAGTCTTTACTGGATTTGTTACAATATAGCTTCTGTTTTGGAGAAGGCAATGGCACCCCACTCCATGGATGGGGGACCCTGGTGGGCTGCGGTCCATGGGGTCGCTAAGAGTCAGACACGACTGAGCATCTTCACTTTCACTTTTCACTTTCATGCATTGGAGAAGGAAATGGCAACCCACTCCAGTGTTCTTGCCTGGAGAATCCCAGGGACAGGGGAGCCTGGTGGGCTGCCGTCTATGGGGTCGCACAGAGTTGGACACGACTGAAGCGACTTAGCAGCAGCAGCAGCAGCAGCAGCTTCTGTTTTATGGCTTGGGTTTTGTTTTTTTGTTTTTAATTTTTTTTTTTATTTGGTTGGGAGGCAGGTGGGATCTTAACTCCCAGACCTGAGATGCAACCCACGCTCCCTGCATTGGAAGGGGAAATCTTAGACATTGGACCAGCGGGGAAGTCCCAATTATGTTAAGTGAACCCCCCCGTGCATTTCCCCTGGTTCCCCTGTGTGTTAAGTGAACCCCCCCATGCATTTCCCCTGGTTCCCCTGGTTCCCCTGTGTTAACTATACGCTCTGTTTTCTTTTCTTTCCATTTGATATGGTTTATACAGTTCGAACATGACTGAGTGACTTCACTTTCACTTTTCACTTTCATGCATTGGAGAAGGAAATGGCAACCCACTCCAGTGTTCTTGCCTGGAGAATCCCAGGGACGGGGGAGCCTGGTGGGCTGCCGTCTATGGGGTCGCACAGAGTCGGACACGACTGAAGTGACTTAGCAGCAGCATACAATGGTAGCTCAGTTGGTAACAAATTTGACTGTAGTCTTGGAGATCCAGGTTCAGTTCCTGGGTCAGGAAGAAGGTAACCCACTCCAGTATTTTAGCCTGGAGAATCCCATGGGGTTGTAAGACTCAGACAAGATTTAGTGACTATTTCAACATATTTCAGCAGCAGTAAATACAGTTCACAGTGTAACATTTGAATGGGAAAAGGCTCCTACTGGTTTCTCTTTGCAACCGAAATCCTGCTGGGGTTAAGAAGCCAGATTTAGAACACTTTCTGGCTCATAAATGGTAAAGGGATTCATGTGGAAGTTATTTCATAGGTAAGATCCTGGCTTGCTGTGGCAGGCAATTTCCCACCATCAAACCTCCTCTGAGATGCCCTTAAATAGAATCTGATTGCACACTTGGTATTCAGTAAATGCCCAGGGCCTGGCCAGTAGTGAAGGTTAGCTCTTCAGACACAATCCGTGTGTCCCATCCATCAAATCAACTTGTGTAATACCTGAGAAGGGGCGTGAAGAACAGATACTTGGAGTTACCAAAGCTATTCCCAAGTGGAATTGACTTTTGGTCTGAGAATTGTCCATCTGACCTAAGGAGAAGAAAAGAGTAGAAGGAATACATTTTGCTGACCTCATTGTTTACTGGCCATAATCAGACAGATGCTATTGATAACTGATCTGGGTCCTGAAACTGTTTAATCAATAGAAATGGATAAGATACCAGACAAGGCGTTCAGACGACGCTTAGTTGGGGCTTATGTTGGCTTATGGGTGCTCCACCTCGTCCAACTCTTTGCGACCACCTGCCAGGCTCCTCTGTCTGTAGGATTCTCCAAGGAAGAATATACTGGAGTGGATTGCCATTTCCTCCTCCAGCCGATCGTCCTCCCCCAGGGATGAAAACTGCATCTCTTGAATGTTTCAGCAGGAGGCACAAGAACCAGTTCTCTGGGAGCTGGGGTGAGCTGGTCCCTTCTGTGGGTTGCGACTGGGAGCGGGTTCAGTGGGTTGTGTTCGAGGGGTGTCTTAAGTGGTTTTCCCATCTCCTTGGTGGTGTGTGTGCAGAAATCATGCACAGGACTGTGTTTTTTCTCCCAGCTTTTCAGAAGTTGCCGTTGTGGTTTTGGTCTTTCTGTTCCTTGTTCATAATTTGCCCCAGCTGTGTATGTGGGCCCTCGTTATCAATCCCT
The DNA here is from genome assembly GCF_002263795.3 of Bos taurus. Classification (NCBI taxonomy): domain Eukaryota; kingdom Metazoa; phylum Chordata; class Mammalia; order Artiodactyla; family Bovidae; genus Bos; species Bos taurus. The sequence continues at coordinate 3,543,132 of NC_082638.1, read as the reverse complement.
CATAGTTTCTTTGTATCGGTTGCTCCAGGAGACATTTATCCAGGTTCAAGCATTGCCTCCCAAGAGTCCCAGATCCCAGCCTGTCTCATTGTTAGAGATGTTTGGTTATGTACATAAGAATGAAAAAAAAAATACTCTTATTACCATGATTTACTAAAAGTTACACAGTAATTAAAAGATAGAATTTCTGAAATATATGTCTGTTTTTTTTTTAATAAAGAAATATTCCAAGGCATTGCTAAAAGGTTAAATCAGGGGGCTTCCCTCATAGCTCAGTTGGTAAAGAGTCCGCCTGCAATGCAGGAGACCCCAGTTCGATTCCTGGGTTGGGAAGATCTGTGGGAGAAGGGACAGGCTACCCACTCCAGTATTTTGGGGCTTCCCTGATAGCTCAGCTGGTGAAAATCTGCCTGCAATAAGGGAGAGCTGGGTTTGATTCTTGGGTTGGGACAATCCCCTGGAGAAGGGAAAGGCTACCCACTCCAATATAGACTTCTCTGGTGGCTCAGACAATAAAGCGTCCGCCTACAATGTGGGAGACCTGGGTTCAGTCCCTGGGTTGGGAAAATCTTCTTTAGAAGGAAATGGCAACACACTCCAGTATTCTTGCCTGGAAAATCCCATGGATGGAGGAGCCTGGTAGGCTACAGTCCGTGGGATCACAAAGAGTCAGACGTGACTGAGCGACTTCACTTTTTTCTTCCTTTAAAACAGAAACGAAACAAAAAGCCAAAAACCTTCCATTAACTGATAATTATTACAGCATTCTTGATATGAAAGCTTATTAAGATTTCTTAAATACTTTAAGTATATTTCTAATGAATACATTCCAACATTAAAGTGTATATTGTACAACAGCCCAATTAAACTAATCTTGAGGAAGATTCTTGCTGGCTTTTATGCTGAAATTATTTAGGACAAATAGTTTTTTTGTTTTCTTTTTATTTTTGATGTTTCCTACCTCCTTGAAAATTATGCTACATAGTGAAATCTAGAGAAGAAAGTGTACTGTTTTGGAAACTTTGTCATCACAGAATAGTAAAAGGAACAGTTATAATGATGGCTCCATCTCTTTCATCCAATCCTGACATAAAGATGTTTGCTTGTGACGTCCCATTCAATCTGTAAGCCCGAGTTAAAGAAAAGATGCTACTTGGATCTCTTTATCAACTCTTGCAGGGTCGAGTGATTCCCGTTAACCACATGGCCGGCGATCTTCGGATATATGGTTGTCATTATTACTGAACGCACGTTTATTTGCCCAAGTCACAGTGAGGCTCAACAGACCGCATCTTTGGAGTTCGGATCAGAGAAAGGTTTATTGCAGGGCCATGCAAGGAGATGGGTGGCTGGTCCCCTCAAAGACTTGCATGCTGAACTCCCCGAAAGGTCTCAGAAAGGCACTTCTTTTTAAAGGCAAGGGGCTGGGTGGGTGTAGATGGTTGTTGCCAACTTCTCGGTGCAGGAATCCTTGGTTCTTGCAGCTGTCCACCTAGGTCAGGTGTCCTTTTTTCTGTAAACCTCAGACAGGACAAATGTTCTTCTCTGTTCTGCAACTTTATATCTCCATATGAATGGAAAGTTACATCTTTAAAGGTCAGGCATGAGAGAAGGCTATCAGGTATATTTCAGGCTGTAGGCAACATTCTTTGACAAAAGACGCGTGACTCAGCCCAAGACACAGAGCACAGATACTAAAGGAAAAGGAACAGATCTAAATATAGAGTCAGATTTGTTCTTCCCTATTAGAGACTCCTGCTTCCGAGCCCCGTGGATAACCAGTGACATTTCTTTGCTTGAGCACTTGATATCAATCCAGAGCTTCTTTAGGTAAAATGTTAGAAACCATCAAGGCTTTTATATCCCTTTTCTACTTCATCAGGCCATTGGCCTGAGAACCACAGAGGTGGTGGAGGTTGTATGAATAGAAGCAGTGCCGTGTGTATGATTCTCAACAGTACGATAGCACGCTCTGTAGCAGTGGCGGTGAAGCTCTGGGCTATGGAGCCCACACTGATTAAATTAAGTGCCCAAATACTGAAAGGAAGCTTGACCTCAGTTAGAGAGGGACTTCCAGGGTGGTCGAGTCGTAAAGAATCTGCACGCCAGTGTAAGGACACAGGTTTGATCCCTGGTCCAGGAACATCCTGCTTGCCATGGAGCAACTAAGTCTGTGCATCACGGCTAACGAAGACCCTGTGCCTAGAGCCCGTGTTTCACAACCAAAGAAGCTAACACAATGAGAAGCCATGCACTGCAATGGGAGAGTAGCCACTGCTTGCCGCAGCTAGAGAAAAGCTCACATGTACCAACAAAGACCCAGGGGAGCCCCCCTACCCCCGCCATGTCCAGTTCAGTTCAGTCGCTCAGTTGTGTCCGACTCTCTGTGACCCCATGAACCGCAGCACGCCAGGCCTCCCTGTCCATCACCAACTCCCGGAGTCCACCCAAACCCATGTCCATCGAGTCGGTGATGCCATCCAGCCATCTCATCCTCTGTCGTCCCCTTCTCCTGGCCCCCAGTCCCTCCCAGCATCAGGGTCTTTTCCAATGAGTCAACTCTTTGCACGAGGTGGCCAAAGTATTGGAGTTTCAGCTTTAGCATCAGTCCTTCCAAAGAACACCCAGGGCTGATCTCCTTTAGGATGGACTGCTTGGATCTCCTTGCAGTCCAAGGGACTCTCAAGAGTCTTCTCCAACACCACAGTTCAAAAGCATCCATTCTTCAGCGCTCAGCTTTCTTTATAGTCCAATACTTTGGCCACCGGATGTGAAGAGCTGACTCATTTGAAAAGATCCTAATGCTGGGAAAGATTGAGTGCGGGAGGAGAAGGGGACAGCAGAGGATGAGATGGTTGGATCTCATCACTGACCGAATGGACGTGTATTTGGGTGGACTCTGGTGGTTGGTGATGGGCAGGGAGGCCTGGCGTGCTGCAGTTCATGGGGTCGCAGAGAGCCAGACACAACTGAGCGACTGAACTGAACTGAACAGTTCATGAAAACCCTTTGCCTCTGCAGGCAGATTAGCGGTTTCCTATCTCAGGCACGTATTTTATCTGACTTAGTTGATCGCTCTGGCTTCAGTGGGGACATCCGACCAGGGCCCAGGTGTGAGGTTCTTTCCTGGGGAACCAGGATTTCTGAATCCTATGAAAGCAAGTCGGAGAAGGCAATGCACCCCACTCCAGTACTGTTGCCTAGAGAATCTCAGGGATGGCGGAGCCTAGTAGGCTGCCATCTATGGTGTCGCACAGAGTCGGACACGACTGAAGTGACTTAGCAGCAGCAGCATGAAAGCAATTGCCAAAGTCTCTCAGCAAAGACTGTCCACAGGAGTCTCGACTGTGAACCTTCAGCCACCACCAACCTCAGTGCATCGTTTTTATTTGTTGCTGAAATGGGAGATCTTAAACGGTCGGTGCGTTCTGTAGTGGAATGCAGTCTTCATCAGACTCTTTAGAGTTTCAGGAAGCTGGAGAAATAAACAGGAATCGCGTTGCTCACATGCAGGGGGGCACTTGTGTGGCTGATTAGCACACGATGTCCTGTCTTCTAAGGTTGAGAAAATGTTTACAATGAGAGAGGTCCATGTACAGCCCAATCTCTCACCATGCTTGGGGTGGGGCTCCTCAACACCAGCCTCTGTGAGTTCTAGTTGAATTGTTACAGCTTGTGTATCTGGTAAAAATTGTTACATTTTGTGTATCTGGTAAAGACTCCTCCATGCTGCAGAATCTTTTTTTTTTTTTTAATCCTCTGATTTGGCTGATTGTGATCAGGTCTTTGTCAGTCAGTGGTAGCTGATTAACTGCAGATAAAATGACCTTTATGCCTGAATTCCGCAGGGCAATCTATGACCCCTAGTTCTTCTCTCCTTTCAATGGCAACTATAACTTGTAAGGCCATATGGACCTGAAGAGACTGAAATTCACCAAGAGCTGGCAACAAGATTGCAACATGCAGAGAGAATAACCTAGCTAAAAACTCAAGGAGAACATTTATTCACCTACCTTGCTTCTCAGGTTTAAAGTAAATGATGAAAGACCAAAGGAAAATATGAGCAAAAGAGATCCTGGTGAAATCTATCGGCAGTCATAAGCCCTGAATTTGTACACTTTCAACCTGATTTTTCTAATGTATGGGATTCTAGGTTTTGAGATCTGAAAGAGATACAAGGAGACTTTTATGTATCTAGAAATGCAAGTTATGTTTTCTTGCTTCTGATGAGTGAGCATCTCATTTTGGGGGGCAACTTTTTATTTTGTATTGAGATCCAACCAGTGCATTCTAAAGGAGATCAGCCCTGGGTGTTCTTTGGAAGGAATGATGCTAAAGCTGAAACTCCAGTACTTTGGCCACCTCATGCGAAGAGTTGACTCATTGGAAAAGACTCTGATGCTGGGAGGGATTGGGGGCAGGAGGAGAAGGGGATGACAGAGGATAAGATGGCTGGATGGCATCACAGACTCGATGGATGTGAGTTTGAGTGAACTGCAGGAGATGGTGATGGACAGGGAGGCCTGGTGTGCTGTGATTCATGGGGTCACAAAGAGTCGGACACGACTGAGCGACTGAAGTGAACTAAACTGAAAGACAGTTAACAATGATGTGAGAGTTGCAAGTGAATGGGGAAAGGACTCAGTCAAACATATACATGTATCCATTCTCCCCCAAACTTCCCCTTCCATCCAGGCTGCCACATGACATTGAGCAGAGTTCCCTGAGCTGGACAGCAGGTCCTTTTTGGTTATCTGTGTTAAATATAGCCGTGTGTACATGTCCATCCCAAACTCCGTATCGCTTTCTCCGGTCCATCCCCGCTGGTAACCATAAGTTCATTCTCAAAGTCTGTGACTTTCTTTCTGTTCTGTATATAAATCATTTATATCATTTCTTTTTAGATTCCAAATATAAGAGATGTCGTACAATATTTCTCCTCTCTCTGACGTACGTCACTCAGTATGACTCTCTAGATCCACCCATAAAGCTCATTTTTGAGAAAGTTTCAAGAGAGGCGATAATGTCCTAGTGATGTATTTTTTATTCCTTTAAGATTGAAGTGTATTTGATTTACAATGTCATATTAGTTTCCAGTTTACAATACAGTGACTCAACAGTTTTATGCATTTGTACTCTATTTAAAGTCACCACAGCAGAAATAAAATAAAGTCACCACAAAATAATGGCAGTGTTTCCCTCGACCCTGCAATATGCATGGAACATCATGCGTCTCACACAGAGTAGGTTTTCCCTCTTAATTCCCGACTCTCCAAACCACCTCTTGTCTTATCCCTCCCACTGGTAAGCATGAGTCTGTCCTGTATTCCTGAGTGGGCTTCTCTTTTGTATGTGCATTCGTTTGTATTATTTTTTAGATCCCACGTGTTAGTTATAACATGATAGTATTTCTCTTTCTCTCTCAGACTTACTTCACCAAACATAGTATGCTCTCCTGAAGAGGGGAAAGGCTACCGACTCCAGCATTCTTGCCTGGAGAATCCCCATGGACAGAGGAGCCTGGTGGGATACGGTCCGTGGGGTCGCAAAGAGTCGGACAAGACTGAGCTACTAAGCAATGCAACATTCTCTAGGTCCGTCCATGTGGCTGCAGATGGGATTGCTTCATTCTTTTTATAGCTGAGTAATATTCCATCATCTTTATCCATTTCTGTGTCAGTAGAGACTTAATTTCTTTCCATGTTCTGGCTACTGTAAATTGTACTGCTGTGAACACAAGGATGCATGTGTCTTTTTGAATGACTCTTTTTTTTTGTTTGTTTTTAGAATTTGTACCCAGGAGTGGAATTCCTGGTTCATAAGGTAGTTTAAGAAGGTCAGGTTAGGAAAGAAGCTGATGGACTGTTTTAACGTTTTCCGATACAGAACTTTACTGGTAGGTTTCTTCAGGTTGGTAATTAATCCTGTGCCCTTTAAACCATTGCTGGGAGTGTTTCCACAGGAGCGTTGAAGCTGCAGGCAGAGCTGGCGGGCAGATAGCAGGAGTGGTCAACGAGTAGAAAGGAAAAGATATATTTTGTGTCCTCTTGCAGAAGTAAACACTCCTGGTTAACCAGGAGAGATCATTAGGAGAAGTCAGAGACGGGTCAGCTACCTGCTGGTGCCTGTTTGAATGTCTGTTTGCTTTTGAAGCTCAGGGCTACAAAGAGCTGCTGAGGAGCCTTCCCCATGATGAGGAAGGGTGCTCATGGACAGAAGGCACAGGGATCCTAAAATTGGTTTAGCACCAGGTAGGCAAATTGTGCAGATTTTTTTGACAGAATCTATTTCACCTGGACATATGTGGTGGTGGTGAATTGATAAGTCTTGCCCAACTGTTTGTAACCCCATGGACTGTCGCCCACCAGGCTCCTCTGTCCATGGGATTCTATAGGGAAGAATACTGGAGTGGGTTGCCATTTCCTTCTCCAGAGAACCTTCCTGACCCAGGGATGGAACCCATGTCTCCTGCATTGCAGGTAGATTCTTGGAGTGCTGAGCCACCCCAGTACTTCATTGAAATGGAACTATGGCAGTTTTAAAGGGTGCCATTTTCGCTCTTGGAAGACAAAATCCAATATGCTTCCTTCATATGCCTGTATGGTTGGGAAAGTCTGAAGCTCATATTTCAACATAGTCTGCAAGCATTTTAAACATATGATTGATACAAAATCATTTTCCTGGGCTGCTGACACATGATACAAAACATGATATAAACATGATTTAAGACCACGTTCGTATCTTGGGGTCATGTCAGCCAAGAGGTCTTTCCAAGTGATGCTCACATTGAGAAATGTGTCTGAATGACAGTGTTCTCGAAGTTGCTCTGGGTGGTGTGACAGAATGCACAAGCAACTTTCGTATCATCATCAGAAGAGGTGTAAAAACCTTCAGGGTGCAGCATTCAGCAAAGGAAGATTAAGGTTGCCGAAAAATGCACCTTCGGTGCTGTATGTCTTTACCAGTGGCCAAATGAGCACTGCAATACGACCTCAGGAGCTGTGTGAAGCTGAACAGTTGACCGAACCCCTCTGGTCTTCATTTTCTCTTCTGTAAGATGCAGACAGTCAGAGAACTCCTCCGATTCTTTGTGCGTGAATCAGAAGGTGCTCGTAAGAACACCTGCTACATGCAAAGACTGAACAGATGTTTTGTTCTTGTTCAGTCGCTAAGAAGTGTCTGACTTCTGGTACCAGTTGGACTGCGGCACACCAGGCCTCCCTGTCCTTCACTGTCTCTTGGGTTTGATTTAAACTCGTGTCCATCCAGTCGGTGATGCCAACCAACCATCTCACCCTCTGTCTCCCCCTTCTCCTCCTTGTCCTGGGTAGTCTCCTCCTACCCGGCGTCAGGGTCTTTCCCAGTGTATTCGATTTCACATTCTTTTCCATTATACGTTATTACAAAATACTGAGAAGAGTTTCCTGTGCTCTACAGTAGGTCCTTGCTGGTTATCTGATTTATACATCTACATCATACTATGAAACGAAGTCACTCAGTCGTGTACGACTCTGCGACCCCATGGACTCTGGCCCACCAGCCTCCTCCATCCATGGGATTTTCCAAGCAAGAGTACTAGAGTGGGTTGCCATTTCCAACCCAGGGATCAAACCCAGGTCTCCTTCATTGTAGGCAGAAGCTTTGCCGTCTGAGCCACCAGGGAAGTGCTATATATTGTAATATGTGTATATTAATCTCAAACTCCTGTAATTTATTCCTTTCTGTTTATCTTCCTCTCATCTCTCTCAATTTCATAGCTTTCAAGTAATATGTGTGAAAAAGGACTATTAGGTAGATAGCCATATATTCACAGGTGGTATCTCTGGGTGAGAGTAAAGATTGTACTTCTATCCTCCTTGCAAATTCTCTGTGAGTAGAAAGATAACAATATTAAAAAAAAAAAGTCTACATCTTCCCTTTGAGTATTCATTGGAAGGACTGCTGCTAAAGCTGGAATTCCAATCCTTTGGTCATCTGATGCAAAGAACCGACTCATTAGAAAAGACCCTGATGCTGGGAAAGATTGAAAGCGGGAAGAGAAGGGGATGACAGAGGATGATATGGTTGAATGGCATCACCGACTCAATGGACATGAGTTTGAGCAAACTTTGGGAGTTGGTGATGGACAGGGAGTCCTGGTGTGCTGCAGTCCATGGGGTCACAAAGAGTCAGATACGACTGAGCGACTGAAATGAGCTGAACTGAAGTGGACGTGTGGGCTTTGGTGGAGTGTTCCCAGGTGTGGGTGTTAGACTGAGTGTGCATCGGGTCCTCCTCACTCCCCGCCTGGCCTGCGCCTCTCTGCCCTTCTTACCTCGTCCACCTTCCCACACGTGGCCCAGTCTCAACATCCGCTATCGGGGTTCTTGTTGTTCTCCCGGACCAGCCGTCTGGTCTCTGTACTCCATTGGCCCAGCAGTGTGATGCCCTCCAAGCCACGTGTGGTCCCCAACTCGGGCCCCTGCCTTGCCTTCTGCTCCAGAAGGCTATGTTCTCACCTCCCCATCGCGTAGGAGAACTTCCAAGAGCCACCTGCAGGGAAGGAAAGGAATTGTGTTGTGCACTGACGTCCTCTTGGTTAACAAAAACGGGGGTCACAGATGTTAGGGGGCTCTTAGGTGATTGTGGAGGGAATGGTTGCTCAGGCAGAATACTTGGAAACTTATGTACACACACAGATGAATAAATAAACACATAAAAATACATGTGTGCGTGTGTGTGTGAGTGTGAATGCTCAGTCACACAGTCACGTCGGACTCTTTGTGACCCCATGGACTATAGCCCATCAGTCTTCTCTGTTCATGGGATTCTCTAGGCAAGAAGACTGGAGTGCGTTGTCATTCCCTCCTCCAGGGGATCTTCCTGACCCAGGGATAGAACCTGAGTCTCCCACATTGCAGCTAGATTCTTTACTGCTGAGTCACTGGGGATGCTATACACACACATATATATATATATACACATATATATATATACACACACACAAATATGCATATATATTTGCTACAGATATGCCAGGTAAACATATACATGCTAAATCTACATAAATTCATATGTGTATATGTGTGTGTATGTGAGTATAAGGCTTCCCTGGTGGCTCAGATGATAAAGAATCTGCCAGCAATGGGGGAGACCTGGGTTCAATCCCTGGGTTGGAAAGATCCCCTGAAGGAGGGAATGGCAACCCACTCCAGTGTTCTTGCCTGGAGAATCCCATGGACAGAGGTGCCTGGTGGGTTACAGTCCATGGGGTCGCAAACAATGAGACATGACTGAGCAAGGAAGCACATTTATAAACATATACATAGAATACACACAGATGTATTTTTTCTAAGTTGTATATATACATAAGCTTCTCAGTTTTTTTTACATATTTTATATACATATAATATTTTGTTACAAACTATGTTTTTATCTATAGATACATTTTATATAATATTTCAATAGGTAACATATCCCTGCATATATTTTCACAGAGTATAGCCCTGTTATTTTAATGCAACCCTTTCCCTTACTCCAGCTCCCAAAAAAGTAGACACTGAAAGAAAGAGAATGTCAGGTCCCACCTGCCTTACACAGGAGCAGCAAACAAGATTAGCAATAAACGTGTCATCTTATTACACAGAATTTACTTTCAGGCTTTTTTATTATCACAATTTGTACTTAAGAGCACATTATACACTTAAGTCTGCTCTTACATGTTACTGCCTCAGTTTCCACTAGAAAAAAAAAGACATGGGATCTTTTATGGCTTATTTTTTGTTGTTGTTGAGGAATAATTGCTTTACAATATTATCTTGCTTTCTCGTATATGTCAGCATGAATCAGCCACAGATATACAAATGTCCCTTCCCTCTGACTCCTTGGCAGGAAAGCTATGACCAACCTAGACAGCACATTAAAAAGCAGAGACATTACTTTGCCAACAAAGGTCCGTCTAGTCAAGGCTATGGTTTTTCCAGTGGTCATGTATGAATGTGAGAGTTGGACTATAAAGAAAGCTGAGCCCCGAAGAATTGATGCTTTTGAACTATGGTGTTGGAGAGACTCTTGAGAGTCCCTTTGACTATGAGGAGATCCAACCAGTACATCCTAAAGGAAACCAGTCCTGAATATTCATTGGAAGGACTGAGGCTGAAGCTGAAACTCCAGTCCTTTGGCCACCTGATGCAAGGAGCCGACTCATTGGAAAAGACCCTGATGCTGGGAAAGGTTGAGGGCAGGAGGAAAAGGGGACGACAGAGGATGAGATGGGTGGATGGCATCACCGACTCAATGGACGTGAGTTTGAGTGAACTCCGGGAGTTGATGATGGACAGGAAGTCCTGTTGTGCTGTGGTTCATGGGGTCGCAGAGAGTCAGACACGACCGCGGGACTGAACGGAACTGAACCGAACCTCCTTCTTGAACCTCCCTCCCACTTCGCACGGTGTCCCACCCCTCGAGGCTGTCACAGAGCCTTGGCCGAGCCCCCTGATTCACATAGCAGATTCCCCCCGGCTGTCTGTTTTACCTCTGGTCGTCCACGTGTTTCCACGCTACTCTCTCCGTTCACCCCAGCCTCTCCTTTCCCCACTGAAGACAGGCATCCTTATTGATGTCTCCAAGGGCAGGTCCACATGATTCTGTTCCTCAGACAGGTCACCTGAACCTGTGACCTTCTCTCCTGAGCTGGGACCCAACGTCATCCTCTCCGGAACCCCTTCCTGCGGCCACAGGCTCCATAAAAACAGCTCCTTCACCCTCTGTCATGTTCCAGGACCTCAGTGAGTTGGGCGGAGAGAAAAGGGGCTGAAACCAAACTCAGGAGCAAAGGAGGAGAGCCCAGAGGCCAGGACAAAATGCAGGTTGCAATCGCAGGTGTCAAAACCAGACTCTTATATTCAGGGAGCTCCCCTGAATGTCTGCTTCAAGCCTTGATCTTTGGGAACCCCTTCAGACATCAGAGTCGCTTTATTGATTTCAGTCCTTTCTGTATATCCATGGAGGCGCTGGCTTACATCACTTGATTGACTCCCTTTGGAGGCAGTCCTTTTGGAAGTATCTCTGAGGGGTTCTCTGGTGGTGCGGTGGTTAGGACTCTGCACTCCCGATGCAGGGTCATGGGTTCAGTTCCTGGTCGGGGAAGTAAGAACCTGTATGTAGAACCATCTAGCCAAAAAAGACTCTGAAAAGAAGTATCTCTGGAATTGCTATCATGGCAGAGCTATTCTTCAACCGTAACAGGATACATGTAGGTCTGTGTCCATGTGATATGTTCTAAGCTCATGAAAAGCTGAAGCACAAGACACAGGGTTCCTTCCCAGAAATGCAGCCGCATGGACGATGCTGCCTGATGGGTTTGTGTGTATAGCTGGTTCCATCAACCTTCTCTGTAATGATGAGCTAGGTGCCAAGATGTCAGAAAATAAGCAGAGACGTTCGCCTTGGTGTGGGTATAGGGCTCATCAGCGGGGCTCTTACTGTCGAAAGAACACCAGGTTTCAGAACTAAACTCACTTCTCTTGCACCTCCAGCACTGACAGGCAGATTCTTCACCAACAGTGCCACCTGGGAAGCCCCTATATCCTGAACAAATCATAAACAAAGAGATGCTGCACCCCAATGTCTTTTTCAGCATTTTGTATAGTAGCTAGGACATGGAAGCAACCTAGATGTCCACTGAGAGATGAATGGATACGGAATTTGGGGCGCGTGTATACAACGGAAGAGTACTCAGTTATGAAAGAGAACACCTTTGAGTCAGTCCTAAGGAAGTGGATGAACCAAGAGCCTATCATACAGAGGGAAGGGAGTCAGAAAGAGAAAGACGATTATGGTATATTGACACATATATATGGAATCTAGAAAGATGGTGCTGATGAACCTATTTGCAGGGCAGTAATGGAGATTCCTGCAGAAGGAAATGGCAACCCACTCCAGTATTCTTGCCCGGAAAATCCCATGGACCGAGGAACCTGGTAGGCTATAGTCCATGGGGTCGCAAAGAGTCGGACACAATTGAGCAACTTCACTTTATAATAGAGGTTCAGACATAGAGAAGAGACTTGTAGACACCGTGTGGGAACGAGAGGGTGGGACAAATTGAGAGAGCTGCATGGAAACCTATCCGGTATCGTACGTGAAATAGATGGCCATTGTGAATTTGCTGTGCGATGCAGAAGAGCTCAAAGCCGGTGCTCTGTGACAATCTAGAGCGGTGGGATGGGGTGGGAGATTAGAGGGAAGGGACGTGTGTGCACCTTTGGCTGATTCATGGTGATGTGTAACAGAAGCCCTTACAATATTGTGAAGCAATTATTCTCCAATTATAGTAAAATTTAGGGCCTTCCCTTCTGGTCCGGTGATAAAGAATACACCGTGCAATGCCTGGCACGTGGGTTCCGTCTCTGATGGGCAGACTTCATATCCTACATGCCGTCGAAGCCCGTGCACCACAGCTTCAGTCCACGGCCAAGACCCAACACAGCCAAATAAATAAATCAATTGAAAAAAAAAAAAAAAGAAATTTAATAAAAGAAGAACACAGCGTTTCATTTCCATTTTAGCCAAACCCAGTATCTTAGCCCTGCCTGATGCTAAGTGCTGTTCAATCAATCACTTGTAAATGACCTTTTTTTTTTTCTTTTAATCCCACAGGCATTATTTTATTTTCCTTTTGAAAGAGAAGCTCCACTGTAAACATATCACTGGGCACACAGTATTAAATACCTAAGATTTTTATTTTACTTAAATCTCATCTGGAAAGGGTACATGCGTGGGCGTGGAGAAGTGCATAGGAGAGAGAAGTGAGAACATTTAATTGCACCTGCCTTTCAAGAATACTTTCCATTAATCATATATCACCTGATTCTCTGACTGTCTGACCTTTCCCCACCCCATTCTCACTTTATTATCAGATGGAATTGAAACAGTCGATATAGGTCAATTTCTTTTTAAAAGCAGTTTCATCAGAAATTCAACCTGCCAGTAATATTAGCCTTGAGTTCCACGATTGAGAACAGAAGCATGTTGTAATTTGTTTTTTAAGTATCTTTTCATATTTGGGTAGAGTCTTTCTTTTCTTTTTCTTTTATTTGCTTCCTCAATCATAGGACAAGTAATTACACCTAACTTTAAGGGAATTGAGGTCAGGGATAACGGAGCAGAGTACAAAGCAGTTCCTTGATGACCTGTCAAATGTAGCTTGTCTGAGGTCGAGTTGCTTTGGTGTTCCCAGAGCTTCTCAGAAATCTGCCATCAGGGCTGCTGATATTTGTCTCTGCCTTCTTGTCTTCAGCATCAGTTCATTTGCTACCTGGCTACACAGCCAGCCTCTTTTCGATGTTGCTCAGTCACTAAGTCGTGTTCGACTCATTGTGACCCAACGGACTGCAGCACGCCAGGCCTCCCTGTCCATCACCATCTCCTGGGGTTTGCTCAAACTCAGGTCCATTGCATCAGTAATGCTATCCAACCATCTCATCCTCTGTCATCCCCTTCTCCTCCTGCCTTCAATCTTTCCCAGCATCAGGGTCTTTTCCAGTGAGTCAGCTCTTTGCATCAGGTGGCCAAAGGATTGGAGTTTCAGCTTCAGCATCAGTCCTTCCAATGAATATTCAGGGTTGATTTCCTTTAGGATGGACTGGTTGGATCTCCTTGCAGTCCAATGGACTCTCAAAACTCTTCTCCAACACCACAGTTCAAAAGCATCACTTCTTCGGCACTCAGCTTTCTTTATGGTCAAACTCTCACATCCATATGTGACTGCTGGAAAAACCGTAGCTTTGAATGTACGGACCTTTTTTGGCCAAGGTTATTGCTCTGAGGGAAAGCTCAGTCCGTCCTTTAGTTCATAAACTTTGACCAAGTATTGCAGTTGGTCAACATATTACCACAGTGAGATCAGACATCTGCAGCTTCTCATGACAGAACTCCGTTTCCGCTTTGCAAAACTCATCAGTCCTTGGGCTACACTGTTATTTGTTTTGGGGAGGAGAAGGGGACAACAGAGGATGAGATGGCTGGATGGCATCACTGACTCGATGGACATGAGTTTGAGTGAACTCTGGGAGTTGGTGATGGACAGGGAGGCCTGGTGTGCTGTGATTCATGGTGTCGCAAAGAGTCGCACGTGACTGAGCGACTGAACTGAACTGATACGTGAAAAATGAATCAAACATAATCAACATGCTTTGACTGAAACTCAATCAAAGGAGTGCTTCCTAAATGCTTTGATTGAAATTCAAAGTCTTTGATTCGCAAAATGCTTTGATTGAAACTCAATCAAAGGGGGTGCTTCCCAAACCTTCCTCCTTTCTGATTTCTCCCTAATTCATCTTTTTATTGCTGCAGACCTCTCTTCTCTTATTATTGTCAGACTGCCTTCTGCACACGGAATCAATTTATCACACAAGATTCGTCAAGCAAAGGAAGGACCTGGTACCTTCACGGGATGTTCTTTTCCTGTTGAGTAGGATTCACGCACTTCATCAAGCCTTTTACTTCGCTTCCTTAAGTGATGTGGAGGACGCCTTGTAAAAAGGCAGCTAACTTGAGAGGAATTATTTTAAAATATGCACCTGTTCATTGGATGAGCCAGTGACAAAGGGATAATAGCAAGAAGGATTATTATTATTTTTTGTTTGTTTTTTTTTGCTTTGCTGGATCTTAGTCACTGTGCGGGCTTTTCTCTAGTTGCCAAGAGTTGGGGCTAGTCTCCTGTTGCGGCTTGTGGACTTGTCCTTGTGGTGGCTTCTTCTGTTGTCGAACTCGGGTTCTAGGCACGTGAGGTTCAGTAGTCGCAGCACCCAGGCTCTGTACTTACACATGGTCTTAGTTGCCGGGAGATATGTGGCACCCTCCCAGATCAGGTATTAAATTTGTGCCCTCCCCCCTGCAATGGCAGATGGATGCTTAACCACGGGACTACCATAGAAGTCCCTCGAGGAGGATCTTTAAAGGACCTAGAAAATATGAAAATATTGGATGGGAATAACGTCAAGACATGCCATGGTTGGTGTGGTGATGATGGTCACCTCTCTTCTCGTGAACTCCTACATCTCTTCTCTTGAACTGATGTCGTTTCTAGAAGTGGTCTTCTTTCGAGATGACCACAGAACACTTCTTCGTAGGAGGTCAGTCACCACCCCAGGGTCATGATTTTCATGTTGCAAAAACCTGGGTCATGATTTTCACGTTGCAAAAAACAGGGGTGCTTACAAGTGGCTTACAAGTCCTGTTGGGGCCACAGCATTCTACGGGACATGGCCTGGATGTCAGAGGCTCTTCTCCCTGAGCTGAGAGCGTCATGGTCCCTGTGAATCTGCCAAATGCTCAGAGAAGGGACCCAGGACATAAGGACATCATCCTTATTTGACTGGGTCTCAGAGGTAGATCTGGTGGTGAGGTTCTCCATGGGCAAAGACAGAATGTATCCACCAATGTGGTTTTGGTTGAGGGATGTATAAGATAACCTTTACCTCCACTATGTTTAAAAGACAGTTAAAAACAGAGTATCATACACAACTGACCCCATGGGTTGTCTTATTTCAGCCCTGAGAGCTTGCTAAGCATCTGGGGTAAAATATTGCAATAGTAGATCATTAGCTTTCCAACCTTCCATGAGTATATTCCCTGAACTGGATTCCAGTAAGGGGCAGATCGATGCTATTCACTGTAGCATCAGTGGGAAGCAAGTTTATCCTTTGTACAGGTTACATTTCCATCCACTCTGTGTTCTTCTTCCTCCTCTTTGAAATATTTGGCAAGAGCCATCCTGGCCACTCACAGATGGTAATTATCCAGGTCGGTCAATAGCAGCGTCTCCTGCAGTGTAGAGCTTGTACATTCAGGAAGAAAAGAGCATCAGGCTGGCCCATTTTCTCATCAAGAGGAGACAAGAAATAAAGAGGAAAAAGCAAACTCTGACATGGCCAGTGGAGTTAAAAATCTAATGCCGCTGCTTTCTGGGAGTTTGACCAAAGCCAAACCTGACTTAGAAGGCATTTCTGGTTTCCAAGATCTGGTGGTGGGTCCTGCCCACCACCTTTGTTTCGCTTGGGTCACAACTCTTCTCTTGAACTCCTACACCTATTCTCTTGCACTGATGTGGTTTCTGCAAGGGGTCTCCTTCCGAGCTGACCGCAGAACCGTTCTTTGTAGGAGGTCAGTCACCACCCCAGTTCACAGGGTCTTCTCTCCACAAACTCTGGCTCCTTCAATCCTCCATAGTCTTTTCTCTGCCTGATGAGACCCGACTGAGACTGATGGTCTAGGTAAGGATGCAGACCCAGCCTGCAGTCTGCAGGAAGGCACGACGTCTTTGGACCATCTCGTTGATTAAGAACCTTGGGGCTTACCTGGTAACTCAGATGGTAAAGAATTCACCTGCAATGCGGGAGACCCCGGGTTCGATCCCTGGGTCGGGAAGATCCCCTGGAGAAGGAAGTGGCAACCCACTCCAGTATTCTTCTGGAGCATTCCACGGACAGAGGAGCCTGGTGGCCTACAATCCGTGGGGTCACCAAGAGTGAGAACATGGCTGAAGTGACTTAGCATACAGGCACACAAGCTGCTACTCAGGGTCAGGTTTGAGAATTCAGTAGCCAAGAGCACAGGTTCTAAAGACATGGTCTCTGGAGACTAACTGCAGCTTGGATTCCTGTCTGTGATGTTGGGCAAGTTGCTCTTTCTGTGCCTTGAAAATGTGTATTAGTTTCTTCATGCTTCCTAAGGTCCAGCATTCCTAGATCAATAGATGCTGGGTGCGAGTGCAGTTGGTAGGAATTTCCTTGGTGGCTCAGATGGTAAAGAATCTGCCTGCAGTGTGGTAGACCTGGGTTTAACCCCAGGGTTGGGAAGATTCCCCTGGAGAAGGGAATGGCTATCCACTCCAGTATTCTGGCCTGGAGAATCCCATGAACAGAGGAGCCTGGTGGGCTACAGTCCATGGGGTCGCAAAGAGTTGGACACCACTGAACGACTTTCACTTTTCCAGTTTGAGCTGACCAAGAGTGAGCACTTGGGAAGTGTGGTTCTGGCAAGAGCTCTCTGTTTCCATCTCTGGGACACGGAGGAAGCAGGAGAAGGCTTGTATGAGGATCCCTCCCACACAAACCTCCCTCTGTCCAGAGGCAGTCCATCTGCTATCAGATAATCTGACACGTCGAGATTTTTTTGCTTGTCTGTTTACCTTGTCCCATTCGTTAAATACAATCAGATTTTCGGTGAATGTCACATAAAGCAGTGAGAAGCCTGTCTTCTCACTGGACGTCCAATTAGTAGCATCTTCTTCTGCAAATTCAGTTAGAACTCATTCACATTCTCAGGCCACCTGGAGATATTACTCTGTCTTGTCAGGATTTCTCATCAACAGCTGGCTTTGTGCATGGGTTTCCTGCCATGAGAAGGAATGGCTATGATCTCCGTGGCTTCCTCTGACTCCTGCCTTCCCAGGAAGAGATCTCATTTCCTGGCCGGTTTCTGCTGCTGCTGCTAAGTCACTTTGGTTGTGTCCGACTCTGTGCGACCCCATAGACGGCAGCTCACCAGGCTCCTCCGTCCCTGGTATTCTCCAGGCAAGAACACTGGAGTGGGTTGCCATTTCCTTCTCCAACGCATGCATGCATGCTAAGTTGCTTCAGTCGTGTCTGACTATAAGACCCTATGGACAGCAGCCCACCAGGCTCCTCTGTCCACAGGATTCTCTAGGCAAGAATAGAGGAGTGGATTGCCATTTGCTTCTCCAAGCGAGTTTCTAGACCTCACCTTGTTCATAGAGAACTCTGCTAGCCCCCTGAAACTCCCATTATATCTGTCAGCTTCTGGCACCATGGTTTTACAGGGAAGAGCGGTTATGAGTCCCAAGTTAGATCTGCTGCTTTTACTTTAATCTTTGCTTCCCGTGGCTTTTGTTCACTGCGAGATTGTTGCCCGTACATAATGGTCTGCCCCAGAGAAACCCTGCCCTTCTGCTTGAATGTTACACCAGAGTGCTTTTGTTCAGGACCCGGTCCCCCCGTGGGTGGCTCCAGGAAGGAGTCAGTTAGCACATCCCCTCCCGAGGCTGGCCGTTCCAGGAAAAATTGCCAGGTTAATGGCCTTTTTACTTTACCCCCTTGCCTCCCCCCGTTCTCTGTTCTATAAAGGGAAAACTGGCATCGAGACCCCGAGAAGTCGGTTATTTTGAGACGTTAGTCTGCCGTCTTCTCAGTCAGCTGGCTTTCCAAAAAAAAGTCGTGTGCCTTGCCTTGACACCTCGTTCTGTGATTTTGTTGGTCTTTCGTGCTGTGAGCCCAGCGCGCTTCGACTCTGTTAACAGTGGGGGGTGCAAGCCTGCCTCTGCTTTTGGAAACTAGGACAAAAAATCTCAGCTTGTGAGAAGCTTCAGCACGCTCCGCTCACTTTTCTGTCCTCGGAGATGGAAGAACCCCGCACGGTTGCACTAAATCGTGAGGAAAGCAGACAGGATGGACGCCGTCCCTACAAAGAACAGCAGCTCCCCAGATACGGTTCTCTGGCAAAAGAAGCAATTAAATACACGCCCATGTCCATTTTCTTCTGACTTGTCTTTGGAACCTGGATGCCAGTCAATCTTAGCGGCGACTGTCTCGCAGGGAGGAGATGGTCCATATACGTGTGTTCTTGGTGCCGGCATTTAGATTTACTGTTTCGGGGGTAGGCTAGCCAGATGGCAACCCAAATAAAGTCACTCTTTTTGCAATTCCGAATGTTAAAAGTCTGCACAGAGGCTTGTCAGTTGTACACGCTGTGTACTAAGCAAAGGCGGGCAGCCAAGGCAGCAACAGAGTCTGATATTCAGTCCTGGAAAGGCTCTGTAAGCCGTGTGCCTGGTAGTGACTGCGTTCTCTGGCCAGAGGTTTTGTTAATTCTAACAAACCTGGTCACAGGCGCCTTGTTGGCTTCAGGCTCTCATCCCTTACCCCGAGATGCAGGATGCTCGCTTGTGAACATGCTTATTGTCTGTAACCAAACTTTGTGAGTTTGTGTTTGGCTTATCCTTGGCTTCTGAATCGATTTTTGGAATCTTGAAGGCCTTCAGCAAAAACTTGCTGAAGAAAAGAATGGCTGAATTTCGTGCTTTTTATGGTTGAGTAGTTTTCCTTTGTGAATACCTATACTATATCTTCCTTATCCATTCCTTGGTTGATGGACATTTAGCTTGCTTCCCTGTATTGGCTGTTGTGAACAGTCCTGCAGTTAATATTGGCATGCATGTGTCTTTTCCAGTTAGTGGGATTTTTTTCCGCTTGAAGCAACAGGATGAATGTGGACGGCATGATGATAAGTGAAATGGTTCAGGTAGAGAAAGACATGTACCGTATAATCTCACTTATAGGTGAAATCTTTAAAAAAAAAAACAACTAGTGAATATTACAGAAAAAACAGACTCACAGATACAGAGAACATACCAGTGGTTATTAGTGGAGAGAGAGAAGGTGACATATAGGAGTGAGGATTAAGAGAAACTACTCTATATAAAATAAAGAAGCTACAAGAATGTATTACACATTGCAGGGGATACAGTGATATTTTATAATAAGTATAAATGCAGTGTAACCTTTAAACTGGGAGTCACCATGTTGTACACCTGTAACTTATATGATATCGGGCATCAGCTATATTTCGTTGACAGAACTGGTTGAGATATCAACTACACAGAAGGGAGAAAGACTGTGTCCACCATGTCCATTTGTCTTGACCTGCTTTTGTATGTCATTCTGGTTCTGTTTCTCTTTCTTTGTTCATAAATCATTATTTTAATTCATTTAGTTTCTCTGTCTTTTCAATATGTGTGATGTTGGGCTTAACCTTATGGTATCCAGAAATTTCAACGTGGTGTGACTCCACATGAGATTTTAGAGTTTTCATTCATTTGGAGGCTCATTTCTCGGGGTACTGCAAAGTGTTCTGGTTTGCTTTTTTTTCTTAGCTATTTCTGCCCTTCTGCTTTTCATACTCTTGTCTTTGAAAAGACTCTCCAATTTGAGAACTCAGATATTTAAACTGTTATTCTTTCTTACATAATTTATCATCTTTTCTTTAATATTGCTCCCTAGGAAAATTATTTTCTATTTAATTTTTAAAATTTCAACTAGTATATACTTGAGTTGAAAAATTATACTTTTAAAAAATAAAATAAAATGCTATTTCTTTTTAAAACATTTCAACAGCATTTCTGGTATGTTTTTATGGAACTAAAGTTTTGTTACTCTTTAATGAATGCACGATTTTCCTTATTCTCATAATATTCAATATTATTTTTTTTTTGCTGATTACCCATGTCTGCATTTCCTCCAAACCTTAGCATTCAGTTGTTTTGTTTTTTAAGGTGTTTACTTTAAAAAAAAAAACAATGCTTCTGCCTGTTTATTGGCCCCTTGTATTTCTTGATGCATAAAGGGCTTTTCTTTTTAAGAGCATTTTTAAGAATTAGAACAAAATTGAGGGAAAGGTACAGAGATCCCTGGGAAAACCCCAGCCCCTCACATGCGCAGCCTCCTTTACAGTCCACATCACACACCCGACCAGCACGTTTCTGACCGAGGAGGCGCCTGAACTGACACATTGCCAGCGCTGAACACCTCTGGTTCCTATTAGGGCAGATTCTTGCTGTTGCACATTCTGTGGGTGTAGACACTGTATCCATCATTATGGTATCTGGCTATGTGGTTTCACCGCCCTCGTGCATGCTGACAATCCTCTATTCATGCCTCTCTGTACTCTCATCCCCCTGGCAACCGCTGATCCTTTGATTATCTCCATATTTTTGAGAGAGTCAATTCTTAGGTAGGTTGATAAGAAGTCTGCAGTCCCCAAGGAGGAGAAAGGGGTCCAAGTCTTTCAAGGAGCAGAAAACGACAAACCGGTTATATAACAACAATGTATCTTGTTTCAGGACATGTTTCTCCTTAACAAGAACCTTCTGACTAGTCTTGTTATCTTAAGACATATGTTGTTGGGAGTGTGTTTGGTAAGACCTAGCTATTGGTAGTTCTAATCTTGTGAATTTAAGACGTATGTTGTGGGAGAAGGTCTGGGAAAAGTATATACGGCCTTGACTAGTGAGGTGGGCACTCTCCATCCCCTTTCTGATGTCTCTGTCAGAAGCTTTCCTCTATCCCTTTTCACACTTTAATAAAACTCTGCCCCACAAAAGCACTTGAGTGGTCAAGCCTGGTCCCTGGTCCCGAAGATAAATCATCTTCTTCGGAGAGCAGGAATCCGACATCGTTCAGCATAAGCTGTCAGTTTTGTTCGATCGTTAGAATCCTGCAGTATATAGCCTTTTCAGAGCGGCTTCTTGAACTTGGGAATGTGAATTTAGGGTTCCTCCAAGTCTTGCCGTGACTTGATTGCTCCTTTCTTTTTCAGTTCAGTTCAGTCGCTCAGTCACGTCCAACTCTTTGCGACCCCATGGAAGCATGCCAGACCTCCCTGTCCATCACCAACTCCCGGAGGTTACTCAAACTCATGTCCATCGAGTCCGTGGTACCATCCAACCATCTCATCCTCTGTCATCCCCTTCTCCTCCCACCTTCAATCTTTCCCAGCATCAGGGTCTTTTCCAAGGAGTCAGTTCTTCACATTAGGTGGCCAAGTACTGGCGTTTCAGCTTCAGCATCAGTCCTTCCAATGAACATTCAGGACTGATTTCCTTTAGGAGGGACTGGTTGGATCTCCTTGCAGTCCAGGGGACTCTCAAGAATCTTCTCCAACACCACAGTTCAAAAGCATCAATTCTTCGGCCCTCAGCTTTCTTTATAGTCCAACTCTCACATCCTTTCTTTTTAGCGATGAATAATGTTCCATTTTCTCAATGGACCACAGTTTATTAATCCATTCAACTTGTTGTTGTTCAGTCGCTAACTTGTGTCTAACTCTCTGCTACCCCATTGATTGCAGCGGCCAAGCTCCTCTGTCCTCTGCTGTCTCCCAGAATTTGCCCACATTCATCTCCACTGAGACAGTGATGCTATCTAACCATCCAACTCTCTGTCGTTCCCTTCTCCTCCTGTCCTCAATTTTTCCCAGCATCAGGGTCTTTTCCAGTGAGTTGGCTTTTGACATCAGGTGGCCAAAATATTAGACCTTCAGCTTAAGCATCAGTCCTTTCAGTGAATATTCAGGGTTGATTTCCTTTAGGATGGACTAGTTTGATCTCCTTGGAGTCCAAGGGACTCTCAAGAGTCTTCTCCAGCACTTATTGATGACAGTATCTGTTAGCAAATATTTTAATAAATAATAGTAAAATATTGAAGATATATAAGTGCTGACTCTTGCACAATTAGGCTGATACAATTTACCAAGCATATCAGAAACTGTACCAAAGGAGTGTGATTATATATAAATGAGTCACTTCAGAGGCAACACTCTTAATTGCAATAAAATAAGATTGCTGGAACCTATTTCGTTTCTACTGGCTTTAAATTGCTTGAAAGCCCTTGGTAATTTATTTTCAATATCTTGCTACGAGGCAGTTCTTAATCCTGAAGCCGGGAGTGGGGGGTGCGGATTTATATTTGGAAGCAGCCAAGGTTCAGTTGAGTACGGTCGGTAACCATGTTGCATGATGCAATTTTAATTCAAAAACAAGGTACAGCCATAAATAAACGTTAGCTTGATTCCGCTAACTCCTGAGGCAGACTGAAAAGAGAAAATCAAAACGCTGTCCCGTACCCCCGAATGCTGTCCACCTGAATGCCGCCCGTACCCCTTTCCAAATTGACTATTCTGAGGGATGGCTTTCATTCGGAGCTATGATTTGCATCCCGCCTATTTTTAGAAAGCTCATTTTGCACCCTCATCTTTAAAAGCCTGTTTAATGAAAATGCTTCCTGACTGTTTCATGTATCTTCAACCCAATTTTGGCGAGTTGCACAGTAACCCATCATGGTACCTGATCCTTGTAATTAAAACTTAGGCAATGTGTTTTCTGTGGAACTAGGTCCTTTTCTAACAAAATAAGAAAATGTCTTTGAAGGAATGCGCTGGTGGTTTAGTGCTTAGGATTCTTGTATTTTCACTGCCAAAGGGCGTGAGTTCAGTCCCTGGCCAGGGAACTAAGATCCCGCAAGCCATGTGGCATGGCCAAAAATAATATATTTTTTTAGATGTCTGTGAATAATTAAAAATTTTATCACATCCTCTCCATAGAAATAACTCTGAATACTTCATGTAGCTAGATAAATCACTAAAGATATAATAGCTACTGTTATAGATTTCTAATTTGTTTTTTAGTTGTTAAGTCATGTCAGACTCTTTGCCACCCCATGGACTGTAGCACGCCAGCCTTCTCTGTCTTCCCCTATCTCTAGGAATTTTCTCACATTCATCTCCATTGAGTTGGTGATGCTATCTAACCATCTCATCCTCTGCAACCCCCTTCTCCTCCTGCCCCTCAATCTTTCCCAGCATCAAGGTCTTTTCCAGTGAGTTAGCTCTTTCCATCAGTTGGCCAAAGCATTGGAGCTTCAGCTTCAGCATCAGTCCCTCCAATGACTATTCAGGGCTGATTTCCTTTAGGATTGACTGGTTTGATCTCCTTGCAGTCCAGGGGGACTCTTAAGAGTCTTCTCCAACACCACAGTTAAAAATCATCGAGTCTTTAGTGCTCAACCTTCTTTATGGTCCAGCTCTCATATCCATACATGACTGCTGGAGAAACCATAGCTTTGACTAGACGGACCTCTGTTGGCAAAGGGATGTCTGCTTTTTAACACACTGCCTAGGCTTGTCATAGGTTTCCTTCCAAGGAGCAAGCATATTTTAATTTCTAGGCTGTTTTAAGATGACTCGTAACTTACCACACATGCAGACATGCAGTTGGAAGAAATAACTTGCCCATCAACCTCAGACGACGCTAACGATGTGAGTATACCCAAGGGATGTATGGAATGACAGATCCGTTTACATTGGAGTTTGACATCTGGGAACGAATAGACTCAGGCTCTCAACCAGCTGCTTGTCCTGTAGTTAAATGGGTAACCTTAGCCATGCCTGAAGGGACTTGGAGTGAGGGCTTTCCCCAAACCTTTCCTGTGTATCTGTAAGAGGAGGACTGAGTGGCCACTGTAAATGTTCCCCGTTACCACGAATGGCTCTCCAGTGATGGGTCCATGTTTCTAATGGTACCGTGGCTCAGAGGTTAAAGCGTCTGCTGGCAATGCAGGAGACCTGGGTTCGATCCCTGGGTTGGGAAGATCCCCTGGAGAAGGAAATGGCACCCCACTCCAGTACTCTTGCCTGGAGAATCCCACGGACGGAGGAGCCTGGTGAGCTACAGTCCACGGGGTTGCAAAGAGTCGGAGACGACTGAGCGACTTCACTTTCACTTTCAGTGGCAAGATGAACCATTTAAAGGCACCCATCAGAAGCTACTGATAATGCTGGAACACACATATATACTAGATATATTGATGCTGATATATTGGGTTGGTCACAATGTCAGTTCAGTTTGTTTTTTTTGCCAACCTAGTAGAATGTATATCGGTTACTATTTATGTTGCAATTCCACCTACACTAACCGAAAAATAAAACCACTCCATCTGAAATACAACACACACAGAAGTCCACACAGCATCAATTTCCAGGACAGTGTCAAAAAGGAAAGCAAATATTTCCGTGACTGTAGCCCTGTCACGAAAGAGAAAGCTGTCATCTTCACAAAAGCATTTCTCTCTTCCTATCTTAAAGCCCTTCAGTCGTGTCCGACTCTTTGCGACCCCGTGGACTTTAGCCCTCCAGGCTCCTCTGTCCGTGGGATTCCCCAGGCAAGAATGCTGGAGTGGGTTGCCATTCCCTTCTCCAGGGGATCTTCCTGACCCAGGGATCAAACCCCGGGTCTCCTGCATTATTCTGTTATGCAAATGACTTCCTTGTTTCCTGTTTTCTTTTCTCCACGAATATAGGCATCCCCACATCACATGAATTAAACTTTTCGTGTTTGGGGACTTGAGATGAATGCAGCTGCCTCTTCTGATGTCTTCACTCACCGTTGTGATCTTATTTTTAATCATTTTTTTTAAAAGGAATTCATTTGTTTTGGGCTGTGCTGAGTTTTCTGTGCTTTTGTCTAGTTGGGTTGCGTGGGGGCTACTCCCTGCTTGGGGTGTGCAGACTTGTCATCGCGGTGGCTTTTCTTGGCGCACAGCATGGGCTCTAGACGCACCAGCTCCAGTAGCTTTTAGCATTGGGACTCAGTTGTTGTAGCAGTCAGGTGGAATTGCTCCCTGTCAGGTGGAATCTTCCCGGACGAGTGATCAAACACATGTCCCCTGCCTTGGCAGAAGGATTCTTAACCACTGGACTGCCAGAGAAGTCCACGATTGTGCTTTAATGGTACATGTGTGTTGTTTTTATGTACGACTGTTGTATTCATTTTAATTCTTCTGTAGTATCACCTTGACCGGCTTCCCGGATGGCGCTTGTGGTCAAGAACCTTTCGGCCAATGCAGCAGACATAAGAGACGTGGGTTCCATCCCTGGGTGGGGACGATCCCCTGGAGGAGGGCATAGCAACCCACTCCAGTATTCCTGCCTGGAGAATGCTATGGACAGAGGAGCCTGGTGGGTTACAGTCCGTGGGGTCGCAAAGGGTCAGACACATCTGAGCAAGTTACCGCACACACACATCCCACGACATGACTGCATCACAAGGCTTTCGTCCATTGTATTGTTACTAGATGAATGCGTTATCTCCGGTCTTGGCTATTAGAATCGTTAGTGTTTTAACAATTCGTGGAAATACATTCTCATCTGTGAACGCATATGCGACTTCTGAGGCACATGGCCACGCTGGAACTGCTGGTGGAAATCTCGACTTTTAGCTTCGATAGGAATGAACTGTTTTCCAGCGTGGGGATAAGTGTTTTCACCAGCAGTGTGAAATCCATGCCACATTTGGCACTATCAGAATTTCATTTTCCTTCTCCAATTTAATAAGTGTGTGGGGAAACTCAATGCATTTTCAGTTTTGGCTTCCTGAGGTTGAGAGTTTTCCGTAGATCACCCGGCCATTTTATTTCCTGTTTGATGAATTGTCCCATTTATCAATTTTTCTATTGCACTGTTCAGTCATTTTCTTACTGATGTATTTTGATGAGTGCTGCAAATATTTCATATCTCCTGGATTGCCTGTTACCATCACTAAGTGAGCTAAAGTTATTCATTAAATGACTGTATCGTCATTTACTTTAGGATTAGTGCTTTGGAATACTGCTTAAAACATTTTTTTTGGCCCAAAGATGTGAACCTATCTTTCTTTAGTGTCCTAAAAAGCCTATTTATGTCTTTTTTATGTTATAATTCCACATGGAGTTTTTATTTTTTATGATTCAGATGAGTACAATTGATTTTTTTCTATATAGATAATTCAACATCACATAATGCCATTTCTTAAAAAAAATTAATCTCATATCCTCAAAGTTCTTATCTGTCTCTGTGCCAATATCATATTCTCTTAAATATTATATTTTATAATAATTCACAGTATGTGCTATCACAAGGGTTCTTGTGTTGATATTTTAAAAGTCTTCATTATTTTTTAAACTTATATTTGTATAGACTTTAGAGTCTCCCCTTGGAAAATAAACATCTGATTTTAATTAAGAATTTAATTAATATCTTACCAGATTGTGTTTATTGAACATCTTTCAATATTGAGTAGAAAGCCAATTTATGAAAATGATGAATCCTTAACACTAGTTTAAGAATTTTTATTTTTTCTTCATACTGTTTTATAATATTCCGAATAGAGATTTTGTACACATTTTGTTTAACTGATTTATGGAAACTGGTGTTTTCAGATCATCCTTTAAAACCTTTCATTTTCTATTTTTGCTGCAGTAATATATAATTTCTGTTTAATTTCTCAATTTGATAATCGATAAATGTATTAAATTCTCATATTGTTTGGGATTTCTGTGCATATACACATATCATCTGTGAGTAAAAACAAACTTAATACTTACTCTTTGATATTTATATGTGTTTATTTGTTTTCACTTTCTTGTTGTAAGGCCTCCAGTGTAATCCTAAATAGAAACAAAAGATGTGGGTATTATTTTTTCTAGTTCTGGCTTCAAAGATGGTGTTTCCTACCTTGAACCAGCTGGGGTGATATACCCACCAAAGGGTTTTACTCGAGAGTTTATATCAAATGGAGAAGTTCCCTTCTATTCTTTGTTGCTTAAAATCTTTGTATTTGGATATTAGCTTTTATTAGCATATTTTTTCTAAATGTGGTGGGTTGGTCATTTTTGAAACATTATTTTTTACTAGGTTGATATTATCTATATAGATAGATATTTAAGAGTATATAAACTGGAGATATAGGAGATAAAGATATATATGTGTGTTTTAATCACTCAGTCCTGTGTGACTCCTTGAGACCCATCATAGATTGTAGCCCACCAGACTCCTCTGTCCATGTGATTCTCCAGGCAAGAATACAGGAGTGGGTTGCCATTCCCTTCTCCAGGGGATCTTCCTAACCCAGGGATTGAACCTGGGTCTCTTGTATTGCAGGCAGATTCATTACTGTCTGAGCCATCATATAGTGAAAGTGAAAGTCACTCAGTCGTGTCCGACTCTTTGCGACTCCATTGGCTATACAGTCCATGGGATTCTCCAGGCCAGAATACTGGAGTGGGTAGCCTTTCCTTTCTCCTCCAGGGGATCTTCCCAACCCAGGGATGGAACCCAGGTCTCCCGCACTGCAGGTGGATTCGTTGCCATCTGAGTTACCAGGGAAGCCCATATACTGTAATATATAAAGAGAATATATTTGTGTAGTATAATGCTAATATAACTTGGTATGTTGGAATCAATCCAACGTAGTGATGATTAATTTTTCTGTCTTTCATATGTTAGTGAATATAGCTCATGAGTGGCTTGGTTTTCCATTTGCTTAGTCTGTTCTCTGCTGGGGTTAGTGGGCACGTTACACTCTCATACAGCAGATTGAGATAGTCATTTAAAACATTTATTTATTGGAATTTAGTTCATGTCCAGTGTTCTGTTTATATCCTGTATGTGGCAAAATGATTCAATTATTCATAGATATATAAACATATATATATATGAATTTTTTCATTATAGTCATGTAAATATTGAATGTAGTTCCCTGAGCTATATAGCAGATCCTTGTCATTTTTCTATTTTCTATTTAGTAATTTCTATCTGCTGATCCCAAACTGCTAATTTATCACTCCACCTTTGCCCTTTGGTGGCCATAAGTTTGTTTTCAATATCTAAGTATGTTTCTGTTCTGTAAAGAAGTTTCATTGATATCATTTATTAAGATTGCATATATAAGCAATGCCTTATGATACTTGTCTTTCTCTGACTTACTTCACTTAATATAATAATCTCTACGTTCATACATGCCTCTAATTTTCTCTGTAAGAAAAAACTTTTTAATTTAATTTAAAATTTTTTTTTAATTTAAATTTTAAAAATTAAAAAAAAATCTAGTGATATATTTTCAGAGCCTGTGAGCTATTGAAAACCCTAGTTCACTTGGTTAAGAATTTCTTTTTGATATCCGCTCTTAAAGAATATGGTCACCACATTTTA
Source organism: Bos taurus (assembly GCF_002263795.3). NCBI lineage: Eukaryota > Metazoa > Chordata > Mammalia > Artiodactyla > Bovidae > Bos > Bos taurus. Next base: position 3,514,554 of record NC_082638.1, on the reverse strand, counting down.
ATTTGCAATTTTCTCTGCAAATTTTTTTTTTTTTTGGTCATCAAAAATATCATTCTGCTGGTCTCGGTTCTCTTGTTGCTGTAGAGAAGTTAGCTGCCTGTTCAAAAGTTACTGCTTTAAAAATGACACATTCTGCAGATGTCAATTTTCAGGCGTGTTTGCCTTTGAATTTCTGCGCGTTTTCTGTGATGCAGCTGATGGTGGTGTTCTAATTTACTCTGTTAGAATTTCTTAATCTTCTCAACTTTTGGAATCGTGTTTTACTTAAATTCTGAGAATTCGTAGTCCTCTCTTTCTCAAATGTTGCTACTATATGTGTATATATATATTTTTTTTCTTTTCTTCTTTGATAGCCTAATTAAACATCTCTTACTTTTTATCTCCATGACTCCATTTTTACTGTTATTTTTGTATTTCCATCTACTTTTATTTCCAAACTCCATTCTGCATTATTTTTTTCTCCAGTATTTTATTTTATTTCAGCAATTCTCTTTTCTTCTGTATCTAATGAGTTGGGTCAGCCATTTCACCAAACTCGTAATTTTGTTACATGTTTTCTTTACCCTGCTGAATTTAATTCTGGCTCTTCCCTATAATTCTCACATTTTTGAAATTTTCAATTTCCTCTTTTCTTGACTGTGTTTCCCCAGTTGTATTAAATTCTGAATCTTGTATTTGCTTCATCTCATTCACCCCTGAATATGTTTCTCTCCCTTGATGATCCCATTGTCTAATATTTCATGCACCAAGAAGTGTGACTATGAAAAACTTGCAAATTCTCTTTTTCTTTTGTCTGTTACTCTCTTTTCTGTATTTTCTTCCTTTCAAGAATTTTTCCATGGCACATTCTGGATAACTTCTCCTCTCTTTCTCCTCAAGTATATTCATTTGCTTTTCAGTTTTGTCCTATCTTCTCTTCAGTTCAGTTCAATCGTTCAGTCATGTCCGACTCTTTGTGACGTCATGGACTGCAGCATGCCGGGCCTCCCTGTCCATCACCAACTCCTGGAGCTTACTCAGACTCATGTCCATCGAATCGGTGATGCCATCTAATCATCTCATCCTCTGTCGTCCCCTTCTCCTCCTGCCCAGCATCAAGGTCTTTTCCAATGAGTCAGTTCTTCCCATTAGGTGGCCAAAGTATTGGAGTTTCAGCTTCAGCATCAGTCCTTCCAATGAATATTCAGGACTGATGTCCTTTAGGATGGACTGGTTGGATCTCCTTGCAGTCCAAGGGCCTCTCGAGTCTTCTCTAATACCACAGTTCAAAAGCATCAGTTTTTTGGTGCTCACCCTCTCTTAAGCTGATCTATTAGCTATTAATTTTTTTTTTTATTCCTCTTATACTCATTTAGAATTTTCACCGGGTCTTTTAAGATATCCTTTACCCAAGTTTTGAATCATTTCTCACTCCCTGCAGAGCTTTTTGGTTATTTGAGCATTGTTTTTAAGTTGGTTTGTCATACATCTGGACTTCCCTCGTGGCTCAGATGGTAAAGCGTCTGTCTACAATGCGGGAGACCCGGGTTCAGTCCCTGGGTTGGGAAGATCCCCTGGAGAAGGAAATGGCAATCCACTCCAGTACTCTTGCCTGGAAAATCCCATGAACAGAGGAGCCTGGTAGGCTGCAGTCCATGGGGTTGCAAAGAGTCGGACACGACTGAGCGACTTCACTTTGTCATACGTCTGATAATTACACTCTCTTCATTAGTTGGGCGAGGGGAACCTCATTTCAGTCACTGTTACTTCTGCTGGATCTTTTATCACTGCCTTCTTGTTATGTTATGTGCTTCATCATCTTTGTGATCATCTTATGGGAAAGTGAAGTGAAAGTCGCTCAGTCGTGTCCGACTCTTCGCGACCGCGTGGACTGTACCGTCCATGGAATTCTCCAGGCCAGAATACTGGAGTGGGTAGCTGTTCCTTTCTCCACGGGGTCTTCCCAACCCAAGTGTTGCACCCAGGTCTCCCGCATTGCAGGTGGATTCTTTACCGGCTGAGCCACAAGGGAAGCCCAAGAACAATGGAGTGGGTAGCCTATCCCTTCTCCAGGGGATCTTTCCAACCCAGGAATCTAAGCAGAATCTCCTGCATTGCAGGCGGATTCTTTACCGACTGAACTTTCTACCAATAAAAACCCCAATATTTAAATTTATGCTTTTGGATATTTTATTTTAAATATCTATATTTAAATATATATATGTATCTAATATTTTATTGAAAAGGAAATTATTAATAGTAATAAATTGGCACAGACTAGAGGTTTGTTCCTCGTGGGCTGACTACCTGTGGACATTAAAATTCATGTTCTATAATTCACGAAGACCTGCTATTCTTCAATTTTTTTTTTTTTAAGATGCTGTGGGAGTGTGCTGCAAGTCCCTGTAAATCTGAGTTTGCATTTGTTTCGTACTTGTCCTGAGGGTGAAACCGCACAGAGGGAGGAAAGTATGACGGGGAATTGATCAGAGTGCACACTTCCCATGGATCCTGGGCTCTGACACTGCTCCCTTCTACAACACTTCCTTCCAGAATGGAAAAGTCTTTAAGATAAAGCCTCTTTGTGTATGGGGTGTCCTGTAGTTGTACGTCTCTGAATCCTCACTTTCTTGTCTGTGTTGGTGCCATTGTCTCTATGATTTTATAGAATTGTTTTTTTTTTTTTTTTTTTTTACGTTTTGGCTGTGCTGGGTCTTCACTGCATGGGGGTTCGTTGAGTTGCAAAGATCAGGGGGCTACAGGCTCCTTGTCGTACGTGGACTTTTCATTGCTGCGGCTTCTCTTGTTATGGAGCACAGGCTTTAGGGTTTAGTTGCTCCATGGCAGCTGTAATCTGCCTGCAATGCAGGAGACCTGGGTTCGATCCCTGTGTTGGGAAGATCCCCTGGAGAAGGGAATGGCTAACCCACTCCAGTATTCTGGCCTGGAGAATCCCATGGACTGTATAGTCCATGGAGTTTCAAAGAGTCTGACACAACTGAGTAACTTCCCCTTTCTCTTTCATGTGTGACCTTCCCAGATCAGGGATTGAGCCTGTGTCCCCAGCATTGACAGGCAGGTTCTTTACCAGTGAGCCCCCAGGGAAGCACCTAAGTGTGATTTCAGCATTCAGAGTTTTATAAAGAATTTTTTTTTTTTGGATCATGCAAATTTTCTCTTGTTCTCACAAAGGAGTTGGTTTGAATTTCCAATCTGTTACTACATAATGAAGATGTCAGGTTTATTCTCATTTTTAACACAAATATGATAAGATAGGGGATAACAGTTTATAGAGATAATGCAAAATACCATATTGAAGCTGTACTCTCTTAGCTCAGAATTCAGAGAAGGCCTTCTTCGTTTCACAAGCATTAAATAGGTAATATTATTCCTAACACCCCAGACTTCAAAGAAATTTCAGACAGTTATTCATCTTTCATAAGACAGCACATGCAAGTTGAGTTTTAATTACGATTTATGTTACTGCTAGAGTTATGGATGAGAGGATATTTTCATTAACAGTTCTCTGTGAAACACTGAATCATACTGTTGGTTTTTCACACGTTTCTTTCAACTTTTCAATCAATATTTGAGTGTTTCTTGGGAAATAAGAGTTTGGCTCCGTTGGTTTGTTGGAGAGTGTCTGATCTTTTTGAAATGCATGATGAAAAGCCATCATAGAAATAAACTCGTGCGTGTTTTACATAGAAATTACTATAGCCAGCGTTTCGTTTGAAATTCAGGTATTAAAAATTGCTCATCAAAATGCTCCCATTCTTATTTGCATAATTTTTTGTGAGGTCACTGAACTTAAAGATTAACGGTGAAGATACAGCCAGCTGTTCACGAGCATGTGCGTGTTAAATCTATCAGACGGCAGTAGCAACAGCTAATTCACAGAGTTACTGAGAGAAATAATGAAACAGTGTATATCTGAGGACCCAGTAAGCTTCACTGTATATATTGAAGAATCAGTGAATAGTGGGCTTGTGATTGCACATCTATGGATCTGTTTCATCCTAGTGAATTTATGTTTGAAATCCAGGCGCAGTATAAAAGCATACGGGTGTATTTTATGCCAAAATGACATTTATTGGGATATCAACAATAACATACTCTTCTAGAGATGCAAATTGAGCTTTTATATTTTTGAATATTTATAATTTGAATGTTTATCCTTTATCATTCTGAGTACTTGACTCTGTTTGAAATCCATTCGCCATTTTAGTTGCCTGATTTGGAATGCAAAGCAGCTTCCAAAACTTTTCAATATTGAGAGTTTCTTTAAAACGTCTTTTAAACATTGAAGTACAGTTGGTTTACAATACCATGTTAGTTTTAGGTATGCAGCAAAGAAATTCAGTTATGTGTTTATTTCTATTCCTTTTTCAGATTAGATTCCATTATAATTTATTACAGGTTACTGTATGTAGTTCCCTGTTGTATACACTAGGTCCTGGTTATATATATATATATAAAAATATATATTTTTATATATATAAATATTTTGTATATACATTATATATATAAATGTATATATATGTGTGTATGTGTGTATATATATATAAAGTAGTTTATATCTGCTAATCCAGATCTCCTGAGTTATTTCCCCTGCCGTGTCTTTCCCCCTTTGGTAAACATATGTTTGTTTTCTATGTCTGTGAGTCTCTTTTGTAAATACATGCTTTTGTATTAATTTTAGATTCCACGTATAAATGATATCATCTGATATTTGTCTTTCTCTGTGTGACTTGGTGTCATCATCTCTACATCTATCCATGTAGCGGCAGATGGGATTGTTTCGTTATTTTTCATGGCCAAGTAATATTCCGTGGTATACACCACATCTTCTTTATCCATTTATCTGTTGATGGAGTGTGTTTTAATAACAGTGAATTTCCGTCCGTATTACTCTGACATGCACACCAAAGGAACACAGACCCACATATAAAACATGACATTTATCAACTAGTCCAGGCAACAGGCATTGAAGTTTTATCAGATTGTCAATGAGAAACAAGAGCAAGGTAGATGTCATCAGAATGTTAGCAAATACCTTAGAAATGAAGAAATTTCAAAAGATTACTATTTCTCAAGAAAAGTCTCATAATCTCATAACATAACAGTTTTAAAGTATCTGTCATGGATAATTAACTTTTATTTATTTATTTTTTTTTGGTTGTTTGTTATTTCCAGTCCATCACAGAAGGGTAATTTCATATATAAATATGCAACCTATATAGTGTTAAATCTGATGAAATGAGTGCAAGATCAGAGGATTGAAAATGGGATGGAAGAGTTGAATGAGTGGTTATTTCTAGCCTAAAATTGTATGATGTACAGAATTAACATAAGAGAATCTACTAAAATATACATGAAAGTGAAGTCGCTCAGTCGTATCCAACTCTTTGTGCTCCATGGACTGTAGCCCTCCAGGCTCCTCCATCCATGGGATTCTCCAGGCAAGAGTACTGGAGTGGGGTGCCATTTGCAGTTAAAAACTTTTAGCCTTAAAAGTTATATTTTATTAGCACTTTTAAATCATGCAAAAAATTATAGCCTGATAGTCATAGTATACTCGATCATACAGATTTTTTGATTGTTGTTGAATATTTTTTGGATCCAGCTGCAAGTATTCATTGTAGATGGTTTAAGTGAAATAGATTCAGAAGTTTGTTAACAGGTTGAAATGTTTAAAGGGTAAAAATATGCATCAAAGCCAGTGATTTTTTTTTGTTTATTAAGGATTGCTTATAAAATGTTTCTCAATTCAAGAGCATCCAGATTATTTTGGAATTATTTATCTAATGTTTTGAGTAAAAAAAAAAAATCCTACCCAGTATATAGTGGATATGTATTGGTATCCTTGCCTGCTTTTCATTTTTGATTTTTTTCCTCAGCTTCATTAAAGTATAAAGTCACCCAGTATTTCTTGATTTCTCCCTGGCACCCACTCTCACCATGAGACATGACACATCTAGAAACCAATCAACAGGGAAACAATTTTATTTTCACCTCATTCTCTTCTGTGTGACCTATATAATTAAACAGGAAATAACTTTCAAAGGAATTATGTCCCTTAAAAAAAGGCAATTTTACTTCAGTATTTATATGGCATTGTGGAACAGAAATAGATTTAGGAAAAGGCATGTGAATTTGTTATTCACCTACATGAGACGGATTTTGAGAAGAGATATGTAAGTCTGCCTTGAAATGTGTTAATGAACATTCATATCCATGAGAAATGCTCATGAATGAGGCAGTGTTGGCCACATTCAAAAAAGATTTGAATGCCATAGGCCAATGGGGGAAATTTTCAGTAGTTTTATGAAATTGTTCATCTTTTTTTTAACCATCATGAGACAAATGTATGACCAGAGCATTCTTCATTGGTCCTATTTCTACGGAAGCGGAGGGTCAGGCCATGTAGATCGACTGTACTTTCTAAAAGATTTTGGCTATATCCAGTGGCACACGGGACTTTAGTTTTATCCCCGAGCAAGGATCAAACTCTTGGTCCTGAAGTGAAAGTTAAGAGTCTTAACCACTGGACCACTGGGAAGTGTCCAGATTGTATTCTTTATTTTCTGAAAAGGCGGTAGGGACTTAGAATGAAGTACCTTCAACATAGTCATGCAGAGATCTTCAAATCAAAATTGTTGCTGAGATCCAGAGTAAAGGATGTTGGGATTGGAATAGCTCTGTTTGGTTTCGGTTGCTGTGGTATAAGGAACTGAGGCATTACACCGGATCATTCATTTTATTCTTCGTGAGCACCAAGAGAGCAGAAAAACGCAGTAACCGGAGGGGAAGACGCACCAGTGCGTATGACTTCCTGTCCCCAGTGAGTAATTCTTCTTTCCACCCACTTTGCTACAAGATCCGTATCTCAGCTTTTGATTTTCCATTCTTAATAATCGTGGCCTTTCATAACTAGGCATGAGAAAGTCACTTTATGTCCACATAAGGAATACAGTCATGCGTTTGCAAGTCAAACTATAGCATCATGGGACAGTGAGTGGAAAGTCTCTCAGTCGTGTCCGACTCTTTGCGACCCCATGGACTCTACAGTGCATGGAATTCTCTAGGCCAGAATACTGGAGTGGGTAGCCTTTCCCTTCTCCAGGGGGATCTTCCCAACCCAGGGATCAAACCCAAGTCTCCTGAATTGCAGGCGGATTCTTCACCAGCTGAGCTATCAGTTCAGGTCACTTCTGTCGCTCGGTCATGTACAACTCTTTCCGACTCCATGGACTGCAGCACGCCAAGCCTCACCAACTCCTGCAGTTTACTCAAAGTCATGTCCATTCAGTTGGTGATGGCATCCAATCATCTCATCCTCTGTTGTCCCCTTCTCCTCCCACACTCAATCTTTCCCAGCATCACGGTCTTTTCAAATGAGTCAGTTCTTTGAATCAGGTGGCCAAAGTATTAGAGTTTCAGCTTCACCATCAGTCTTTCCAATGAATATTCAGGACTGATCTCCTTTAGGATGGACTGGTTGGATCTCCTTGCAGTCCAAGGAACTCTCAAGGGTCTACTCCAACACCACAGTTCAAAAGCATCAATTCTTCAGCACTCAGCTTTGTTTATAGTCCAACTCTCACATTCATACATGATTACCGGAAAAACCGTAGCTTTGACTGCACGGACCTTTGTTGGTAAAGTAATGTCTCTTCGTTTTAATATGCTGTCTAGGTCGGTCATAGCTTTTCTTCTAAGGAGCAACTGTGTTTTAATTTCATGGCTGCAGCCACCATCTGCAGTGATCCTGCAGATGAATTTTCAATTTATCATGATGTCAATCTGTATGATTTTGGGAAGGGAAAATTGTGTTCATGTACTCTTTATATTTTCTCTTTCCTCCATTCCTGCTTTACCTGAGTCTCACTAGGTGTTATGTATTCTTCCATCATGCCTTGCAGAACTTTAGTTGGAGACCTAACTTGTGTTTCTTCTTATGTACCATTTCTTAAGCTTGCTCCTTGCATTGCATCACACATGTGCTTCAGAAAGGCAAATCTGAACGACTTTTGCAGCTAAGCACACCTCGTGTTTTGCTTTAATTTCTGCAGCGTTCATTGTGCCTGTGGCTAACAATCCAATATAGCTAAAGGCATACAGGGAAGCACAGACTCACCCAGCTGATAACCTGTGCTCAGACTGCAGCAGGGAAAGTCAGGTGACTTTTTGTTTTGTTTCCCATGCATATGAAAACAATGTTTACAGATCCCTGCAGTCTGCTAAATGTGTAATAGCATGATGTCTGAAAACAGCCTAGAGACCTTACTTTTAAAAAGATTTTATTGCTAAGAAATGCCATCCCCTGAGCCTTCCACGAGTTACAGTAGCAGCGTCACAGATCACTGATCACAAAGATAATCTCAATGACAGTGTTTGAAATATTGCCAGAGTATTATTTGTGGAATCTAAAAAAGAAAGTGGAGAGTGTTACAACAGAGAAGCAGGCTCACAGCTCTAGAGAACAAACCAGTGTCTGCCAGGGGAAGAACAGAGTGGGAGGGGCAAGATAGGGAGAGGATTTCAGAGAGGGGACTATGAGATACATACTACTGTGCATAAAATAAACAAGCCAGAAGGATATATTGTATACCACAGGGAATATGGTGATATTATAATAACTATTAAGGCTTCCCGGGTTTGCTCAGACGGTAAAGCATCTGCCTGCAATACAGGAGACCCAGGTTCCATCCTTGGGTTGGGAAGATCCCCTGGAGGAGGGCGTGGCAACTCACTCCAGTATTCTTGCCAGGAGAATCCCACGGACAGAGGAGCCTGGCGGGCTACAGTCCTTGGGGTCACAAAGTGTCGGATCTGACTGAGCAACTAACACACACACATAATAACTATTAGTATAATTTTTAAAATTATGAATCATTGTGTTGTACACCTGAAACTTACATTATACATCAAGCATGCCTCAATAAAATTTTTTTTAAATATAATATTACCTTCAAATTTAGTTTGGTTTAAAGTTGATAAAGGATAGAATAAGCAAAGAAATTAGAAAATCATTTTACTCCAGAACATGTAAGGGTTGTGTACAGAACACTTTCTGGTTAATTACATAATTAGTGAAATAAATTTCATTATTGAAAAGATAACAGTTAAAAAGATTGAAATATTGCAAGAATTACCAGTATGTGATACCATGATAGGAAATGAGCCAATGCTGTAGAAAAAATGTTGGCACTGACTTGATCAATGCAAGTTTGCCCCAAACCTTCCACTTGCCTTTTTTTTTTAATGCATTATATTCAAAGCACAATAAAGAGCAGTAAAAGGAGATATTCCTATATCTGTGCTTCTGTTCGTATATGCTAAGTCGCTTCAGTCATGTTCGACTCTTTGTGGCCCCTTGGACCACCACCTGCCAGGCTCCTCTGTCCCTGGGATTCTCCAGGCGAGAATGCTGGAGTGGGTTGCCGTGCCCTCCTCCAGGGGATCTTCCCGACCCAGGAATCGAACCCACGTATCTTCTTGGCAGGCAGATTTGCCACCTGGGGAACACCTTCCTCTATCTGGGGCTTCCCCAGTGGCTCAGCTAGTAATCTACCTGCAGTTCAGGAGACAGAGGAGACACATGTTCAGTCCCTGGGGTGGTAGTCCATGGGGTCGCAAAGAGTCAGACATGACTGAGTGTCTTAACACGCACACAGCTTCTTTAATAACTATTAATTTTACATTCAGTGTAATACTTTGCAAAGGTTTTTTTTTTTTTCTGTTTAGTAAAGGCTTGTTGTTTAGATACCTGGTCAGTTCAGTGCATTTGCTAAGTCGTGTCCGACTCTTTGTGACCCCATGGACTAGCACGCCAAGCTTCCCTATGCAGCACCAACTCCTGGAGCTTTCTCAAACTCATATCCATCCAGTTGGGGATGCCATCCAACCATCTCATCCTCTGTCATCCGCTTCTCCTGGTATGTTCCTGGTAGGAACCTTGTAGGTTCTGGCTTTTTGACTTTTAGTCAGAAATCTTGTTTTTTAGCATAAGAAGGCTAGCACTAAAGAATTAATGTTTCAAAATACCATCTTTGATGAGTACAGGAAACTACAGAAGGAATTTGGGAAGTCACAGAGTAACTAGATTTGGGAGAATTATCTTCTTTTGTTAAATGCATTTGATAAATGGGGTTCCAAGTTATTTACCCCTTATTTGGTATTTTGCGTTTGTGTCTCAAGTGTGAAGGGTTTGTAGTGAATCCCCGTCAAGGGGCTGAGACAGAGTGGACACACACCCACACACAAACAAGTCTGGATCTGGGATGCTAAGTTTCATATGACTTCTGTGTGTTAAACATCTTTATCCTGCATTATGTACACACGTGCTCAGTCATGTCTGACCCTCTGAGACCCCGTGGACTGTAGCCCGCCAGGCCCCTCTGCCCATGGGATTCTCCAGGCAAGAATCCTGGAGTGGGTTGCCATGCCCTCCTCCAAGAGATCGTCCCGACCCAGGCATCAATTCTTTCCCCCTTCCACCACCATTATCCTTCATTAGACACTGTTTATTGACACAGTACTGTGCTGTAAGATTGCCATCACTTAAAAGATGGTTCACATTCCCTTCAGAGCAAAAAATCAATTCATTGCCTTTAAGGATGTGCTTGCATCTGGCCAAAAGATGACCGCGAACATAAAAGAGAAACTGAACGCTGTCCTCTTGAACTAATGTCCTGCTTCACCTTCCCCCACCCCACCCCAGACGAGAACGGTCTCTGCTTCCAGCCCCCTGTTATGATTCAGTTACTAGTTTCATACTCTCTGACCCAGGACCCAAGATCCTGAGAAAAGACAGCGGGGAGTATCTGCATTGAATTCCCAATTCTGTCTGAGACATTTTCCCCAAAGCCCATTATCTCTGTTATTCTGCAAGTCACGCCCAGATGACACAGGCCATAGAGAGGAAATTGATGCAAGAAGTGTTCTCATCCTCTCGAGGAAGGGAGCGTGTCATTGAAGGAGCTGCGACCGATAAGACTCAAGTGTTGACATCACTCCCTTCTCCTTTGCGGCGATGAACATCTATCTTCCGAAAGCCTTTCCGGGAAGGGAAAAAAATTTACAGCGCATTCAGCTCCGATCCGTCGTGACTTGACCCTTCTCTCAGGAACCGTTTCAAAGTCACAGAGGACTCTATGATTCACGCCCATGACTCTTCGGTTTCCTGCAGCTGAAGACAGTCACTGCCGATGGCGTCGCACACAGCCTCAAGGCTTTTGTGAAGACCGAGCAGGGACACCATTAAGTCAGGGGCAAAGCTTAAGATATTTCCACCGGGTATGGGCTTCCCTCATGGCACAGTGGGACAGGGTCAGCCTGCAGTGCTGGAGCCGCAACAGATGTGGCTTCCATCCCTGGGGCGGGAGTAGTCCCCTGGAGATGGGAATGGCCACCCACTCCAGGATTCTTGCCTGGAGAATCCCCGTGGACAGAGGAGCCTGGTGGGCTACAGTCCATGGGGTCTCAGATTCAGACACGACTGAGCAATTAGCATTATGGCTGATTCATGTTGTTTTCCAGCCGAAAGGAGCAGACCATTGTAAAGCAATTATCCGGGAACAGACCCGTGCTCTTGTTTCTGTCTGCCCTGAACACTGGCAGAGCTTCAGCAGCTAGCTTTCCAAGGGTGGAACCAAGCTCGGATGAGGTTGCCCCCCGGCAGTGGTCCCATGGAGGGTACCTAGGAAAAGCTGCTTTTCTCTAGCTCTGGAATTACTCGTCATAAATAGATTGATATTACTCTGCTGAGAAGCTCTATTTTGGCGACAGCTATAGGGGAAATGCATGTCGTATTGTGTTCGTTGCTCAGTTGTGTCTGACTCTTTGCGACCCCCTGGGCTGTAGCCTGCCAGGCTTTCTGCAGGTAAGAATACTGGGGTGGATTGCCATCTCCTGCTGACCCAGAGATCAAAACCGAGTCTCCTGTATTGGCAGACAGATTCTTTACCAGTGAGCCACCAGGGACGCCCATATTCAATTGAAATGTCTAGGTATCCTTGATTTCAGGGGACTTGACAAGAAGCAAAGTCACGAATGAGTCCCGTTACCTGGAGCTTGGCCTATTGAAGCTCCCAGAATTATTTCTAATGATCAAAGTTAGATTTCGTATAATTATTTTGTTCCCAATCATTAAATATTTCTAATAGTTATCAATTGTTTTCTTATAACTGAGCTGTTCAGCCATGGGATGGGCCTCACGAGGTCACAGCGATTTCCTTATCGTAACAGCAGCTGTACCAAGCGTGACCAAGACGGGCCAAAGTGGATTCTCATTTTTGGAAGATTTGAATTGCACTAGGGCTGTGGTTCTTGGCCATGAAGGATGCTTTAAATCCAGGCCCTGAAGACCCAGACCTCCTCATTGGCTTCCCTGTCATCACGGTTCTCATCATCTCCTGTTTTATTGTTTGAAAAATGAGTTCAGGTGCGTCCTTGTCTTCTAACGGGGCAAAGTTTTCCTTGATTGCTTAGGGTTTTAAGATGAAATTGGTAAAGACCAAAGGACTTCCCTTGTGGTCCAGTGGTTAAGGCTGCGAGCTTTCAGAGCGAGGGTACAGGTTTGATCCCTGAAAAAGTGAAGTCGCTCAGTAGTGTCTGACTCTTTGCGACCCCCTGGAGTGTAGCCCACCAGGCTTCTCTGTCCATGGGATTTTCCAGGCAAGAGTACCGGAGTGGGCTGACATTTGCATCTCCATCAGGGAAGTAAAGGGGCTTCCTGGGGGGCTCAGATGGTAAAGGATCTGCCTGCCATCCGTGATGCCTTGGGGTTGAATCCCTGGGTGGAGAAGATCCCCTGGAGAAGGAAATAGGAAATGGCCACCCACTCCAGTATTCTTGCCTGGAGAATCCCATGGACAGAGGAGCCTGGTGGGCTACAGTCCACGGGGTCCCAAAGAGTCAGACAAGACCCCCACATGCCACAGGGTGTGGCCCCAAAAAAGAGACAGGTGGTAAAAAAGAGAAAGACATAGTGGATAGATTTAGTTTATGTTTTATGTGACCTGAGAGCCTTCTTAAGGAAAGGAAGGCCCAGAGATGCAGGGACCTGGTATTTCACAGCTGGTTTGATGACGAGTGGAGAGTCTTGGGGAGATATGGCAGCTTAAAAGGTGTACGGTAAATGAGGTCAACTTGAGGAGATCACCAAGGTCCACCAGGTTTCTTCTCATGTTGCCTTGTCTTAGAGATTTCAAAGCTTCTTTTTCTTGGGTACAAAGAGGTCACCTCTCCCTTGAAGGTCTTAGGACCTGTTTAAGGGGAGATGGGTGGGGTATACAGGGACCCTTCCTGCTTCTACCCTTTCCTCAAACTCCTTCAGCTTAAAATATTCTCTGCAGGGGTGCTGTATTTTCGGGGATTGTGTCCTGAAGCCTATTGCAATCAAACCGATATACATGCCGATCTGGTTAGTACAAACAAGACAAAAAATAAATAGCAGGATGTGGACAGAAATTGCAAATCCACAAAGTCGTGCTGAAAGTTTGCAACATTGATAGAGGAAGCGAGGAGACAGATCAGCTTCCCATCACGTTTATTTTCGGTCCTGGTGGCTCTGTGGTAGAGAACTCGCCTGCCAGTGCAAGAGATGTGGGTTTGATCCCTGGGTCGGGATTTCCTTGGCAAGAGAAATGGCAACCTACTCCAGTATTCTTGCCTGGGAAATCCCATGGACGGCAGAGACTGGTGAGCTACAGTCCACGGGGGTGGCAAAAGAGTAGGGCAGAACTTAGCAATTGAAAAATGACAATGTCTATCTACAGTGTCAGTTACCATTCCCGTCTCTTCCAGAGAAGAATGAAACATTTAGAACAGAAGGGTGCACTACTCTTGAGAGTCGGAATAAAAATTCCTGGTGTGGGATTTTCCACTTTCCTTTCAGCATGATTCACTGATTCCTCCTCTGGAAAAAAAAAAATATTGATCAGCTACTTAGCTTGTGGCTTCTTCCCTCAAAGATTCAGGTCACAGTCTGTGGGGAGGTTTGTCCATAAATGATTTTTTTTTTCTTGCAGTCTGAAGGTAAGCAGAGAATGGAATACTCCTTGATGTCCAGCCCAGACAGGAAATTGGGTTTCAAGGCTGTCAATGTCTGAACCGCTGGGAGTTAAGTAGATAAAGACGAGGCAGTGAACAGGCGGCGGGAGTGATGCTGTGTGATGGATACAGGGTTGTCGCGTTAGCAAAGCATACCTCATTTAGTCCCCAGGGTCCAGTAGGAGGTAGGTGCCGTCCTGACTGATCCTACGGGGCTAACAGGTACGAAGCTCAGGGAGCCCCCTTTCTTGGGTGTCCAGCATGTGCTTTTCTTTGTCTGCGAGGTTTACAGGAGAGTCAGTCACCCAGACTCCTCCTGTCTGGATGTGTCACTCACACACAGCCCTGTGGACGCAGAGAAAAGTAACCTTTGCTTAGAACTGCTTGCCCAGCTCGCAAGATTGAACTCCCTTAGCGAGACCCAGGGACTAGGAAACTTCCAGCCCACAAGACAAGTGGAAGCAGAGTGACTCATGGTAATTTTTTTTTTTCCCGAATTTCCTTGAGGGTTTTTTTTTTTTTTTAAGCTTTCAGCCTCTGCATTTTGATCAGGGCACTGTCCTGTGCTGCTTGCTGAAACACACTCAGAAAATCCAGACAGGGGCAGGGACATAGAGGGAAAAGGAAGCATCTTCTATCCTTCGGTATCCTTATATCCTTCAGGCTTCCATTATGGAAGCGTGAGAGTGCTTCAGGTTTTCTTTTAATTTAGTTAATTAATTAATTTTAATTTATTTCTTTTAATTAGTTTATTTTTAAATTTTAATTATTTATTAAATTATTTATTATTTTCTTTTACTTTATTTTCATTTATTTCTTTCAGTTAATTAATTTTAATTTATTTAACATATCTATCTATTTTAACTTATTTATTATGAACTAATTTATTTATTTATACCACTATGAAGCATGCTGGTACTTTTCTTTTTCTTTTTATTTATTTGTTTTTGGCTGCATGGTGTTTTCCTTGCTTTCCCTAGTGGCCGTTGCAGGGGCTAATGTGTCGCTGAGATGTGCAAGCTTCTCTTTGCAGTGATGTCTCTTGTTGCAGAGCTCAAGCTCTAGAGTGTGGCCTTGGTAATTGTGGCCCAAGGGCTTGGTTGCCCCCAAGGTGTGTGCGATCTTGCAGGACCAGGGACCTAACCCAAACTCCTGCATTGGCAGGCAGATTCTTAACCCCTGAGCCCCCAGGAAAGTCCCTGTGAGGTCTTTTAGGCAGTAGATTGTTTAAAAGCTGAAATGGGCACGGGAAGAAGGTTTTCAACATTCCATGGACCGTCAGCGGTTGGGTTAATATTTTGCAATGAGTCCTCCCTACCTTTTGCTTTAGAAATTGGTATTTGAGTCTGCATCAAGACTCTAGACAGGAATACGTGGACAGCCCCAAAGGCATCAGGCTTACCCTTCACCCGTGATATCTAATCTTTCTCCCTCGTGACAGAGTGACCTCATTCTGTCGGCCAGAGATCCCTGGAACTTTAGCTCCTACGACAGACTGGATTTATCCCTGGTTTATTAGGCAGCTTTAGTGCCTTCGCAGACAGCCTGCTGTATTGAGGGTTGTGATGAAGGATGTACGGTATCACCATGTCTTATGGAAACAGGAAAAGTGGAAATGGTCCTATAGACTTCTTTTCCGGTTTCAGGAGTAGGTTTCATGACACAGGGACATTTTCCCTCCCAAGTATTAAGTCTTCAGGATTCACAACAGTCTCTCATTCCCAGTTTGTGCCATGGCTGACTCCTACCTTCCCAAGTGAGCTTTATTCCCTTTCGTGCAATTCTATGGAAACTGGTTGACATTTACTAAATGCTGGATATTCTACATTAGAATCTATCTTAAAGGGTTCATTTCAAATACAGAGTTTGTATACAGTTGTCAGGATTTTATCTGCTTGGATGTCCCCGGAAAGCATCCTTGCAGATTATATTTGAATGAAACACTAAAGCCTGTAGACCCAACATTAAAGCCCATAGACCTGAATTCTCCAGACCAGAATACTGGACTGGGTATCCTTTCTCTTCTTGAGGGCATCTTCCCAATCCAGGGATCGAACCCAGGTGTCCCACAAGGAGGCTGATTCTTTACCAGCTGAGCCACCAGGGAAGCCCAAAAGCCTGTAGACACTTACCCGTATTTATTTGGGTTTTAGTATATTTAGTGAAGTGAAAGTGTTAATTGCTTAGTTATGTCAGAATCTTTGTGACCCCATGGTCTGTGACCACCAGACTCCTCTGTCCATGAAATTTTCTAAGCAACAGTACTGGAGTGGCTAGCCATTCCCTTTTGCAGGAGATCTTCTTGATTTAGGGATCATACCCAAATCTGCTGCATTGCAGTCATATTCTTTACCACTAGAGAAGCCCACAAGAGTCCCTTGGGCTGCAAGGAGATCAAACCAGTCAATCGTGAAGAAAA
Source organism: Bos taurus (assembly GCF_002263795.3). NCBI lineage: Eukaryota > Metazoa > Chordata > Mammalia > Artiodactyla > Bovidae > Bos > Bos taurus. The sequence continues at coordinate 3,498,098 of NC_082638.1, read as the reverse complement.
TCAACCCTGAATTTTCATTGGAAGGACTGATGCTGAAACTCTAATCCTTTGGCCACCTGATGTGAAGAGCCAACTCATTGGAAAAGACTCTGCAGCTGGAAAATTTGAGGGCAGGAGGAGAAGGGGACGACAGAGGATGAGATGCTTGGATGGCATCACCGACTCATTGGACATGCGTTTGAGCACACTCCTGGAGATGGTGAAGGACAGGGAAGCCTGGCGTGCTGCAGTCCATGGGGTTGGAAAGAGTCAGACACGGCTGAGTGACTGAACAGCAAAAGTATGTTTTTCATTAATAGTAATGAAGCAGTGTGATACATGGTGAATCACCCCTTTTCAGATTCCTAGAGTCCTTGCTTAATGGTTCACATTTGGTCTATACATAACAGTCATGAATTATCTTGCAAATTTCTCCGTGAATCTTCAGGACCTGTGTGGTATAGGAACAGATAAGCTTTTGTAAAGAAGCTACCAAGGATGCCACGGAAAGTGAAGCCGGATCCGTGGAAAGAAAAATGATTGATTCACTAAGTGTCTGTTAATATTTAACTCAAGTTGACGTATGACTCAGCATGTTACACACAGATCTGCTCCTTTAGTTCCCAGCTATCTGTGGTATTTTGTGATAGAATATTAAAAGAGCAACAAAAGTATTAATATGCTCCAGGCTTCCCAGGTGGCATTAGTGGTAAAGAATCTGCCTGATGATGCCAGAGATGCATTAGACAAGGGTTTGATCCCTGGGTTGGGAAGATCCCCTGGAGGAGGCAATGGCAAGCCACTCCAGTATTCTTGCCTGGAGAACCCCATGGACGGAGGAGCCTGGCGGGCTACAGTCCATGGGCTTGCCAAGAGTCGGACACGACTGAGTGACAGAGCACTCGGAGCATAAAAGTATATATGACAATTTAACCTTTCGAGAGCTCCAATGAGCATATTTTGCTAGATGCTGTTTTTCATTTTTTAAACCACTGTGGTGAAAATTGCAAAGCCATACCTTTGCAGTTTTCTCTGCAGAGGTTGATGAATTGTCAGTAACATTTGTGAGGATCTCAGAGTGAGCCTTGTTCTTCTTCAGCCCCTGACACGTTTCCCCCCAGGGCTCCTTGCAGCCAATAAGGCATTAAATTTTATTAACTGAAAAGGATGTGAAATCTGCTCTGGTGATCCTGGGACTTAGAGCCTCTTCTTGGATTTTTTTTGTGGGGTTTGGGCAACACACAAAAGCTTCCTGCCATTCTAGCTGAGCAACTCTTAGACACCTGAGCCATCAAATCCACGTTTGTATAGCGAGGGTCATTGTTTCATGTAGCTTTAGGACATTTGAAATGAGATTTCCTCCCAAAAAGATTGCAGTTGGTCAGCAGGTTACCTTGTCATGTGTCCAGTTTTAGCAGTTACATACAATGAGGGAGACCCGGGTTTGATTTCCCTGGGTGGGAAAGATCCCCTAGAAACGGGCATGGTGACCCACTCCAGTATTTTTGTCTAGGAAAATTCCATGGACAGAGGAGCCTGGCGAAGATTGAGTTCCTGCGGTCCCAAAGAGATGGACTGTGCTGAACGCCTAATGCGTTCACTTTTTTCAGTGCAAGAAAAAAAGTGAAGGGGTGTGGCCAGCAAGCCAGATGTCCTAATGCTTATCTCCTTCTGGCCAGATTTCAGCACCCAGCCCAGTGGACAGGTCCAAACAGTGCCTCTAGCTATCATCCTGGTGGTCTCTCGCTGTGGTGCTCAGTGTGAAGCTGTTGAAGACCACAGCACGGGCAGGCACCACCCAGCAATGCAGCCGAAATAGCACCAGTGGGGTTGAGGGCTGGATTAGAATGAGCAATGCCTCACTCAGTCTCCTTTCACACACTGCGAGCATTCTGAGGTTTCCCAGAGGAACTGAGCTCCAGGTGGCCACAACGGAAACACACTCACCCCTTCCCCTTTTAACAACACTTCCCCCATCCAAAGCATGCATTTCCATGCTTATGCATTTCTCACATGGTGCTTTTCAGTTGTGTCCAACTCTTTGTGACCCCATGGACTGCAGCATGCCAGGCTTCCATGTCCATCACCATCACCCGGAGCTTCAAACTCATGTCCATTGTGTCGGTGATGCCATCCAACCGTCTCATCCTCTGTCATCCCCTTCCCCTACTGCCCTCAATATTTCCCAGCATCGGGGTCTTTTCCAGTGAGTCTGTTCTTCACATCAGGTGGCCAAAGCATTGGAGTTTCAGTCTCAGCATCAGTCCTTCCAATGAACAGTCAGGACTGATTTTCTTTAGGATGGACTGATTGGATCTTCTCGCAGTCCAAGGGACTCTCAAGAGTCTTCTCCAGCACCACAGTTCAAAAGCATAAATTCTTTGGCACTCGGCTTTCTTCAGAGTCCATCTCTCACATCTGTACATGACTACTGGAAAATCCTTCGCTTTGACTAGACGGACTTTTGTTGGCAAAGTAATGTCTCTGCTTTTCAATATGCTGTCTAGGTTGGACATACCTTTTCTTTCAAGGAGCAAGGGTCTTTTAATTTCATGGCTGCAGTCACCATCTGCAGTGATTTTGGAGCCCAAAAATATAAAGTCTGCTACTGTTTCCACTGTTTGCCCATCTATTTGCCATGAAGTGATGGGACCACATGCCATGGTCTTAGTTTTCTGAATGTTGAGTTTTAAGCCAACATTTTCACTCTCCTCTTTTGCTTTCATCAAGAGGCTCTTCAGTTCTTCTTTGTTTTCTGCCATAAGGGTGCTTTTAGGGTAATTTAAAATAAGGCCAAGTAGGGCTTCCTGGTGGTCCAGTGGTTAAGAATTCATCTTTCAACGAAGGGGACACTGGTTCGATCCCTGGTCTGGGAAGATCCCACATGCCATGGGGGCAACTTATCTGATGGACTACAACTGCTGAATGCCACTTGCCTAGAGCCTGTCCTCCAGAGCGAGAGATGCCACTGCAATGAGAAGTATTCATACAGCAAGTGGAGGGGAGCCCCTGCTTGTATACTCGAGAGAAGTCTGAGTGCAGTAGCCAAGACCCAGCACAGCCAAAGATAAACCCATAATATATCTTTAAAAAAAATAAGGGAAGGTGGATATAGAGGTTGGAAGTTTGATGTTTGAGGCTTGCATGGTCCTGCTGAGTTCTAATCATCAGCTTTGCCCAACAGAGCTCACATTCCTTTTTCTCCCTGACAAAGCTTTCAATTAGTGTCTTCATCAGTTCAGCCTTTTCTAAGAATGTACTTAATGCTTAGTCACTCAGTCATGTCCAACTCATTGCGACCCCAATGACTGTATAGCCCGCCAGGCTCCTCTGTCCATGCAGATTCTCCAGGAAAGAAAACTGGAGTGGGTAGCTGTTCCCTTCTCCAGGGGATCTTCCCAACCTAGGGATTGACCCCAGGTCTCTTGCATCGCAGGCAGATTCTTTACCAGCTGAGCCACCAGGGAAGCCCAAGAGTACTGGAGTGAGTTGTAATTCCCTTCCCCAGGGGATCTTCCTGACCCAGGAATCAAACCGGGGTCTCCTGCATTGCAAGCGGATTCTTTACCAGCTGAGCTACCAGGGATGCTACAGACTGGATGTCTTGTTAACAGCACAAACTTATTTTCCAGGGCCTTGGAGGCTGGAAATCCAAGTTTAAGGTGTCCAGCGATTTGCTGTCCAATGACGATCCACTTGCTGGTTCTTGCTGTGTCTGGTGGATGAGATGAGGCTCCTTTGTGGGGCCTCTTTTATAAGGACTCTGCTCTGGCCACCTAATGCAAGGAGTTGGCTCATTGGGTAAGACCCTGATGCTGGGAAAGACTAAAGGTAGCAGAAGTGGGTGGCAGAGGATGAAATGGTTGGATGGCATCACAGACTCAATTGATGTGAGTTTCAGCAAGCTCTGGGAGATGGTGAAGTACAGGGAAGCCTGGTGTGCTGCTATCCACGTGGTCACAACGAATTGGACACGACTGAGCTATTGAAGAACAACAATTCCATCTTTCGGTCTCCACTTTCACTATCTGATTACCTCCTGATGACTGCAACTCCTGCTTCCATCAGATTGGTGGGATAGGGAAGGAAAAGTGTTTCCTTCGTCCCTTCTAGGTTCTTTGGCTGATCTGAGACTTACATTGTCATCACACAGATAAACGAGAGAAAGATTTTGTACATTCGGAAGCTCCAAAGAAATGAGACCCAAAGACCATCAGATAATTGAGGCTTCTTTGCCATCCTGAGCTAAGAGGAGGAGAGAGGGGAGGGAGGGGTCAATGGGGAGGTAAGCAGTCCTCAGGAACCTGAGAAGAGCAGATATTTGTAACACAAATGTTTGTCATGCTGTGCAGATACATGTCTCTAATATAAAAGGTACCTCTTCTAATAACGCTCTCCTGGTATAGAGTCCCTATCTAAATTTATTCAGACAGTCAGTGCAAGGGAACGTAACCAGCTCTTTCTTTCTGAGCCTGTTGAACTTTGATTACCTTCACCCCAAGGTAATCCACAGGCCAAGGTCCTGTGTGTTGGGACTCTCATATTCTGTTCCCTCTCAGGTGAATAGGTTTTGATATATGAGTTTTAGGGGGGACTGAAACTTTTGGCCTGTGACAGTTTGATAGGATGATGTTAGAAGGTGTTTCAGCTCATCCCTACCCAGCTCTTAACTTCAGTTCAGCATGTAAGTGTTTTCTCTTCGTGGTCCATGCAAGATGCATGCCTGTGTGCCTGCTAAGTTGCTTCAGCCGTGTCCGACTCTTTGCGACCCCATGGACTGTAGCCCATCAGGCTCCTCTGTCCATGGGATTTCCCAGGCAAGAATACTGGGTTGCATTTGGATGCAGACTCTTAACCACTGGACTGCTAGGGAAGTCCCGCCATCTTACATTTTGGTCAAAAAGACCCAGCTCTGAAATGAAAAGCAATCGGCGAGACTGCATTATTCTTTGAAGAAATTAATTTGTCAATTCAACCTTGCCTCCCCCCTCCTTTTTTTTTTTTTTCTTTCACTCTTTGGGAGGCAGCCCATTCTTATTTTAGTTGCAATCCTTTTAGAGTACTTAGGACTAGAATAAATTATACCATTCTCTGCATCCACTGTAATGACTCATATAATAACTTGCCATCATATTTTAATGATTTGTGTTGGACAGGTCCATCACCTGAATGTGCTGGGAGCCCTCTAAATCAAGAATTCCTCCAGGGAAAGGATTTCCTCTCATTTATTTTTGCACGGGAGGCAGGTTATTCAGAACTGAGCACGTTGCCTGTTTCCGCCAACCTATATGCTATTTCCTGCACACTCTATTAAAGGCACTTAGTTGTATTAGTCTTAAGATAAAATGCAATCTTATTTTTGTTTTTAAGATATTGACTAGAGAGCCAAGATATTGACTAGAGATATTACAAAGAAGGTATGGAAATCCACAAACTCTTCCACTTTCTTATTAAAAGTATGTTTTTGGTTCTACAGCTTGAACTGTGCCATGCTCAGTCTCTGGTCCTGTCCAGCTCTTTTGCAACCCCACGGACCCTAGCTCGCCAGGCTCCCCTGTCTATTGAATTCTCCAGGCAAGAGTCCAGGCGTGGGTTTCCATTTCCTTCTCCAGGGGATCTTCCCTACCCAGAAGTGACACTTGGATCTCTTGTTTCTCCTGCATTTTGCACGTGGATTCTTTACTGCTTGGTCACCTGGTAAGTCTTTTAGGTTGACTGTTCCTGTTTATTCAGTCAATCAGTGTACGTAATGATATTCCGTCTTCTTCCAGTGTGTTGGCCAAAGTGTGGCTTTGATTCTCCGGAGGTCTCATCTCAGGCTGTTTTATTTCTTCGGAAGTCTCATCTCAGGCTGTTTTATTTCTTATTTATTGGTACTTTTGAGTGTGCTGGGACTTTGTTGCTGCACATTGGCTTTTGTTCTAATTGTGTCGAGCAGGGGCTACTCTCTAGTTGAGGTGCCTGGGCTTCTTATTGTGGTGGCTTCTCTTGATGCTGCCCACATCAAGCTGTAGAAAGTGGACTGAGTGCTTGTGGTATGCCGACTTAGTTGACCTAGGCATGTGGAATCTTCCCAGACCGGAAATCAGACCTGTGCCCTTTGCATCGGCACGCGGATTCTTAACCCCTGGGCCACCAGGCAAGTCTGTCTCATCTCTGACTTTATGTGATCTTGAGAAATTTATCTCATATTCAGAACTTGGTTGCTTGAGTCTTAAAGATGAGTGTGGAGTAAAAATGGTTTCTCTGAGGTTCTAGGTTCCTGCCTGGGGCCAGTGAAACTTAAGAGAGATTAAGAGAAAATCAACCTGAAGGTTGTGAACATGTGTGCCTAGTATGTACATGAGTGATACAGGATGTGTAACTCTGTAAGAAATGGTTTAGGATTGAGGCTTAAATACCATCTTCAATGTAATACATATAGACAGTGAAATAGGACTCAGCCATAAAAAGAATGAAGCAATGCTATTTATAGCAATGTGACTGGACCTAGAGATGGTGAAGTGAGGAAGATAAAGATCACATTTATTGGTGGAATCTAAAAATACGAGACAAATGAACTTATTTGCAAAACCCGAAACAGACTCACACAAATAGAAAAGCAACTTACGATTACCAAAAGGGAAAAGGGTGGAGAGAGAAGTTAGGAGTTTGGAATTACCGTATACACACCACTGTATATGCTGCTGCTGCTGCTGCTGCTGCTAAGTCGCGTCAGTCCTGTCCGACTCTGTGCGACCCCATGGGCTTTAGCCCACCAGGCTCCTCCGTCCATGGGATTTCCCAGGCAAGAGTACTGGAGTGGGTTGCCATTGCCTTCTCCACCACTATATATAAAAGTTATAAACCACAATGTCCCACTGTATAGCACCTGGAACTATATTCAATATCTTGTAATAACCTATAATGGAAAATAATCTGAAAAAGAACACACACACACACGCACACCCCACATATATGTGCCTGAATCACTTTGCTGTATACTTGAAAGTAACATTGTAAATAAATTTACAAAGTAAATTCACAATGTAAATAACATTGTAAATCAACTGAATTTCAATAAAAATCAATATATATATATATATTTATACATACACACACACACACACACATATATTTATAAATAGAGACATGCACACACACACACACATATATATACCTGAATCACTTTGGTGTATACTTGAAACTAACACAACTTTGTTAATCAACTACATTTCAATAGAAATTTAAAAAAAAAAAAGACCTTCAGAAATAACAGAAATCAGGGAGGGCTGGTTTCTGGGAGGTGACCAGGAAAAATAAGGCTAACAAAAGTAAGATCGTTAAACAGACCAACAGGCATTCCTTGTTGCTTCTTGTGGAAGAAACAAGAGTTTCTTTTCATATAAATTCATCGGTCCATTCCTGCTAACAGGGAGGGAGACGCCCTTCCAAATGGAGGTTTCCTTTATAAATGTCACTGCCACTTGGCAAAGACTAACTTCTACTCTGTGTTCAGAGCCTCAGGGTCTCCTGCCTCTCTGAAAAATCAGCTCAAAACAATCCACAGGCTCAGAGCACATTATGGATGCCGTCCATTCCGCCATCTCTCAGCTGCAGTGACCCGGGTCTGCCTAGCTTTTCAGGCCACACTTGGCATGATCCATCAGGTTGCCATGTCTTTGAGTAAAGAATTCCTGTACTCCGCCATTAGGGGTTATTGTCATCCGCTTGAGTCTCCATTTCCTCTTTCTTTGAAAGCATGCATACTTGTTTAAAAAACTAATTCTGATTGGTGTCTGGTTGCTTTACAATATTGTGTCGGTTTCTGCCGGACAGCAAAGTGAACCAGATAAGTGTTTGCATATATCCTGTCTTTTTTGGATTTCTTTCCCGTTTAGATCACCACAGAGCATTAAGTAGGGTTCTGTTTGCTGTACAGCACATTCTCATTAGTTATCTTATACATAAAATCAATAGTGTGTATGTATGTATCAATTCCAATCTTTCAGTTCATCCCACCACCACCCCATTGCAGCTTGGTTACCGTACATTTATTCTCTATCCGTCTGTCTGTTTCTCCTTTGCAAATAGGAACGTCTATCCCATTTTTCCAGATTCCACTTACATGCATTAATATATGATACTTGTTTTTCTCCTTTTGACTGACTTCACTCTGTATTACAGACTCTAGGTCCATCCACGTCTCTACAGATGATCCAGTTTCATTCTTTTTTTATGGCTGAGGAATATTTCACTGTATATGTGTGCTACATCTTCTTCATCCATTCATCTTTAGATGGATGTTTAGGTTGCTGCCACATAATGGCTACTGTAAATACTGCTGCTGTGAACATTACATTGCATGTGTCTTTTTGAATTATAACTGTCTCTGGGTATATATGCCCAGGAGTAGGGTTGGTCGATCATATGTTAGTTCTATTGGAATCCTACATACTCTCCTCCATAGTGGCTGTACCAGTTTACATCCCCAGCAACATCGTAGGAGGATTCCCTTTTTCCTCCACCCTCTGTAGCTCTTATTCTTTGTAGGTCTGTTTGATGATGGCCTTTCTGACAGGTGTGACGTGATACCTCATTCTAGTTTTGATTTGCGTTTCTCTAATCATTAGTGATGCTAAGCACCTTTACATGTGTTTGATGGCCATCTGGAAACATACATTAATTTGTTGTTGCTATTCAGTCAGTACATTGCATCTGACTCTGCAATCCCATGGAGTGCAGCACACCAGGGTGTGAACGTCACCATCTCCCAGAGGTTGCTCAAAGTCATGTCCGTTGTGTCAGTGATGCCATCCAACCATTTCATATTCTGTCGTCCCCTTCTCCTCCTGCCCTCAATCTTTCCCAGCATCAGGGTCTTTTCCAGTGAGTCAGCTCTCCCCATCAAAAGGATCGGAGCTTCAGTTTCAGCATCAGTCCTTCCAGTGAACACCCAGGACTGGTCTCCTTTAGGATGGGCTGGTTGGATCTCCTTGCGGTCCAAGGGACTTTGAAGAGTCTTCTCCAGCAACACCATTCAAAGGCATCAATTATTTGGCACTCAGCCTTCTGTATGGTCCAACTCTCACATCTGTACAGGACCTAATGGAAAACCCATAGCCTTGACGATATGGACCGTTGTGGGCAAAGTGATGTCTCTGCATTTTAATATGCTGTCTAGCTTTGTCATAGCTTTTCATACGTAAACAGTTGATGTCAAGCAGTGTGGATTATTTTATTGGCTGATTTGGAGAAGCAGCAATCTCTGTCCATTGCAGTTTTTGGACTCCACCTGCTAAGAACTCAAGATGAGTTTTTGATTCATATTTACGTGGACATGGAGACAAGGAAACTTGATGTAGAGTTGAAGTGGAAGAGGGGTGTTTGAGATTCCTCTTTGTTTGGCTTCTCCCACGCCTTGAAGAGGTGACACCCACCTCCTTGAGTATCCCTGGTTGAGATAAGCCAGTTCTTAAACACTACCTTTCAGCAGTCACCATCTTGTTTCATGTTGTAAGACAGTCACGGGATAAATCCTCCTGAAGATATCTCAGCGGTTCACACACAAACATGCAGAAACATGGTTAAAGGCTGCAGTGACTCATGCTTTTCAGTATCCATGGCAAAGAACTTCTGTCCCAGCCTTAGCAGGATTTCAAATTGACATTGACATTTTAGGAAATCAGAATTAGCTTTTTTTTCTGTTTCAACTCCCCTGTCTTATGTAAATGGCTGTGCTGACTTTTATGGAATTGAATATTCCAGAAAATGTCATGGAACCTAATATAAAACAAGTTAACATTCTCATTTTTAGAGCTTAAAGGGGTAGGGGGTTAAAATATAGATGTTTACAACCATGGAACCTGTGCGAGGTTTTCTGCGTGTGTGAATTTCAAAGCCAGGAATTGAGCAGGTATGAAGGCACATCTGTCCCCATAGAGAACAGAGTTGAAATTCTGAAGGAATTATTATAATTTACTTCACTAAGAATGCTTTAAAAGTCAAAGACTCTATTAATGGGCTAACAGTAGGTTTCAACCGAGAACTTCAAAAGCTTTCCACTGCAATTACAATCTTAAAAGGCTACCAAAACAATTGTTAGATTATGAAAGCCAGCCTCTTGTTACAAAAGTCATTATTCAAAATTTTAACTTATTTTTACACAAAGAAAATGCTTCAGTGTGTTTGTACAGTAACAGTCTCCCTCCTAAAGTCTAAAGGTTATTACTAGTGTGAAAATGTTGCGTATTTTCAGAAGGAAATAGTTTTGAGATGAGTTTCTAAGTTATGGAAAACACCCCAAAACAGTATAAATTTGGCAAACTTGATAGAACATTTACGGGCATTATGAACTGATTGTTGGGCCATATGACAAGGCTCAGATGACTTCCTGGCTAGAGAGGATAAACTTTATATATAACTAATTGTTGGAGCATGTGATGAGGCTCAGATGACATCTTGGCTAGAGAGGATAAGAATTATATATATGTATGTGTGTGTGTTTAGCAATAAATACGTACTTTCAGAAAACATACCCCACTGAGAGGTTCCTTTTATTTGAGTTACCCCTTGATTATTTCATCACTTTAAGAAATCTTGTTTTTGCAAGGCAGTCAATTAATATGCTCAATCTGTGCTCAGTAGCTCAGTTGTATCTGACTCTTTGTGACCCCATGGATTATAGCCTGCCAGGCTCCTCTATCCATGGAATTTTCTTGGCAAAAATACTGGAGTGGGTTGCCATTCTATTCTTCAGGGGATCTTCCCAACGTAGGGATGGAACCGAGGTTTCTTGCATCGCAGACTCCAGGGGATCTTCCCAACCTAGGGATGGAACCCAGGTTTCTTGCATTGCAGACAGCTTCTTTACTGTCTTACCCACCAGGGAAGTCCTAAAGCCCCAAAATTTGTCATCTTGGGGTTTTAAAATCTGACAGTTTTGTTTTTCCCAACCTTGCCTTCTGCCTTTTAGTCTCTAGGATGTGAAACTGAAGGTATTTGTTACAGCTGAAAGGAATGTTGAGGTATATATATAAAAAAAGAGGGACTTCCCTGGTGCTCCAGTAATTAAAATTTCACCTTCCAATGCAGGGGGTGTGGATTTAATCCCTGGTTGCCTCTTAGCCGCCACCCCCCTCCCCAAATAATAAAACAGAAGCAGTATTGTAACATGTTCAGTAAGGACTTTAAAAAGAGTCCACATTAGAAAAGCTTAAAATACACACACACACACACACACACACACACACACACACACACACACAGAATAGGCAGTTTGGTATTTTGTATATACCAAGCTGTTTTCAGGAGAATGTTGGAATGTTGTTGCTGTTCATTGGCTAAGTTGTATCTGACTGTTTTGCTACCCCATGGACTATAGCCTGCCATACTCCTCTGTCCATGGAGATTCTCTGGACAAGAATACTGGTGTGGGTTGTACTTTTCTCCTCTGGGATCTTTCCAGGGATAGAACCTGAGTCACGTGCATCACAGATGGGTTCTTTACCACTGAGGGGCCACCAGGGAAGCCCCTTTAAGGAGGATGTGCTAAGTCATTTCAGTCATGTCTGACTCTTTGTGACCCTATGGACTGTAGTTACTTTGATGACATGTCCTCTCTCTAGGAGTGATCAGCTAGCCCTCTATCAGAAAATTCACAGGCTAGTCCTTCAGCTGATCTGCTTGTATTCAGTACGTCATAAATGCATTATATCTGTGAACGGACTTGCTCGTTATTTTGGGATAAATGTAAGGATGGATTCTCACTGGAGAGATTAAAGATATCCAGGATCGATGGGTTGGCTGAAATATTTAGAGACCATCCGCCCAGTTGAATGATCGAGTGCAGGTGGTCATGTACTTGATGGATTTGTACAAATCTGGAACTGTGTGTAGCTTTGACATTGCCCCGTGGCCATGGCTTGAAGGCCTACCGGCCCTGTACAAACCCACCAACTAAGGGAAATTACTCACAGGTGCATGAGTTGATCTCTGGACTTCCTGTTCTAGTCCGCTGACATATATTTCTGTTTTTGTGCCAGTACCATACTGTTTGATGACTGTAGGTTTGTAGTGTAGTCTGAAGTCACAAAGGTTGATTCCTCCAGCTCCTTTTTTCTTAAGGCTGCTTTGCACCTCCAGGGTCTTTGTGTTTCCATACACATTGTAAACATTTTTGTTTTAGTTCTGTGAAACATGCCATTGGTAATTTCATCTGCATTGACTCTGTAGATTGCCTTAGTAGGTATAGTAATTTTCACAATATTGATTCTTCCAGTGCTGGAAGATGGCTTTATCTCTCTATCTGTTTATATCATCTTTGTTGTCTTTCATCAATGTCTTATACTTCTCTACATACAGTCTTTTGTCTCCTTGAAGTGAAGTGAAGTCGTTCAGTCGTGTCTGACTCTTAGCGACCCCATGGACTGCAGCCTGCCAGGCTCCTCCGTCCATGGGATTTTCCAGGCAATAGTACTGGAGTGGATTGCCGTCTCCTTCTCCAGGGGATCTTCCCAACCCAGGGCTCGAACCTGGGTCTCCCGCATTGTAGACAGACGCTTTACCATCTGAGTCAACAGGGAAGTCCTCTCCTTAGGTTTATTCCTAGGTATTCTTTGTGTTGCAGCAGTAAATGGGCTTATTTCCTTAATTCTGTTCTCTGATCTTTCACTGTTAACGTATAGGTATGCAAGGGATTCCCATGTATTGATTTTGTATCCTGCTTCTTTACTAAATTCCTTGATTAGCTCTAGCAGGTTTCTGATGGGATCTTTAGGGTTTTCTATGTATAGTATCACTGTGTCTGCAAACGGTGAGACGTTTACTTCATTTCCAATTTGGATTTCTCTTATCTCTTTTTCTTCTCTGATTGTCATGGCTAGGACTTCTGCATTTCATACTGTAATCTTAAAGGGCCACCCTTTGGGCTGTCCTTGGAAACTTGGGGGTTAGTGGGGCTTTGGGACACAGTTGTGCCTACTGAAAGTTCTTGGGGCTCCAATTGTTATGTGTGCTTGCTGTGGGCATACACTAAATGGCCATCGATATGACTGATGTGGGTTCAGTAATTACAGGAGTGGAAGAATAACTTACCACCAGCTCCTTCATTTTCAGGGGTTCCTGTTACTGAAACGAATGTATGCATTTGCATAAACAAATCCGGTTAGGGAGCTTTGCATCACTGATTTTATGGTCTGACCCCAGGCTGGCCCCTGGGATAAACAGAATGAAACTCGGCCAGGTTACATAAAATTGCACAATACTGTATCTCTTGGCTTTCCACAACCTCATTTCTGTATGGGGAAATGGTGCATGCCTTTGCTGCAGGCAGATCTTAAATAAATCATGATGGAATGAGATGAGTAATAGAATTATGCGGCGAGATCATTTAGGGAACAGATAAGACCACGACATTGAATGTGAGCCAAAACGGTACAAATACTCATGTTCCATTACAAATTTAGGAGGTTTAATTATTTTGGAAAGCCATGTTTTAGGTTATGCTAATGAGGTGTCAAGCATTCAAGGTACCCTGCCAAAACCATACAGTCCATGGTGTTAGCATAGCCCCTTAGACCCCAGGTAGCAAAAAAAAAAAAAAAAAAATACCCATTTAACCACTTAATGCCATTTAAGCAAGAGGATGGGAGGGGGCACTGTTATTCATTCTGTAGGTAAAGTCATTCTGCATTGTCTCCCCAAATCCCTACAGCCTCTATTTAATGTTAGATAGAACGAAACTCATGTTGAAGCTGCAACTCCAATACTTTGGCCACCTGATGCAAAGAGCTGACTCACTGGAAAAGACCCTGATGCTGGGAAAGATTGAGGGCAGGAGGAGAAGGGGATGACAGAGGATGCAATGGTTGGATGGCATCACCAACTCAATGGACATGAGTCTGAGTAAACTCCGGGAGTTGGTGATGGACAGTGAGGCCTGGTGTGCTAGAGTCCATGGGGTCACAAAGAGTGGGACAGGACTGAGCAACTGAACTGAACTGAGAATTAAAGAACTGTGGGTGGATGGATAGATGGATGAATGGGTGGGTGGGTGGACAAGTAGGTGAATAGGGAGATGGGTATATAGCTGGACTCATGGACAGGTGGATTAGAGAGTGGTTGGGAGGATGGATGAAAGGATGAGTGAGTTAATGGGTGAATGGACTGATGGATCCATAGAGGAAAGGGTGGGTGAGTGAAGAGATGGATGCATTGAGTGGACGGGTGGTTGGGTGGATAAATGGATGGGCAGATCAATGAGTGAGCTGGTGGGTGGATGGATGGATGGATGGATGGATGAAAAGATGAGTAGATGGATGGGTGGATGGATAGATGGAGGAGTGAGTTAGCGCATAGATGGATGAATGTATGAAAAGTTCAATGGATGGGTGAAAGCATGGGTGGGCAGGTGGATGGATGGATGTATGGATGGATGGATGGATGGTTGGTTGGATGCATGGATAGATGGATGGATGGTTGGATGGATGGGTAGATAAATGGATAGATGGATGAATGGATGGATGGATTGATTATTGGATGGATGGATGGATGGTTGGATGGATGGGTAGATAAATGGACAGATGGATGAATGGATGGATGGATTGATTATCGGATGGATGGATGGATGGATGGATGGATAGATGGATGGATGAGTGAGTTAGTGCATGGATGGATGGATGAACAGATGGGTTGGTGAATGGATGGATGGATAGAGAGACAGGCAAGCAATAACGCTGATTTTAGGGAAGATAGTATATATTTAAACTCACTTTGGCCACCTGATGTGAAGAGCTGACTCATTTGAAAAGACCCTGATGCTAGGAAAGATTGAAGGCAGGAGGAGAAGGGGATGACAGAGGATGAGATGGTTGGATGGCATCACCGACTTGATGGACATGAGTTTGAGCAAGCTCTGGGAGTTGATGATGGACGGGGAGGCCTGGCGTGCTGTGGTCTATGGGGTCACAAAGAGTCGGACATGATTGAGCAACTGAACCAAACTGAATCTTGTTACTGAGAGCTAAACCTTGGGGTTGTTGCTGAAGGATAAGACTTGTGTGATAAGAAGCTGATCATGGTAGAGCGCACTTTGCTCAGTCGTTTCAGTAGTGTGCAGTTTTTTGCCACTGTGTGCACTGTAGCCTGCCAGGCTCCTGTGTCCATGAGATTCTCAAAGAAAAATACTGGAGTGGGTTCCTCCTCAAGGGGATGTTCCTGACTCAAGGTTTGAACCCATGTCCACTGTGTCTTCTCTGTTAGCAAGTGGATTCTTTACCGCTGAGCCACCCAGGGAGCCAAGGGTCCACTCTAGATGCTTGCAAAGCCCAATGCCACTTTGCGAGTTGATAAACTTTGTTTTAGAGCGATTTCATATTTTTCAAGTATCTGGTCAAGTCAATCGACAGTCATCAATTTTGAGAGCGTCTTGACTTACGTTAGCTTTACATGGTTCAAAACAATCAACTCACAAGATATCTAAGAAACAGAGACTGGATCTAAAAAACGCTAGCTGTGATAATGATCTCTGATGCTGGATCTCTCCTTGGGATCATTGCAAGTGTTATTGAAATTAAAAGATTAAAAACATGCATGAATTAAATAGAAGAGATAAAGGAGAGAATGCAAATGATCGCCAGGGCCCTTTGAAGTCCTGGATTCTGAGTTAGACACACGCAGCTGGTATTTGTTTTGTTTTCTTTTTTAACATTTTTATTGAAGGAGGCTCAGACGGTAAAGAATACCCCTGCCGATGCAGGAGATGCTGGTTTGATCCCTGGGTCGGGAAGATGCTCTGGAGGAGAAAATGGCAAGCCGCTCCAGTATTCTTGCCTGGAGAATCCCATGGACAGGGGAGCCTGGTGGGCTGCAGTCCATGGGGCTTGCAAAGAGTCAGACATGACTGAGTAACAGCGATGTAGCAGGTTTGCAAACCTGTCTTTTGTTTCTACTGTTTGTCCTGATTTCAGCAACGTGAATCAGCTACACGTATACACATATCCCCTCTCTTTTGGACTTCCTTCCCGTTCAGGGCCCCACAGAGCACTGAACGGAGTTCCCACGTTCTCATTAAATATCTCTTTCATACAGAGTCTCAGTAGTGTTTCTGTGTCAATTCCAATCTCCCGATTCATCCCACCCTCCCACCCCAGCTTTTCCTCTTGGTGTCCATGTGTTTCTTCCCTAGGACTGTGTCTGTATTTCTTTTTTGCAAATAAGATCATCCATACCATTTGTCTAGATTTCACACGTACTCCTTGTGTGTGTTAGTCGCTCAGTCATTCCCGACTCATTGCCACCCCACAGACTGTCACCCGCCAGGCTCCTCTGTCCATGGGACTCTCCAGGCAAGAATACTAGAGTGGGTTTCCATTCCCTCCTGCAGGGGATCCTCCTGATGCAGGGATTGAGCCTTGGTTCCCTGCATCACAGGCAGGTTCTTTACCATTTGAGCTACAGGGAACGTATGATATTTGCTTTTCTCTTGGTGACTGACTTGTCGCTGTGTGACAGTCTCTGGGTTCACTTGTGTCTCTAGAAATGGCCCAGTTTTGTCCTTTTTCGTAGCTGAATAATATTGCATTGAAAGTATGCATCACAGCTTCTGCGGCCATTCATGTATTAATGGACACTTAGGTTGCTTTCTTATCTTGGCTATGGTAAGTAGTGCTGCTCTGAACATTGGAGTACTTGTGTTTTTTTGAATTATGGTTTTCTCAGGGTGTATGCCCAGTTGAGGGATTGCTGGGTCATATAGTAGCTCTATGTTTATTATTATTATTTTTTTTTAAACTGGCCTCCAGTGGAGGAGAATGGTAACAGAGAGAGGGGAGGAAATTTAGCTGGGAATTGCCAGTGCTATGGACTAAAATTCTTCAGCCCTTTCTGTTTCCCCAAATACCTTGCATTCCTCGTAAACACGGAGTTTTCTCTCTAAACTTCCCAGATAACTAGCCAAAATGGAGTTCCGAATTTGGGTTTTCACAATAAGCCTTCTGCATGACCAGGAATCCCCAGCCAAATACCAGGACTCCCCTCCTCTGTGGACTCTTCGATGCGGGCATAAGTTATGACTTTATTCAGCTGAGCGCATCTGGCCAGAATCCACCAGAGGCTGTCCAAGGCCCAACTTTTTGACAAAGATGGCACCTTCCTTTTCACTGTGATCCCCATCCCATGATAGGAAGGATGAAGCTACACACACTATAGTCTGCCTTTACGGGTGATACCAGCACCCTGTAAATGAAAGGTTGTTGCTGAACAAAAAGACGCTGGGATTCTTGGCCTCCGGAGGAGAAGAATTCGATCTGGGGCCAGAGACGAGGCTTGATCGCTCAGAGCTTTTGTGTAATAAAGTTTTATTAAAGTATAAAGGACATAGAGAAAGCTTCTGACATAGGCATCAGAAGGAGGCAGAAAGAGTACCCCCCTGCTAGTCTTTAGCTGGATGTTACATAGTCACTAGCAGTCTGTTAATGAAAGAAAGGAGTGTCTTAAACTCAGAATGGCACCAGGCCCCTCACCCATGAGATGCATTTTGGGATTATCCTGACACCAGAGGATTCATCCCAGGCCATAAAATGATTAACTCGAATCTTGTAGAAGGGCAGGTCACCACACAAACAGTTTCATTTACATAGATTGCTGCTACTGCTGCTAAGTGGCTTCAGTCGTGTCCGACTCTGTGCGACCCCATAAACGGCAGCCCACCAGGCCTCGCCGTCCCTGGGATTCTCCAGGCAAGAACACTGGAGTGGGTTGCCATTTCCTTCTCCAATGCATGAAAGTGAAAAGGGAAAGTGAAGTCACTCCGTCGTGTCCGACTCTTAGCGACCCCATGGACTGCAGCCCACCAGGCTCCTCCGTCCATGGGATTTTCCAGGCAAAGAGTACTGGAGTGGGGTGCCATTGCCTTCTCCCTTACATAGATTAGGGGAACAATATCTGAGTATAATTGTCAAGTAGAGTCTGAGGTAAATGCACAGCACATTAGCATAGCTTAAGACAAACATTTCCATAAGAAAAATGCATTGGTTAGCTCAAGGTTTGAGAATAGTTAAGTTCAGGTGAAACCAGGTGTCATTATGGCAACACAGTATTTTAAGAGAAACCTCCTTTTAAATTTGTATAGAGAAGAAAGAAATATCACTATTTGTTTCCTGTTGCCCCTTAAGAGAGATAAAAATGTCTGACGCTTGCAGGCTATTTCCTCCCTTTGGAGACCCCTGGCCTTCCTGCCTGTTACCCTCTCATAAAGACATGCCAAATGTTCTAATGCCCTTTTGCCCCCTGGGTAAAAATGGTTGCAGAGAGCCAGACACAGCATAGCGACGGAATTGAAAAATGACTCCTATTGCATTTCCAAAGGAGGAAGAGAGAACTGTATTTCCACCTATTCTTCAGAGTTTGTTATACGGAATTTAAAGTAGAAAGCTCTCAGTTTTAAATTCTATAAGTTGCTCTTCCAGTAAAGACAGTATTATCTTTGACTTGACTTGATGGAGTTCCCACAACAACTGGGCCTTCAAAAACATCTGGGGATGAAAGAGGCACCCCAAAAGACGTCTTGAATTGGCATTAATCTGAGTTCATGACTGACGAGAAGGGACCTTATGGTACCTACACAGATACACTAAAGCTGTTTCTGTTACTCTGCAAACTGATAGGCAGAAATCCAGGCACAATACATAATATTGTTGTTTAATTGCTAAGTAGTGTCTGACTCTTTGTGACCCCATGGACTGCAGCACACCAGCCTTCCCTGTCCTTCAGTATTTCCCAGACCTTGCTCAAACTCGTATCCATCGGGTTATCGATGCCATCCAACCATCTCATTCTCTCATGCCCGCTTCTCCTCCTGCCCTCAATCTTTCCCAGCATCAGGGTCTTTTCAAATGAATCAGCTCTTTACATCAGGTGGGCAAAGAATTGGAGCTCCAGCATCAGTCTTTCCAGGTTGACTTCCTTTAGGATTGCTTAATATTAGAACAGTGCAAATTAAATATGGAATATGGGGTGGATACAGATTTTCTTTAGGGATGTCAAACGGTGTGGTCTTTTGCTCACACCTGGGGTGCCTTTCATGCCAGGTGAAAACCAACAGGCTTTCCTTTATGGAACCAGTATTTTGCAAGAGATGCCTAGAGCCGGATAGCTGCGTTATGATAGCTGAATTTTCATCTGTCCCCTGTAGGGTGCTCAACTGTCTGGAACAACTTGGTTAGAGCATATAGTACCTTGTCATTTAATCATCTAAGTGTTGCTGTGCATGCAATCTTGTGGATGTGGTTGATGTCTAAAATCTGTTGATTTCGGTAAAGCAGATCACTCCGTCATGTGGGTGAGCCTTATCTCATCAGTTGAGATTTTAATTACAAAACCCGAGATTTCCCAGAAAAGAAAGAATTCTGCCTCACGTCTATAGTGTCAGCTCCTGCCCGAGTTTCCAGCCTCCCAGCTCCCTCAGTGGTAGGACGACATTCCTTAAAATCAGTTCAGTTCAGTTGCTCAGTCGTGTCCAACTCTTTTCAACCCCGTGGACTGCAGCACGCCAGGCCTCCGTGTCTATCACCAACTCCCGGAGTTTACTCAAACTCAAGTCCATTGAGTCGGTGATGCCATCCAACCATCTCATCCTGTGTCGTCCCCTTCTCCTCCTGCCTTGAATCTTTCCCCGCATCGGGGTCTTTTCCAATCAGTCAGCTCTTCGCATGAGGTGGCCAAAGTATTAAAGCTTCAGCTTCAGCATCAGTCCTTCCAATGAGTATTCGGGACTGATTTCCTTCAGGATGGACTGGTTTCATCTCCTTACAGTCCAAGGGAGTTTCAAGAGTCTTCTCCAACACCACAGTTCAAAAGCATCAATTCTTTGGTGCTCAGCTTTCTTTATAGTCCAACTCTCACATCCATGTATGACCACTGGAAAAACTATAGCTTTAACTAGACTGACCTTTGTTGGTAAAGTAACATCTCTGCTTTTTAACATGCTGTCTAGGTTGGTCACAGTTTTTCTTCCAAGGAGCAAACGTCTTTTAATTTCATGGCTGCCGTCACCATCTACAGTGATTTTGGAGTTCCCAAAAATAAAGTCCTTAAAAGGGATGACTTCAATCAGCTTCTCCGATACAGTCTGATACAGTTAACAGAGAACTTTGAGACAGCTTGGTATCCCCAGTCGTATTTCATAGTGTTCACGGAAGTTGGAACAACTTACGTTAAAGTAGAACTCATTTTCTGGCCTTACGTGTTCACACAGATGCTCAGATCGACCCAAAAAGTGCTGTGACGACAATCAGACGTAGAAATTGGCAATGCATGGAGGAAGAAAGACCCAAACATAAGCCATCCTATGTTGGAAATCCCATCCTTCTCGCACACAGTCAAGACGCCCCCACCCACCATACCTCTCTCCTCTTCTTCCTCTCCCCCGGGTACACCTACCACCACATAAATGTTCTCACATTGATCCCTTTTGCATATATTTCACCACACTTAATTCTCCCGCTATGCCCCGTATCTTTGTTCGTATAGCATCAGTCTCTTGGAAGTATTCTCTCCCAATCACTGTCTCAATTCCTCTTTTCCTATCCTCTCTGTTTTCTTTTTAATTTTTTAAAATTTATTTTTAAGTGAAGGATAATTGTTTTAGAGTATTGGGTTGGTTCCTGCCATCCGTCCATCCACGTGAATCAGCCATAGGTGTACCCATGGCCCCTTCCACTTGAACTTGTTTCCCACCTCCCTCTTCATCCCAGCCCTCTAGGTTGACACAGAGCCCCGGTTTGGGTTCTCTGAATCATAGAGCAAATCCCTGTTGGCTGTCTATTTTATATATGGTGATGGATGTTTCCCTTTTACTCTCTCCAAAGACCCCACACCTTGTCCATAAGCCTGTTCTCCATGTCTGCGTGTCTACTGCTGCCCTGCAGATCCTTTCATCGGAACCATCTTTCTAGATTCCATATATATGTGTTAGTATTCACTATTTGTTTTTCTCCTGGTGACTTAGTTCACTCTGTATATCAGGATCTATGGTTGTACCAAGGCTTAGTTGTGACCTGCAGGATCTTTAGTTAAAGCATGCAAACTCTTGTTTGCACCATGTGGGATCTAGTTCCGTGACCCGGGATCGAACCCGGGTCCCCCTGCATTGGGAGCACAGTCTCAGCCACTGGACCAGCAGGGAAGTGCCTTCCTTCCTCTGTCTTGAACCTGCTCCCATCAGTGTACTTCGCTCGCCACTCCGACAGACGCCTCTGGCCCAGGTCACCGTTGGCCTTTTCACTTGCTGGATCCAGAGGCGACTCCTCAGCCTGCGTTCCATCTGCTCTGCTTGGACTAGAGAACCTTGAAACGTTTGAGGAAGTCGTGAGGTTAGACTTTGCTGCAGGAAGTAAAGTGGAAGGAGATGGAGGAATCCACAGATGCTTCACTGCGTGTGGTGATCACCCTCTGTTTTCCCAACAGACAGACTCAGGAGGGTAGGACTTGATTTGCTTCATGCCCTTCTTCCCCCCACGTCCGACAGACATGCAGATTTCTGGTTCTAATTTTCCTGGTCCTTCTGATCATTTGTCAAATTGCTCACTTGCCCGAAAAATGAATCACAGGACTTCTTTGGGATTCTGGAGTACAAACGAGGTAAGGAAGGGAGCCAAGTTCTGGTGCCATCTTGGACTAGCAGTACTTGTGATATTTTTCGTTTTGCAAACGTCGATTACTCCCTCCCGTCTTTTTCTGGACCTTCTTGTTTGATGGAGCTGTAAATAAATATAACGTTCTTGATCCCTGACAATTCCGGGAAGGTAATTAAGACTGCTCTTAAGTGAGAGAGCGTCGTTTTGTAAAAGAATAGTTAATGACACAGTGAGTCATTGTAACTCCCTTCATGATCAAGATGGAAGTGAACAGTATTATTTGGGGCATAAGAGAATGCTAATTATTGAAGGTTAATTATCATTCTCCAAGTATATTCTGATGTGCGGTGACACAGCTGTCGGAAACAGAAAGGGAGAAGGGCCACCCGCAATCCGAGCCTTCTTACGCTCCCCTTTGGTGGGGGTCTTGTCTCTCCATCCTCCCTCGTAAGAATTTAAGGATGGGTTCTCAAACACCGAGAAGGCAGGTCAGACCCATCCCAGTCACTTCCATGGTTCATGGCTTATTGGCACTCTGTACTTCTGCGTTCTCTGCAAACCGAGGTAAGCAAGGCATCTTAGAAACACAGTGTTCTCAGGGTAGCCCTGTCTATAGACATGTCCTACGGGGACTCCCCTGGCAACCCAGTGCTTAAGACTCTGCACTGGGAATGTGTTCAGTCCCTGCTCGGGGAACTAAGATCCCACATTGCTGTGGCTGAAAAAAAAACAAAACTTTTTTTTTTTAATTACAATAAGAAGATTTGTTCCAGGAACTACATGCATAGTTTCATATTTTCCAACAGTGACATTAAAGAGAGTTAAAGGAAAAAAAAAAAAAACAGATTAAGACTGAATTTCCTTTGTCAAAGTATTTCCAAAATATTAACATGTAATACAGACAAAAATATTGCTAAGATTTTTTTTTTTTTTTTTGCTAAATACTTGCTATCCAGTGTGTATTTTATTTACAGCACATCCCAGTTTGGACAGGGCACATTCCAAGACTCCACAGTGAAAGATGCTCAGCCGTGTCTGACTCTTTGTGACCCCTTTGACTATACAGTCCAGGCCAGAATACTGGAGTGGGTAGGCAGCCTTTCCCTTCTGCAGCAGATCTTCCCAACCCAGGGATCGAACCCAGGTCTCCCACATTGCAGGTATTCTTTACCAGCTGAGCCACCAGGGAAGCCCAAGAACACTGACATGGGTAGCCTATTCCTTCTCCAGGGGATCTTCCTGAACCCAGGAATTGAACCGGGGTGTCCTGCATTGCAGGTGGATTCTTTACCAGCTGAGCCAGAAGGATCCCATAGCCATAAGTGGTTATGGCTACCATCTTGGAAATCACAGAAATAGAATCAAAACATTCCCACCATTATTAATAATCCCTTCTCCATCAGCCACCGTCTCTTGATTGGTTACTAGACATCCACCCCTACCCCCAAAATCAGTTGCCTTCTAGGAAGACCATGTAACCTTCTCAGCAATGCGTGATCAGTATTCATTTATATGTTCGGATCACCTTACAATTGGACGCTCGTTACTACATGTGGTTTAGAAGACTCCACGTGGGCCCTGCTAAGCCATTTTGCTTCTGCTCAAGCCATCGCCCCCTCCTTCTCTGGACTCGAGTTTTTCTGCACTAAACGTCCATGACCCTCCACTTCACCTTCACATCTGTTCTGATGCTTTTCATCTTGGCTGTGTATCTGGCTTCAGTTCTTGGTCATAAGCCCCACGGTAACATGCACTGTGTCCGCCTGCTTCACTGTCCAGCCAGCTGTCCTGCATAGAAGGGGACGCAAACACAGGAGACCCAACACTGCATCAAGTGTGTTGGATTTGTATATGAAAAATCACATCTGCCGGTGTAACGGATCGTACAAGTGTGTATTTTTGTTGTCTATATTTTTAAAAAATCGTGAAAGAGTGTCGAGTTCCATCTATATCCTTGTTACCGCTGTGGAAATGAAGCAGTATTTCAACAGCAGTCTGGCTTAATGTGATGGTTAGTGACTAGTGTGAACACACATGATTACTTGGGGGGGAGGCCTGAGTTCTATTTTTGATGGACACCCCATCTGTGGGTTGATGTTTAATGTATGACTTTGGGCAGTGGGAGGGACTCGCACTCATCTGTGCTAAATCTCCACTTTCCCGTGTTTAAAGGGATTTATTCCTTAAGAATAAATCAGTGTCTTCAATTCATAGACTGGCCTTTTGCTCCTGGCAGACATAACTAATCCATCACAGCGTTTAGTTTATCTGAGTCAAGAGGCAGATTCTTTTCAAGGCAGCACTCTGCTTATAAGCCTTGCATGCCTGCTCAGTTGCTCAGTAGTGTCCGACTCTTTGCAGCCCCATGGACTGTAGCCCTCCAGACTCCTCTGTCCATGGGATTCTCCAGGCAAGAATACTGGAGTGGGTTGTCATTCCATTCCCCAGGATCTTCCCCACAAATATCTCTTGCATCTCCTGCATTGGCGGGCAAATTCTTTACCATGCCGCCCCCCGGGAAGCCCAATAAAATAATAGTTAACATGAATTTCAGAGGTATACTGTTATTAATAGTCTCAGTTTAGCATAATTTCCATCGTATAGTAAAAGGTCAGAGATGCACTTACAATAGTAGGTTCATTTTGCTTCTTTTTGTTCTGCTTCTGTGTACATTGTCAGCATCATTTTAATTTTCTTGTATAATTCATGCCTGTTTCACTGTTCGAGTCATATACAGATCGATTTTTACATTATGAATCTTGCAAAACGTATTCCCACAGAAAAAGGACAATTTATAAAACTTGCAGGATATGCCTATCTTTTCTTTCAAAGTGAGTTTCCGACTAGTTTTCCTTCATTTTTATTACTTTGCGTCTGTCTACTTACTCTTTTGTTCAATTCATTCCCAACTATTCCTGAACGTTCTGGTAAAGTTGAAAAATATCCTTCAAATTCTTCTCCGTCTTTCTCTGCCTACTAAGTACTTAAACTACATACTTATTTCACTGAGGGTATCCCTCGTGGCTCAGATGGTAAAGCATCTGCCTGCCAGTGCAGGAGACCCGGGTTTGATCCCTGGGTCTGGAAGAGCCCCTGGAGAAGGGAATGGCAACCCACTCCAGTATTCTTGCCTGGAGAATCCCATGGACAGAGGAGCCTGGTGGGCTGCACTCAGTGGGGTTGCAAAGACTTGGACAGCACTGAACGACTAACACCATCACTTTAACTTTTTGATTTCATCGACTACTTGCAGGTATCTGTTTCCATTTTCAGGCTCAAATTAATGTACAAATTCATCTACATTTAAGGGATAAGACATAGAAAAATAGGACATCTATATTTTCTTGCACAATGTTTCTTTTCTTAAATATGTGTTACTTTCCTATTTGACAGTCTCAAAAGCATCCACAATGTGTTTGTTCATGAAACAGTTATGTTTTATAGATGTGTGTATACATATACATTTATGTGTCTTTGCTGATGGCTCAGTGGTCAAGAATCTACTTACTAATGCAAGAGATGCAGGTTCATTCCCTCAGTTGGGAAGACGCCCTGGAGGAGGGCATGGCAACCCACACCACTGTTCTTGCCTGGAGAATCTCATGGACAGAGGAGCCTGGCGGGCTACAGTCTATGGGGTCGCAAAGAGTCAGACACGACTGACCGACTTTCACTTTCTACGCTGTTCACAAGTAAGATTTTGGCTGTGTGCTTATGCAGTTTCTCTTTGGAGCAGAGAGCTTGAATACGGGGCAGGGTACTTCCCAGAAGTTTCCATGTCAGTGAGAACATGGCCTCCTCGAAATTCCCCAGGGACATGGGTTTCCTGATTTGGACCCTGAAATGGTACATTTGTGTGTATGCTCTCGCATTTGAATGTCAAAGAGCTTTTCACCCTCTTGAAACTCCCTTCCAAATCGGATGGCTCCAGGCAGACCAGCAGGGCATTCAACAGCCTGCTGTCTTCTGCTGGGATCTTTGACAAATGAATCATATGTCATTTTTCCTTCCCGAACCAGATGCCGTTTTATTTTATTCTGGGAGTTTGCATCGCAGCACACATTTGCTGTTTCATGCATTTCCAACGGTCTTTCCTCCGAGGGGTTTCTATATTATAAGATGTCACTGACCTGACCCATCAATCTCACCTCTGCCACCAGCCCTTTCTATAAACTGTTTAGAGCTTCGCTGGTCTTCTCATTGCAGTGCCATGCTTTCTACCTGCTTCTGTTTTCCATCGACTTGGAATTTATCATTAATTATCGTGACCCTTCCATTTTGGACAATCAGAAGAGACGCTGGGCAGTCACTCATGTCTGCCTCTAACAGGGCTGTTGCTGATCACATCAAGCGCTTGAAATATGGTCAGCGTTGCCTAAAACACGGGTTTCCAAAATAATTAGTCTGCGTACATTTAGAACAGAGCCGGAGGGCTTCCCTGCTGGCTCAGTGGTTAAGAATCTGCCTGCTAGAGGTGGAGAACACACTTGTGGACACAGTGGGGGAAAGAGAGGGTGGAGGAAATATAGAGTAGCGTGTAAACATGTGCATTACCATATGTAAAATAGATGTTGTTATCTTTCAGTCACTCAGTCGTACCTGATTCTTTATGACCCCATGGACTGCAGCAAGCCCGTCTTCCCTGTCCATCACCAACGCCCGGAGCGTGCTCAAACTCATGTCCCTTGAATTGGTGATGCCATCCAACCATCTCATCCTCTGTCGCCCCCTTCTCGTCCTGCCTTCAACTTTTCCAAGCATCAAGATCTTTTCCATTGAATCAGTTCTTCTCATCAGGTGGCCATAGGATTGGAGTTTCAGCATCAGTCCTTCCAGTGAATATTCAGGGTTGATTTCTTTTAGGATGGACTGGTTGGATCTCCTTGCTGTGCCAGGGACTCTAAAGAGTCTTCTCTAGGACCGCAGTTCAAAACAGACAGCCAGTGCTAATTTGCTGTATGAGTCAGGGGGCTCAACCCAGTACTCTGGGACAACCCAGAGGGGTGGGGTGCAGTGGGAGATGGGAGGGAGGTTCATAAGGGAGGGCCAAAAAAAAAAAGAATCCGTGGGCCAGTGCAGGACGCACAGGTTCAGTCCCTGCTCTGCGAAGATCCCATGTGCCCTGGAACAGCTAAGTCTTTGCCCTTCAGCTCTGGAGCCTGTGCTTTGGAGACCGGAAGTCACAACTTCTGTAGCCTGTGCACTTAGAACCCATTCCTGCCAACAAGACAAGCCTCCTCAAGGAGAAGCCCCCACACTGTAACTAGAGTAGCCCCCTGCTCCCTGCAACTGGAGAAAAGCCCACACAAGCAACGAAGACCTGGCCCAGCCAAAGGCAAATAAATAAAACAAATTTTTATAAAGCTATCATATTAAAAAAAAAGTAAGATGGAACATGAGTGTTTGTACCATTTTGGGTCATGTTCCGCATTGCTGTCTTGTCCTATCTTATGAGTTCCTCCTCTGTCCCTCCACATAGAAGCCTTATTATTTACATTCTTATCTGACACAACACAAGAACATTTCACAACCTGTCGGGAATTCTCCACCTGGGAATCAAGCAAAACCAGGAGGCTTGAAATCTATCTTCTGGCTCCACATGGACTGTTTTTTGTGTGCTCTTTGCTATTATCCTACTGAAAATAACCTTTAAAATCCAGAGGTGTTTATTTATTTATTGTTTTTAGCGTTGGCCAATATCCTCTTTCAGACAAGAAGGGTTTCCAGGGTTGACATGATCCAGTGATGTAATTGTCTCCCTAAGTCTCGTCAAGGCTTTGGTTTTTCCAGTAGTCACGTATGGATGTGAGAGTTGGACCGTAGAGAAAGCTGAACACTGAAGAATTGATGCTTTTGAACTGTGGTGTTGTAGAAGACTCTTGAGAGTCCCTTGGACAGCAAGGAGATCCATCCAGTCCATCCTAAAGGAGATCAGTCTTCAATGTTCATTGGAAGGACTGATGCTGAAGCTGAAGCTCCAGTATTTTGGCCACCTGATGTGAAAAGCTTGACTCACTGGAAAAGACCCTGATGCTGGGAAAGATTGAAGGCAGGAGGAGAAGGGGATGACAGAAGATGAGATGGTTGGATGGCATCAGCGACTCAATGGACATGAGTTTGCGTAAACTCCGGGAGTAGGTGATGGGCAGGGAGGTCTGGCGTGCTACAGTCCATGGGGCTGCAAAGAGTGGGACACGACTGAGCCACTGAACTGAACTGAACTGAGTGACTTTTTGCTTTGTAGTCAAATAGCAATTTCTTGGGTGAGTCAGAGCTCCTCTTGTTCATTCAAGGTTGGAGGAAGTTAATCTTGAAGGTGGAATGCCAAGAATGTAAGTGGTTTTCTTCACTGAACTTGTGGGTCACCTCAGCCACGTACAGCAGAGATAGAGTCAATGCACTTGCAACCTTTATGATCAGAGTTGGGGCCTGCGGTACATTTTCCTCTCAAATTCTCCTGGCCTAGTCCAAGCCCCATAAATATTATCTCAGGGTTATCAGTTGGCAGGCGGGCTTCCCTGATGGCTCAGATGGTAAAGAATCTGCCTGCAGTGCAGATTTTTCTTTGGCCAATTTCCTCTTTCAGACCAGAGAGGTTTCCAGGGTTGGGGAGAGCTGGGTTCGATCCCTGGGTTGGGAAGATCCCTTGGAGGAGGAAATGGCCACCCACGCCAGGATTCTTGCCTGGAGAAGTGCACGGGTAGAGGAGCCTGGAGGGCTGCAGTCCATGGGGTTTCGAAGAGCTGGCCACGACTGCGTGACTAAGCCCAGTTCAGCACATGGATGGTACTTAACAAGCCAGCGTCAGAGCGCAAGTCACCCAGAAGATGCAGGTAAAAACCACCTAACAAGGCTTTGCTATGGGCTTCCTTTGTGGCTCTATCGTAAAAAATTGGCCTGCAATGCAGGAGATGTGGGTTTGATCCTTGGGTTGGGAAGATCCCCTGGAGAAGGAAATGGCCACCCACTCCAATATTCTTGCCTGGAGAATCCCATGGACAGAGGAGCCCGGTGTGCTATAGAGTCAATCGGATCGCAAAGAGTTGGACACGAATCTACTAAGGAGACAGTTCTCCCCTTAAACAGTCATGGTGGGCTGCCAATATTCATGTTCTTTTATTTCAAAAATTTTTTACGCGTATATTGCAGTATTTATTTTTGACTGCACTGCGCCTTGTTGCACTGGGCTTTCTTTTCCTTGTGGAGAGTGGTGGCTACTCCCTACTTGTGTTCCCTGGGCTTCTCATTGCGGTGGCTTCTGTTGTTGCAGAGCACGGCCCCTGGGTTTCAGTAGCTGCATTTTGCTGCCTCTCGGGTGCTCAGCTTTTGTAGTCGAGGCACGTGGCTCGTGGGTTGTCGCAGGCGGGCCGTAGGGCACACAGATGTCAGTAGTCATGACTCATATGCTTCATTGTTCCTTGGCATGTGAAATCTTCCCAGAGCAGACATGGACCCCTGTACCCTGCATTGGCAAGTGGATGCTTCTCCACTGTGTCGCCAGGGAAGTTCTCGTGTGATTTCTTCATCAGGGTGGGCCTCTTATTCGGAAGGCATGGTGTAGCCTGTGTATTTAAATTCTCTAACTCGGTAGGAGAATTCGCCACCGAGTGGGTACTGAGAGTCTCAGATTCCATGCAAATACATTTCTGAGTGTTTCCATATTTGAGTCTCCCAGCCCCATCCTTTGCAACGTCAAGGTCATGCTTGCGGTCAACTCTGCACGCATTTCCCTGCATCCATTTCCTAGGGCCGCTGTAACAAAGACCCAGCCCTTAGTGGCTTCGAATAGCTCACAATTCAAATAGAAAAAAAGGAAAAAAAAAAAAAAAAACTAATCTGGTTCTTCCCTGTGAGTCCAGTGGTTAAGGCTTCACAGGGGATTTGGGTTCGATCCCATATGCTTTATGGCCAAAAAATAAATAAAGAAAAAAACAGAAGCAGTATTTTAGCGAATCACATCATAGTATATATATACAGTGGAATCTGACTCAGGCATTGAAAAGAATGAAGGAATGTCATTTGCTGCAACAGGGACGGACCTAGATATTGTCATACTGAGTGAAGGAAGTCAGACAGAGAAGGAAATAAGTGACACCCCTTATACGTACAATCTGTAAAGACATGATACAAGTGAACTTGAGGGAAGCAGACTCAAAGAGTTAGAGAATGAACTTATGGTTACTATGAGGAAGGATGGGAGGAAGGGATAGCTGGGGAGTTTGGGATGGATGTGTGTTGAGTCACTAAGTCACGTTTGGCTCTTAGCTCAAATTCACGTCCGTTGAGTTCGTGATGCCATCCAACTGTCTCATCCTCTGCTCCCCCCAACCAGCTATCAAACCCACGCCCCCTGAAGTGGAAACCTGGAGTCCTAACCAGCCCCATCATTTCTGCCTTCTTAGTTAACACCCTGGAAATTCCTCTCACCACTTAACTTTGTTGTCTCTTCATTGTCTTTCTCTCCGAATGCAGCACCCTGAAATGCACCGACGTGAAGTGTATGGAGGACATGATCTATCTATCCATTTCTGTCTAGGGTGAACATTTCGTCTCACCTTGAAGGACTCTGGTACAGAGGGCTCTTGAATCTGATACAACGGCTCCTACCCTACTTTCTCTATGCCTTTGAATCATCCCGTATTCAAATTTTCCCTTCATCAGTTTTCAGCCCTGACTCCAAAGGTGGATGCATTTTCATGCATCAGCCCTTTTGACACCCTCTGCATTTTTAATCAGCTTGCAGTCACAGCTGAGAACAAGGAAAGACCTTGGGAGATGGTTCTGTTCTTTGGAAGTCTTCTGTTCTTATGAAGAAAGTTGCAATGCCTTTTTTTCCTCAGGGTTTCCCCGATGTCTGCACAGTTAACTCATTATTGACCAGGGTATTTTTTTCTATAAACCAATGCCTGTGACCACTGATGTTTCTTTTGACGGGTCAAAAATTCATTCTCTTACTTTACTAACATTTTGTGGGTTACGACATTCAGTGTGACACTTGACCTTCTAATTTTCATAAACCGTTGTCTTCAGTACTCTTTTCTGGAAAAAGAACAGAGAGCTCTCTAGCAGCGTTTTCATGTCCCCTCTCCGTAGCGGGATCGGCCACCAAGGATTTTTGTCTTTCTCTTGGTCTACTCTTTGCATTGTCTGAATCTGAACTATGTTCGGAAGAGCTGTCATCTTCTGAGATAATATATGTCGCTTAGACAGTGACAGAAAGTATCTGTATAAAACTCATGGAAAAAACCTCTGTCTCACTCAAACTCTCAAGATGTATCATTTCCCGCAATTTTTTAATGATAAACTTGTGTTTGTAGTAAACACAAAGTTGGAACAGAATCCTAATGGAGCAAACCGTGAAAGATGGCGGTCATAAGGTGTATAACGGCGGGAAAGAGATGGTGCAGCCAATGGACAGGGTAGCCTTGAAACATATACACTGCTGCTGCTGCTGCTGCTAAGTCACTTCAGTCGTGTCCGACTCTGTGAGACCCCATAGACGTCAGCCCACCAGGCTTCCCCGTCCCTGGGATTCTCCAGGCAAGAACACTGGAGTGGGTTGCCATTTCCTTCTCCAATGCATGCAAGTGAAAAGTGAAAGTGAAGCCGCTCAGTCGTGTCCGACTCTTAGCGACTCCATGGACTGCAGCCTACCAGGCTCCTTCATCCGTGGGATTTTCCAGGCAAGAGTATTGGAATGGGGTGCCATAACCTTCTCCAAAAAGAAGAAAGATATACACTACCTTGTGTGAAATAGGTAGAGCCAGTGGGAGTTTGCTGTATGAATCGGGGAACTCAAACCAGTCCTCTGTGACAAGCTAGAGGGGTGGGAGGGGGTGGGAGGTGGGAGTGAGTTTCAAGAGAAGTTCGAGACGGAGGTGAAATATCCATTTTTATGGCTGACCCACGTTGATGTACAACAGAAACCAACACAATATGGTGAAGCAGTTATCCTTCAATTAAAAATAAGCAGACTTTAAATATAAGTTGTGTAATGAATCTTTGATCAGTTTTAACCTCTAACAACTTTGCATGGGGATAGTAATTGTGTCACTCTGTAAAAAACATATGGATATGTTTTGAATCAATAATATTCGGTCAAGAAAAGAAACACACCATTAATAATACATATCTCGGGTCAGGAATGTGTTCATACTTACCATGGTTCCTCCCTGCAGTTCAAAGTCATTGCCACAGTGTCTCACATCTGTATCCTTAATCTGTCTTATTCATGGTCATTTTGCAGCCTGAGACAGCTCTGTAAGGAGAGCCAACTGACCTACAACTTCTCTGATATTTATTTTCCCTTAAATTCATTTGCTGGTTTGGGTTCTCTGTTGATTTATATCCTGTACATTTGTTGTAATTTCCTAGGAAATACGTCTTTAGATGAGAAATGATCTTTCTTCACCTCTCGTTGTTGTTCAGTCGCTCAGTCGCGTCCAACTCTTTGCTACCCCATGGACTGCAGCACGCTAGGCTTCCCTGTCCTTCACCATCTCCCCAGGTTTGCTCAAATCCATGTCCGTGGTGATGCCATCCAACCGTCTCATCCTCTGTCATCCCCTTCTCCTCCTGCCTTCAATCTCAGCCAGCATCAGCGTCTTTTCCAGTGAGTTGGCTCTTTGCATCAGGTGGCCAGAGTATTGGAGTTTCAGCTTCAGCATCAGTCCTTCCATTCAGGACTGATTTCCTTTAGCATGGACTGGTTTGAACTCCTTGCAGTCCCAGGGACTCTGAAGAGTCTCCTCCAACACCACAGTTCAAAAGCATCAGTTCTTCAGCGCTAAGCCTTCTTTATGGTCCAGCTCTCACGTCCATATGTGACTACTGGGAAAACCGTAGTGTTGACCAGATGGCCCGTTGTTGGCAAAGTGATGTCTCTGCTTTTTAATATGCTGTTTAGCTTTGTGGTAGCTTTTCTTCCAAGAAGCAAGCATCTTAATTTCATGTCTGCAGTCACTGTCCACTGTGAATTTGGAGCCCAAGAAAATAGAATCTGTCAGTGTTTCCACTTTTTCCCTGTTTGCCCTTAAGTGATGGAACCAGATGCCATGATCTTCATTTTTTGAATGTTGAGTTTTAAGCCAGCTTTTTCACTCTCCTCTTTCACCCTCACCCAGAGGCTCTTTAATTCCTCTTCACTTTCTGCCATTAGAGTGGTATCATCTGCATATCTGATGTTGTTAATATTTCTCCCAGCGGTCTTGATTCTAGCTTGTGATTCATCCGGCCTAGCATTCTGCATCATGAACTCTGTTCAGTTCAGTCGCTCAGTCGTGTCCAGCTCTTTGCGACCTCATGTACTGTGGCTCGCCAGGCTTCCCTGTGCATCACCAACTCCCAGAGTTTACCCAAACTCATGTCCATTGAATCGATCTGTATAGAAATTAATAAAAATGTTAGTGTAACCTCCAGACCAACATTTTATCTTCGGATCGCTCTGAGATTTCCATTGCTTTGTGCTGTCTTAGACGTTGCACATAAGAGCCTGGCTTGTTGATTTAGAGATTTAGTCATCACGTTTTATCAGCTTCTCCAGGACCAGAGTAGGTCACAGTGGAGCCTGTGGAAGGAAGGTAGTTTAAAATGATTTCTGATTGTAGATCGCATTTTGCTGGCCTGTACAAAAGAAGCTGTTATTTCCTTGAAAATAGAGCCGAGCAGAGCCACTGTGAAATATTCTACAGCACCCAGTTCTCCCATGGATGTGATTCTACCATTTCCTCCCATTTTTTTCATAGCACAATAGCTATTAAGCCATTGTCCTGAAGGCAACAGAAATTAGCTTCTTACAAGACAGTGAATCCTAGATGAGCTCTAAGAAAGGGTTTGACTCATCTCTTTACCCCTTAAAAAAATCCTCTCTTAAATTGCAGCTCAATTAAGAGTTAGCCTAAAATAGACATTTTAATTTAAAAAAATGTGGTTATAAGTTATGGAAGTGACTTTTAAATCTCACCCCTGTTATAAGAGAGTCGAGTAAATTTAAAAGAATGTTACAGATGCTGATTGAATCCCTGAAAAGTACAGCTTCGTTTTCTACAAATGAGTATTTTTTGTTGTTGCTGTTCAGTTATGTAGTTGTGTCTGACTCTTTGCGACCTCATGGACTGCATCACGTCAGGCCTCCCTGTCCATCACCAACTTCCAGAGCTTAGTCAGACTCATGTCTGTTGAGTAGGTGATGCCATCCAACCATCTCATCCTGTGTCGTCCCCTTCTCCTCCTGCCCTCAGTCTTTCCCAGCACCAATGTCTTTTCCAATGAGTCAGCTTTTCACATCCGGTGGCCAAAATACTGGAGTTTCCGCTTCAGCATCAGTCCTTCCAGTGAGTATTCAGGGTTGATGTTCTTTAGGAAGGACTGGTTGGATCTCCGTGCAGTCCAACAAGGGACTGTTGAGAGTCTTTCCCAGCACCACTATTTGAGTGAGTATTAGACATAAGTGGTGTTTTTCCCTTACGTGAAATGCGGCCTGGTATAGAAGAGGTGTATGAGTAAGTGTATTTTGGTGTATTTCTTCCTGCAACAGTGTGGTGTTGGTGACCCCAGATGGCACAGCCAAGGTAGGGAAAACGATGAGATGACATTCTGGATTTTTCCAAACATGCTTGCCGATTCTCCTCCATCTGTCTCTCAGAGCTGTCTTACCTGGGCAGCCAATGCAGGTGTCCAGGGAAGCTTTAAAAAAAATTAGCATCCAAGCAGAAGGAGCCTCCAGGCATTTAAAAATAAGAGAGCTGGCCAACACACCACATTCTATATGCTTTGTGTTTCTAAATCAACTCAACTATTTCAGGTGTGTCTCACTGACATTTTTTTTCCCCTTGTGTTATTTTAATTTTGGAACATCACTTGGAACTTAGCACACCGCAGGGCTTCCTTATCAGATCCATCGTTATGATTGAAAATCATAATTAGGAAAGCACACGGAGAAGAAGACGACTTATTAACTGAGGTAGATATTGAGACATAAATGCTGAAATAGAGCAAGCATAAGATAATTCTGCGTGGTAGGAGGAGAAAGATTATTTTAAAATCCAAGGTTTTTAAATTTGTGTTCTTAAATTTTATATAAAGGTTTGTATTTAAAATGCATATTTTAAAGGTTTTTAAAATTCATATTTGGGACAGACAAAGCACCAGGAAAGGATGTTCTATCAATACAGTGATTTAGCCAATTGACTTGATGAAACATGGACATTCTGACCTTCTTTTAGCCAAGAGCCTCCTCTTAGGTCAGTCCATTGGGAGTTATGGCGATCGTGTAAGTCTCCCTGTGTGTGTATTCATGGGTGCACACGTGTTCTCCGTTCCAGTGGTCAAGATTTTCACAATTGCTATTGTGAGTATTTTGGCAGTCCTCCATGTACATATTTACACATTTGTGGAATATAAATGGAAATGATTCACATGAACTGACAAGATGGAAAAAGACTTACAGACTTAGAGAACAGACTTACGTTTGCCTTGGGAAAGGATGGGGGAAGGGATAGTCAGGGAGTCTGGGATGGACATGGACACACTGCTGTATTTAACATGGAGAACCAGCAAGGACCTGGTGTACAGCAGAGGGAACTCTGCTCAATACTCTGTAATGACCTTATGGTTCCGAGGGGGAAGGATGGGGGAAGGGATAGTCAGGGGGTTTGGGATGGACATGGACACACTACGGTATTTAACATGGAGAACCAGCAAGGACCTGGTGTACAGAAGAGGGAACTCTGCTCAATGTTATGTGGCAGCCTGGATGGGAGGGGAGTTTGGAGGGCATGGATACATGTGTATGTGTGGCTGAGTCCCTTAAGCGATCCACGGTAAGCGATCAGAACATTAGTGACCATCTATACCCCGAATACAAAATTAGAAGTTAAAAAATGTAAGTTCTTATTATTTTCATAAACTATTTCTGAATGTTCCCTTCCTCCATTAGCTGCTGCTGCTGCTAAGTCGCTTCAGTCGTGTCCGACTCTGTGCAACCCCATAGACGGCAGCCCACCAGGCTCCCCCGTCCCTGGGATTCTCCAGGCAAGAACACTGGAGTGGGTTCCCATTTCCCTCTCCAATGCATGAAAGTGAAAAGTGAAAGTGAAGTCGCTCAGCCGTGTCTGACCCTTAGCAACCCCATGGACCGCAGCCTACCAGGCGCCTCCATCCATGGGATTTTCCAGGCAGGAGTACTGGAGTGGGGTGCCATTGCCTTCTCTGTCAGCAGTGTTCTGCAAATCTCCTCTCGGGTCCTGCAAATCCTGCAGACCCCGAGCGCTCCCTGATTTCCATGCTCTTTTCCTGTTCTTTCCCCCGTGTGTTCTAGCAGTAAACCACGCTGACACAATTCTGTGGTGAGACCCTTGGCATCACGGAATAGAATTCCCCAGAGAGGGTGTCACAGGTTTAGAATCATCCCACTCTCTGGAGAGAACAAAGAGCTTAAAGCCACACTCTTTAGCAGCATATGTGAAAGTGAAGTGTTGGTCACTCGGTCGGGTCCCACTCTTTGCGACCCCGTGGACTGTAGCCCACCAGGCTCCTATGTCCAAGGGATTCTCCAGGCAAGAGTATTGGAGTGGGTTACCATTCCCTACTCCAGGGGACCTTCTCGACCCAGGGATCTAAATCGGGTCTCCTGCATTGCATGAAGATTCTTTCCCACCTGAGCCACGAGGGAAGCCCAGTTTACTCTAAAGGCATTTATAAACATTCTTATATATATTTTCAGATAAATCCTGATACCAGACATATCAGCATTACAAATGCTGGAAGTGCATTTATAAAGTTTCTCTTCACATTGACCTATGACCAGTTTTTTTATTAGCAGGACACTAAGAAGCCTAATGATGTCTTTGAGTGAAGAAATAGTAATTTATTATCATTGAATTGTGTCCATGGCAACCCACTCCCGTATTCTTGCCTGTGCAATCCCTAGATGGAAAAGCTTGGTGGGCTCAAGTCTGTGCGGTTACAAAGTATGGGACACAACTTAGGGGCTCAACAACAAAAACCTGTCCATAAATTAACAAGTGATTTAATGAAATAGATCAATGTATGTACACATATGCTTGTACATACGTACAGATACTCATATACGCTCACTTACACATCTTATTTCTGTATCTGGATAGAATGAAGGTATGGATAATGTAATTATATACACATTTAGAAATCTGATGTATATGACATATGGAGTTTGTGTTCAGGGTGATTGAAAAGTTCTAGAACTGTTAAGCTCTAGGGGTGATGGCAGTACAACATTGTATAAGTAATGTTAATACCGCTGACTTCTACCTTTAAGATGGTTAAAATCACAGAGATTCTGTTATGGAGAATCCGATGGACAGAGGAGCCTGGCAGGCTACTTTTCATGGGATGCAAGAGTTGGACTCGATGTAGCGCTATCCTTATCTCTTATAGATATTTGACTACAATTAAAAGCATATATATTGCCTTTGAACTTGCATCTGCAAGAATTCAAACTGCGATGTGAACACTTGCCCTAAACTAACCACAGGGTGCTGACTCTACCTCTTACCTTAGACACTTGATGCTAACTCCTCCCAGATGAAACTTGACCTTTGACTCTTGACCTCTGATATGAACACTGACATGGAAACTTGAACAGAACCTTCGTCTGAGATTGAAATCTGACACCAACCCTCACCAGGAAGTGAAGCCGGGGACTTTGACCTCCAGATTCCTGGCCTTTGATTTGCCCCATGATCCCAAACAGTGCCTGTGGACCTGAACCTGAGCCCTGACGCAAATGGAAGCTGAATATGAATCTTTGAGTTCAGTTCAGTTCAGTCGCTCAGTAGTGTCCGACTCTGCGACCCCACGGACTGCAGCATGCCAGGCTTCCCTGTCTATCACCAACTCCCGGAGCTTGCTCAAACTTACGTTCATCGAGTGGGTGATGCCATCCAACCATCTCATCCTCTGTCGTCCCCTTCTTCTCCCGACATCAATCTTTCCCAGCATCAGGGTCTTTTCAAATGAGTCAGGTGGCCAAAGTATTGGAGCTTCAGCTTTAGCATCAGTCCTTCCAATGAACATTCAGGACTGATTTCCTTTACCATGGACTGTTTTGATCTTGCAATCCAAGGGACTCTCAAGAGTCTTCTCCAACACCCAATGAATTAAGAATGAATCTTAATTCTGCCCAATCTTGAAAAAACCCAGACCCGACCCCCAACTCTATCATAAATCTTTGAATTAGCCCTTGAGCTTTGACCGGAACCCTTGACTGTTGGCTCTTGAGTCAAGCACCAAAGACAGCTTTCACAGAGAGAGCCTGATCCCGCGGCCTTTGAGCTAAGTCATGACCTTTGATCCCTGCCACTATCGTGAACTACAAGCCTTTTATGTTAATATTGACTTCTGCCCCTACCTCGTTGTCTGAAATTTGACCTTGCCCTAATCTCTGAACCTGAATCCATCCTCAAAAGGTGTCCTAACTGTGGACCTTCAGTTTTCAACCCTTTGTCTTCACTCCTTGAGTCCTGACTTTGAATCCTTCACCTGTACGGAAACACAGTCGTGTCCTCCACCTCCCTTTCTCACCTGAATCTTAACCCAAACGCAAACTTGAAACTCCGCCCTGACCCACCAGCGACCAATCTGACTCCCAAACACGTCCCTAAATCTAAGATAGGCTATTTGGTGTCTGGGTTGTGGAGGAAGGGTGTGGGATTTGCAGACCCACAGCCCTACGGACATTGCAGACTCAGACCCTCACACGCAGTTTTCCAAAAGGTTTCATTCACCAGAGATCTAAGCATTGCAGGTTTATGGTCAACCCCTGTTCCTACAGATTTCAAGGTGAAATAGGCATGGCTTTACTTGTGATCTTCCCAATTTCAGACTTGTGTAATTGTGTGATAGAGAGCGAGTCGTAGGTGTCCACCTCCTGGAAAATCCTATTCTTTCAGCAAATACTTCATTGAGAACCAGACACGGAATCTGGGCACAGCCAGGAGCGAGAGTGCCCAGCCCAGTTGAATCAACTTTTTTTTTTTTTGTAGTGGACATAGAGTAACACTCAGTCAAAACCAAGACTCACTCCATGTTGAAGTCCCAACTGCAGATCAGAATGAAGATTTTAGTCACTCAGTTGTGTCTGACTCTTTGGGACCCCATGAACCATAGACCGCCAGGCTCCTCTGTCCATGGGATTCTCCAGGCAAGGATACCAGAGTGGGTTGCCATTCCCTTCTCCAGGGGATCTTCCCGACCCAGGGGTCAAAGCTTGGTCTCCTGCATTGCAGGTATATTCTTTACCATCTGAACCACCAGTGATCAAACATGTCTTCAACTGTCTTGCAGAGCATGGTAACACAGTTCTCTCTGAAAGCAATTTTCTCTACTTTTGTATATGAATGATTTCTTTACTACATTGGGTACCAACATGAGAAACTCAGCTGCTTCTCAATTTGTACAGAAATCCACCCATCTGTGTGTATAGGTGTGTGTCTGTGTGTTTTTTGTATCTTAGTATGTATCAGATTTAACTTACGCTTTGAGGAGAAACTCGAAACATTTTACTGTGATAATGTAAACTTACACCTTTGAAATGGATTATCTCTCAGCTCTTTTCATCTTTTGGGTATCCTATAACCGGGGATTTTGTTCTGCATGTTTTAACTCATCAAACTGGCCAATTTGCTGAGCCATATTTATAATCTGGGCTTCCCAGGTGGCGCTGGTGGTAAAGAACCCGCCTGCCAGGGCGGGAGACGAAAGAGACCCCTGTTTGATCCTTGGGTTGGGAAGATCCTCTGGAGGAGGAGATGGCAACCCACTCCAGCATTCTTGCCTGGAGAATCCCATGGACAGAGTTGGACACGACTGAAGAGACTACGGACAGCCCAGCACCTTTATAATCTATTCTTTTTTCGGCATTCTCTTTCTGCCATGCATGATTTAAGAAAGAATGCAATGTAACTTGCTTCTCTCCCCAAGATGCGTTCGCTTCTCTCATCAAAATAATAATAAACTCGTGCTTTGTTAAGGTAGTTCTGAGTACATGATGGAATCCCTTTAGAAGCTGTATTGTCTCCATAGCTGTTGTTGCCATTTGAATAATTATTATCCTCCCAGCCCAGGAGCACAGTCAATAGGTCGGAATCTTCAGGAGGTTTAGTCTCGAACTTTTTTGAAAACACCTCCAAGGTGTTCAGCTGTGTCTGGAAACCCCTGGTAAAAAGATAGAACACATTCCCCAGATGTGGCATATTAGAACATCAGGTTTAAGAAAACTTGTACTAAATGCCTTCATAAATTCGAATTGAGAGTTAAGAATTTAGATTCCTTAGTTCTCGATACTGCAAAACAGCATTTGGCACAAGCCAGGGAAGAATTAGAACACATGTCACTGTCTACATTACAGATAAACGATTGTTGTTTTAGTGTTTGTCTAAAACGAGACCACTAACGTAAAGCCGTCAGCTTTTCTGCATTAGAAAATTTAGGGTTGGTGATTATGCTGGTTGTTGAGCTGCTGAATTTGACCTGGAAAAGAAAAAAACAATTTTATTTTTTAAATATTATTCTCTAGCTACTTCATGGAGTCCTGAATCCAGTTTTTAAGGTAGTTGTAATCTTTTTATCGTTTTTAACATGAGAGAAATTTTCATCCATGGACATGAATAATTAAACAGCTTGCTAAAGTGTTATCTGAAATAAAAGTAGAACACGATGAAGATTTTTTTTGGATCCCTCTCTCTTCCCCTTTTAAACTATATGCCTTTGGTCTTACTCAGAGAGTCATAACCTCTCTGATTCTTGTTTATCATTTCCTTCTTCTGCTATATTTCACTTATACAAATCATCTCTAGCATGACCCTTTTAATATGCTATGGGTAGATTGGTTTTGATCTTCTGTAAATTAAATCATATATTCATCTTCACTTGACGTTTTGCATGGAAGGCCGTGATTTTGGTGTTCAGCCCTGGTGATGTTTGAAGATGTAGCTTGTTTATGCATGAATTCCTCTTAGTTACGCCTTCATACATTTCACTTCTTCCTTTGCTTCTTTTTTGTTCCTCGTACTAGTTGTACTTTGTAGATTCTGTATATAAATAATATCGTGCAGTATTTATCTTTCTCTGTCTGATGTTTTTACACTTAGTACAATACCCTCTAAGGCCATCCATGTTGCTGCAAATGGCATTATTTCATTCTTTTTTATGGCTGAGTAATATTCCTGTGTGTGTGTGTGTGTGTGTGTGTGTGTGTAAAACACCTTCTTTATCCATCCATCTGTTGATGAACATTTAGGTTCTTCTATGTCCTAGCTATTGTAAAAAGTGCTGCAGTGAACCCTGGGGGTATGCATATCTTTTTGAATTAGAGTTTTCTTTGGATATATGCCCAGGATTGAAATTGCTGGATCATATGGTAACTCTAATTTTTAGTTATTTTGACGAACCACCATACTGTTTTCCAAAGTGTCTGCACCAGTTTACATTCCCACCAACACTGTATGAATATTATGTGGTTTTTCATAAAAAATGAAGAGCTTCTAGTGAGTTTCTTCCACACCCGTCATGTACCTTGCAAAGAATCAGTCTTTGAGATCAGAAGAGACTTGTCACCCTTCAGTAGTCGGGCATAAGCTGGTAGAAATGACATTTCTATTCCATTCAGTTGACTTTTCTGCAAGCTGACATAAATCTATATTTAAAATTAATTTATTCCAGTCTGTAATTATAACAA
Source organism: Bos taurus (assembly GCF_002263795.3). Lineage (NCBI taxonomy): Eukaryota > Metazoa > Chordata > Mammalia > Artiodactyla > Bovidae > Bos > Bos taurus. Next base: position 3,456,791 of record NC_082638.1, on the reverse strand, counting down.
GATGCCCACTTTATGATTTTTCTTTATAAATCCCTGCTTATACATTAAGAGTTTGGCATTCACATATACACAGCTGCTGTACATATGCAATTTACCAGATATATGATTTGGACAAGGAGGGTGATGAAAAAATTCTGCATGAGAATCTAGACAGTGTATTAAAAAGCAGAGACATCACCTTGCCACCAAAGGTGTGTATAGTCAAACCTTCTGGTTTTTCCAGTAGTCATGTATGGATATGAGAGCTGGACCACTGAGAAGGTTAAACACTGAAGAACTGATGCTTTCAAACTGTGGTGCTGGACAAGACTCTTTAGAGTGTGTTGAACTGCAAGGAGATGAGACAAGTCAATCCTGAAGGAAATCAACCCTGAATATTCATTGGAAGGATTGATGCTGATGCTCAAGCTCCAATATTTTGGCCACCTTATGCAAAGAGCCAACTCATTGGAAAAGACAGTGATGTTGGGAAAGATTGCAGGCTGGAGAAGGGGACAACAGAGGGTGAAATGGTTGGATGGTATCACTGACTCAATGGACATGAGTTTGAGCAAGCTCCAGGAGATAGTGCAGGACAGGGAAGCCTGGTGTGCTGCAGTCCATGGGGTTGCAGAGAGTTACACATGACCTTGGAGAAGGCAATGGCACCCCACTCCAGTACTCTTGCCTGGAAAATCCGGTGGACGGAGGAGCCTGGTAGGCTGCAGTCTATGGGGTCGCTAAGAGTCGGACACGACTGAGCGACTTCACTTTGACTTTTCACTTTCATGCATTGGAGAAGGAAATGGCAACCCACTCCAGTGTTCTTGCCTGGAGAATCCCAGGGACAGGGGAGCCTGGTGGGCTGCCATCTATGGGGTCACACAGAGTCGGACACGACTGAAGCGACTTAGCAGCTTAGACATGACCTAGCAACTGAGCAACAACAAAGATGATAATCAGCTATTTTCTTTTAAAAATAACTCATTACTAATCAACTGTTTGGTGTCACTTTATGCTTTTAAAATAACATGGTGGTTTAGCCACAGACATTAACTCTAGAAGCCATCAATATTGTTAATTAAAGGAAAGCTCAGTTTTAGGAACACAAAATGAATTTGTTAATTAGAAGTTGTTTTGCGTGAAAAGGTCAGGTGTTATTTGAAGTTTGTATTAATTATGAAGGTCAATTAAATATTTTTTTTTTCATCTCATTCCTTGCATTTTAGTGAGGAAGAGTGTAGAAGTCAGCTATGTGGGAAAAATGAATAGGATCAACATAATGGAACTTTTCTTGGAAACTGAACGTTATGCAATATTCCATAGTCATCCTGTTGCAAATTAGCCGTGATTTCCAGTTCCTCAGCCAATTGCTCTGAGGTTAGAAGCATGTTGGCTGATCCAAGGCCTCACTCGACTGGGGAATACTGGTTGGTTTTTAAACAAAACTTGAATAATTAGATGAAAGGTCTTCTGTTTTTCATCATATGCTGTTTCCTTTCTTAAAGTAAATTCATTGCACAATTCCTTTACCTATGTAAATTAGGTTATAAAAATACATCCACAGTGAGACCAAGATAGTATGAAGGGGTCTTACAAGTTGAGTGTTGTAGTAGACTCTTCATTGGAGAAATGGACTTTCAAATCTCCTCGTCAGCAAGGGCGTGTTGAGTCAGTTCAGTCGCTCAGTCGTGTCTGACTCTTTGCGACCCCATGGACTGCAGCACGCCAGGCCTCCCTGTCCATCACCATCTCCTGGAGCGTGCTCAAACTCATTTCCTTTGAATCAGTGATGCTATCCAACCATTTTATCCTCTGTTATCCACTTCTCCTTTTGCCTTCAGTCTTTCCCAGCATCAGGGTCTTTCCTAGTGAGTCAGCTCTTTGCATCAGGTGGCCAAAGTATTGGAACTTCAGCTTCAGCATCAGTCTTCCCAATGAATATTCAGGACTGATTTCGTTTAGGACGACTGGTTTGATTCCCTCCCTGTGCACAGGACTCTCAATAGTCCTCTCCAGCATCGCAGTTTGAAAGCATCGATTCTCTGGTGCTCCGCCTTCCTTATGGTCCCACTCTTACATCTGTACATGGCTACTGGGAAAACCATAGCTTTGACTCTTTGAACAAACATCGTCTAAGTGACGTCTCTGCTTTTTAATATGCTGGTCTAGGTTTGTCGTAGCCTTTCTTCCAAGGAGGATATTTAACAATTGAGAATTCACCAGGAAGACTGCATAGTCAAGCTATTCAACCAAAGGGACAATTTGAGTGTGTGTTACACAGAGGGGATATACACTCAGTCCTGAGAAATATCCCTACTTCTTCAACAGCTACCTTTCTGTACCTGAAGCTGAACTTTCTGTTGGGGTTTTATTGGGTTGTCCAAAAAGTTTGCTCAGGTTTTTCCATAGCATCTAATGGAAAAACGCAAACGAACTTTCTGGCTAGCCCAATAGCTCTTTCCAAGGTCACTCCAATCACTTGTTGCTAATGTTGTGTTGTATTTCCTCTCAGACCTTCCCAGGGTCTTTCGTTATGTCTTTTTTCCCTACGGTATTGTGTCAAGTTTCAGGTGAACAGCAATGTGATTCAGTTTGATGGATGTATGGATAGATAGATGGATGGATATCCATCCTTGGTTATTACAAGATATTAAGTCTAGTTCCCTCTGCTATACACTAAGATCTTTTGTTTATGTAGTTTATATATAGCTGGGTGTGTATGCTAATCCCAAACGTGCTGTTCCTACCACTTCGGATCCCCTTTGATAATGATGTTTGTTTTTTATGTTAGTCTATCTCTATTTTGTAAATAAATTCATTTGTAGTATTTTTAAGATTGTATCAGGGGCTTCTCTGAGAGTTCAGTTGTTGAAGAATCCACCTGCAGTGCAGGAGACCCCAAGTTCGATTCCTGAGTCTGGAAGATCCCCTGGAGAAGGGAATGGCTACCCACTCCAGTGTTCCGGCCTGGAAAATTCCATGGACTGTATAGTCCGTGGGATTGCATGTATAAGTGATGTCATATATTTGTCTTTCTCTGACTGACTTCACTTCGTATGATCATCTCTGCATTGATCCATGTTTCTGCAAGTGGCCTTATTTCATTCTTTTTCATGGCTGAGTAGTATTCTGCTATATGTATGTACCACATTTTCTTTATCCGTTCTCCCAAGGCAATAGAAATAAAAATGAAAATAAACAAATGGGACCTCATCAAACTTATAAGCTTTTGCACAGCAAAGGAAACCTTAAACTATCTTCTTAACCAAGTTCCAAGGTTCCCATTGAAAACCAACATTGGAAAGCTTGGGGATATTTCTGGACACAATTAAGATTACATGAGTTAGTCTGCATGACTAGGTTTTGATAGAGATGAAGAAGAATGTCTGTTTTTTTTTTTTATATTAGTTGTTAGCATTTTATGGACAAATAACAAACCAGATTAATTCTTATCTGCCCCTAGATAGTATCCAGTCATAAATACTAGGAAACCCAGCAACCAGCCATGCTTGTCTTGCAGTTGAGGATGAAATAGTGTATCTAATAGTGAGCTTCCCTGGGGGCCCAGCTGGTAAAGAATCCACTGCAATACAGGAGACCTGGGTTCGATCCCTGGGTTGGGAAGATCCCCTGGAGAAGGGAATGGCTCCCCACTCCAGTGTTCTGGCCTGGAGAATTCCATGGAGTGTGTAGTCCATGGGGTCACAAAGAGTCGGACACGACTGAGTGACTTTCCTTACTTAGTGTGTCTAAGCAGGTCAGCATATTTAGAATTTGTGCACTTTGTGAGAAACTATCAAAATTGGGTTTCACAGTTGTAACACTGAGTTATGTAAATTATCTTTATTTCTTAAATACAGTTTGTAGTGCCATGAATACCATATAAATACAAAATCGCTATGGGCTTCCCTGGAGGCTTCCGACTGCCAGTGCAGGAGACGGGGGCTTTGATCCTCTGGGTCTGAAAGATCCCCTGAAGGAGGAAATGACAGCCCACTCCAGTTTTCTTGCCTCTGAAATCCTATGGACAGAGAAGAAGCCTGGCGGGCTACAGTCCATGGAGACACAAAAAGTCACACACAGCAACTGAGCATGCCGTCAGAGACACACACACACACATATTTCATGCATGTTTCACAAACAGTATGTGATGGCAAAAAAATGACTTTCCTAATACGTTTTAAAATATTTGTGTTAAAAATGAATTGTAGCTCACAAATGAAATAAAGCTGTCTGTAAGTTTTCAAAATATGTGTCAGAATCCACTCTTATATCATTTTCCCTCAGCTTTTATCACGTTAGTTGGGTCATTGCATGTATATCAGAAATTCGGTTGGATAAGGACCTCCATCATTTTCTCAGCATGGTTGCAGCTATATTTTTGCCTTGCGTTTCTCTTTAGACTCTGAGTACCCAATAAACACTAAATAAATAATAAACAAGCACTGAATACACAGGCTGAACAGATAAATGTGCATCAGCTTCATGCAAAGTTATTCACCAACAACATTTTGCAGTCGGAGCATATAGGCTTTATCGTCTGCATAATCTTTCTTTTCATTGACGTGTAGTTGATTTACAGTGTTGCTTTAATTTCTGCTATATAGCAGTGTGATTCAGTTATACACACATACTCTTTTCCATGATGGGGTCTCAGAGGATATTGAATATAAAGTTCACTGTACTCTGCGGTCTGTGGCAGGCTCTTGTTCACCCATCCTGTGTATAACAATTGGCATCTAGGAATCTCAAACTCCCCCCCGACACCTCCCTCCACCCTGTCCCCCATAGCAGCCACAAGACTGTTTTCTGTCTGGGACTCAGGTTCTGTTTCATAGTTAAGTTCATTGGTATCATATTTAGGATTTCACATGTGATATCATAGCATATTTGGTCTTCCTCTGTTTGACTTACTCCACTTAGTATGAAAATCTCTAGGCTCATTTATGTTGCTATAGATGGCATGATTTCGTTACTTTTTTTTCTGGCTGCATAATATTCCTGTGTGTGTGTGTGTGTGTGTATCTCACTGCATCATCTTTTTTTTAATAAATAGTATTTTGTTTTTTCTTTTTTATTAATTGGAAGAAAATTGCTTAACATTGCTGTGTTGTTTTCTGCCATACAACAACGAAAATCAGACATAATTATGCATATATCATAAAAAACAACAATGAAAATCAGACATGATTATGCATATATCATGAAAAATATGAAACGATCCATGAATTTTTGTGTCATGCTTGCTGAGGGCCATGCTAATCTTCTCTGTATTGTTCCAATTTTAGTGTATGTGCTGCAGAAACACACACTATACCACATCTTCTTTTTAAAATTTTTATTGTAAGTTATTTGCTTTACCATAATGTACCACATCTTCTTTATAGCTTCATCTGTAGATGGGCATTTAGGCTGTTTGCATACACGGCTACTGTGAATACGATCATCTGTATAATACAGACAGAGCCTAGGTAGACCAGTTATCCACTTTCCCTGTGGCATTCTTTCATTTATCAATAGATACTTCTCCTTACTTGCTCTCTGTGGGTGAAACAGAAATAAATGGCAGGGTTTGTGATATCCCATTTGTAGCATAGAGTTCTATATAAATCATCTTTATGTCCTAAATACAATTTGTAGTGTCATGAAAAATATATAAGTGCAAAATGTATATGGGCTCTCCAAGAAGCATGACGCTTTCAAAAGCACATCATCCAGTTAGTTTCTCAAGCTGTGCTATTGGACTAAGATGTACTCTTCTCGACTTTACAGCTGAGAAATGTGAGGCTTTCCTGCAGATTCAAAGCCAAAGCTGACTGCCTCTGTGTGTGTGCGTGTGTGTGTGCATGAGCGTGTGCAAACGTTTGTGCAGTTAGTTGAGCCTCTTTGTGACCCCATGGACTGCAGCCTGCCAGGCTCCTCTGTCCATGGGATTCTCCAGGCAAGAACACTGGAGTGGGTTGCCATTTCCTCCTCCAGGGCATTGTCCCGACACAGGGGTCGAACCCAAATCTCCTTCATCTGCAGGTGGATTCTTTACCATTGGCGCCATCTGGAAAGCCCCCTACTGCGTGACTCCACTGCAAAATATTGACACGCTCCTGACCTGGGAGCAGATCCCCGTCATAGAAAGTGCTAGGTTCTATCACTCTAACTCACCTAATGCAGTGAACTGACTTGGAGGAACTAAGACCATTAGGAGAAACTTGAAAAGGGACACACGCGTCGGTGGTGGATAAGAGATGAAATGTCTGTGGTTGATTCCTGCCTAAAGGCATGGACCACAGAGGTTATGGAGTCAGTCTCCAGGTGGCGCTGTGCTCCAAGATCAGATAGTAAGTTTTGAAGTGAGGCCGTATGTACAGGAGGAAGGGACCTTACAGGATGCTGGCGGTTGTATAAAGGGCGTCTTAGGAAGAGATGGGTTTCCCAGGGAGCTCAGTTGGTAAAGAATCTGCCTGCAATGCAGGAGACCCCGGGTTGATTCCTGGGTCAGGAAGGTCCCCTGGAGGAGGGGTAGGCTACCCACACCAGTGGGCTTCCTGGTGGCTCAGCTGGTAAAGAATCCACCTGCAATGCAGGAGACCTGGGTTCGATCCCTGGGTTGGGAAGATCCCCTGGAGAATGGAACCGCTACCCACTCCAGTATTCTGGCCTGGAGAATTCCATGGACTGTATAGACCATGGGGTCACAAAGAGTCAGACAGGACTGAGCGACTTTTGGTTTCACGTTCAGGAAGAGATGGAAGATACTGTGTACAAAGAGAGACGGAGATGCAAGGTGTATCCCAGGGAACAGTCAAGTGGAATGTGGTCGATTTGTTGGCTAAAGGGCATGTGTCAAGCATGGCCAGCGATGTAGAGATGGACCACAGTGGATGGCCCTGAACATCGCACTAAGACATTTGACTTTGACACAAGCTTGCTGTGTTGTGTGTATACGTGTGTATGTCCGTGTACAATGGATAAAAAAGCAGTTATACATGGGAAGAAAAAGCAGTTATTTAAAATTAAGTGTGAAAATCACTTATAGCCACCTTCTTAACATTAGTCACTCAGTCGTGTCTAACTCTTTACAACCCCACGGACTGTAGCCCACGAGGCTCCTCTGTCCATGGGGATTCTCCAGGCAAGAATACTGGAGTGAGTTGCCATTTCCTCCTTCAGGGGATCTTCCCGACCCAGGGGTCGAACCTGGGTCTCCTGCATTGCAGGCACATGTTTAACCATCAGAGCCACCAGGGAAGTCCCTTCCTAGAGACAAACACTATGAACTATTTGATTTCTTTGCAGAGTTTATATTTGTGCACACCCTTCTTGTTATGGTCATAAAAATGGGATCTATAAGACAAAGTATTCCGTTTTCTCTGAAGACATCTTAGACGTGATTCTGTGTTTACACATAGAAATACTCTGTATAATTTTATATACGTATACAGCCTCCTGTTATGTGGATTCAGCCAACAGAATTCATGCAGCAAATCTATTCATAGATTTTGAGATTGCTGTCATTCATGTATTATTGTTCACTTGCTAATTTGTGTTCAACTATTTGCGACCCCGTGAACTACAGCCTGCCTGGCTTCCCTGTCCTCCGCTATCTCCCAAGTATGCTCAAATTTATGTCAATTAATTTGCTAATGCCATCCAAACATCTTACATTCAAGATTATAATCAATAGGTATATTTTTGGTCAGTCAGTGGTTAAGACTCTGTGCTTCCGAGGCAGGGGGCTCAGGTTCAATCCCTGGTCAAAGAACTAAGATCCCACATGCCATGAGGTTTGGCCCAAAAAAGTAATATATATTTTTTAAAAAATTCTGAGCATTAGCACATTGCAAACCCTCGCATGGCTATTTCTGTACCAATCCAGATTTTTATAGAAAGCATTTATGGAAATAGAACTGCTGAGTCAGAGGGCTTCAGGTTTTGATTTTCGTGTGTTTTGCCCTTTTGTATGCCTTCGGAGCATCATGATTATATGGATGGTGTAGAAATGGATTGGAAGCTGCAAGGTTGAGTGAGTGAATCAGACCTCTTATCTTGGACACTGAGATGCAGCCTTGAGGAGTGATGAAGTGTATGAGCTATTCAAGAATTGAATTTGTTGTTCAGTCACTAAATCGTGTCTGACTCTTTGCAACCCCATGGACTGTAGCACACCAGGCTTCCCTGTCCTTCCCTCTCTCCTGGAGTTTCCACAAAGTCATGTCCGTAGAGTTGGTGATGCCATCCAACCATCTCATCCTCTGTCGTTCCCTTCTCCTCCCGCCTTCAATCTTTCCCAGCATCAGGATCTATTCCAGTGAGTCAGCTCTTCACATCCGGTGGCCAAAGGATTGGAGCTTCAGCTTTAGCATCAGTCCTTCTAAAGGATATTCACAGTTGATTTCCTTTAGGATTGATTGGTTTGACCGCCTTGTTCCCCAAGGGCCTCTCAAGAGTGTTCTCCAGCACCACATTTCAAAAGCATCTGTTTTTTGGCACTCAGACTTCTCATCAACAAATCTGGAAAATATTCAAGGATGAGGTTTTGATTTAAGGAAAAAAAAAATCTTGTTGGCTCAAAGGGGATTTGGTTCCAGACTGGCTGTTGCCAAATTCTCATCATCATGAAATATGTTTATCAATGATCTTCACCTTTTGATCAGCGTTGTATAACAAACAGGGGTTTATCATGTTCTATTTTGTTTCCAGAATTTAATGAGTGTTAGTTTTGTGAATCCATATATTTTCAGCTAAAATACTTTAAGACACCTGTGCAACCTCAGTGCAAATTGTCAGTCAGGGATAGAATATGCTTTATAAAAATAGTGCAAGGAATCCCACTGATACAGTCATGAGCCCCACATTCTGAAACACGTGCTGTAGAAATCATGTGTCCGTCATCATTCTCTTAGATTTCTTCTCCTGACACAGGAAATTGCTCTGACTCTGTGCAATACTGAGATGGCAACGAAATATCATAAAAGTAGCATTAGTTACGATTTGGGCCATTTTTAAGCAAAATGAAAATGAAATCACACACAATCCAAATAGCTTTGCCTATCCTGCCCACAGGATTTAAATGTTTTCCCAGTTTTATCCCATTCTTTAGAACCTATGCACTCTTGTTAAATCATAAATGAATCCAATAATAAAAATTCAGGGACTTCCCTGGTGGTCTTGTGGCTAAGACCCCATGCTCCCAATGCAGGTGGCTGGGTACAACCCCTGGTCAGGGACCTGGGTTCCCCAAGCCTCGACTAAGACCCCACAAGGCCAAATAAATAAATAAATATTTTTTTAAAAAAGAAGAAAACGTCAGTTTCACCTTGTAACAGTCACACCCAGGGAATGATTTTCTGTAAGCATCAAAGAACGAAAACGGGCATTTTTATTGTCCTGCTTCATATTTCTGCCTTAGCTCTGATTCTGGTTACATAGATTTCTGTTCCAGCTAATTTACGTGACCTAAAGTAAATTGTGTGACTTTTCTAATTGAAATGTTTTCATTTACACATTTGCTTTTTGCTTTTACTCCTTTGAATTAAATATTGTGTGCACAAATACAAAATTCTCTCTCAAATGCAAGCACCTTGAAAATGTAAATACTTTTCTTCTATGGTCACTTGGTTGTTATCTTCTGTTTAATGATCATAAAAAAAAATGCCTACTGTGCCTGTGGTTGTTCAATCGCTCAGTCGTGTCTGATTCTTTGTGACCCCATGGGCTGTAGCACGCCAGGCTTCCCTGTCCTTCACTATCTCCCAGAACTTGCTCAAACTCATGTCCATTGAGTTGATGATGCCATCCAACCATCTCATCCTCTGTCGTCCCCTTCTCCGCCTGCCCTCAATCTTTCATGCTTAGGTAGTGAATTATTTCTCAAGGGATTACATCATCTGTGGCATTAAAGTCATGTTGCAAACAACTGAAGTGTAGTTATTAATACATCTGACCCCATTGGGCTTCTTACCGCCCACTTAATGTGTGTTCTGGAACCAATCTCTTAAAGACTTGCAGTTCAGTTGAATGAGGAACATTTAGATCCTGGTTAGCCACTCTACAACCCTCAACTTTCTGTTCCAGAGCCATATTTTGACCAAATACAGTGCACACAATACTCATTTCATTCAATGTGCAATGAGAGATGGGATTTAGGGTTTTAAAGCATCTTTTCCATGAATCACATTTTAAAATAAACACCCAGCCACTTAGCACATCTTGTGTGTGTGTGTGTGTTTTATTCCTTCCAGTGCTTTCAATGAAACTCAGTATCAATTTAGTCCCTAATCTGTCTAAATTCAAATGACTTCTTTTGTGCATCTCTCTCCTTGTTCAGTTAATGTTGGTGGTGGTGCGGGGTTGGGGGGGTGGATTACTTATTTACAAGCTTCACTTCAGAGACAGTAAATCTCAAAAACCAACGTTTCATCAGCTGAGATGCTTAGAGGATTTGGAGCCAGGAGTGTGTGTCCGTGAAAAGGAGCCATTTGTCTAAAATCACCGGGTTTGGCCAGTCAAGGGACTGGCTTCTGTGAATTCATCGGAAGCACGTTAGGGAAGTTGCGAGCTGATCTGGGAAACTGACCCCTTGAGACCCTTCCATCTTTGGTAAAGTGTGTGATTGTTTCCCAGTTGACAAGCTGTTTTCATGTTGTTCGTACAATCCCACGCCGGGAAACCCCGGCCCACGCTCTGTCTGGATTATATCAAGCACTGCGATCACTTTCACTTTCATGCATTGGAGAAGGAAATGGCAACCCACTCCAGTGTTCTTGCCTGGAGAATCCCAGGGATGGGGAGCCTGGTGGGCTGCCGTCTATGGGGTCGCACGGAGTCAGACACGATTGAAGCGACTTAGTAGCAGCAGCAGCAGCAATTTGTTTTGTTTTGTTTCTAGAATTGTTGATGTGAAACATTTCTAAAGGCTTTCTTTGATTTGTGAAACAGTGTTGCTTCTGCATTATGTTTTGGCTTTTTGGCCACAAGACTGGTGGGATCTTACCTCCCTGCCCAGGGATCGAACCTGCACTTCCGACCCCCCTGCTTTGAAAGGTGAAAGTGAAAGTGAAGTCGCTCAGTCGTGTCCAACTCTTTGCAACCCCATGGACAGTAGCCTATCAGGCTCCTCCGTCCATGGGATTTTCCAGGCAAGAGTACTGGAGTGGATTGCCATTTCCTTCCCCAGGGGATCTTCTCGACCCAGGGATCGAACCCCGGTCTCCCACATTGCAGACAGACGCTTTACCGTCTGAGCCACCAGGGAAGCCGAAGTTGCAACAACTGGACCACGAGGGAAATCCATCAAACACTGTATTTTGACAGTTAGACTAGGAAAGCAGTTTGCTTTCATAGGGAATATAAAACCACTTGCATTCATTCTGGTCCTGCCATGGGAACTCAGAAGCACTGAAAAGAACAAATGAAATGGGGGAAGGATGGGGGAAGGGATAGTCAGGGAGTCTGGGATGGACATGGACACAATGCTGTGTTTAACATGGAGAACCAGCAAGGACCTGCTGTCCAGCACAGGGAACTCTGCTCAATGTCATGTGGCAGCCTGCATTCGAGGGGAGTTTGGGGGAGAAGGGATACATGTGAATGTATGCCTGAGTCCCTTTGCTGTCCATCTGAAACCATCACAACACTTTTAATTGGTTATACTCTAGTACAAAATAAAAGGTGGAAAAAGAGGGAAAAAAGCCGTCCCTGGTGGTAGCAGTAAATGAAGATTCCATGTCAGACGCTATGGAAACACCAGCTTCAAAAAACCCCTGGGTACCTTTGCTGGGGTTCTGAGACACATGGAAAGCTGTTTCCTGCAGACCTTTTGGAAGGAGATTAGAATCACCAGCGTCAAACCTTTCCATGAGATCCTTTTAGAAGAAGTAGGATTTGCCAGGGTATGGAATGTTAACGGTCCTTCCTATCGCAGAGGTTATTAAACAGTCGGAGAGACAGTCATGTTTCACTGTGGACCGAGGGGCTCTGATTTCCTAAAGACTCGTGATTTACCATCCATTGCAAAAATCGTCAGGCTCATCTCCAGAAAAATAAGTGAGGAGGTCATTCCGTGAGAGTGAAGCGTAGGAGAGAGATGGATGGGTTAAAACCAGGATGGTTCTGCCAGAAAATTCCTAGAGCCTTTAGGAAGGAATCACCTCTTAACTGAATGGAGGGAGAGAGGCTTTCTCTTTATGGTTATTATCCAGTACCCAAACGTCATTATCAACCGGTTTCATCCATAAAGTCGGCTGAAAGAGGCTTTTCCCCCTGAGCAAAGTGGGATTCATTTTATGAGTAGGCATTTGAAATATGGTGGCGGGGGTGGGGGGGTGGTGTTCCAGAACATTCTCGGGCAGGAAAGACTAATTAATAATTGCCAATTACATAAGGGAGCGCCTGGTAATGTCTACACACTCCCATCCTTTTGCTCAACTCGAAGCCACCCCTGTGAACTCTCAAGGGGAGTCGATTTGTGCGACGTTCCCTAAATATGCATCCTGGCAGTTGACATCCTTATATGTACTCAGGCAAGTAGGTTGAGAGTCCAGATGATTGCAATTTCAAACAATGGTAAAAAAAACCACAAAACATTCTTGCTGCTTTTATTTGAACCAGACCATTCATTCCCAATCCCCTCCTGATTCACATACCCCATGGCTCGTAGGTACTCAGGGAAACTATGGGAAGGTAACCTCATTCCTCGTTGGTGAAAGATCTCATTCTTTACGATTTTGTTTTAGGTTTTGAGAAGCTGGTTCAGTTCAATTCAGTCACTCAGTCGTGTCCAACTCTTTGCAACCCCATGAATCGCAGCACACCAGGCCTCCCTGTCTATCACCATCTCCTGGAGTTCACTCAAACTCATGTCCATCGAGTCGGTGATGCCATCCAACCATCTCATCCTCTATCACCCCCTTCTCCTCCTGTCCTCAATCTTTCCCAGCATCAGGGTCTTTTCCAATGAGGCAACTCTTCACATGAGGTGGCCAAAGTATTGGAGTTTCAGCTTCAACATCAGTCTTTCCAATGAACACCCAGGACTGATCTCCTTTAGGATGGACTGGTTGGATCTCCTTGCAGTCCAAGAGACGCTCAAGAGTCTTCTCCAACCTACTCTGAGGGTTTCTTGGGTTTCTGCCAGCTTTGCTTAGGTGCTCAGTTGCTCAGTCATGTCTGACTCTTTGGGACCCCATAGATGGTAGCACGCCAGGCTCCTCTGTCCAGGGGATTTCCCTGATAAGAATACTGGAGTGGGTTGGGTTGCCGTTCCCTTCTCCAGGGGATCTTCAGACCCAGGGATCAGACCCACATCTCCTGCTTGTCAGGTGAACTCTTAACCACTGAACCACCTGGGAAACCCTCCAGGTTTGCTTAAGGATGTCTTTGAAGGCGTTGGTTCTCATTTCTGTTATTTTCAGTCCCAAATAGCCTGTCTTCATGTAAACACTGTACTTACTGGCCATGCTTATTTAATAAGCAGTCCCTGAAATATGTGACTATCATAACCCTTGCAATAAAGAGGAAAATAAAGGGGGGAAGGTGGAAGCAATGACAGACTTTCTCTTCTTGGGCTCGAAAATCACTGGGGGTGGTGACTGCACCAAACTACAAGCAAGGAAAGTAGAAGATGCTTGCTAAGAAGGAAAGCTAGGACAGACTTCAACAGGGTATTAAAAAGCAGAGGTATCACTTTGCCAACAAAGGTCCATGCAGTCAAAGCTATGCTTTTTCCAGTTAGTCATGTGCAAATGTGAGAGGTGGACCATAAAGAAGGCTGAGTGCCGAAGAATTGATGCTTTTGAACTGCGGAGTGGGAAAAGACCGTTGAGAGTCCTTGGTTAGCAAGGAGATCAAACCAGTCAATCCCTAAAGGAAAGCAGCCCTGAATATTCATTGCAAGGACTGATGCTGAAGCTGAAACTCCAATCCTTTGGCCACCTGATGGGAAGACCTAGCTCATTGGAAAAGACCCTGATGCTGCGAAAGATTGAGGACAGGAGGAGAAGGGGGTGACAGAGGATGAGATGGTTGGATGGCATCACGACTCCATGGACATGAACTTGGGCACACTCTGGAAGATGGTGAAGGACAAGGAAGCCTGGTGTGCTACAGTCCATGGGGTTGCAAAGAGTCGGACACAACTTAGTGAATGAACTACAACCACACAGAGGTAATATATTGGCATTTTGTGTAGGGTCATGTAAGAGTGGGAAGTAGGGGCGAAAAAACTTTTTATTACTCTTTTCTTCCACCCAGAAGGCTTACTCAAGACAGATTTGCATGTAAAGTTGGATTAAAGTTTGTGCTAGTATTTAAGCTTGAGGACGCTTCATAAAATATTCATAGATTTAAATCTGAGCAAGAGAGCATCTGTCTGTCCCACAGGAAAGCATCAGAGGAAAGCAGAGGTTCCAGGTCAAGATATTTCTGCAGTGTGAACCCGAAAGGGCATGTGATCTCAAAAATCAAAAAAATTATCACTTTGCCACAATGAATGCCCAGATGGTCTTCTTTGCAGCTTTTAAGGTGGCATTTAGGGTTTGATTCCTTAGCTTACGCTTTTTAAAATTAAAACTAAAAATTAAAATCCTCTTAGTTTTTAAAAGAAAGTATCGCAGTCCGTGCTATTCTGGGGGGACAGTTGGGGAGATTTGAATATGCATTGCCTTTTGGCCAAGATTAAAAAATTTTAAGTTTCTGCATGTAACTGTAATATCTTTTTTAATATAGAAAAAGAGAGATGCATTCCAAACTATTTAAGAGTGGCATGTCTTGATGGTTCTAATTTCCTTTGAAATTTGTGAGTTGAATGGAGTTAAATAAAATATGTTAATGAGGAAGTCAACGGGCAAAAGATAACCTACTGTTCTTATAACAGTGCACACAATCTTATACACTGATGATACACAGACTTTTTGCCCTGAAAAATTAGTTTTTCTTTTTCCTGAAGTGTTTTTTGTTTTTTTTTTTTCCCAAGGAAAACCTAGATACACACAGGAGTAATGACTTGAATCTAGTAAAATGAATGTTTAATCGCTAAGTCGTGTCTGAATCTTTGTAACTTCAGGGACTGTAGCCCTCCAGGCTCCTCTGTCCTTGGGATTTCCCAGGCAAGAATAGTGGCGTGGGTTACTATTTCCTGTTGCAGGAAGTCTTCGTAACCTAGGGATTGAATCAGCATCTCTTGCTTTGCTAGTGGACTCTTTACCGCTAGCCTATAAAATGTATAGGTTTCTGATATGGTCGTGTATTGTGAATATTTCAGATTCACATTGCCTCATACAAAGCCTCAGTGAGACATTTCCTTATACTATCAAAAGAAATAGGGCTTCCCTGGTAGCTCAGTTGGTAAAGAGTCCGCCTGCAATGCAGGAGACCCCAGTTCGATTCCTGGGTTGGGAAGATCTACTGGAGAAGGGACAGGCTACCCACTCCAGTATTCTTAGGTTTCCCTTATGGCTCAGCTGGTGAAGAATCCGCCTGCAATGTGGGAGACCTGGATTCAGTCTCTGAGTTGGGAAGATCTCCTGGAGAAGGGAATGCCTACCCACTCCAGTATTCTTGGGTCTCCCTTATGGCTCAGCTGATAAAGAATCCACCTGCAATGCAGGAGACCTGGGCTCGATCCCTGGGTCAGGAAGATCTGCCGGAGAAGGGATAGGCTACCCATTCAAGTATTCCGGCCTGGAGAATTCCACGGACTCTGTAGTCCATGGGGTTGCAAAGAGTCGGACACGACTGAGCGACTTTCACTTTCTTTTCAAATGAAAGAAAAACCATTGTAACTATTGTTTATATCATATAACCCTTTCTGCCATGAAAAGGTGCTGTTCTCTTGCTTCTATGTACAGGGAGGAGAAGCAAACAAGGAACAACGTGTCCCGTGAAATATCTTTCCAAGTAGCAGCGATGCTGTGGCAGTGTACTCTGTTAGGTGACGACCCCAAAATCTCCTGTCTTCCTCTGCAGGCTTTCTGAGCACCGGCGATCAGGCGGCCAAGGGCAACTATGGGCTCCTGGACCAGATCCAAGCCTTACGCTGGATCGAGGAGAACGTCGGGGCCTTCGGTGGGGACCCCAAGAGAGTCACCATCTTCGGCTCGGGCGCAGGCGCCTCCTGCGTCAGCCTCTTGACCTTGTCTCACTATTCAGAAGGTAAGAAGAGCGTCCCTCATGCTGGGCAGGGGACCCCTGGGGCTAAGAGCTGAACCCCCTTTGTGAACTCCATAGATTTCTTTTTTTATGTTGATATCATTTCATTTTATTATATATATATTGCTAAGTCGCTTCAGTGGTGTCTGACTCTGTGCGACCCTCTGGACTGCAGCCCACCAGGCTCCTCTGTCCATGGGATTCTCTAGGCAAGAATACAGGAGTGGGTTGCCATTACCTTCTCCAATTATATATATATATGCTGCTGCTGCTGCTAAGTCGCTTCAGTCGTGTCCGACTCTGTGTGACCCCATAGACGGCAGCCCACCAGGCTCCCCCGTCCCTGGGATTCTCCAGGCAAGAACACTGGAGTGGGTTGCCATTTCCTTCTCCAATGCATGAAAGTGAAAAGTGGAAGTGAAGTCTCTCAGTCGTGCCCGACTCTAGCGACCCCATGGACTGCAGCCCACCAGGCTCCTCCATCCACGGGATTTTTCCAGGCAGGAGTACTGGAGTGCGGTGCCATTGCCTTCTCTGATATATATATATATGTATAATAACATACAATAAAAATAATGGAAAGCAGTGATTTTTCCAAAGAAATTCTCAAGTTGGCCTTCTGTTCTACCCTTTGATTCCAATCTGTTGCACATTTTTTTTTTTTGCACTTTTGTTTTCTTAAATTGCTTTACAATATTGTGTTGGCCCCTGCCACACATCAGCATGAGTCAGCCTCAGGTATACTATGTGGGGCAGCATGGAAGCATGGGATCCTACAGATTCCTGGCTGTTGCTATTTGGTCACCAAGTCATGTCCGACTTTTATCGACCCTGTGGGCTGCAGCACTCCAGGCTTCCCTGTCCATCACCAACTCCCAGAGTTTGCTCAAACTCATGTCCATTGAGTCGGGGAAGCCACCCAGCCATCTCATCCTCTGTGGCATATACGTGACCATATGTAAAATAGACAGCAAGGAGGAATTTGCCGAGTGATACAGGGAACTCAGCACAGTATTCTGTGATTAACCTAGGGGGATGGAGTAGGGTAGGAGATTACAGGGGGCTTCAGGTGGGTGAAATGCTTCCCTGGTGGCTCAGACGGTAAAGCGTCTGCCTACAATACGGGAGACCCGGGTTTAATCCCTGGGTTGGGAAGATCTCCTGGAGAAGGAAATGGCAATCCACTCCAGTATTCTTGGCTGGAAAATCCCACGGATGGAGAAACCTGGTAGGCTATACAGTCCATGGGGTCCCAAAGAGTCGGACAGGACTGAGCGATTTCCCTTTCAGGTGGGTGAAAGTGAAAGAAAGTGAAGTCGCTCAGTCGTGTCCAACTCTTTGCGACCCCATGGACTGCCTATCAGGCTCCTGCGTCCATGGGATTCTCCAGGCAAGAATACTGCAGTGGGTGGCCATTTCCTTCTCCGGGGGATCTTCCTGACCCAGGGATTGAACCCAGGTCTCCTGCATTGTAGGCACATGCTTTACCATCTGAGCCACCAGGGAAGTCGTGGGTGGGGACATATATATATACCTTTGGAGTTCTTATTCAGGACACAGGCAGGTGGGACCGTGGTGCCTCTTTAAACCTCCACAGAAAATGCCCCAAAGGACTTCCCTGGTGGCCCAGTGGTTAAGACGCCACACAACCAGTGCAGGAAGCCCGGGATTTCAGAAGTAGATTCCAGCATGCCATAACTAAGACCCAGTGAAGTGAAAACGTGTTAGTCATTCAGTCGTGTCCGACTCTTTGCAACCCCATGGACTGTAGCCAACCAGGCTCCTCTGTCCGTGGGATTTTCCAGGCAAGGATACTGGAGTGGGTTGTCATTCCCTTCTCCAGGAGATCTTCCCTACCCAGGGATTGAACCCAGGTCTCTTGCGTTGCAAGCAGACTCTCTACCAACTGAGCCACCAGAGAAGACCATACTGCCAAATAAATTAATGAATTTAGAAAAAAGAAGAAAATGCCCCAAATTACGTGTATCCACGTCCTCTTCTAACGTGGCTTGCTTTCTGATTTTTCTAATTGAGGTATAATTTGACGTACACCATTATATGTATTTCCTGGAGAAGGAAACAGCAACCCACTTCAGTATTCTTTCCTGAGAAATCCCATGGACGGAGGATCCTGGCTTCCATGGGGTCGCAAAGAATTGGAAATGACTGAGTGACTAATACTTGCACTTGCGTTATATATATTTAATAATATACATTTAAAATAATGATGACTTTCAACTGTACAAGGTAAGAATTCAATCTACGTATGTAGTGCAAAGCAACCCCCACCATAAGTCCAATCAACATTCATCACCGTTGAGTTAAAAACTGTTTTTCTTCTCATCAGAATTTTAAGATCCACTCTCTTGGCAACTTTTAAACATGCAGTACAGGCTTCCCTGGTGGCTCAGTGGTAACGAATCTGCCTGCCAGAGCAGGAACCCAGCTTTGGGTCGGGAAGATCCTCTGGAGGAGGAAATGGCAACCCACTCGAGTATCCTTGCCTGGAGAATGCCATGGACAGAGGAGCCTGGTGGGTTACAGCCCAGGGGGTCGCAAAAAGTCAGACACAGCTTAGAGACCAAAAAGCAACAACTAGTATTATTAGCAATGTTAACAAGGTTGTTTTTTTTTTCACTTAAGACTCATGACCGACAGCGGTTGCTTATCATCACTGGATGAAAATGACTTCTGTAGAAATGTTTGTACCCTGGGTTTGCCTATCTGAGTTTATTTGGTGAACTTTAAATGTTATTAACATCAGTTTTCAACTTGGAAGAAGTGTGAGAGGGAATTAGTATTTGGATGATGGTTGCAGACTTGTATGTTTCATAAACACCATTTGCAGCCACATGCTTATAGACTTAGGTCTTTGTTGCAAACTTAACTCAAGGTGATTCCCTCTGGTCCTTTGTTGCTGGATAGATAAGAGATTTTTAAAATAGAAATGAACAGGGGTCCGGTGCAGGAGGTCTGGAAGCAGTGGAATAACTTCCTGACACTCCCTTCAAAAACGAAACAAAAAGAACAACAAAATTAAAAAGTGCAGCCCTGGGATAACTTTTGCAAGTCCAGGTGGACATTGACAATCATAATCTGAATCTTCAAGGTCGTTGTTATATTTGCTTCTGTGTCCATTTGCTGGTTTAAGAATTTCCCCATATCTGTGTGAACTATGTATATCGATACACCTGAACTTTAAAGGAATTCTTATTCTTTAAAGAGTCTAAACTGAAAGTGAAGTCGCTCAGTCGTGTCCGACTCTTTGCGACCCCGTGGACTGTAGCCCACCAGGCTCCTCCATCCATGGGATTCTCCAGGCAAGAATACTGGAGTGGGTTGCCATTTCCTTTTCCAAGGGATCTTCCCGACCCAGGGATCGAACCCAGGTCTCCCGCATTGCAGGCAGACGCTTTAACCTCTGAGACACCAGGGAAGCCCATAAAAAAAAAAAAAAAGTCTAGCACTATCTTCGGAGAAGGCAATGGCACCCCACTCCAGTACTCTTGCCTGGAAAATCCCATGGACGGAGGAGCCTGGTGGGCTGCAGTCCATGGGGTTGCTAAAAGTCGGACACGACTGAGTGACTTCACTCTCACTTTTCACTTTCATGCATTGGAGAAGGAAATGGCAACCCACTCCAGTGTTCTTGCTTGGAGAATCCCAGGGACGGGGGAGCCTGGTGGGCTGCCGTCTATGGGGTCGCACAGAGTCGGACACGACTGAAGCGACTTAGCAGCAGCAGCAGCAGCAGCACCATCTTTCTTTAAAAATATGTACCTCTCTTTAAAAATGTGTATCTTTCTTTAAAAATATGTGCTGTTTAGTTGCAAGGTCATGTCTGATTCTTTTGCAACCCCATGGACTGTAGCCCACCGGGCTCCTCTGTCCATAGGACTTCCCAGGCAAGAATACTGCAGTGGGTTGCCATGCTTGCCTGGGGATCTTCGTGACCCAGGGGTAAAACCTGACTCTCTTATATCTCCTGCACTGACTACTTGCTTTCTTTTACAAATATGTATCTTTCTTTATAAAGACATTTCTTTGAAGATATAGTGGGAGGAATAAATTGGGAGGCTGGAGTTGACATATACACACACTACTCTAAATAAAATGGGTAACTAATCACAACCTACTGCACAGCATAGGGAACCCTACTTGAAACTCTATAGCAACCTACGTGGGAAAAGTCTAAAAACGAGTAGACGTATGTATATGTGTAACTGATTGGCTTTGCTGGACACTTGAAACAGACGCACCATTGGACATCAAGCGTACTCCAATAAAATTTCTTTAATGAAAAAAAACGTACCATATAAACGTGCTAAAAAAAGAGGGGGAAATATAATTGTGTTGTGTGACAGCATGCAGTGTTTTTTTTTTTTTTTTTTTCCACTACCTGCACTGTTGTGGACAAGTTTCTGCATTGATGACTTCATTAGCAGTGTGCGCTTGATGATTATTTTTAAGTCTTCTGAAGTCTGAATTTTTTTTTTTCTTCATATATATATTTTATTGAAGAATAGTTGACTTACAATGCACAGGTGTACAGCAAGGTGATTCTACTATCCATACACACTCATGTGTCCATGTATATCATTTTCTATTATAGGTTATGACAGCATATGACTACAGTTTCGTGCTCTATATAGTAAACCTTGGTGACTTGTTGCTTATCTATTTTTTTTTTTACTTAGAAATGTAGCATTCTATTCATACTAAGTCGAACAAGTGAAATCTGAATGTCTTGATTCTTTATTTAAAAAATGACTGTGGAGGAGTTGAATGGAAGGCTTACGTTTTATATTAACCTTTTATTCAAAAAGGAAAAAAGAAATGAGTACGTTAGATCCTTAGCGATAACGATTCCTATACCATTTCAGAAGATGATTATGCTTTCCCATCTGTCCGTGGCTGTCATCACAGTTCTCAATTTACAAAAGAGTCAGGTCCAACTTCAGGAGTAATCACACACATGTCAGCCAACACTAGTGGAGGAGGTGTTAATTACTTAAATCAATAGATAGAAGTGATTACGGGAGTGCCTTGCATGGGTCATTCCTACAAAGCAGCTCTCCAGTTACAGTCCAACAGTACAGAATCAGGACTTACCAGTCAAAACACAGCCAGACTGCTGACCTTGGAATTCCCCTTCTGGTGGCAGCGCTTAATGAAATCAACATAAAGAAGGGAAAAGGGTATTCTCATGCAAAAATGTCCACCACAGTATTCTCAGGGCAAAGAATGAAACAAAAACCTACAAGACTGAAAAGATAAGAACGTTATAAGGAACATGTGCACTTCCTCAAAGGAGTGATAATTTGCTCCGAGAATTGTGGTTAAAATATGCATGAGACCGGCCCACCCAGTGTGAAGGGGTCATTCAGCAATCCATCACCTTGACTGGGTAACACTTGACCCTGTCGTGGACAAGGATGCCATTCCAGGCACTTCTCAGACCCTGATGGAGCAGGGAGAGTTCCTTAATTATGACATCCAATATACTATGCAGGTATCAGGCACAATTGGAAAAGGCTCTGTTTGCTGGGAAAAACTGAAGGCAAAAGCTGAACCGGGTGGGTGGCAGTGAATCAGATGGTTGGATGGCATCACCGACTCAATGAACATGAATTTGAGGAAACTGCGGGAGAGAGTGAAGGACAGGGAAGCCTGGCATGCTGTAGTCCACGGGGTGGCAAAGATTTGGACCGGACTTAGCGACTGAACAACAGCAAAAACTAACCGTGTTCAGACCAGTGGGGTGAAAAACACCAAGAAGGGATGATACTAAAAATATTAAAGTAACTCCCATTTTATAGTATGAATTATAGGTGACATTTTCTTCAGTTTTTTTTTTTTTTTTGAGTTTTATCACAGGTTATACTATCGCTTCCTTGAGAAACCAATGTATATACTACACCGCTATCTCAGTCATGGCCAACAGCTGTGAGAAAGAGAGAGGAAAAGAAAATACATTCCTTCTAGCAGCATTTTTCCTAATTCTGGTTGTCTTGATTTATGACTGCCTTTATTAGGTCAAATATGGACCTTGTGTCCCTGAGGTACTTTAAGGCTGTGGTCTCCCAGCCTTTCTTGGCACCAGTTCTGTGGAAGACAGTCTTTCCAAGGACCAGAGGCTGGGGGATGCTTTCTGAATGAATCAAGAGCATTCATTACATGTATGGTGTATTTTATTCCTATTTTTATTGCATCAGATCCACCTCAGATCATCAGGCGTTAGATCCCGGAGGTCGAGGACCCCTGCTTTAAGACATTTATCTTGAGAAGCAAACACACAAGTCAATAGCTGCCCGTTTCCAGCGGAATGATAAATGTTTGGAAATTGGCCACCAAATGGGCTTGATGGTGTGTTGGGCAAAGCCAGATTTGTTTCACATTTCAATCTTGTGTGGGCAGTCCGCCAATCTTTAGAATCACATTTATCCCGATGGCAGTGATATTTCTTTCATCCTTGGTTGCACGGGAGACCTTAAACATGGAGAGGACATGAGCTGGTGGACTCCAGGCTGAATGCTTTATTCTCCCAGCAACTCGTGTGGCACTGGGACTAGATCCTTCGGGGGTTCTGAGCAAAGGCAGGAAGAGATAAGGAACAGAATACTGTGATCTTGTAGCCCTTCATCTCTTGTACTGGAGTAGTACAATGGCACCCCACTCCAGTACTCTTGCCTGGAAAATCCCAGGGACAGAGGAGCCTGGAAGGCTGCAGTCCATGGGGTCGCTGAGGCTTGGACACGACTGAGCGACTTCACTTTCACTTTTCAGTTTCATGCATTGGAGAAGGAAATGGCAACCCACTCCAGTGTTCTTGCCTGGAGAATCCCAGGGACGGGGGAGCCTGGTGGGCTGCCGTCTGTGGGGTCGCACAGAGTCGGACACGACTGAAGCGACTTAGCAGCAGCAGCAGTGACAAGTACACTCTACTGGAGACTACCCTGGTGGTCCAATCATGAAGACTTCTCCTTCCAATGGAGGGGCTGTGAGTTTTGTATCTGATCAGGGAACTAAGATCCCACATGTCCCACAACAAAACCAAAACATGAAACAGAAGCAATACTGTAACAAATTCAACCAAGACTTTCCTCAGTGACTCTAAAGAATCTTCCTGCAACGTAGGAGACCCAGCTTTGATCCCTGGCTTGGGAAGATCCCCTGGAAGAAGGGAATGGCAACCTACTCCAGAATTCTTGCCTGGAGAACCCCATGGACAGAGGAGCCTGGTGGGCTACAGCCCATGGGGTCGCAGAGAGTTGAACACGACTGAGTGACCAACACTCTGACTTAAAAGTGGTCCATTAAAAAAAAATTAAAACATTTTCTTTTAAATACTTTTGCTTCTCTCTGGACACTCACATACTAGACTGATTGGATCGTAAATTTTAAGCTACACAGATTTTTACTTGTAAAACACCCCAAAAGTTTTTAAACCGTTTCTCATCAAATGAAATATTTAAAATGTAGCAGGGTAAGTTGTACCAAAGTCTGGGTTTTGAAAGGATGCCATTTTGAGATTAATGACTTTTTTCTTTTGGGAAAGAAAGTATGTTATAGTGGGGGCATTCAAGTGAAGGTTTCTTTAGGAATAGCTAATGTGATGGATTTATTTTAATTGCAATTTTTTTAGCACCTTCAGTGTATGGAGTGTGGAAATTAAAATGCATTCCAGAATGTTGTGCTCTGAACTTGATATCGATGGAATCCCCCCAACCCCTCTGCCCAATAAAGTGGTACCCGGTTTTGCCAGTAAGGCAAAATGGCCTTTGACCTCTTATGACCTCAAAGCATGTTTTAGGGGATGGAGGGGGTGTGATCACTCTGGGAAGCTTTATTTATAACATCTAAGGATGGAGCCATATTGTACGCAGTCAGGGAAGAGGAGAGGGATTGTATCTTTTATGACCACTGCCGCCAGAGTGTAAAGGCAGTTTCATTTCCCTAAATTGTGGTGTGTGTGTGAGAGAGCATCCTTCAAGTCCAGCGAGAAGGGGAGGGGAGGGCCCAAGAACCAGAGAGATATGAGAGAGAGATGCTGAGAGGGCTGCAGTGCTCCTGCATCCAGAAACTCACGTGCCCCCGCGGGACAGTCAGAGCCGTCTTTGCCGGGTGGAAGGCTGCCCTTCTGTCTCTTTGGTTTTCATCTGCGTGTCCACAATTTCGTGTTTTCATCTGTGTGTCCTGCGTTTCGCCCCTGCAGGTCTCTTCCAGAAGGCCATTATCCAGAGTGGGACCGCCTTGTCCAGCTGGGCCGTCAACTACCAGCCCGCCAAGTACACTCGGATCCTGGCAGACAAGGTGGGCTGCAACATGCTGGACACCACAGACATGGTGGAGTGCCTTCGGAACAAGAACTACCGGGAGCTCATCCAGCAGACCATCACGCCGGCCACCTACCACATCTCCTTCGGGCCCGTCATCGACGGGGACGTCATCCCCGACGACCCTCAGATCCTCATGGAGCAGGGCGAGTTCCTCAACTACGACATCATGCTCGGCGTCAACCAGGGCGAGGGGCTCAAGTTCGTGGACGGCATCGTGGACCACGAAGACGGCGTCACGCCCAACGACTTCGACTTCTCCGTGTCCAACTTTGTGGACAACTTGTACGGCTACCCGGAGGGCAAAGACACCCTGCGGGAGACCATCAAGTTCATGTACACGGACTGGGCGGACAAGGAGAACCCCGAGACGCGCCGCAAAACCCTGGTGGCCCTGTTCACGGACCACCAGTGGGTGGCCCCCGCCGTGGCCACCGCTGACCTGCACGCCCAGTACGGCTCGCCCACCTATTTCTATGCCTTCTACCACCACTGCCAAAGCGAGATGAAGCCCAGCTGGGCGGACTCGGCCCACGGCGACGAGGTCCCCTACGTCTTCGGCATCCCCATGATCGGTCCCACCGAGCTCTTCAGCTGCAACTTCTCCAAGAACGACGTGATGCTCAGTGCGGTGGTCATGACGTACTGGACCAACTTCGCCAAGACCGGGTACGTTCTTCTCCCCCCCGCCATCACGCTGTTGCCTGTCTGGTTCCTCCTTCTGCATGCGTTTTCTGTAGCCAGCTTGACCATGGTCCGCAGGCTCGCACGCACCTGCCCACCCAGTCCTGAGAAGAGTCATTTCCGCCACCCCGCCTCCAACATAGAGGGAGACCTCGGTTCTTCGTTACCCTTGAGTCCTTCTCTGTGAAGCCAGGGTTTTTTGGTTACTGCAATATTCCCTGCCATGTTGAAAATTCTCCATTGGGTCCATGCTGGGGTAGGAGCTCATCATTCTGGGCTATTCTGTTGAACATCATCAAGCTGGAGTTTCAAACCTCGGTTTTGACCTTGTCTGGTGGGGGCTTTAGATACACTTGGCTGTTCCGCTCAGAGTTGAGTTGGAGCTTCAAAGGTAGGTACGACCCTGTCTTATTGAGGACTTAGACATCCTTGGTTGTTCCATTCAAAGTTGAGT
The DNA here is from genome assembly GCF_002263795.3 of Bos taurus. Classification (NCBI taxonomy): domain Eukaryota; kingdom Metazoa; phylum Chordata; class Mammalia; order Artiodactyla; family Bovidae; genus Bos; species Bos taurus. The sequence continues at coordinate 3,431,192 of NC_082638.1, read as the reverse complement.
TGGAGTTTTAAATCTAGTTAGGGCCTTGTCTTGTCAGAGATTTGGACATACTTGGCTATTTTAATCAAACCTCGAATTTCCAGTCTACACAGGATCTTGAGTTGTTTGGTCAATAACAGGGTTATCAAAATACATGTACCACAGGGAAATTGTCTTTACTGCATAGCCAAAGAGTGAATAAATCTGATAATGAATATATAGAAATACTGTTTGTGTATGTTGTACAGCTATATATTATGTATGCGTTAGCACATATAACCGTGGCTACAGTGAAAGTCACTCAGTCGTGTCCAACTCTGTGACACCATGGACTGTAGCCTGCCAGGCTCCCATGTCCATGGGATTCTCCAGGCAGAATACTGGAGTGGGTAGCCATTCCCTTGTCTTGGAGCTCTTTCCAACCCACGGATTGAACCCAGGCCTCCCGCATTGCAGGTGGAGTCTTTACTGTCTGAGCCACCACTTAACTCACAAGTGTAGAGAAATCCTGTTTGTGTATATATAAGATATATATACACACATATATGTGTGTATATACTCACCTAACATTGTCCATATGAGTTATGGGATTTATTTATATATATTTACAAATATATTTTACTTATATATAAATATTTATTCATTTTTAAATATACATATTTGCAAGTATATTTATTTCATTTATATATAAGTATATACCTTAGTTCAGTACTATATAGAAATTTCATATATTTGCCTAGATTTATCTGTATATCTCTCCACGTACATATATAGAAAGCTCATTAGCGAAATGCAGCAGAAAATATACAAGAGTTACATACGCAGTGGGGTCCACCCATCTTCCCTGGAGCAGATTCTCTGCAGACAGTGAGATAAAACACCCCCCAACATCTCAAGCAGCCCCCAGTATCACAGAATCGTCTCATTTTCTCTCTTGTCGAGTAACTTAATTGTGGGAAATAATGAGGTGTCCTTGAGTTCTACCTGTGTGTACTTCTGTGATTAACCTTGAGCTCCGGGTTCTGAATTTAAAACGAAGATGCTAAATCTTCCTGTCGACCACCAGCAGTGGGAGAACGGTGGGGGTGGGTTAGGAGCAGAATTGGGCCCCCTACATTGCAGCCTCACACAGCCCTGGTGAGGGAATGTGGGGAGGTGCAGAGGGTTAGCAGATTTGGGGACCCCGTGGACCATAACCCAGCAGGCTCCTCTGTCCATGGGATTCTCCAGGCAAGAATACTGGAGTGGATTGCCATTCAGAGTGTTAGCAGATTTTGGGACCCCGTGGACCACAACGCAGCAGGCTCCTCTGTCCATGGCAAGAACACTGGAGTGGGTTGCCATGCCCTCCTCCAGGGGATCATCCCCACCCAGGGATAGAACCCACGTCTCCTGCATTGCAGGCAGATTCTTTACCGTCTGAGTCACCTGAGAAGCCCTTCCTTCTTTTCCGTGTTTCCAAATATTCTCTGTTGGGAAGTGGTTTCTCGGTTTTAAGTTCCTAGGAAAAGACTTGAGTTTTTTCCTGAGCAGCAAACGGTTGTGTGTGAAGGCCCACGTCGAGTGCTCCCATTTTACGAGTTTGATCTAAAGAAGACAGCGGGGAAACAGGGAAGGTCACAGCCATCGCAGGTAGAGATGCTCCTCTGTCACCGCGAGGATCTGTCTTCCACGGGGAGATAATTTGAGTCAAGTCAGCAAGTGTCAATGTTTTAACGTAGCCTTGTTTCTTAGATCTCTGGGGCTGCAGCAACACATCACCAAATGCTTGCCTGCCAACAACATAGGTATATTGTTGCCCAGTTCTCAAGGCTTGAAGTCCATGCTGAAGGTGAGGCTGGGTGACCTTCATCCAGGACCTGTCGGGGGATGTTCCTGTGATGAGTCTTAGCTCCTGGTGGTTTGATGGTAGTCTTTGCTTCAGCCTGACTTAAAGCTATGTCTCTCCAAGCTCTGGGTCTCTCACCACATGGCCCTCTCCCAGCATGTCTGTCATCACACGGCCAACTTCCTCTATTTATTGAAATATGGTTCATTTACAATGTGGTGTTAATTTCTGCTGTACAACAAAGTGATTCAATTATATATATATATGTATATAAAATATATACACACATGGTTTTTCATCTTCTTTTTCATATTCTGTTTTTGCTTTTCTTGTTTAGTTGCTCATTCCTGTCCAATACTTTGCAACTCTATGAATCATAGCCCTCCAGGGTCCTCTGTCCCTGAGATTCTCCAGGCAGGAATACTGGAGTGGGTGGCCGTTTCCTCCTCCAGGGGATCTTCCCTGCCCAGCGATCAAACCCGCATCTCCTGCATTAGCAGGCGGATTCTTTGCCCCTGAGCCAGCAGGGAAACCCTTCTTCTGGTTTATCTCAGGATACTGACTGTGGTTCCCTAAGCTCTGCGTTATCCATCCTGTATATAATGGTTGGTATCTGCTCATCCCAAACTCCTGCCCCATCCTTTTACCTGCTTCCCCTCCCCCTCAGCAACCTTGAGTCTGGCCTCTTATGTCTATGAGTCTGTTTCCAAGCTAAGTTCGTGTCATATTTTATATTCCACATATAACTGATATCATATGGTATTTATCTTTTTGTGACTTACTTCACTTCGTACGATGACCTCCACGTAGGTCCATGCCCCACATGGCCACAGATGCTATTGTTTCGTTCTTTTTTATTTTTTTATGATGACCAACTTCTTATAAGGCCACCAATCACATGGGTTTAGGAGTCCATCCTGCTCCAGTATGACCTCATCTTTTTTTGTTGTTTTTCAATTTCTGGCCACACCCCTTGGCTTGCAGAATCTTAGTTCTCTGACCAGGGGTCGAACCTGGGCCCTCTGCTGTGGAAACACAGAGTCCTAACCGGTGGAAGTCCTGGTATAACCTCATTTTCCCTTGACTGAGGGCACATCTGCAATGACCCTGTTTGCAATAACAGCACCCTGCAGGGACCTGGGGGTTAAGGCTTAAGCATGTCTTAATTTGATGGGGGTGCACTTCTGTGCATAACCCCTTTTAAAGGCAGGACAAATGCCCAGTTACATCAGGGAACTCAGATACATGGGTGCTCTTGGCAACTTTTGCCTTCCCTTGAAGCAAAGAACATTCCGTGCACTGTGGCCACGCCCATCCGTGATGGTAACAGCCTAACCCATCGTCACTCCATAATATCTAAACACAACATCGTGACTCACCTTTGTGACAGCCACCCACTTTCTATTTCTCTTACGTGTTTTGGGGAAAAGTTTTTACATGACTTTCTTAAATGGAAAGCTAGGATCGTTCATCACCCATTTAACAGAGCCATTAAAGAAAACTGAAAAATCCAAATAAAGCCATTAAACTCTCATTAGCTGTTCTCGCCTGCCAAAGGCTCTGAGATGAATTCTCTCTCAGTGTTATAAAAACAGAAAAAGAAAGAAAAAGGTAAAGGGAATTAATTAATGCCATCAGATGGTAGAGAAATACTTAGACCAAATGGGTACTTTAACCAGAACCTGTGGGCGACTAAGCTAGGATTGCAAATGTTGAGTGTTTGAAATGTTGAGTGTTTTTTTTTTTTTAAGGCACGAGTCTTTTTTTTGTTTGTTTTGGTTTGTTTATTTGCCGAGGACCAGCCCCGGCTGATCCAGGGTATTCGAAGGGGAGACGGCGTCGGCGACTATTTATATGCTAATTAGAGATATAGAGAACAATAGAATGAGGATAGCTCAGTAGGAAAATTCAGTGGAGAAAAGAAGCTGAGTAGCTTGGTTTACGCGGGAGACCAATAAAACTTCAAGACAAGAAGTTTGCACCACTTACGTAGGCCGCAGGCGCCCTCTCGAATAGCGGAAGGTGTCTCACCCTAGACACCTTCTCGAGTGGGTCTTAGAAGCCCAGGCATGATTAGTAAGCGTGGTGGGTTCCGCGCTCCAGATGGAGACTCAGCTGGAAGTTAAAGGGAAGAATGACATGGGGAGACCAAGCGCTGGTGAACAAGGCCCATAGCTTTATTTTTAACAGGGGCTTTTATACCCTAAGTTACACATAGAGGATAATAGGGGATGCAAAGTCAGCAGTCTTTGGTTCTTATCAAAAACCAAGGTTTCTTTCCTACAAATGTATCGTATACAAATGGTTTAGGTGATTTACATCATCTTCTGGCCAGAAGGCCTACTAACATTTTATGACTCTTGACAAGGACTTATCAACAAAGACTTACTTTCTCTAAGAGTAATTATTTCAAGGTTTGGCACCATCTTCCAAAGATAAAATTGCATTCCTATAGGGTGGATGTGTAATGGGTTTACAACAAAGAAAGAATTTATTACCTTAAGGGTCTAAAGTTACTAACACCAAGGCCACTACTTATTTTTTCTACATACCCACTATTAATTGATACATATTCAAGGATACAATTCAGGGGATGTGAAAACTTGGCAACGAGCATTGACTCATCAATGAAATCCTTTACTAGTTTATTCTGACAGTTTTTAACTCTCTGAGAGGCTCTAAGCTATTTGAATATCTTAAGCTTCCCGTGCCTCTCGAGGCTGGGAGACTGTAAACAATCGTATGCATAGCTGCAGGAGTCCGGGTAAACTTGTCAGGCGAGTTAGAGAGCCATCAGAGGGGTTTGGATTTAAACACTCCTAATTGCCCAGGAACTTTATTAATTGGAGCTGTAAGTTAACTCTTTGGCAGAGAGAGAGAGAGATGGTGGTAGGGGACAGCCCCCAGTAAAGTCAGAGGTGAGAGCACAAAGCAATAAAGTAGGCAGACTCTGGTTTTTTGGGGGAAAATGCTCAAGAATATCCGGGGGGACTCCTGAGGCTCGATCCCGCCTTTGCGTATGCCGAGCCTCCTTCCTCATGACCTTTGTCATGAGTGGAATGCCTCACCGGCTCCCCGCATTTATTCATTTAGGGAAATTGAATTACTTCTACGTATTGAAAGTGTTTATCTGAGGGAATTTGTTTACTCTTCTAGATCTATTTTAACTGTAATCAGAATATCAGGGTAATGCGTTGAGTGGTTTTTAATGCTGTAATTCCATTTTCTAAAATCACCGGGGCAGATGCCTGTGGTCCACGCCCCTCATCTGAGGAACGTAGCCTTGGAGATACAGAGTAACTTGGGCTTGATGGCTGCTCCAGGTCACTCTTATGGGCGTTAGTGGGGTATGTTTAGGATGCTTTGGGATTTCATAAAGTTGCTGGTGTACAAGACTAAGAAATAAGGATGCAGCTTGGAGGAATAGCCCCATCTTCTGACCGGAGTCCAAAACTTCAGGTAGAGATGTCATTGCAGTAGCAAGTTGAGACTGATGGATGGCCTTGGAAGTTAGTCTGAAGAATCTGGACTTTATCCAAGCAGGAGCTATTTTTGCTCCCGGGGTCCACGTGGAGCATGGCTGAGGTCATCCTTGGAGACGTTAATGCAGTGAGTTTTCACAACTCGTTTGAAAGGCCATTGGAGTGACTCGAGTCGTCTTCCAAAGAAGTTACTCAGACCTTCCTCTGACCTACAGCGCAAATGTGCAATTTCAGATGTAACTCGGGGAGGACCACTATTGAGTGGTGTCTGGTTAACCAGAAAACGGGAGACTGAGCTGATGGCACAGATGGTGACCGAGGTGTTTGCCAACGGATGACACGGCTTCACGGGTGGTCGCTAGTTAATTCTCTAAAAGACTTCAATTTATTTAACTGCTTACTTAAAATAGGATAATGGTGTAAGCGGCCATGTGTGGAAGAGGTATTCTTTTCACTAGGGGCTAAAAAGTGGTCCTGCTATGGAGAGTGTGGTACCATTGTCCCAATAAGGGAGAGGCATGGGGTAAACCATCTCTGATGTCTTGAGGGGTCTCACAGCTTATCTGATGTCCCTCAGGGAGCAGCCATGGGATAAACCATCTCTGATGTCATGAAGGGTCTCACAGCTTATCTGATGTCCCTCAGGGAGCAGCCATGGGATAAACCATCTCTGATGTCATGAGGGGTCTCACAGCTTATCTGATGTCCCTCAGGGAGCAGCCATGGATGAACCATCTCTGATGTCATGAGGGGTCTCACACCTTATCTGATGTCAGTCAGGGAGCAGCCATGGATGAACCATCTCTGATGTCATGAGGGGTCTCACACCTTATCTGATGTCAGTCAGGGAGCAGCCATGGGATAAACCATCTCTGATGTCCTGAGGGGCCTCACACCTTATCTGATGTCCCTCAGGGAGCAGCCATGGATGAACCATCTCTGATACCATGAGGGGGTCTCACACCTTATCTGATGTCACTCAGGAAGCAGTTATGGGATAAACCATCTCTGATGTCATGAGGGGTCTCACACCTTATCTGATGTCCCTCAGGGAGCAGCCATGGCATAAACCATCTCTGATGTCATGCGGGATCTCACACCTTATCTGATGTCCCTTCAAGAGCAGCCATGGGATAAACCATTTCTGATGTCATGTGGGGTCTCACACATTATCTGATGTCAGTCAGGGAGCAGCCATGGATGAACCATTTCTGATGCCATGAGGGGTCTCACACCTTATCTTGAGGCAGTGACTCTCAAAACATGATTGAATACACTTGACTATACTATCGACTGCTCCCCATGGGTGCAGAGAGAGCATGTGGTTCTAAGAATATTATGTCATGGTATCTGTCTCAGCATGTGACTGAGAAGAAAGGATTGTGCTGAATTGAAGCATGCTTAGATGTGATCACTGGGTGGAACTTTGGATCTGTTGAACCTTGTTACCAGCATCCCGTGTTCCTGGTTGTTCATCCCTCTGCCGAGATGAAGTGAATGCTTTGGCTGTTTTGCATTTGACCACAGCTGACAGCTCTGGCCTTACTTGTAGGCGTAAACCTACACATTTCTGGTATGGCACAGGCTCTTTGTTAAGCACAGAAAAACAATGTGGGGATGGTGAGTTAGCAGGCACTGAAGGCAGGGTAGGAGGGAAGGAAGAAGGAAGCTAGGAAGGAAGGAGGGAGAGAGAAGAGGGAAGGATGGAAGGAGGATGGAAGGATGCTCTTGTTGCTAGGAGACCGTTTCAATCATCCAGGTGAAAAGACTCTACTGAAACAGTGCTGGGGTCGGCGGGGACAGTGAAACCAGAACCTTTAAGTATTAAGCTCCTTGGAGAGCTCCATGATACATCAGAAGTACTGTCAAGGAAAGGTTAAAGTTCATCCCAAGGTTTACGAATATCACACAGACTGCAACTCTTTGTCACAGATTCCCACCTCTTTAGGCAGGACCGGTGACTAGAAATCTGGTGTTTGTCCATCAAGGACCAATGCAATTTGGCTTCTGCGTGTTGGATAAGAAGGGCAGAATGAGAGTCCCAGCAGAAGTCACGGCCCGTGAATGGTACTTTTCAAGTATTCTACTTTGAAGACTCAGAGCCTCTTGGAATTTAGAGTTGGGAAGGCACTTGGCCAACAAGCCAATGTATATGATGTAGGAAAGGCAAGCATATATTGGATGTCTGTCTGAGTATACTGGTGTAGGTCGAGTGGGCAGAAGAATGACATGCTTTGCATTGGCTTTCCGATGCCATCTCTACTCTTGACTTTGCTCACATCCTGTGGTCAATTTCTGCATCCGCTTTTGTGCAATCTTTGCAGAGCTCAAGAAACGGAGAAGATGGCTTTGAAACCGTTGCAGCCCAAGTCTGGTGTTAAAAGTGACCTTTGTTGTCCCGAAGCATTTTAAGCTCAGTGAGTGAACATCACTCCCTGCGGTACGGGATGGACCAAACATGATTCTTGCTGTAGGGGGTAATTTTCTTCTCAGATGTCTAAGGAAAAATAGTCAAGCACGACCTTGTTTTAGGGGTGAGGCAGACCTCATACCAACCTCCAGAAGAGCCTGTCAGAGGGGTCATTGGTGTCTGTAAAGAAATCGTGTTACCCGTCTGTCCCAAATAAAATGAGCCGCAAGACCCCGAACACGCATTTAACCGCCAGCTGCCAAGGTGGTGCTGCAAGTGAAATATGACAGGTGAAAATGGACCTTCAGAGAGAAGATGTGTTTGTTTCATTCTCTCCTTAATCATGCTAATCTTTAGTTTTGCCTGTGGGAATTAAACGACACGGTGTGCTGAAGAAAAGTCTAAAAAACAAGGCCCTGGTACCCCACGTAGAGATCTTGCTTGCTTCAGAGTGTTTGACACCAGAAAGCGATGAGCTTCCTTCCATAAGCGCCCAACATTTATCTCCGTTTAAGGCTTCTGACGGTGCATCGCCAAGAACTTTCACAGATTGTTTTGGGGCTAAAGCGTATTTACCTGGATTTTCAAAATCCTTTATTCTCTGAGAACAAAATAAATGTGTTTTCTTTACCTTTCAAATGTATACCAAATGCCGAAAAAAAAAAAAAAAAAGCCAAATATCTAACATAAACACTCTTTCCTAGATGCCAGCTCTTTAATAAAAGGTCAGTAGAACCAGAAGGCCTGATTCTGTGAAATCAGATCAATTCAAAAAGAGTACGAATCCTTGCTCCCTTTCATTGCTTTTAGAACAATAAAAATCAATTCTTACTCTCAGCCTTTTAGTTTTATTTTATAAAAATGTTTCCATGGCAAGTCCAATTAAATAGGAATTTTCCAACACTTTATTTCAGAAGACTCAAGTAAGAGAATGCGAGATGCTATATTGCATCCAACATTTTTTCTAAAACATGTAAAAGTAAAAGCACAAGGGCAGATTATTTTAGAATACATCAACGGTTATACATGAACACATGGATAAGAAGGCTTATGGTATATTTTAAATATTTTTTCATGTCACTAATAGGAGCACAGCAGTTGCAGTTTATTTATCTTGCATGCCACATATGTAATCATATGTGTAGGTCATATATGTATCTATCCATCTATCCGTGTGCATATATAGTATGCAGGAAGTCTTATAATACGCAGTGTGAGAAAAGGGAAAGTGTTAGTCACTCAGAGGAATCTGTTTGCAACCTCATGGACTGTAGCCCCTCCAGGCTTCTCTGTCCATGGGATTCTCCAGGCAGGAATACTGGAGTGGGTTGCCATTCCCTTCTCCAGGGGATCTTCCCAACCCAGGGATGGAACCCAAGTCTCCTCTGTCTCCTGCAGTGCAGGTGGATTCTTTACAGTCTGAGCCACCAGGGAAGCCCGGCATGCAGTACAATTTCATGCAATATATGCTGTCCGGAGAAGGCAGTGGCACCCCACTCCAGTAGTCTTGCCTCGAAAATCCCACGGACAGAGGAGCCTGGTAGGTTGCAGTCCATGGGGGTTGTTAAGAGTCGGACATGACTGAGCGACTTCACTTTACCTTTTCACTTTCATGCATTGGAGAAGGAAATGGCAACCCACTCCAGGGTTCTTGCCTGGAGAATCCCAGGGACGGGAGAGCCTTGTGGGCTGCGGTCTGTATCCACGTTATATAATATACATATTGTATGTGATACAGCATTTATTATATACAGTATAGAGTGAGCCATACAAGCTATGATACAATGGTATCCTTTTGTACAGGGCACACTATATACATGATGTCGTTGTTTGGTTACTAAGTCACGCTTGACTCTTTGCAACCCCACGGATTGCAACACGCCAGGCTTCCCTGTCCTCCACTATCTCCCAGCGTTTGCTCAGATTCATGTCCACTGAGTCAAGTGATGCTGTATCACCATCTCTAATGATAAACATACGAAGTACCGTCCATCCTGTGGTATACAGCGTATGTGAAAGTGAAGTGCAAGTGTTAGTTGCTCAGTCGTGTCCGACCCTTTGCGACCCCGTGGACTGCAGCCCGCCAGGTTCCTCAGTCCATGAGATTTCCCAGACAAGACTACTTGAGTGAGTTCCCATTCCCTTCTCCAGGGGATCTTCCCGATCCAGGGATTGAACCTAGGTCTCCCTCTTTGCAGGCAGATGCTTTAACATCTGAGCCACCAGGGAAGCCCATATAAGTATATATATGAAACATTTTATATAAGTATATAAAAATACACTATACTGTATACAAAGTATACCATGTAACACATATATACTGTTGTATACAGGACACTTTGACACAGCATAAACTATATGAAGTATATAATGTAACATATATGCTATGATACATACAATATGCTTTATAACAGTATGTATGATATACAGTCTACAGTGTATCACATAAACAGTATCATTATGCAGCATACACTATGTATATTATATACTGTACCATATAAGCTAGTACACAGTATACTTTTATGCAGTACGTGCTATATAAAGTATATAGTATAAGATCTGTGGGCTTCCCAGGCAGTTGCAGTATTAAAGAACCCACCTGCCAGTGCAGGATATAGAAGAGATGTGGGTTTGATCCCTGGGTCGGGAAGATCCTCTGGAGGAGGAAATGGCAACCCACACTCCAGGATTCTTGTCTGAAAATTTTCCATGGAAAGGGAAGCCTGGTGGGCTGCAGCCTATGGGGTTGCAAAGGGTTGGACACGGCTGAGCGACTAAGCACATAAGATTTACACTGTGAATATATACCGTTTATTATTTATAGTCTTCTCTGCCAGTTTGTAGGTATTCTGACGTATTAATGCACTCTTTCTATACACCAGGAATATTACGGCTTCCTCACTTAATTCCAATCCCAATATTCATATCCAGTTTATAGATCAGGATAAGAGAGGTTTAAGAATTTGCTCGACATCTCCCAACTTGTGAAGCGGGAGAAAGGCACAGCTTAATGTATGTTCATGATGTTCACAGCCTCAGACTGAAGACTAAAGCCCTCCCTATGGCAATGCCTGGATCTGTGGGTCAAAGGTATCACTTGAAGCCTGCGTGCCACCTGGGAATGTCTGCAGACGTTGGGTCTTCCACTGGAACCTTCTGGTGCCCCAGCCTTCTGGCACATAAGCCAAGAGGTGGTGGCTTTATAAGTGTGTTGCCAATAAGGCGTTGCCTGGAACGTGGAGGTTAGGGCACCCACAGCAGTAGACCAGGGCGAGCTAGGTCTGCACGCCACTTCTGAGAGTTCACTGCTCTCCCCGAGGTGACTTTTATCATGCACAATCTCAGGTGTTCCAAACCAGCAAACGTGAAAAGACAAAATCTGTCTTACAGGTCACTTTACCAAGCCTAAAAAAAAAAAAAAAAATGGAAGAAATTAGAGTATATCTTTGAGAGGATTCTCTTAAAAAAAAGCTGGGTGGCAACCATGTTTCAAGTACCATGTTCTGTGGAGAATCTTTCAATATTGATGATTGTCCTTCTGCCTGTGGCTGTTCATGTACATCACGGGGGATGTCAGGTTCATAGTTGCCGAAAGTGAAAGTTAAGTCGCTCAGTCGTGTCCCACTCTTTGCGACCCCATGGACTGTAGCCTACCAGGCTCCTCTGTCCATGCGATTTTCCAGGCAAGAGTACTGGAGTGGATTGCCATTTCCTTCTCCAGGGGATCTTCCCGACCCAGGGATCGAACCCGGGTCTCCCACATTGCAGACAGACGCTTTACCGTCTGAGCCACCAGGGAAGTCCGGACACTTGAAATCTATAAAAACCCTCAGTTTACTGCATCTTGTGGTATTTCTCCTAAAATCCTTGACTTCAGCGTGTCTAAAAGCACTGTCTTGCCAAACGTACGACATCAATGGAATGTTATTTGATCTTCACGTGACTCAGTCTTCAAAAGCTTTTCAAGTTATGTATGTATGTCTAATAGAGCTCAAACCGTGGATGCATATTTCTTATTTATTAACATTTTGTAATGACAGAAACCAGATTCTTTTTTTTGCATTTTTAACATATTTTAATTGTTATAACTGCAATATATATCCATCTACCTAAGAAGCAGTTCTTGAGGAAGAAAGAGAATGTACACATTTTGGACAATAATCTCCAAATCAGGATTTCTCAAGTTTAATACTGTTGACATCTGGGATGAAAAATTTCTTTGCTGTGAGGGTGGGGGGAGCTGTCCTGTGCCCTGGAGAGTATTTGACAGTCATCATGGTATCTACCTTCATTCATGGCACCATCCTTCATGTATAACAACCAAAAACATCTCCAGGTATTGCCAGATGCCCACCCCCGTCCCCGCCTTGTAGGGGGGCTGGTCACTCTCTGGTTGAGGTTAGTGACTCCAAAAGTAGTTCAGCCTGAAATGCTGAAAATTTTCCAACCAAAGTAGTTTAAATTTGAAATCCTGAACCATATCCGAGACACGTTTGTTTTCCTCCTGAAAAATCTCCAAGTTTGGAAGACAACTGGGTGCGTTAAAAATACAGAAATGTTATAGAAACGGTATCGTGTTTTCATTGGGACTTATTTTAAAGGTTAAGGTAAGAGGGGATTCTTCTATAGACAAGGCGGAATGGTAGGCACACGTGGATTAAACCACAGGGTACTCATTGGCACTTCGGTACTGTGTGCGTATCAATAAACACGTGAGATGATCTGACTGTCATTTCGTTTTGCTTGATTAAAATTGACTTGTGACATGCGGAAGAGTGTGACCTTCTTTTTTTCCTCTCTTTTCTCTCTCTCCCTTCTGTCCTCAGTGACCCCAATCAGCCTGTTCCACAGGACACCAAGTTCATTCACACAAAACCCAACCGCTTTGAGGAAGTGGCCTGGTCCAAGTATAACCCCAAAGACCAGCTGTATCTGCACATTGGCTTGAAGCCCCGCGTGAGGGATCACTATCGAGCCACGAAAGTCGCCTTCTGGCTGGAACTGGTCCCACACCTGCACAATTTGAATGAGATATTCCAGTACGTGTCTACCACCACCAAGGTGCCCCCTCCGGACATGACGTCCTTCCCCTACGGGACCCGGCGGTCGCCCTCCAAGATCTGGCCCACGACCAAACGCCCGGCCATCACCCCAGCCAACAGCAACCCCAAGCACTCCAAGGACCCTCACAAGACGGGGCCCGAGGACACCACTGTCCTCATCGAGACCAAACGGGATTACTCCACCGAGCTGAGCGTCACCATCGCCGTGGGGGCGTCCCTGCTGTTCCTGAACATCCTGGCCTTTGCCGCCCTCTACTACAAGAAGGACAAGAGACGCCACGAGACCCACCGGCGCCCCAGCCCGCAGAGGAACGCTGCCAATGACATCGCGCACATCCAGAACGAGGAGATCATGTCCCTGCAGATGAAGCAGCTGGACCACGAGTGCGAGTCGCTGCAGGCCCACGACACGCTGAGGCTCACCTGCCCGCCGGACTACACGCTCACGCTCCGCAGGTCTCCCGACGACATCCCACTCATGACCCCCAACACCATCACCATGATCCCCAACACGCTCACGGGCATGCAGCCGCTGCACACATTCAACACCTTCAGCGGAGGCCAGAACAGCACAAACATACCACACGGACACTCCACCACCAGAGTATAGCTCTGCAGTCCCCTCCTTCCCCTCCCCGCCCTCTTGCCACCCCGCCCCCTGCCACGGGAAGAGGGACAAAGAAGCACCATCTCCAAACAAGGAATGTGTTTCATCCCACTGGCTTAAGACACACACACACACACACACACACACAAACCCCAAAAGGGCAACCATTGTGTCTTTACAGACCTCCCATGCTGGCATTTCCCGGTACCACGAGATCAACTTTCAACCCGACGAAATGTGAAACGGTATCCATTCGCTGTCACAGTTCTGCTTTTAAGACCCACCACCATCCAAGCCGACTTGAGCGCGACAAGGACGTCCACGAATCAAGGACCTGGGCGTTTCCAACCGTGACCGTAGAAGCTGACACCTTTCTGGAACTCAGCCAGGGACACTAATTCTTTTTTTTTTTTTTTTAAATCACAGTTGAAAAAAAATAAATAAAGTTCTTTATGTGCCACACGACAGATGGCTCTCCTTAAGTGAAAAACAAACGAAAAGAGTCTGTGGGCTTTTACCCAGCATACAGAGCAGTAATCCAGAAAAGAAGGAAAAGTAGAATTTTATTATTAAACGAACAGACTATGCAGTTACATACCTAGAGTTCTGTGCAAAGAGATGTTTTGCCAGCCTGAACTATATTTAAGAAACTTTGTAAAAAAAAAAAAACAGAAAGAAAGAAAATGTATATAGCTGTGAGTTTAAACAAAACGGAGAGAAAAAACAAAACAAAAAAAAAACAAGCAAAAAAAAAAAAAAACGCTTTTATTGGTGTTTTCAGTTTGAAAGAGCTTTTAGCAAGGTTGTGCTTTCTTCATTGTGGTCTGTATGTATATAAATCGGTATATACATTAGTCATATCACGTCTGTTCCCTCCAAGACACAGAGGGGCTTCTTCTTCTTAAATCCTTGTGGCCAACAGACACGGGGTTTTCTAAGGCATTTCATTTGTAAGAGGATATGGTTGTCACGCGGCGGACTCTGACCGTCCCTGTGACCGGGCTCTCTCCCCATTTTTTTTTTTTTTTTGTTTTTGGGCTGGAAAGTGCATGCGACGGCATTCTTAGAAGACTGTTTTTTTTTTTTTTTTTTTTTTTAGGCAAACTTTTATTTTTGGGTTGTTAAAGACTTCATGAAGTTGCAACCGCTCCCCCACCCCCCGCAAGAAGGATCCCCAGCGTGGAGTCTATTTAAAAGCTTGTTGACTTAGATACGCATACGCATGCAGAGAAATCGCAGGGCCTGGGAGGGGAGGGTGTGGGGAGCAGAATACAAGTCTCGTTCTGTAGCTGTGGCTCTTTGAATCTGTTAAGGAAGAGTCGCTTCCCACACCCAGGGTCCTGCCAAAAGAGAGAAAGAAAGCTTGTGTTTGGTGGGCCGGCGGTCTGCTGAGTCAATACATCTCTGTGTTCCCCGGCAGCTGCAGAAATACCTGTTCAGCTTAGCTAATCAGATCGAGGGAGGGGGCATGTGTCTTTCCTTTCTGGTAAAAGCAGTCAAGTCCATTATTTATCAGTAAGCGGGGTTTTTTTTGTGGTTGTTGTTGTTTTTGAATTCTTTGGATCATTTATGGGGTAAAACATTACGCTTGTCTGAAATGGTTATCTTTTGTGCATTTTGCGTATCCGTCACTGATCCGGGACTATCACAGACAGGAGACCAAGGAAGGGAGAGAACACTCCAAGGGCTTTGTGTGGGTTTTCCAGGAAGTTAGAGAATGGCTTGACTGTCAAGATAACACACGGAAATATTCAGCCATTCTTCACTGATGAGGTGGGGATGAGAATCTCGGCGCCTCCGACACCAAGTCATTTTCTTATGGTCGTTTTAGCTTTCCTTAAGGGATATCACGCAGGTATCGTTAAGTCGAAGGAAAATCGATAGCAACCACGGTGACTTGAAGTTTTGGCTTTCAAAAACCCATCGCCAAGCCAGGAAATAGTAGCCAAAGATGGGATGTCTTGGGGCGTGGTTATCAGAGCAACTCAGCTAAGGTGCACGTTCTCAAGAAAGACAGTCCAAATTCCTCGTCCCTTGGTACAATCTTTGATTACCGGAACCCCTAGACTAAAACTGTAACAGCACTTCTCCAAAGTCTTTGAAAATGACGGCCCTCCACCCCGCAACCCCCAGAAAAACAGAGTTCTTAGGAAGTCAGTGCAGACCGATCTCCCAGCAAATTCTGCTGTTCATCTTGGTTCAGATTTTAAGAGTGAGTCTGTGTACGTGAAATGTAATCCCAACTTTGCACAGAGTGAAGTGCACACTCCTGCAGCTCAGAGGTGTCATGGGTAAGGTTTTCGATCATCCTGTGTTAAAGCTCCCGTCAGACCATTTCTGCAAGCCATGTATTTATTACCCCAGCTAAGTGACCACAAATAGGCTGTCCAGGAAGTTACAGGGGAAGTGGCACTCGACAGCCGTGTGGGACCGGTCTGTTTGTGATGTGAATTTCAGTATTTGTTTAGTATTTCCAATCGTCTTCTGCTAGCAATATGCACAGTAATGTATCAGGCTTGTGACATTTGGATAAGGAAAAAAAAAAAAGAGTTCTTGTTAAGTGAATAACTTTAGCTTTTACAAAGGGTTATGATCAAAAGCAATTTAATACACCTTAAATGATATCTTATTTCTACATGGAAAGAAGTTATAGAATCTTCATAGAGTTCTATGAGAATAAAATATACTTGCTATCTATAAAAAAGAGAAAACTGAGAAAAAAAATAAGTTAAAAAAAAAAACTTTCCTAGGCTTTTATTCTTGAACTTCACTGGCACGCAGGGTTTAATGGTTTCTCGGATTATTATTTTGCGATTTTGTTTTTGATTTTGCCTTAAGTAATGATAGAAGATATATATGGCTGGACACATATGTATAAACTTTTCAGCAGCATTTTTAATAATAAAATATCACAGTATTTTCTAATGCTTTGTGCAAATAATTACGCGTCCATTCTTTTTTTGGAGGTGGCCTGTCGTATTTCTTTTCTCGGCTTCAGACGTCTTTCTCGCTTTCAGGGCTAAACGATACATTCGATGTACATGATCCGTGGTAAACTCAGTCGATTACGGACCGGTTTCTTGTGGTTTGTCCTGGGGAACAGGTTTTGTGTCCCCAACAGGGACATTTCTCTTGGCCTGACGCTGAACGTGGGGGCGGGGGTGGGTGCTCCGAATGGTGAAATTGGTAACAAGAGGGTATTTCCTGAAATGAAACACTTGAGTTTATTACTTTGACCTCAGCTTCTTGTGTTGCTGGGGTTTGTGTTTGCCATCATGTCTTAAAACTTTCCAACAAAGAGCCTCCTTTGGGTATATGTCCGACAGCAAGAGGTTTATTTGAATACAACTCAGGAGGTGAAAGTCTAGTATCACACTATCAGAGCAAATCTGTCCAGGCTTCCCATACACTGGGGCTTCCCAGGTGGCTCAGACGGTAAAGAATCTGCCTGTATTTCAGAAGACCTGAGTTCGATCCCTAGGTCAGGAAGATCCTCTGGAGAAGGGAATGGCAACCCACTCCAATGTTCTGGCCTGGAGAATTCCATGCACAGAGGAGCCTGGCGGGCTACAGTCCATGGGGGTCACAAAGAGTCGGACACGATTGAACGAGTAACACACTTCGCTTTGCACCTGGCTGTTGTTTATCTTAACAACTTATTGACCACAGACATACTAACACACCTTTTGTTACCCGAAAGCTATTGACCGGAGACATTTCAGTATTCACTTACATAACAAATCGCCAGCCACAGGTATTACTTTCTGGACAAACCACCCCCCAGTCAATGATGGATTAACATCCTCAAGAGGCCTAGGGGAACAGGCATGTAGAGTATTTCTGTTTTAAAACTAGAGGCGTTGAGAGTCAGGAAGGTTAAGCAATGAGGCAGCAGAAAAACTTTAGATTCAAAGGAAGATGGTGTGTTCATAGCCCAGGCTCTTCACCAGTAAGGAACCCAGCTCGGACTTTTAACTCAAGCTCATGAGTGTCGTGACGACATTAGCTAATTATCAGACAAAGGAAGGCAGCAAAGACTGTGAATGCCGTATTCAAACTCTGAAGTTTTTTCGCATGTTGGATTCAGCTTCTTTGCTAAATGAGAGGTGCACAGGACTTATATGTGCATGCTAAGTCATGTCCGATTCTTTGTGACCCCATGGACTGTAGCCCGCCTGATTCCTCTGTCCGTGGGATTCTCCAGGCAAGAATACTTAAGTGGGTTGCCATGCCTTCCTTCAGGGGATCTTCTCAGGCCCAGGGACTGAAATGAACCCAGGTCTCCTGCATTGCAGGCATATTCTTTACCATCTGAGCCACCAGGGAGACCCTAAAGAAAAGAAAATCTCTAAAAAAAAAAAAAGAAGAAGAAAAAGATCACTATCATGTCTCTGTATCTTGAGAAAACAGATAGCATTACACTTTAAAGTGCTTTTCATGTGGTCATAACCCTCACCCTGATGGACACACTGTGGGTGCCCTCTGTGTATGTATCGAATTTTGTAGAACGTCGGTTGATCTGAAAACACAATTTTTATCAATTTTCCCTGCCGTTTTATGCACAATTTGGAGGTTCATTTGAGGTCGTTAAACATTCGCAATCTCACTTTTGCTGGAATGGCATTTTAAAAATGCCGGCGATCCCTGCCTTTCGCCGGAACGAGTGAGGATAGAAGATGAAATTTGGAGTAGGAAGGTTGCAGGGTCTAAGGAGACACACGAGGAAACGTTATAAATAATTTATCACATACGACGGGAAGCTGTGTGCCTGCAACCTGTTTGGCGGAGGCCTTCTAAAACCATCTTTGGAAAGATGTAACAATTGAATGATATGAATGCAGAGAGAAAACCTGTTCACAACCAAAGACGCTCCTATAGCCTCCACCTATCTGTGAGGCCTCAGTAGGTGCTTTGTGGAGTATGTGTTGTAATAACCCTGTGAATCCCAGTACACTGGAGTCATTCTAATGGGACTATAGGAGGAACCCCATTTCCCCAGACTTTGTCGTTACTGTTGAGTGTCTCAGCCGTGTCTGGCTCTTTGCGACCCCATGGACTGCAGCACACCAGGCTTCCCTGTCCTTCACCATCTCCCAGAGTTTACCCAAACTAACGTCCATCGAGTCGATGATGCCATCCAGCCATCTCATCCTTTTGCCTTCAATCTTTCCCAGCATCAGGGTCTCTTCCAGGGAGTCAGCTCTTCGGATCAGGTGGCCAAAGTAGAGTTACTCAGTGTCAGAAACCATTGTCTGATTGTCCAGTAATCTCCATGTCCATAGGTCTGTTTTAAAAGCCCTTCTGTGCTTCTCATATTATTGGAAGAATGATGCAGAGTGGGACTGAGACCTGATCCCACGTTCTGAGCAAATCCCTACCTTTGTTTAATGCTGCTGCTTAGGAAATATGCTTCCACTTTTAATATCTCTGCTCTGTTTACACGCAATGTTTTCCCTCGCTACGTCTGCTACTCAAATTTCTATGAACCAGCTTGATTCCAACAGGATAAGAATTTAACAGGACCTGTGGCTTCCCTTGTAGCTCAGCTGGTAAAGAATCTGCCTGCAATTGGACAAATGTGTCCAGTGTACCAGCAGAAATACGATACTCAGTCATGTTTTTGTGGGAGACCTGGGTTTGATCCCTGGGTTGGGAAGATCCCCTGGAGAAGGGAAAGGCTACCCACCCCAGTATTCTGGCCTAGAGAATTCTATGGGGTCACAAAGAGTCGAATACTCGAGTGAGCAACTTTCACTTTCACATGGTCAACTTTAGGGGTTTCCCAGGTGGCACCATTGGTAAAGAATCCGCCTGCCAGGGCAGAAGATGGAAAAAGATTCATGGGACTTGGGTTTGATCCCTGCGTCAGGAAAATCCCCTGGAGAAGGAAAAGGCAGTTTCCCTCCAGTATACTTCCCTGGGATATACCTTACAGTCCATGGGGTCGAAGAAGAGTCGGACACGACTGAGTATACATGCATGCAGGGTCAACTTTGACATCGTGGAATCCCGTTTTAATTCTACACCTAATTGGTACCCGTCACATAATAAGATTTCATTTTCTTTCAATTTGCTTCTCAATCGCATTTAAATGTGTCCATTGTAGCAGCAGAAATCCTGTAATATTGTTTTCAGATGTGTCTGTGTCCATGTGGGAGCTTATATAAAATACTGTGTAATGTGGAGAGCTAAAATTCTGCATTTTGCATCAATTATCAGGGTAACCAGGAAAAGTAGCAATCTGTATCTTGTCTACAGAGAATATATGCAAAAGAATGTCAGCATTGGCTGATCTGGGTGTGCTAGCCAAACAGACGAAAATTCTCTTTATAGAAAAGATAGCCAGAACTTCCCTTGGGAGTCCGATGGCTAAGGCTTGGCCTTCCAATCAATGTACAGGGTGCGGGGTGGGTCCTGGGTCGGGGAACTAAGATCCCATGTACCCCCTGGCCAGAAAACCAGAACATAGACAGCAGTAGCAATATGGCAACAAATTCAACAAAGATTTTGAAAAGGGTCCACATGAAATTATCAAAAGATAGTGGATGACTGTTGTTGCTCAAAATAGTCCCTGGAGATCTCATTCCAGTATTAGGCTTATGAGAAAAATGGACAATTTGCAATGTTCCGATGCTGAATAAATGGTCTGCAATGTCACAATTACTCTTATCTTTATGGGTGTTTGATGTTCACAATCTAGAGGAAAGGTGACCTTCCATGGTGGGTCATGAAAATGAAAACATGTACCATTTTTCCTCACAGGAAGAATTATGGCAAAAATAATTCAGCACAAAGGGTATCCACCTGGGAGCCAGGTGATCCGGCTAAAATGGCTGGATTCCTGTTTATACCGGAAGTCGTAGGGTACCTTCTATTTACTTTTCTCTTTTACTGTAACATGCTTTCATGCTCGTTTATGGTAAGAGAAAGGTTGGAGCCACATAATGCCAGTATTTCTACAAAGAAGCATTAGAAACTGACTTTCTTATATAACACACCGTATGATTAGTATAAGCAGTGCATGCACAGTTGCCCAGTCGTGTCCGATTTTTTGTGACCCCATGGACTGTAGCCCACCAGCCTCCTGTGTCCATGGGATTCTCCAAGCCAGAATCCTGGAGTTGGTAGCCTTTCCCTTCTCCAGGGCATCTTCCCAACCCAGGGAGATCAAACCAAGGTCTCCCGCACTGCAGGCGAATTCTTTACTGTCTGAGCCACCAGGGAAGCCCCTGACTGTAAGGCGTGAATATAAATAAGAGGCGAGGTCCCCAGGAGCCAGGGACCAAAGTGCCATTCGGGGAAGGAGGCTTCATGTTTCTCCTCCACCTGCCAAGGGGAGGTCAAGCGCCCTTCGGCAGTTGACTTAATTTCTATATGTTGATCTGCTAAACAGGCACAGACTTTGCACCTCAGGGTCCAATTAAAGGTAAGACAAAGGGCAGCTTTGAGAATTTTGTTAGCAACGCGTATGCATCTCCAAGGATCCTTGGCAGTCACCTCCTCTTTCAAGTTTGTCCCCAGGCAGTAATGGAAGAAGGGGCTTCCCTGGTGGCTCAGAGGGTAAAGAATCTGCCTGCAGTGCAGGAGACCTAGATTTCATCCCTGTGCTGGCAAGCTTCCCTGGAGGAGGACACAGCAACCCACTCCAGCATTCTTGTTGGGAGAACGCCACGGATAGGGGAACTTGGCGGGCTACACAGCCCATTGAGGTCACAAAGAATCAGACACGAGTGAGCGACTAAACCAGCACCAAATATTGGAAGAAAGGTGTCATTGGATGCCGTGGACTTGCAAGAACTCTGCTTAGCAACCTGGGATCATTTGTGTTTCGTTTCACCTTCGTTCATTCGGCTTCTTTACGGCTAACACGGGAGTAGGTCCTGTGAAGCTACAGGAGACACAGAAGCTACGAGCTTTGTTTATCTCCCTTAGGAGACGGCAGGGTTAGGAAAAAAGAGAGTATTTTGCAAAGAGTATTCAAGTGGTATTTATGGAAGGAGAGAAAAGAAAGGGAAAGTGGCTTAGGTAGGCGGGGGCGGGGCGTGTCTCAGACGTGATGCTTTTGATCTCAGAGGAAGCAGGAGATGTGAATGGTGAAAAGAAAGCATTAAAATTTCATCCCTCGTGATCTTCACACACCTCTGAGCACACACACTACGTCGGGTTGTTTAAATCCTAGTAATCCCCTTCAGGGGCTACCGAGACAGGGTGCGCTGGAGAAATGTGTGATGGGGGGGCAATTTCCCGAGATTTGCATGGAATCATAAAGTACTGGAGAAATTTCTCTGTGTTTCTGGATCAGTAGCAAGTGTTACTATAAATCCATATGTAGTATTAACAGGAGGTATAATATGTATTTTGGGGCTTCCCCTGGTGGTTCAGAGGGTAAAGCGTCTGCCTGCAATGCAGGAGACCCGGGTTCCATCCCTGGGTTGGGAAGATCCCTTGGAGAAGGAAATGGCAACTCACTCAACTGTTCTTGCCTGGAGAATCCCACGGATGGAGGAGCCTGGTAGGCTACAGCCCACGGGGTCGCAAAGAGTCGGACATGACTGAGCAACTTCACCTTCACTTTCATAATATATGTTGTACATTTATAATGGTTAGAAATAGCATTCACTTGTGGTTGAAAGGCAGTATTTGGTGAGACAGTATAGCAGATATGCATATATGCACATATATATATCCTAGGACTGAAGTGACTTAGCATAGCATAGTGTATCCTGGGATAATATATCTACATATATAATCCTAGTATTGTATGAAGTATTAAATATTTGTGCTGAATTGGCCCAAAAGTTCATTTATACGGAAAAACCCAAATAAACTCTTCGGCCAGCCCAATATACATCATATATATATAATTTTATTATAATGGGATGGCTATATATATCTGTAATAAAAAAACACTGATCATACCAAGTATATAATATGTACACTATCTATGGTTCTTGTTCGGTTGGTAAGTTGTGTCCGACTCTTTGTGACTCCATGGACTGTAGCCCGCCAGGCTCCTCTGTCCTCTATTGTCTCTTGGAGTTTGCTCAAGTTTGTGTCCGTTGACTTCATATATTGAATAGTATACTTTATATGCTATGAATATAGCATACGATGTGTATTATGTATGCAGTGGGTACACGTATGTATACCATATACATATATGTATACTACATGTACTATGTATAAATATAGAAATATATTTTATACATGATATATAAACACAAATGATGTATGTGTTGCGTACACATATATATGCAGTATAAATATATATATATACACACACACACACTCATAACCCGGTGGAAATCAAAGTGTCTATAAAGCATGCTAACTTTCCTTTTGAAACAAACCAATTCTACATTTTGTTTTTTCATATTCACTCTTACACATGCTTCACCCAGTACTTGAACAACATTCTTTCCTTTTCTTAAACTGTTGGATGAATGACCTTAAGATAAACACAGTCCGTATCAGTCATTTCAGAGTAATTTAAACCTGCGCTGCTAAGACAAAAGAGGATTCCGGAGACAGGTTCTGAGGCTTTTAATGTTAGCCTCGTGTGGACGCTAGCAGTCCAGATAATGTCGCTCTGTGCTTCCATCAGAGACAGCACCAAGACCAGCTTAGGTGTAAGTCGACACCCCAAGGGGCAGATCTCTCATATGCATGGCATTGTCCCAGCAGAGGAAAAGCTATACTTGCAAACAGAAAAAGATGGTAATACTAAGGTTTCTTGTTGTTCAGTCGCTAAGGCACGTCTGACTCTTTGGGACCCCACGAACTCCAGCACGCCAAGCTTCCCTGTCCTTCCCTATTTCCTGGAGTTGGCTCAGATTCACGTCCATTGAGTTCGAGTTTAATTTTCCTCAATTCATTTGGATATACATATCTGTCATCTTTTGGAGGACAACCAGAGACCAGCTTCTGCTTCGTGCTTTAGAAAATATTTTTAAGGATGTTAAGGGTGTGTACACACACACACACACACACACACGCACACACACCATGTTATGTAAGGTTAAGGGTGTGTCTGTGCGTGTGTGTGTGTAAAACATAAGCTGTAGGTGGTACATATATAATATATGTTTGCTGGTAGCTGCTGCTAAGTCACTTCAGTCGTGTCCGACTCTGTGCGACCCCATAGATGACAGCCCACCAGGCTCCGCCGTCCCTGAGATTCTCCAGGCAAGAACACTGGAGTGGGTTGCCATTTCCTTCTCCAATGCAGGAAAGTGAAGAGTGAGAGTGAAGTCGCTCAGTCGTGTCCGACTCTTCATGACCGCATGGACTGCAGCCCACCAGGCTCCTCCATCCATGGGATTTTCTAGGCAAGAGTACTGGAGTGGGGTGTCATTGCCTTCTCCGAATATATGTTTGCATATAAGTAAATAAATAAATGGGCTTCCCTGGTGGCTCAGACTGTAAAGAATCTGCCTGCAACACAGGAAACCTGAGTTCGATCCCTGGATCAGGAAGATCCCCTGGAGAAGGAAATGACAACCCATTCCAATGTTCTTGCCTGGAGAATCCCATAGACAGAGGAGCCTGGTGGTCTACAGTCCATGGGGTTGCAGAGAGTTGGACACAACTCAGTGACTAACACTTTCACTTTTTCACTTCATATGTGTGTGTGTGTGTATGTATCATATACCCACATATATGTTTTACTATATAATATATATGTAGACATATACATGTGTATATATGTATATATGTGTGTATAGATGTATATGTGTGTATACATGCATATATATGCATATACACACATGTATAGTATTAATTTTACTATGCCATTAGAAATTGTTTCTATAAAGTTGTTCAGGGCCCTTTGCAAAGGTATCATTAGATGAACATAAGGCAAGGGTTTTTTTCATCCATTCCCTTCGTCTCTCCTGAGACACAATATTTTGCGAGAGGACTTGTCTGAAACCACCCTGATTCCGTTCCCAGCTCCCACACTGGCTAGCTGTTGCTCCTTGGAAACATGACTCATATTCTCCCATTTCTTCCCTCCTATGCTTTTAGGATGGTAATATAAATAGTATTAATAATATTATTAATTAATATTAATAATATAAATAATATTAATACGTGGGAGGAATGTTTTAAATATTTTTTATTTATTTATTTAAATATTTTTAGGTTTACCTCTTCTTCTAGTGCATGTATAGGAATGGTATCATCGGAAAAGCATATAAACATTTTTTTAAAGATTTTTTTTTGAAATTTATGTTTCGCCATGCTGGTGGTCTTTGCTGCATGCGGATATAAACATTTTTTTAAAGATCTTTTTTTTTTAATTTATGTTTCACCATGCCGGTGGTCTTTGCTGCATGCGGGCTTCTTCTTGTGCTGATTCCTCTTGTTGTGGAGCATGGGCTTGAGGGCATGAAGGGCTTCAGTAGTTGCTGGATGTGGGCTTAACTGTCCCAATGCACGTGGGATCTTCCCAGACCAGGGATTGAACCTGGGTCCCCAGCATTGGCCAGCAGAGTCTTTACCACTGGAACACCCAGGAGGTCTCCAAAATATTCATTTATTAAAAATCAATTCTTTATTGCAAATTCCTAGAAAAACAATGAGTACTTCTACAGCCTTTTGTTATGTTCTGTTACTCTGGCCACCTTAAAGTATTTTTGTAAACGAGGGTCTTCACCTACTGGCACGTTTTGTATATGTTCACCTTCTCGTCTGCATTGATCCACATTTTCAATGAGTATGTATTAACTTTCAGTACTTTGACTTTTTGTTAAGTTATACCTTTTTATTTTTGGTCAAGAGGGATTTGTGTTTCTTTCTTTTCAAGTGAATTTTTTTGGAGTATAGTTGGTTTATAATACTGCGTTAGTGTCTGCTGTATGGCTAAGTGAATTAGCTGTAAATATACTTGTATCTCTTGTTTTTTGGGTTTCCTTCCCTTTAGGTCACCACACAGCACTGAGTACAGTTCCCCGTGCTGTATCTCAATCATTATCTGTTTTATACACAGCATCAGTGATGTATATGGGTCATTCCTGATCTCCTAATTTATCCCATTCCCTCTTCCCCACTTGGTGCCCGTGCGTTTATTCTGTACGTCTGTGTCTCTATTTCTGCTTTGTACATAAATTCATCTATGCCATTTTCTAGATTCCAAGTGTGTGTATTAATATATGATCAGTTCAGTCCAGTCGCTGAGTCATGTCCGACTCTGCGACCCCATGGACTGCAGCACGCCAGGCCTCCCTGTCCATCACCAACTCCCAGAGTTTACTGAAACTCATGTCCATTGAGTCGGTGATGCCATCCAACCATCTCATCCTGTCGTCCCCTTTTCCTCCCGCCTTTAATCCCTCCCAGCATCAGGGTGTTTTCCAATGAGTCAGATCTTCACATCAGGTGGCCAGAATATTGGAGCTTCGGCTTCAGCATCAGTCCCTCCAATGAACAAGGGAACTAGGCTCCCCATCAGCACCCAGCAACCTCTGTTGCCTGAAGCCTTGGGAGTGGCCCAGTAGGTGGCGCACTCTGCTCCGTGTCTGGACAGACAGCAAAAATGTTGAGAAAAAAAAAAAATGAGGCCAGGATGGTCAATGGTATGGCACACACAGAAAAAAATGCAACCCAGGGAAACAGGCTCCCCATCGGCACCCAGGAAACCTCTGTGAAGGCACTCATGAGCATCCTTCATAGGCAGCCTCAAGACTGTCAAACTCATTTGAAAATAAGAGCAGGATTCTCTGGTTTCGTAGACTTCCCTTCCACCTCCCTGAGCACTGTTTTCAATCCACTTCCCGGAGGAAACAAGCAGAATCCCAACCAAGATTCCCCTTTCAACCAGCAGCCAAGGAGAGCTATCGACAGGAATATATGAGCATCTATTTTATTAACACCCTTGAATTCCCAGTATATCCTCTGAACATTAAAAAAATCTTCTTAAAATCTCTGCATGATTACATTGGGAATTTGTGACATCTCAATTGGAGAAGTGTCCACTGCTTCAAATACACAAATTAGAGAATGATTTCCACATTTGCTTCTTGTAAAATCGGACCTAGGAAAGGATGCTGCTGCTGCTGCTGCTAAGTCGCTTCAGTCATGTCCGAAAGGATGCTAGTTATTTCAAAAGCTTGGGCAGAGAAATGTACACAGACGTTTCATCCTCATGCTTCCCATCCGCCTGCCATGGCAAGAGGCATAAGAGATGTGGGTTCGATCCCTGGATCGGGAAGATCCCCTGGAGAAGGAAATGTCAACCCACTCCAGTATTCTCAACCCACTCCAGTATTCTTGCCTGGAGAATCCCCATGGACAGAGGAGTCTGGTGGACTGCAGTCCACGGGGTCACAAAGAGTCAGACAGGCCTGAGCACACACACAGAGACATCATTCTCAATCACACTGCTTAAAAGAACTGAGTGATGTGGTGTAAAACTGGGGGATAATGTGTTTTGCATGGTTTAGACCATATTCTGTATTAGAATATATCGACTCTGAGGATGCCTCATGAGATGGTCTTCTTTTCACAGCTGAGTCTTCTGTTTCCAAGTGCTAAATGATTTGTATCCCAAAGCGCTTTCTTAAAAAGCAGTCTCTTCCAGGGGTGTCTATTGAGTGATTTTTTTTCTTTAATGTGTCTGGTTTCCCACATGCCTCTGGGACACGGTTTCACATAGAAGCTCAGCTTCCAGTTTCGCGGAGAAGGTAAATAATAAGACTCTGGAATCGAAAGGCACGGTTTCAGACTGCGTTTTGCACGTACAGAACAGACCACCAGGTGCCTGATGCATCCTCAGACAAGACGTGCCCAGGAAACAGAGTTCGGTCTGATGAGAACTGAAAGAATGCAAAGGAGCCCATCGTTAGAAAGTTTCGGGGTGGGTGGGAGGAAAGGTACAGACTGGAAGGAATTCATTGTCAGGTCAGAAACGTTATGAGGACTGAAGGAAGCCTTGGAGGACTAGATGGAGTGCCTGTGTGTCCAGGCTAAGTCGCTGTAGTCGTGTCTGACTCTTGTGGCCCCGTGGACTGTAGCCTGCCAGGCTCCTCTGTCCACGGGATTCTCCAGGCAAGAATACTGGAGTGGGTTGCCGTTTCCTTCTCCAGGGGCTCTTCCCAACCCTGGGGATCAAACCTGGGTCTCCTGCATTGGCAGGTGGGTTCTTTACCACTAGCACCACCTGGGAAGCACTTGATGGAGTCCATGTGAGGCTGTAAATGTGAACAGGAGTGAGAAATCTATGGTCTCACTGGTTCTGTTGAGAGATGGATGCGTTGCTGGCAATTCACAGGGAAGCGACTGGTTTAAGCCAAACAGTGACATGAGGCTTGCATCCACAGAGCTCTGTGAAGCTTGGCAGAGGGCAGAAGCAGAGACGCTAGGGCAGGGTGGGCGGTGAGGAGGTAGGTTTAAAGCCAACTGGTGAGGGTGAGAGAAGGTGGCTTGCATGACATGGTACAGATGAGGAAGGCTGGGTGGCTTCTGTATGGGTCGTGGGCATAGGAGCTCATGGGCTTGCGCTTGGACGGGCCGGGGCAGAGATGGGAGAAGCCAAAAGTCTCTGCTGTCGTTCAGTCGCCCAGTCATTCAGTCTGTCTCTTTGCGACCCCACGAACTGCAGCACGCCAGCCTCTCCCTGTCCTTCACCATCTTCCAAAGTCTGCCCAAGTTCATGTCCATTGCATTGGTGATGCCATCCAGCCATCTCATCCTCTGACACCCTCTTCTCTGCCCTCAATCTTTCCCAGCATCAGGGGCTTTTCCAATGAGCCGGCTCTTCCCGTCAGACAGCCAAAATACTGGAGCTTCAGCTTCAGCATCAGTCCTTCCAACAAGAATTCGGGATTGATTTCCTTTAGAATTAACACCTTTGATCTCCGTTCCCAAACTCTACTCATTGGGAAAAATGCTGAAGATGCCTTCTCGGCATTAGGAAGTGTGGAAATAACTTCTTTTCTTTCTAGGCAAGAAATCAATATGTCTGTCCTGGCCATGAAAAGTGGGAGAGACTTGAGGTGTGATGTATTTGAATGCCTATGTCAAGGGTTCGACACCAGAGCTCACAGAAGACAGAAAGTGAGCCAAAGTCAATGGTATATGCTATCTGATTTGGGAATGGATGGTTCTACCGATAGACAGAGGTGCCAAGAAATTGGTTTTTTTTTTTTAATTTTTAAAAATTTATCTTATTTTGCGTTATAGTTGATTGATAATGTTTTTATTATTTTCAGGTGAACAGCAAAGGGATTCAGTTATACATGTATCTATTCTTTTTGACGTTCTTTTCCCTTGTGAAACTGAAAGTCACTCAGTCGTGTCCGACTCTTTGCGACCCTGTGGGCTATACCATCCATGGAATTCTATAGGTCAGAATGCTGGAGTGGTTAGCTGTTCCCTTCTCCAGGGGATCTTCCCAACCCAGAGATTGAACCCAGGTCTCCTGCATTGCAGGTGGATTCCTTTACCAAATGAGCCACCAGGGAAGCCCACATAGCTTTTCTTATATAGGTTATTACAGAATATTGAATAGAGTTCCCTGTGCTGTGCAATAAGTCACTGTTCATGATCTATTTTTGATATAGTTGTGTATATGTCATTTTTGGGGCTTCAAAATCACTGCAGATGGTGACTGCAGCCATGAAATTAAAAGACGCTTGCTCCTTGGAAGAAAAGCTATGACCAACCTAAACAGCATATTAAAAAGCAGAGACATTACTTTGCCAACAAAGGTCCATCTAGTCAAGGCTATGGTTTTTACAGTAATCACGTATGGATGTGAAGGTTGGACTATAAAGAAAGCTGAGCACTGAAGAATTGACGCTTTTGAGCTGTGGTGTTGGAGAAGACTCTTGAGAGTCCCTTGGACTGCAAGGAGATCCAACCAGTCCATCCTAAAGAAAATCAGTCCTGGGTGTTCATTGGAAAGACTAATGCTAAAGCTGAAACTCCAGTACTTTGGCCACATGATGTGAAGAACTGACTCATTGGGAAAGACCCTGATGTTGGGAAAGATTGAGGGCGGGAGGAGAAGGGGACGACAGAGGATGCGATGGTCGGATGGAATCACCGACTCAGTGGTCATGAGTTTGGGTAAACTTTGGGAGTTGGTGATGGACAGGGAGGCCTGGCGTGCTGCAGTCCATGGGGTTGCTAAGAGTCAGAAACCAGTGAGCAAGCAGACAGAAACAATGACGTGGAACATCTTGTTATGCGCTTAGTAGCCATTTTTGTCTCTTATTTGGAGAAGGATTATTCAATTCTCAATTTTTCAAATTGGGCTATATGTCTTTTTTTTTTTTTTGGCTGCCGCACAGCATGCAGGATCTGAGGTCCCCCACCAGGAATCGAACCTGTTACACCTGCAGTGGAAGCAGATAATCTTAACCACAGGATTGCCAGGGAATTCCTGGGCTACTGGCATGTTGCCTGCCAAACGAACCTACCTTTAACGCTTCTTTTGGTGCCATAACAGACTGATTTGAGTAGAGAGAATAAAGGTAACTCCGTGGGCATAGTGATAAAGTATGAACACCTGTAAGATGGTTGTAAAATACAGCTTGTGTGCCTCTCCAATCCTTGTAATTGTGTGTGCTTAGTCGCTCAGGCGTGTCCAACTCTTTGCAACCCCATGGACAGTAGCCTGCCAGGCTCCTCTGTCCATGGGGATTCTCCAAGCCAAGAATACTGGAGAAGGTTGCTATACCCTCAAATCAAACATCTTTTTTTTTTTAAAGCTGTACACTGGCTTGACTGTTGGATGATGGGTAGGCTGCAAAGCAGAGTTATTAATTCAGGCTATATTTTGCAAAGCAGAGTTATTAATTCAGGCTATATTTTGTTGCAGTTTTAGCAGGGACAGATACCAACAGTGCACTCTATGTTTTTAATCAGTAACCGATACACGCATACTAGAAAATATGTCTTATAAAATGCTTTTATTCTGTTATCATGGCCGTGGGCTGACTCCTTTAACTTAGTTACTCTTTATAGAGTATTTTTGATTGCATTGTTTGCAGCTAGGGAATCCTGCTAAGTTGCTTCATTCGTCTCTGTGGACTGGACCCCGCCAGGCTCCTCTATCCATAGGGTTTCTCCAGGCGAGAATACTGAAGTGGGTTGCCACGCCCTCCTCCAGGGGATCTTCCCCACCCAGCGATCGAACCAGAGTCTCCTGCACTGACAGGCAGGTTCTTTACTACTAGCACTGCCTGGGAAGCCCCAGCTAGGGTATAGCCCCAAAGAAATCATTCCCCCAGCCCCCTGCTCCGACCAGCAAGACACAGACGCCTGACATGATGTGATTAATACATCATCCTTTCATGAGGAACTGCCTTCGCCTTACAAGCCCTGTTCTAAGCTGCAGCATTTCGAAGCCAAAAATCCCATACGGATTTCCCCCATTGCTTTCTAACTTATCATCTTTCTATCACATGCATGGACTTGACTTCACTCACGTACACTCTTGGTCATACAAGCTAGCTTTCCCTTCTACTTTACCACGTTTGCATTCTGTAATCGGAAATCTTCTGCTAGAGAAGTGAACTATGTCTCAGCATGTATTTCTTTCTCTTTTTAAATTTTACTTATCTACTTTTTAAATTATTATTATTTTTGGCTGTGTTGGGTCTTTGTCGCTGTGTGTGGGCTATCTGTAGTACCAAGCAGAGACTACACTTCATGTTAGCAACACGGGCTTAGTTACCCTGTGGCATATGGGATCTTCCTGAAAACCACTGGACTACCAGGGAAGTCCCTCAAAGTCTATTTCTATTAAGGAGTAACAAATGATGCCCCTTTCATTTTTTTTATTGTTGTGTAATCGGAATGATTCTGCCGTATAAAGATTCCTAGGACTTGGCCCCCCCCTTCTGAATGCTAAATTTTCAATGAAATCCAGCTTAAGTCATTTGCGTTGAAGTGTGAGAGCACCTTTCCTCATTCTTCCTTTTGCAACTGCAGAAAGAAACTGCTCTCTTCTGTCCCCTAATATCTCTTCTTGTCCTCTTGCTAAATGCCGTTGATGACTTCTGTGGTCTCCACAGATAGATCCTGCTGAAACATAAATGAGAACAGAGTCCACCCCCCTCCCCCAGCCATTTAATGAGCTAAAACTGAGTTACGCCTGTTCATCGTAATTCAATTCTGTATGATTTTCATGTAGTTAGCGCTTCGAGCTTGTTATTGCAATAAGGAACAAGAGACTTAGCACATCAAAGAGAGGACGGGAGAGAGCTAATGTTTTATTAAGCACCATCGTCGACCAGGGTATGTCTGATTAAAGCAGAAGCCACTATTTGCATAAGTTTGTTCCGGAGTGTGTTCTCAGCCTCCCAAATGAATGACTCCTCTCGTTGATTGAAGAGACCTCGTTAACAATAATTTTATCGGATGAAGATTGTGAATGATTGATTTGCACTCTAGAGAAGTTCCTCGTGGCAACATTAGCGGTAACCTGCCCCCCACCCTGGCTCTTTCCCCTATATGACATGCTTTCGGAACCCAGGGGGAGGGAACAATTAGTTTTTTTTCCAGCATCAAAACTATCTTGGGGCTTGCCTGGTGGCTCCTCTTTATTGCTGCATGTGTCCAACTCTTTGCAACCTTGTGGACTGGGTAGCCCTCCAGGCTCCTCTGTCCATGCGATTTTCCAGGCCAAGTATGCAGAAGTGGGTAGCCATTCCCTTCTCCAGGGGATTTTTCCCAACCCTGGTCTCCTGCATTGGCAGGTGGATTCTTTACCATGGAGCCACCAGAGAAACCCTGTGTCTTCTTTACTTACTATTAAAGCCAAGATAAGACCCAGAGGCTTTCTCCAATCAGCAAGTAGATGAAGAGTGGGCTTCAGCAGATTTAAAACCTCTACCACTGGTTGTCATCTGACAAGCCATCCAGACCAACTCTGTAGACTTTAATCTGGACTAAAATGCACACTTCCAGAATCTAAAATTTAGTTGCCTAACTCTGAGAAGTCAAAAGCAACTGAGCCAGCTATGTAAGCTATAAAAATCAAGCAAGTTTGAATGCATTATTCATTAAGGGTCCCAGCCACTGAGCTCTGGAATTTGTCACTGCATTTGAACCAGAACTTCAGCCTGCCAAAATTCCCGGCCTGGAAGAAGCCGGGAGACTAAGGCAGGCTTTTTTTTTTCTGGATGTCACATGATGCCTTTGGCCGCTGACTTTTGACTTTGAGAATCCTCCCACCATCTTCCAAAGTTTTCTTTGAACCACCCTGCAAGGTAGACAAGATGCTTCCTTACCACCACCTCGCTTTCTTCCTACCAGGGGTCAGACGCTCATCACGGTCTGATGTCTCCTCCCAGCCCCTCCTGGCTCCCTCTCCTACAAGAATTCCTGTTCATAAATGTTTTGCAAGTTGAACTCTGTCCCATCTGTTTGTCCCTGTATCTGGACTAACATACAAGCCTAGCTCAAGCTAAGAAAGGGTGACAGTCTCCCAAATAGATGCAAGTTTTCATTCTTGCTTTATTTTAGTTTATACTTTTTAAATCCTTTTATTTTTTTAATCTGTTAATTTATTTATTCATGGCTATGATGGGTCTTCATTGCTGTGCAGGAGCTTTGTCTGATTGCAGCAGTCGGGGTCTACTCTCTGCGGTGCATGGGTTTCCCATTTTGGCGTCTTCTCTTGTTCCAGACCATGGACTCTAGGGCATGCACACTTCAGTACTTGTGGCTCCTAGGCTCTCAAGCACGTGCTCAGTACTTGTGGAGCATGGGCGTAGTTGCACCAGAACATGTGGGATCTTCCTGAATCAGAGATCGAACCTGTGTTTCCTGCATTGGCAGGCAGATGCTCAACCACTGGGCCACTGGAGGGAAGGGGGGCGGTCATTGCTTTAAATCATGTATCACATCCATCATGTTTTTCATGGAAAAATAGAACTAGTAATTCTCTATTATTTTATTAGCTTCCTTATTCCTGAGAAGAAGGCCCCGACTGTGGGGTAGCCTTTGTTTTTTCCTACCTTTTGACATCTGTCACAGGCACTCACGGCCTCAGATGAAATAGTATCACCAGGAGTGTCTGCAGCTCGACTCAAGACAATCTCATCTGTTTACCAAACAGCGGGTCCCTAAGGTTTTATCTGACAGAGAAGGCAATGGCACCCCACTCCAGTACTCTTGCCTGGAATATCCCGTGGACGGAGGAGCCTGGTAGGCTCTGGTCCATGGGGTTGCTAAGAGTCGGGCACGACTGAGCGACTTCACTTTCACTTTTCACTTTCCTGCATTGGAGAAGGCAATGGCAACCCACTCCAGTGTTCTTGCCTGGAGAGTCCCAGGGACGGGGGAGCCTGGTGGGCTGCCGTCTATGGGGTCCCACAGAGTCGGACACGACTGAAGCGACTTAGCAGCAGCAAGGTTCTGTCTGAGGCATTCAGGATTCGCCCAAATTTCAGCCCAGTGCCCCATTCTACTGCCTAAAATACACTCCCGTGAGAACGTTTGTATGTTTCTTCAAATCCACGTAAAGTGCAACTCCCTGACTTTGGTGGAAGCTGGATTATCCCTCCCGTATCTCTGCCCCGGTAGCAGCCCTTCTACCCACAGGCAGGGGCAGTTTAGATCCAGGGGAAGGCACTCAGGGGAACCCTGACTGCATGATCTGCAATGCATACTTGTGACTTCAAAAAAACCCCCCAAAAACAAAAACTGACTCTGTCCAATAAATTAATTCATTCATTTCTCAAGGCTTTGTCCCTCAGAGCAAAAAATTCCGTCAGACCAGAAACGATTACCACAATGCCTTTTATCGTTGGCTCAGACGGTAAAGAATCTGACAGCAATGCAGGAGACTCAGGTTCAATGCCTGATCTGGAAGATCTCCTGAAAAAGAAAATGGCAGCCCACTCCAGTATTCTTGCCTGGAGAATCCCATGGACAGGGAAGACTGGTGGGCTACAGTCTATGGAGGCCATTCCGTGAAGTGCAGTCCATGGCGTCCCAAAGAGCCAGACACCACTGAGTGGCTAATATAACTGCTTTTTATCTGGATAGCAATTGGCAATCTTTTTGTTGTTCTTGTTAAATGGTGAGATAGTAAATATTTTTGGATTTAAGTGCAAACTTTGCCATTTTTGTGAGAAGGTAGCCATAGATAAGCCTTTGATCCCTGGGTTGGGAAGATCCCCTGGAGCAGGAAATGGCAACCCACTCCAGTATTCTTGCCTGGGAAACCCCATGGACAGAAGAGCCTGGTGGGCTACAGTCCACAGGGTAACAAGAATCAGACACGACTTAGCAACTAAACCACCATCTATCCATCTGTTTACTCTCTTAGTATTAAAAAAAAAAAAGGATTGTCCATTGCCATCCAGATAAAAGGCAGTTCCAGTAGTTTAATTTGACCAGCGCTTGTCAAATGCTGGTATCCAAAAAGCTAATAGTGATTTTTCATCTAACAGAACTTTTGTTCTGAGGGACAAAGACCTGAGAAAATAATAAAATAATTTGTCGGACAGAGTGATTTTTTTTTTTCTTTCAACTTGGAATTTCAGAAGTTCCATTGAGGAGAGGAAGAGTTAACGCTTTACTTACATATACAACACAGTGTCTTGAAGACCCACTTCACGGTCATCTGATTAACACAACATTGAGTGGTCCTGGAAGTAGTTGAGTTTTATCTTGTTACATAAATTCCAGCTGTTTCCTGCTGTGTTTGTATGTGTAACCACAGCTGGTAACCCCTTGTGTCAAGTACCACTGTTATGCTGGTCTCTAGAATACTATACAAATAGAAAAAAAGATCAAGACAAACCTTTGAAAGCATTCCTCATACCTTTGCCTTTAAAAAGTGATTTTTGTCCCAAACCCTGTAACATCACTTACCACTCACCCTCTCAGCCAGCATTTCTATTCTGTAAAATGACCTTCAGTTCAGTTCAGTCGCTCAGGCCTGTTTCTTTGTGACCCCATCGTCTGCAGCACCCCAGGCCTCCCTGTCCATCACCAAGTCCCACAGCTTACTCAGACTCATGTCCATCAAGCCGGTGGTGCCATCCAGCCATCTCATCCTCTGTCGTCCCCTTCTCCTCCTGCCTTCAGTCTTTCCCAGCGTGTCAGTTCTTCACATCATCAGGTGGGCAAATATTGGAGTTTCAGCTTCAGCATCCGTCCTTCCAATGAATATTCAGGACTGATCTCCTTTAGGATGGACTTGTTGGATCTCCTTGCAGTCCAAGGGACTCTCAAGAGTCCTGTCCAACACCAGAGTTCAAAAACATCAATTCTTTGGCACTCAGCTGTCTTTAGGATCTAACTCTCACATTCTTGTATGACTACTGGAAAAACAATAGCTTTGACTAGAGGGACCTTTGTTGGCAAACTAATGTCACTGCTTCTTAATATGTTGTCTAAGTTGGTCATAGCTTTTCTTCCAAGGAGCAAACATCTTTTAATTTCGCAGCTGAAGTCACCATCTGCAGTGACTTTAGAGCCTAAGGAAATAAAGTCTGTCACTGTTGCCATACTTTCCCCATCTATTTGCCCTGAAGTGATGGGACCGAATACCATGATCTTCACCTTTTGAATGTTAAGTTTTAAGTCAGCTTTTTCACTCTCTTCTTGCATTGTTTTAATTCAAGAACTAGGGGCTTACTGGTAGCACAGCTGGTAAAAAATCCACCAGCAATGCAGGAGTCCCCAGTTCAATTCCTGGTTGGGAAGATCCCGGGTAGGCTACCCACTCCAGTATTCATGGGCTTCTTTGGTGGTTCAGATGGTAAAGAATCCACCTGCAATGCAGGAGACCTGGGGTCAATCCCTGGGTCCGGAAGATCCCCTGGAGGAGGGCATGGAACCCACTCTAGTATTCTTGCCTGGAGAATCCCATGGACAGAGGAGCCTGGAGGGCTGCAGTCCAGGGCTTCGCAAAGAGTCGGACACAACTGAGCGACCAAGCACACACCACAGCTGATTGTGTCTATATGAACATATTAAGTGTGCAGTAGTTTAACATCAGTTCTTTAGCTACATTTTGTAAGATTTCCTTTGACAGTAGTATTCAGATGTTGTCGTATGGGTTTTAAATCTGAAGCGTGTACATTTGGGCTTCGCTCGTGGCTCAGACGGTAAAGAACTGACCTTCAATTGGTATTTTGTTTTTACTACGAGCGTGTATCCTAAGTCTCTTCAGTCCTGTCTGACCCTTTGCGACACAACGGACTGTAGCTCACCAGGCTCCGTCTGTTCAAGGGATTCTCCAGGCAAGAACACTGGAGTGGCTTGCCATGCTCTACTACCTAAAATTAAATCTTCGTTTACTTACAAAACAGGGTTGTCTGCATGTTTAATTTCCTATCCATAGCGTTACAACTTGAGTTATTTAACTAGAAATTTTCCGTAGCATAATTATTACACTTTGCTCTAAACCTCTAATGGGTGTTTTATATTGAATGTTGCTTCTCTGAATTAGACTCTCTTAATCCTCTTTCACATTCTTCTTATAAATGTGAGGCAGTATTTCTTTCTGTAACACCCAGCGAAGTGCCATATCTAAGTTATAGGTGGTGCACATAAGTAGTTCAGAAGACTCATTTAAATAGTAAGTAATTGGGTCATTAAACTGAATTATTTCCAGAGATATAAAAACAAGAAATTCATTTGTTTAAAGGTAGCAAATCAGGAATATTTCTAAGCAAATATTTCCAAGTACAGCCGACTCCAACCCAGTTGCCAAGGCAATATAACTCATGTCCATGACTTTAAAATATTTATCCTATATGGTATTCATTATTAACAAGTAGTACAGGACTTCCCCGGCAGTCCAGTGGTCCAGACTCTGTGCTTCCATTGTCAGGGGAGGGGGCAAAGGTTTAACCCCTGGACAGGGAGCTAACATCCTGCGTGATGTGACCCCCCCAAAAAAATTAATATGCAGACTCCATCTTATGGCTAAGACCTTAATCAGCACATATATCGCTGTGATTATTTTTAACCAAAAGTCAAAGGCCTTTTAGAAATATGCCCAAATGCACATACAGAGATGCAGGTTCGATCCCCTGGGTGGGGAAGATCCCCCGGAGGAGGAAATGGCAACCCACTTCAGTATTCTTGCCTGGGGAATCCCATGGACAGAGGAGCCTGACGTGGGGTCACAAAAGAGTCGGACACGACTGGGCGACTAAAATGAAATAAAGATACAGACAATCCTGGCCTTCTGACAGAGTTTCAGTTTCACCATCTCAATAGGAAAGACACAAAACCTTAGGTCAAGAAACCTTAGGGACTTCCCTAGGGGCCCAGTGGTTAAGACTTTGCCTTCCAATGCAAGGGACGCAGGTTCGACCTGTGGTTGGGTAGCTCCGATCTCACATGCCTCAAAGTCAAAAAAACAAACAAACAAAAAAATGAAGCAGAAGAAAAAAACATAGGAAACAGAAGCAATATTGTAACAAATTCAGTCAGATCAGATCAGTCGCTCAGTTGTGTCCGACTCTTTGCGACCCCATGAATCGCAGCACGCCAGGCCTCCCTGTCCATCACCAACTCCCGGAGTTCACTCAGACTCACGTCCATCGAGTCAGTGATGCCATCCAGCCATCTCATCCTCTGTCGTCCCCTTCTCCTCTTGCCCCCAATCCCTCCCAGCATCAGAGTCTTTTCCAATGAGTCAACTCTTTGAATGAGGTGGCCAAAGTACTGGAGTTTCAGCTTTAGCATCATTCCTTCCAAAGAAATCCCAGGGCTGATCTCCTTCAGAATGGACTGATTGGATCTCCTTGCAGTCCAAGGGACCCTCAAGAGTCTTCTCCAACACCACAGTTCAAAAGCATCAATTCTTTGGCACTCAGCTTTCTTTATGGTCCAACTCTCACATCCATACATGACTTCAAAAATGGTCCACATTAGAAAAAAAAACTTAAAAAAAAAAAGAAAGGCAGAGAATGTAGTCTATTCTCAGTTCTCTTATCAAGTAGCAAACTCCTCTTTCTCATTGTGGAAGAACCCTTGTAGAACACACTAGCGCTTGTCAGCCTCTCTCGTCCCAAAGAAAGGAAGAGAGAGGTTCTTCTTCGTGCAGGAGGAGCTCTGATGTGACCTTTGGACAAACCAGGCAAAGACCGCTTGACTGATTTCAGAATCAAGAAACCCATTGGAATTACCGCCCTGGCTCGAAGCTCTCTCAGAAACCCATTTAATTTAGTCCATACGGGTTAGCCTCCGAGCACAGACTGCCCAGGTGGTACTAGGGGTAAAGAACCCGCCTGCCAATGCAGGTTAGATTTAATACATGCAGGTTTGATCCCCAGATCAGGAAGATCCGCTGGAGGAGGGCAAGGCAGCCCACTCCACTATGCTTGGCTGGGGAATCTCCATGGGCAGAGTCGGACAGGAATGAAGTGACTTAGCATGCAGAGAATATCGAAAACAGACAGTGACTCTCAACAGGCAAATGAAAGGTATTCTTTTTTTCCTAATTCTGGTATTTCTCAGATAGGAACCCAGGCCTGGGCTATGCTCACTTGTGTCTGGCTCTTTGCAACCCTACAGACTGTAGCCCTCCAGGCTCCTCTGTCCATGGGATTCTCCAGGCAAGAATCCTGGAGTCGGTTGCTATTTCCTCCTCCAAGGGATCTTCCCCACCTAGGGATCGAACCTGCATCTCCTGCATCGACAAGCAGATTCTTTATCTCGGAGCCACCTGGGAAATTCATGACCCTGTTCTTTGATCCAAGAACGTTTCTATGTTGCTGTGCACCATTTTCCGAGGTCTCATCATTCTTTTTTGAGATACATTAGACATACATTATTTTCTTGTTGGGCTTCATAGGACCAAAGAATTCAAGATTTTGCCTCTTCTGAGATGATTTTTTCCTTGCCAGAAAATTTTAAAATGCAGTGTTAATATTATTGTTTCTTTCAGCCCAGATTGAATTTAATCAAAGACCTCTTACATTTTCATGATTAAAAACATGAAAACTCTGTGTGTGTCCAATAAGTGGTTCAACGTTTATGAGAGTTGATAAATGCATCAGGGTCAATAAGAGCCAATAGCTTGTACATATGTTAATCTGAAATTATTTATGTGAGTTTGGTTTGTGTAAAATAAATGATTAACATTTGCATATTTAATTTCAGCTTCAAGTGATACAGTTCTTTAAATAAGATCTGCAATCCCAAATGTTCTCACTTGTTATTTTTGCAAAGACCAGATTGAGATTTAACCATCCCCATCCTAAATCAGTGGACTGACAGAATAAACCACCTCTTAGGAATAAAATTAAACTGAAAGTGAAGTCGCTTCAGTCGTGTCCAACTCTTTGAAACCCCACGGACTGTAACCTGCCAGGATCCTCCGTCCATGGGATTTTCAATATTTTAATACCCCGATGCCAAGGATGTAGTTGCTTTCATTCCGTCTCTCAGTCGTGTCCAACTCTCTGTGACCCCATGGACTGCAGCACGCCAGGCTTCCCTGTCCATCACCAACTCCCGGAGCTTGCTCAAACTCATGTCCATCAAGTCAGTGATGCCACCCAACCATCTCATCCACTGTAGTTCCCTTCTCCTCCCACCTTCAATCTTTCCCAGCATCAGGGTCTTTTCCAATGAGTGAGTTCTTTGCATCAGGTGGTCAAAGTACTGGAGCTTCAGCTGCAGCATCATTTTCCTTCCAATGAAAATCCAGGGTTGATTTCCTTGAGAATTGACTGGTTTGATCTCCTTGCAGTCCAAGGGACTCTCAAGAGTCTTCTCTGGTGAAATTATAAAATTAATGAAACTGCTTTATATTTTCCTAAAAAGACATAGCGATTTTCTACTCTCTTCCAGTATAAAATCACATTATAAATGCACTTCATGCACCTTCTTTGTGATCAGAAGTACGAAACCACAGTTGTACAACTGTGGGGATTCAAAAACAGGTGAACACTTTTGTTTGCTTTAATTTTTCTTCTTAGTTTTTGAACAGTCTGAACCTGGAAAGGATTTATCAAAAGGTGAAAACTTTGCTTTTACATAAACCTTTGCTGCCGTCTGAAAGCAGGCATATCTGGTCTTTAACAACCAGCAAATGGTTTCCCTAAATTACAAGACATGGTTTTTTTTTTTCCTGACATTTCTCAAGATATCAGCAGGGTTAGACACGATATTATTATTTAAGCAGCAATCAGTGACATTCTTTCAGTCCCAGACACCTATGAGTCTGTGATCAAAATGAATGACCTTGGCCAGAAAAATGCACACAGCTGCCTTTGCACATAATACACACTCAGGAATTTTCAACTCATCTATGGATCAGTGGTTAAGAATGCCTCCTTCAAAGTAAATTATCCTTGGGGGAACAAGCTGTCTTTCTTAATTTGGGAGGAAGAAGAAGTGAAAGGGAGAACTACCAGCAAAGATTCACAATGAAAATGATAAATTACCAGCATTTCCTGAATGCTTCTGCCTTAAATAAAATGATTTCCAGGAGTGAGACGTTTTCATGACCTCAGTGTTCACAAAGATGTTCAAAGGATAATAGGCGATGCTGAATGCTCAAACACGCTTTTCTAAAGCTGAGTGTTTGTTAGGTAGAAACTGAAGCTAGAGTCTGATACCAGTGGATTCTCTATATTCTGTATTCTGATCCGATTCTATATCCCTAAGTCTATCACTCTGTTCTGATATCAGTGGAAATCTGGTATCAGCGGTTCCTGGTGGGTACCAGAATGATCGACCATCTTTCTGTTGTGCTACTGTTAGATTTTAGAGGCTGCCAAGTTCTGTTTCAGAATATGGAACCAAGGGTTGCAATGTCTACTGGCAGTCTCCTGGGCTTCGGTGGTAACTCACTGATGATGAATCTGCCTGCAATGCAGGAGACCTGGGTCCAATCCCTGGGTTGGGAAGATCCCCTGGAGAACGGAATGGTGCTAAATTGAGATTTTTAAGAGATTCGCATTATTTAAAGAAAAGCCAGACATCTCAAGCTAATGAATTTAACACTTTCTAAGCCTGGTGATTCACTGGTTCAGAAGCCACCTGTAATGCAGGAGATACGGGTTCGATCCCTGGGTCAGGAAGATCCCCTGGAGAAGAGAATGGCAACCCACTCCAGTATTCTTGCCTGGAGAATCCCATGGACAGAGGAGCCTGAAAGGCTGTGGTCCATAGCATTGGACCTGACTGAGTGACTGAGCACACAGCATCATGAGCGCCTCGAAAAATATCTTTGCTTTTGGTTGACATCTCCAATAAATGTAATTATTTGGGGGAGAAGCATACAACGCTTTCAGCTCCTTAGAAACTGGATAGCAGCGTGGGTCTCCCGAGTGCCTTTTAAATCTGAGAATTCTGCGATGTGATGGTTAAATCTGTAGTGGTTCATTTTTAAGCCTACTCGTTTCATGAAAATTCATGAAGGTGGATTTTTTTTTTCTCCTTAACCGCTCAGTACACGCTAAAGCTGAAACCTTCAAGGCTTCCAAATGAGACCCAAATGCTTTGCCTCACATTCTCAGCAAAGCCATGTGTGTTGAAGATTGTGACAGACCCTTTTAACTTAATGATCTTTGCACGGCTGCCTGTCTCTTGTCTCTGTAGATTTTTCTCTGACATTTGTAAGTAGGACTGCAGTTCCATTTTCGTCTGCCACTGGTAAACAGGTCTGTTATTTATATCAGCTACAGCCTCCACTTGGAGAGAGGTCAGGAATTCATTCTCCCTGGAGTCTGAACACCCAGCTGACCCAGAAATGATTAGCAATATCATGGTTGTCATCACACACCCAACAAGAAGCCACTTACATCCTGTGCTTTGTTTTCACGACAAATTAGAACACAATGGAACATAGGAAGCTGACATTGCTTGAATAAAAATGGGATAAAATTTGAATCTGGAGCTAAACTTCTTCCCACCACTTCCCACTAATTCCATCTGTCTTTTGGCTACAGATTGACCTGTATAGATCACAGTCATCTTTTTTTTTGGTTTGTTTTTGTTTTCTCCTGTGCTATGCTAAGTCGCTTCAGTCATGTCCAACTCTTTGTAGCCTGCCAGGCTCCTCTGTCCATGGGATTCTCCAGGCAGGAATACCGGAGTGGATTGCCATTTATTCCTCCAGGGGAATGTTCCCGACCCAGGGATCAAACCCACATCTCTCCTGCATTGGCAGGCAGATTCTTTTCTGCTGAGCCACCAGGGAAGCCCAAGAATTTACTCCTAAAACACAGAGAATCAGGCCAATAGATAAAAGAGTGTGTTTGATAAGTCATTGGAGGAAAAATACAAAGCAATGAAGAATGGAAACTTCCTCAAAGGTATTGGTGGGACTCCAACTGGATTTTTCTTTTCCTAACTGCAGGATAATTCTCATTCTAAAACCTCAGATAGGTCACAGCAGTTACATCAATTTGCGTTTGGTTCTTAAATGAATTTGTGCTAGGTTTTAAACCTTTTTTCTTTCATTGCCTTGTGTTGGAGAGAGATAATTTTCTTTCGGGTTGTATTAAAAGATATTGAATGTGGTTAAGACTGGCAGTCCAGTGGTTAAGATTTGTAGTTTTTAACTGCCGTGGTTCCAGATTGAATCCCTGGTTGGGAAACTTAGATCGCAAGGGCTGTTCAGGGTGGCCAAAAATTAGAATAAAATGAATGTTGGACATTTTCAATTGCTCAGCATTTTTTATTGAGATACCTTTGAACACCCAGAAAATGCACTGATTTGAAGTACAATTTGTTGCTTTTTGTCAGTTTATGCATTCATATAATAATCCTCTGATATTTGCACAGAATATTTCCATTATCCTTGACAGTGCCCATATGTAACCATCCCTCATCAATTAACTCCCCACCAGAGGCTAGCTTCTGTCTTTCTGAGAAGCTTTTCCCAGTTCCTATTTTTAAAAATTAGACAATATCATATATTGTGTTTTTCAGACTCAGTATAACATTGCTGAGATTCATCATGGTGCTGTGTATATCAACAATCATTCATTTTTATTTTGTGTTAGCACCGGTTCTGACTTGGAAAAATATTCAGATGGTTTACCTTTTGTCCAGATGTTGGACATTCAGGTTGCTTCTAGGTTTGGGCTTGTTACAAATCTAGGTTTTGTAAACATTCCTGTGCATGTCTTTGCATGGACATATTTCTTCATGTTATTGAGACTTGTTGAGTTGCAGAGTTGATGTACTCTTTAGAGTGTTGATATACTTTAAAGAAACTACTAAATTGTTTTCCAAAGAAGTTCTCCCGTTTTGTAGTCCCCTAGCAATGACACCCCAGTCCAGCACTCTTGCCTGGAAAATCCCACGGACGGAGGAGCCTGGTGGGCCGCAGTCCATGGGGTCACTAAGAGTCGGACACGACTGAGCAACTTCACTTCCACTTTTCACTTTCATGCATTGGAGAAGGAAATGGCAACCCACTCCAGTGTTCTTGCCTGGAGAATCCCAGGGACGGGGGAGCCCGGTGGGCTGCCGTCTATGGGGTCGCACAGAGTCGGACACGACTGGAGCGACTTAGCAGCAGCAGCAGCAGCAGCAGCAAAGCATGAAAATTTTAATAGATTGCACTGTGAATTACACATTTTAGTCTAAGCCATTTCATTCCATTGTTCATCCTTTATCGTTTGTTTGTACGAGTTGTTTATATAGTGTGAAAGTGAAAGTCGCTCAGTCGAATCTGACTCTTTGAGACCCCAGGGACTATACAGTCCATGGAACTCTCCCGGCCAGAATACTAGAATGGGTAGCCTTTTCCTTCTCCAGGGGATCTTCCCAGCCCAGGGATCGAACCCAGGTCTCCCACATTGCAGGTGGATTCTTTAGCTTCTGAGCCACCAGGGAAGCCCAAGAATACTGGAGTGGGTAGCCTATTCCTTCTCCAGGGGATCTTCCTGACCCAGGAATTGAACCAGGGTCTCCTGCACTGCAGGTGGATTCTTTACCAACTGAGCTATCAGGGTAGCCCTTATATAGTATATACAAATTTAATTCTATTAAATTATAGAATTCAATATAATTTTATCATTCTAAGGTAGGGAAATGGCAATCCACTCCAATATTCTTGCCTGGGAAATTCAGTAGATGGAGGAGCCTGGCAGGCTACAGTCCGTGGGGTCGCAAAGAGTCAGATATGACTACCGTGACTAAGTCGAATTAATTATTAGCTGATTGTGAGACAGAAATCTAGGTTCTCGATTTTTTTTTCAGTTTACTAAATAATATTCCAGGATCATGTATTGAAAGTTGTTTACATACCCTTGAGTGTGCTCCTCAATCTCCTGTTTCTTTCTGGGGTATCCTTATCTGTGTTATTGCCACAATGTCACTATTCTGAAAGTAATATTACAGTATGTCACTGTCTCTGGTGTTCAGTCGCTCCGTCGTGTCCGACTCTCTGTGACCCCAGGGACTGCAGCCCACCAGGCTTCCCTGTGCATCACCGTCTCCCGGAGTTTGCTCAACCTCGTGTCCATGGAGCTGATGATGCCACCCAGTGTCTGGGGGTGTAAATTCCTCTTTGTTCTCATTTTCCAAAGTCATAACGTAACACAACCTTTTTATACGTTTCTGGATTCCATTGCCTGATATTTTACTGGGCGTTCTTACCTGTAGATTCGAGAGCGTGTTGTCTATTACTGTCCCTGTTTGTTCCTTT
Organism: Bos taurus; assembly: GCF_002263795.3. Taxonomy (NCBI): domain Eukaryota; kingdom Metazoa; phylum Chordata; class Mammalia; order Artiodactyla; family Bovidae; genus Bos; species Bos taurus. The sequence continues at coordinate 3,386,232 of NC_082638.1, read as the reverse complement.
CATCAGGGTTTCATATCAAGGTGATGCTGACTTTCAGAACAAGACGGAAAAGCGTGCATTTTGTTTTCCAAAAGTGTTTCTGGGGTATTGGTGTCACATCTCCTTTAAAAAGGTTTTTTTAGAGAATTTGCCAGTAAATCTACTGGCCCGGAGGGAGTGTTTTTATGATAGTTTAAAACGATTATTTTTCACGCTAATTTGGTGGCTTTATATCTGTTTGAGTTTAATTTCTCCTTATGTCACTTTTGATAAGTGTTTTTTTTCTTTTTTATGCAATGTTTATTTTTGTCTAAGTTATTGCATTTATTACCCTAAAGTTATTCATGGTGTACCCTAATCATCATTTTAACATCTGTTAGCCTTTTACCATTCCTGGCTTTAGTAATCTGTGTTTTCTGTGATTTTCTTGATCACTCTTCAGAAACATTTATCAATTTTATTAAATTTTCAGAAATAAAAACCACTTAACGGTCATGACTATCTCTATTTTGCATGTTTTCTAAAATATTATTTTCTACTCTTTGTATAATTTCTATTTAGTTTCTTCAACTTGCTTTGGCTTCATTTTGCTCCTTTTTTCTTTTTAGCTAGTTCTTGTCAAATCTTAGTTTTTGTTTTATTTTTCCTTAAATCCAAGCACAGTTCAGCTGCATCGTATACACATTGACTTGCGTATTCTTTTCATCTTTGGGTGTCAACATTTTCTAACTGTATTGTAATTCTCTGTTCATTTTCTGGGTTAAAATAAATATATATATCTTCTTAGTTTCCAAATACATGGATTTTCTCTCTGTCTCACACACATACACAAAACCCATATACATACCTCTTGCTTTGTTAAAGTGTTTGAGATATTTTTTCCTCTTTGATTGCCATTTCCTTCTCCAGGGAATCTTCCTGACCCCTGGATCCAGCCCGTATCTCCTGTGTCTCTGGCACTGTCCAGGCAGATTCTTTAACCCGCTGAGCCACTGGGGAAGCCCATTCAATTGCTGCTGCTGCTGCTAAGTCACTTCAGTCATGTCCGACTCTGTGCGAACCCATAGACGGCAGCCCACCAGGCTCCCCCCGTCCCTGGGATTCTCCAGGCAAGAACACTGGAGTGGGTTGCCATTTCCTTCTCCAATGCAGGAAAGTGAAAAGTGAAAGTGAAGTCACTCAGTCGTGTCCGACTCTTAGCAACCCCATGGACTGCAGCCCACCAGGCTCCTCCATCCATGGGATTTTCCAGGCAAGAGTACTGGAGTGGGGTGCCATTGCCTTCTCCGCTTTCAATTGCTAATGACATTTAATTTCAGATCCTTTTAGTCTGTGAATATACATATAGTTGCAAGCCATTAATGATTTTTGAGGTTTCTTTTAGGGCATAGCCCTTTATCGTAGCGAATGTCCGTGTGTGCTTGAAAATCATGATACATCGCAAACTTCTTTGAGGTCCTGTTACAGATGTGTCAGTGAGGCAAGTTTTATTAATCACGTATGGCAAATCTGCCATATTTTTACTGAATTTCTCTTTGCTCCGTGCTACGAGATGTGAGTGAATTTTTCCCCCTTTTTTTTTTGCACTTTGGTGTTGCTCAGTCACCCAGTTGTGCCCGACTCTTTGTGACCCCGTGGACACCAAATGTCCCTGTCCTTCACCGTCTCCCAAAGTTTGCCCAAGTTCATGTCCATCGAGTTGGTGCTGCCATCCAGCCATCTCATCCTCTGATGCGCCCTCTTCTCCTTCTGCCCTCAATCTTTTCCCACTTAAAACTGCATCATTTCCTGTGTTTCAAAGTTGTATCATTAACATCTCTTGTTTCTCAAGTCTGCAGAGTGCAGTTCCTCCAGCAGTTCATAGTCTGTATTCGGTTCTCTTCCAGGCTCCTTTGTTTACACAGAATTGTCAGTATTTCTCCTTCTGCTTGCTTCCCTGAATATGTGTTTTTATTCTGTGACTCCTTTGACATTTATCTTTCCTTTGACTTTCAACAGACTGTGCTGTAGCCAGTCTGCTTTTCCATGTATTTGTTCTGCTTGGTGATTGTCAAGCTCCTTATCTTATCTGGGCGATGTATTTTTATCAACCTTAGAATTTTTTTTTTTTTTGGCCATTTTGCTTTCAAATATTTATTCTGCCCCTTTGGGTGTGTCTCGTCTCTTTCTGAAATACTGTTTGCATGCTATAATTTTCGATGTTGTCCATCAGATATCTGATGCTCTGGTTTGTTTTCCACTCTTTTATTTAAGATTTTTGTTTATCATTTTGGATACTGTTCTTCCCTCTGTGAACTTTATATCTACTTTTCATTTTACTGTTCCACTCTCTTGTGGGGTGAGTCCAGTGAATATATCCTTCCATAGTTTTAAGTTTCCAGTATTTCTTTGTAATGAGGTGACCCACTCCCATCTTCTTGCCCGGAGAATCCCATGGACACAGGAGCCTGGGGGCCTACAGTCCATGGGTTGCAAAGAGTCGGACACGACTAAGCGACTGAGCAGGGCTTTTAGCAGTTTCCGTATCTCTACCAAAATACCCACTCTTTTTTGAAACTGAAATATACTGGTGCAGTGATAAAGAATCCGCCTGCTAATGACGGTTCAATCCCTGGATTAGGAAGATCCTCTGGAGGAGGAAATGGCAACCCACTCCAGGATTCTAGCCTGGGAAATACCATGGACAGAGGGGCCTGGTGGGCTACCATCCATAGGGTTGTAAAGAACTGGACACAGCTGAGCACACACACACGCATAGCTGATGTACCATATTGTGTTAGTTTCAAATGTATCGCAAACGGGTTCAGATATCGATGGATAGATAGATCCTTTTCCAATTCTTTTTATTATAGGTTAGTACAAGATATTGAATGTAGTTCCCTGCACGATATGGTACATCCTTTTCGTTTCTCTTTCTTTTTCTATTTTGGCCATACTGCACGAATGGAAGAGTCTTAGTTCCCCAGCCAGGGATTGAACTTGGACCCTCAGCAGTAAAAGTGTGCTGCCCTAATGACTAGCGGGGAAAGTCCCCTGTGTATGTATGTTGTGCATAGTGGGGTGTATCTGCTAATTTCAAACTCCTATTTCACCTCTCCTTCTGTCTCCCCTTTGATAACCGTAAGGTTGTTTTTGAAGTCAGTTAATCCGTTTCTGCTTTGTAAATAAGATCATTTGCATTATTGTTGTGGTATTTGTCTTTCTCTGACTGACTTCACTGAGTATGATCATCTCTGGGGCCATCCCTGTTGTTGCAAAGGCATCATTTCCCTGTTTTCTTCTTTTCAGTTCAGTTCTGTGGCTCAGTCTTGTGTCTGACTCTCTGTGACCCCATGGACTGCAGCACGCCAGACTTCCCTGTCCATCCCCGTCCATTGTCTTTTAGGGCTGAGTAGTATTCCATTTGGAGAAGGCAATGGCACCCCACTCCAGTACCCTTGCCTGGAAAACCCCATGGACGGAGGAGCCTGGTGAGCTGCAGGCCACGGGGTCAAAAAGAGTCAGACAGAACTGAGCAACTTCACTTTCACTTTTCACTTGCATGCATTGGAGAAGGAAATGGCAACCCACTCCAGTCTTCTTGCCTGGAGAATCCCAGGGACGGAGGAACCTGGTGGGCTGCCGTCTATGGGGTCGCACAGAGTCAGACACGACTGAAGTGACTTATCAGCAGCAGCATTCCACTGCGTATATGCACCACGTCTCCTTCACACAGACATCTGTTGATGGGTGCTGAGGTTGTCAGCAGTCTTGGCTACTGTGGGTAGTTCTGCTGTGAGCATGAGGGTGCACATGTACCCTTTCAAAGTAGAGTTTTCATCTTTTCCAGATATATGTCCCAGAGTGGGGATTGCCGGATCAGATGGTAGCTCTATTTTTTTAGTTTTTAAAGGGACCTCCATCCTATTTTTCACCGTGGGCGCACCAACTTCCATTCCCACCAACAGTGAGGAAGGGTTCCCTTTTCTGCACACCCTCCCCAGCATTTATCGTCTGTAGACTTTTGATGCTGACTCTTCTGGCTGGTGTGAGGTGATAACTCACTGTCGTTTTGCTTTGCATTTCTCTAATAATTAGCAATGTTGACTGTCTTTCCGTGTGCTCATTGGCCGTCTTGGTCTTTGCAGAAATGTTAACTTGGGTCTTCTGTCCACTTTTTTAAAAATTGAGTTGTTTGTTTTATTTTCTTTTGCTAATGAGCTATTTGAGCTGTCTATGTATTTTGGCAATTAAACCCTTGTCAGGGAAGCCAGATTAGTAGAGAAAATAAAAGAGATTGTGAGAAACGCAGAGTCCCTTGGGGTACACTCACATATATGGTTATAAGCTTAGCTTCTGAGGTGGCACAGCGGCAAAGAATCGGCCTGTCAATGCAAGAGACTCGAGTTCAATCCCTGGGTTAAGAAGATCCCCTGGAGGAGGAAATGGCATACCTCCAGTTTGGAGAATCCCATGGACAGAGGAGCCTGATGGGGCTACAGTCCGTGGGGTTGAAAAGAGTCAGACAGGACTGAGCACACAGCACCCTTATATATAAATCCATATCTATGAATCTACCGTGAAGTCTTTTGTATTTTTTGACATTATGTAAGGTCCAGCAATTGCATATGGAAGGTCCAATCATGGAAGCCTTTTTTTTTTAATCCATACTTAGTATTATATGAGTGAGCAGTGGAGAAAAAAGAGGCTCGGTTTTCCCACAATACACCCTTCCATTTCACACACTACTTTGGAATCCCTGCTCATTCAAGTCTCTATAAAGGTATATTAATAGGTTTTATACAAAATTCCTATCTTAGGAAGGCATTCAGTCCTTTGTAGCCTCACATATTAGAACGTTCAAATAATTACAGTTTTACAGTGATGAAAAGAAGCATATTTCACTTTATAAATTGAAGGACGCACGTGTAGAATGAAGATAAAGGGTATTACGCATTTTCTGTGGAAGAAGAAAATCTTGGGAATCTGAGGCTCTATGTTCTTTCCTGTGGAGAGGCAGGTAGAAATGATACTCTCCAGGCTCAGACACCATGAAAGGGAAAAATGACATTTTTTTCCAAGATCAGAGGTCAAATCACTGTCTTTTCTGTGCCGTCTCGTATTTTCCTGACAGTCCTGGCTGAATTCCAGATGTTTTCTATTTTGTTTTTACACGGTGAAGAAATGGAAACGTTAGTCGTTCAGTCATGTCCAACTCTTTGCAGCCCCATGGACTGTAGCCCACCAGGCTCCTCTGTCCTTGGGATTTCCCAGGCAAGAGTATGGAGTGCATTGCTGTGCCTTCTCCAGGGCGTCTTCCCGACCCAGGGATCAAACCTGCACCTCTTAAGTCTCCTGCATTGGCAGGCAGGTTTTTTACCACTAGTGCCAATGTGTGTGTGTGTGTGTGTGTGTATCAGCTCAGTTCAGTTCAGTTGCTCAGTTGTGTCCGACTCTTTGTGACCCCATGGACTGTACGGTCAATGGAACTCTCCATGCCAGAATACTGGAGTGGGTAACCTTTCACTTCTTCAGGGGATCTTCCCAACCCAGGGATCAAACCCAGGTCTCCCGCATTGCAGGCAGATTCTTTACCAGCTGAGCCACAAGGGGAGCCCAAATATATATACACATGACCATGTGTAAAATAGATCGCTGGTTGGAAGCTGCTGGGAACTCAGCCCAGGGAACTCAGCTCGGTGCTCTGTGATGACCTAGAGGGGTGGTGGGATGTGGTGGGAAGGAGGTCCACCGGGGAAGGAATTATATGTATACACGTGGCTGACTCGCTTTGTTGTACAGCAGAAACTAACACAACATTGTAAAGCAATTATCCTCCAGGGGAGGAAAAAATAAATTTCATGATGAAAACGAAAATAAAGCAGTAGGAGAGTATTGATGAGGAAAACAAAAACCCCTTGAAGGCTGAAGGTTGGTCATCAGAATGATCCTTGGCTCTCACACATGGGCTGGTCTGCTCTATGTGTGAATTGCTGTTGCAGTTTTTAGCAAGTAGTAAGTTAACAGGGAAGTACAGTTTTCAATGGACGCTGAGTGGTACCCAGGTAACAGAGAAATCAAGCCGGACTTTCCTGCCAATTGTGGTCTTACTCGTAGGCTGGTGGCTGAAGCATCGTATCCTCAGGCTGATGGTCGTGTAAACGCTGTACATCACTAACTTCTCGCTGGTCTTGCAACAGGTACTTTCTTTCTAACTGAGGAGGCTTAGTTCTTGAATATTGTAATGTAGTTACCCAAGCGTCCTTGGAACGCAAATAGGTCAGCCATTCATCTGTGGTTGGTTCAAGGACTCTTTGCAGATGGTCTTAAAGAGAGAAGCACACTCCATTCGGGAATGCATGAAATGGGGGGCTTCCCTGCTGGCTAACTGGTAAAGAATCTGCCTGCAGGACATGCAGGTTCGATCCCTGGTCCGGGAACATGGCGCATGCCCCAGAGTAACTAAGCTGGGGCACCACAACTATTGAGCCCATGCTCTTGAGCCCGGGAGCTGCCCATAATGAGCCCACCTGCCACAAGCACTGATATCCACCTGCCCTGTGGCCCGTACCCTGCAACAAGAGAAACCCGAGTACCCCAGCTGGAGAGCGAGGCCCTGCCCGCCACAGCTAGAGAAACCTGGTGCAGCAATGAAAACCCTGCGCAGCCAAAATAAATTAAAAATATAGTTATTTTGAAAGTGCATGGTCTGGATGATTTACATGGACCATGAGTTCAACTGAGATTCCTTTGTTGTATTTGGAGAAATTCCATTTCGCTTCCTCATTTGGATACATCCTTCCTTCCAAAGTAGTTGAAAGGATTGGTGCAGCTGTTGGCTGGAGGCCTTTGCCCAGTAGAAGATGGACTTGGATGGAGGGTGGATCAAGGAGAGCCTGGCCTCTTGTCTTTATTTCTTTTTTTTAACTGATTAATTTTTGGCCACACCGCATGCTGTGGTGGATCTTAGTTCCCCTACCAGAGATTGAACCCACGCCTCCTGCAGTGAAAGTGTGGCGTCTCCACCGCTGGACTGCCAGGGAAATCCCTGGACTTTGCTTAAGAATACCTGTTTGAAAAAGGGTCATTAAATCCAGGGAACACTTGTTTGGAAAATGGGATTATGTCCAGGGGAAATTGAGGACATGGAATGGTATGGTCGCACACTTACATTCTCAGATAATGTTTCAGACTATATCCTGACGTTTTCTTTAAGAACTTAAAAGCAACGTCAGCTAGGTAATAGAAGGAAAATCAACATTAGTCCCACAGCCCTTGCTGGCCGCCATTCTGAAGTCATGAGCAAGGTTGGAATTAGGTGAGCGGCTTACATCAATTTACTGCTCACAGAGAACGCGTACGCCTCTTGTCTTTCCTAAGACCTGATATTTATAAAAGCGGAAGCTAAAAGGGTGGATACATGCTGGAGCATTTAGAAGTTGGCTTGCACATGCATTAATTTAAGATTAATGTTAAGATTTTCTGGAAACACAATTACAGATGCTGGTCACCGTTGGGCACTCCTGCTTTGAAGTGACCACTCATTAGGGCATAAGTAGAGGCTGACGTGTTGTACAAGGTAGAAAGAGAAATGCCACCCCTTGAAAATGCGTGTCCATGATGGTGACTTCCAGAAGCATTTACGGCCACGCTATGCTGTCACAGTTTTGCAACCTGACCTCCTTACTTCTGAATTCTGAAAAAAAAAAAAAAAAAAAAAAGACGTTGACACAGGGCCAGTGTGAGCCACTCAGCTCCAGCCTGTGATAGAGACCAGGATGTAGTGTGTTATCGGTATGTCTTGTCTGCATTTTTTCCAGAGCCCACTTGCAGGCAGGAGATGACCATGACACAGATCACAGGAACTCAAGGTTAAGCTGTACCAGTGCTGGAAATGTTCCATCCTCTCCTCCCATATCGGTTCATGTCTTCATGACCAAAGAGAGTCACGCTGTTGTTCATTTGCTAACGTGTGTCCAGCTCTTTGTGAGCCCATGGACTGCAGCATGCCAGGCCTCCCTGTCCATCACGAACTCCCGGAACTTGCTCAAACTCATGTCCATCCAACCATGTCATTCTCTGTCATCCCTTCTCCTCCCGCCTTCAGTCTTTCCCAGCATCAGGGTCTTTTCCAATGAGTCAGCTCTTCACATCACGTGGCCAGAGTACTAGAGTTTCAGCTTCAGCATCAGTCCTTCCAGTGAATATTTACAACTGATTTAGGATGGACTGGTTTGATCTCCTTACAGTCCATGGGACTCTCAAGGGTGGTCTTCTCCGGCACCACCATTTAAAACCATCATTTCTATGCTTTGCATTCTCTAAAGTAGGATTCACAATTTGATGGAAGGACCGGCAAATTGTAGCCATGAGCCCCAGACCCCTAGAGCTTTGTGAGTTTGCTGAAGTCACTTAGCAAGTTAATGATATATCCGAAATAAGCAACTGATGATTCTCGAAGCCTTCAAAGAAGGCAGAATGTCCACAAGCCTGTTCTCTATGTTGGCGTCTCTATCGTTGCCCTTCGGATAGGTTGATCAATACCATCTTTCTAGATTCCACAGCACAGGACTCTTCTTGACACAACCCATAAGAGAAGAGTATGAGTGTTTTGTTATTAATCGCCCACTGTGCTGACTTCGATGTAATTCTATGACACACGTCTCTTGCTAGTCTAATCTGGTGCAATTTACTATTTCGTTTGTTTTGATAGCCTCACTGAGGTGTAATTGACAAGTAAAAGTCCTATATATTTAGATGTAAAGCATGATAATATGAGTTATGTATCTATTTTTAATAATGATGATTATCAAGGTAATTCACGTATTTATCACCTCACATACTTGCAATTTTTACATGTGGGATAAAAACACTTAAGATCTACTCTATCAGCAAATTTCAAATACACAGTACAGTATTATTGATTCGATACATCAAATTGCTTCTACATGTTTTCCTCGCATAACTGAAACTTTTTAATCCCTTGACTGATATCTTCCATTTCTACCAGCTCCCAAGCCCTGAAAATTTAGTCACTCAGTCTTGTCTGACTCTTTGTGACCCCATGGACTGTAGCCCGCCAGGCTCCTCTGTCCATGGGAATCTCCAGGCAAGAATACTGGAGTGGGTTGTCATTCCCTTCTCCAGGGGATATTCCTGACCCAGGGATTGAACCCAGGTCTCCCACATTGCACACAGACTCTTTACTGACTGAGCCACCAAGGAAGACCTCCCAATCCCTGGAAAGCACCATTATTCTCTCTGCTTCCGTGAGTTCATTCTTTTAGATTCTACGTGTAAGCGGAATCAGTGGAAAACACCCTGATGCTGGGAAAAGTTGAGGTGCAGGAGGAGTAGGGGGTAACAGAGAATGAGATGGTTGGATGGCATCAGTGACTCAGTGCACATGAGTTTGAGCAGACTCCTTGAGATGGTGAAGGACAGGGAAGCCTGGCATGCTGTGTGTTCATGGGGTCGCAGAGAGTCGGACACTACTTATCCACTGAATAACAATCGACAAGTGAGAGCTATTTGTTTTCTGCAGTATTTTGCAGTATTTGCTTTCTTGTGTCTGCCTTATTTCACTTAGCATGGTGTTCTCATGGCCCATCAACGTCGTCATACACAGCTGAATTTACTTCTTTTTCAAGACCCGATAAAATTCCCTTGTCTGTGTGTCTATCTCTACTATCGGTCTCTCCATCCACTTTTTATCTATCTATCCATCCTTCTAATCTATTATCTATGTATCTATCTCTACTATCTTATCACTCATCTACTATGTCTATTATCGTCTATCTATCTACCTACCTATCTCTGCTATTATCTCCACTATCCGTCTGTCTATCTGCCCATCCATCCTTCTATCTATCTCTTCTTCCATCCTTTTCTCTCTCTTTCTCACATTTGCTTTATCCATTCATCCATCCACAGACACGTGGGCTGTTCCCACATCTTGGCCATTTTGAATAACACCACGATGAATATTGTCCTGCAGTTGCCCTTTGAGGTCCTAATTTCTTCACTTCCTCCTTCTTAACCCCTTGTTCTTATATCGTCAGTCTTGCTAGATCACGCAGGACAGCACACCCATGCCGATCTGGGATATTAATGCTTTTTTCTGCAGTGGGTGGTTTCCAAAACCTTTTAGAAACACTGCAGTCGCTAGATGGCTTTGGAGTTCAGTGGCATATTACAGAATTAGAATTGTTAGCAAGCCAAAGCAAGCTGCTGGCGGTAGAATGAAGAATGAGGTGGCACCAATTGTTTTCTGAGTTTTTCTAAGAAGCATTCCCAGCTTCACCCACTCCTGCCACTTAAAATGACTTTCAGCATCGTTGCCTGCTTTTGTGACAACCAGCGTGCATTTTCCAGGTGAGATATTTAGGGATGAGTAACCTCGCAGGTGGATGACAAGACATGTTATAAACGAAGACAGATAAGTGCTGCCTTTCACAGTCTTTAAATTTCACACGTGTCTCCTGCAAACCCCAGAGTTAATTAGATTTTCATTTTCTCAGCAGTTTTCTTTTTCCAGAATAGAAGCAAGCTTGAAACTAAAAAATGATGTTCTTTTTGCAACTTCTAGAAGGATGGGAGAGATTTCAAAGTCTTGCGTCTTTTCAGGACCTCTGTATATATGAATGTGTTCATCATGCATGAATTGCAGCTGAAAAAAAAAATCAGCTTTAACAATAGATTTCAAAATTCACCTGAAGATACTCTAAAGGATGCATGTCTTTATGTTCTTGCTACATTGGAGGAAGGTAAGACCATATGGGAAAAGGATATATTGAATGTAATATATCGATATTTCCAAATAACACATCCTATTATCAAAAATAAATTTTCTGAATTAATAAATTTGATAAAGTGCGGCAAAGGAGTATAATTATTATTGTGTGTGCATGCTTAGTCATGTCTGACTCTTTGTGACCCCATGGACTGTAGCCTGCCAGGCTCCTCTGTCCATGGCATTCTCCAGGCAAGGATACTGGAGTGGGTTGTCATTTTGTCCTCCAGGGGATCTTCCTGACTCTGGGATCGAACCCAAGTCTCTTGTGTCTCCTCCCTTAGCAGGAGATTTTTTTTTTTACCACGGAGCCACCTGGGAAGCCCACATAAGTGTTATCTTGTGGGGAAAAAAAATAATTACGGCCAAATCAGGTCATTATTGTCATCAGACACAAATCTTCCAAAGTGAAAGCAATCTTAGACAATGTTTTATCCAACGACTTAATATATAGATGAGAATGCTGAGTACAAAACTGTGTTTTATTTTTACCCTCAGTAATAAAAAACAATTACTGTTCAGCAGTTTTTCCATTTTTTGACTCTATTTCTCAAAAAGTTACGCCCATACTTAGTAGGGAGGAGGAAATTCCCTTTACGTAAGTATGTGGATGCTGGAAAAAATAAGATCCTTTGTGCAGGCAATTTCAGAAATTTTAATATTCTTGTGTAGATTTTCCAAATCTGTAAATCTTATTAGATGCCATAACACAGCCCCACGTTTTTCTTTTAGAGAATCTCCGTAGATGAGTGTGTCAAGTCATGATACAGTTTAGAAAAGATGAAGATCTGTTATATCCTTGCTCTTTCCCCAACTTCCATGGAGATTGTTAAATTCAGTGAGTCCATATTATTTCTGCCCCTCCAAGACTGTGTTGGTAACTGGTCTACCATGATAAATCTGTAGGAAATGCTTCGTTATGCGCCCCTTTCCTGTCTCAGGTGGGCAGCCCTCTGCATCACCCTTAAGGAGAGAGAGTGCTCCTGAACTCACTGAGAAGGCTTCAGAAATTTCATGGTGACCTCGTACACCTGTTTTGGAACAGAATTTGTACAGGTATGCTTAAGTATTCCTTTTTGAAATACTCCTCTCCTTATGCAGTTAATACGAAAGAAGACGGAGTAGGTTCCTGCTTACTTAGTCGCTCAGTTGTGTCCGACTCTTTGCGACCCCATGGACTGCAGCCCGCCAGGCTCCTCTGTCGATGGGATTCTCCAGGCAAGAATATTGGAGTGGGTTGCCATGGCCTTCTCCAGAGGTTCCATAGTAAAAGGAATATATACCACTTGAAAATTAAAAAATGGGTCATGCTTATATCTTTATAGTTGCTGATGGAAACACATCATGATGTCATGATGAAATATATATCCAAATAAATATCATAAGCACATATGTGTATGTTATATGCATAGATAATTTGTAATAATACATATACAAAATATATATATTAATGTATGTAATATATTAGTGTATATTGCATGCTCAGTCACTCAGTCATGCCAAGCTCTTTTGTGACCCCGTGGACTGTAGCCCACCAGGCTCCTCTGTCCATTGGATTTACGAGGCAAGGATTCCACACTGGATTGCCACTTCCTCCTCCAGGGGATCTTCTCGACCCAGGGATCAAACCTGCATCTCCAGGTCTCCTGCAATGCAGGCAGATCCTTTACCCACTGAGCCATCAGGGAAGCCCTTAAAATTTCTATACATACAGAAAGCAAAGAACAGTTCATATAAAAAAGAAAATTTATAGAATACCCTTAAAAGAAATATGTGGTATTATAAAAATGTGTTTGTATTTTCTTCCTGCTCACTGAGTGTTAAAAGCACTAAAATTAATAAAAAAAAAAAAAAAAGACAACCCAGGATGTTAAAAACAGATTTGGTTTAAAAGAAGTAAAGATGGAAAAACAATATTATAGTCAGGAAACACGTGATAAATGCCATTTCACTGCAGTGCCCAGGGCCAGTTTGGAAGGATCCCAAATCCATTTGTCAAAACTCAAATTGCCTGGAAAATTTACGGAACTAAATTTGGTTTAGAATTCCTTGAGAGGGTAATATCATAAACCTTGCCTCCTTGGCTTCTGTTTCACTTGAATTACGGTGTTCATTCTTGGAAAGGAACTTCAGGATTATTCAGAAATCCTAGTTACCAAATTAGGTCGGAAAAAAGGCATTTCCGTGGCATCTTGCAATAACTGGAGTTTCTGTTTCGATTAGGTGTGGTTACAGGACTTTGGTTTTGGGAAGGAAAAATCCACACCATTATTAAAATCAGATCTTTATTCGTTTTTTTCAGAGGACTTCCCTCAGACATGACCCAGATGGTAAGGACACCCAGGTTCGATCCCTGGGTCAGGAAGATCCCCTTGAGAAGGGCATGGCAACCCACTCCGGTATTCTTACTTGAAAAATTCGATGAACAGAGGAGTCTGGAGGGTTACAGGCCGTAGGGTTACGAAGAATTGCATATTCTCAGAAGCCATCACTGAATTCATTAAAAAATCACTTGAAGCAGTTGTAGAGGTCTATTTTTTAATCCTGTGATTAAATTGAATCCAAATTCAATTCATTTGAATCTATTTTTTTCTCCTGTTATCTAAACACATATATATGTTTTTATTTCTCTTTGTTTAATTTCCATTTCACATTGCTTTTCCTAGTAGTTTCCTTTCTGAATTTAATGAACATTTCACATTTCTTAATTTCTTTCCTGGATTTGGGTAATTTTGTCTTATTAGCACTTCAAAGTCAGACGGAGAACCTCAAGCAGAGGCCTTAATTGCGTGAGTGGTTAATTTCCTATTATAGACAAACTCATACATACTAAGTGGTCTTTAACATTTTAAATGTTCACAGGAAAGCTAGACTGTGAACGCCATACATCCATTTTTACACATTAATGTTCTCCAAACTGCCATAAAATAAGAAGCTAAAATAATGCATACTCCTGCCATTCAAAAAAAAAGTCAACATCTATTGGGTTTGCTCATATGTCACAATTTTTTAAGCATCTATTTTCCTAAGACTCGAGGTCTGAGATTTGCTGCAGTGCAATTTTTTTGTTGCTTGCCCTTTTTGGAAGAAATTTCAGCATGATTTTTTTCATTTTTAGAGCAAGATGATATATATTTATTTTAGCAATTTTCTTTAGGAAAACAATGGACAGTTTGTTAAGGGTTTTATATGCATGTATACAGATTATTTATTTGTATTGATTTATTTAACTGTACCAGGTCTTAGTTGCAGCAAACAGTATTTTTAGTTGCAACATGTGGGATGTAGTTCCCTGACCAGGGATGGAACCTGGGCCCCTTGCATTGGAAGCCTGGAGTCTTAGCCACTGGACTACCAGGGAAGTCCCAGGGTTAAGTTTTCTGATGAGAATATTTATCGCTATCACTTTTTATAGCTTATAAACAGGATACTTCAGCTTTCTAAATATATAGCAGTAGATTACTGCACAAATTATTTATACTATATGCAAATGTATTCCATGGATTTCTATGGTAATACAGAAAAGTACGTAATAGAAAAGGGGAAATTCTTTATAATATTTATCAATTGAAAAAATGTACCTTTCAAAAAATGTGAGAATATGAAAATATTATGATAAAACACCATATAATATAATACGAGTTCCTTGGGCAGTGAGGCAATTAAACCAGTCCATCCTAAAGGAAATCAACCCTGAAGATTCATTGGAAAGACTGATGTTGAAGCTCCAATACTCTGGTCACCTGATGTGAAGAGCCAACTCATTTGGAAAAGACCCTGATGCTGGGAAAGGTTGAAGGCAGGAGGAGAAGATGGTGACAGAGGATAAGATGGTTGGATGGCGTCACTGATTCAGTAGACATGAGTTTGAGCAAGCTCTGGGAGTTGGTTGCGACAGGGAAGCCTGGAGTGATGCCGTCCATGAGGTGTCAAAGGGTTGGACATGACGGAGCAACAAAACAGCAATTACAACACAGAATGATTGGCAGTTTATAAAGTAAAATGTTAATAGTTACCTCTCAAAAAAAAATAGTTATCTCTAGGTAGCAGATAGAGGCAGGTTATTTTTTTCCCCCCTCTTTTGGGTTTTTTGATGCAAGGTAGATTTTCTTTTGACAATGTCTGTGTTTACATAATGAAAGAGTGAAATTGCATTAAAGTATGCTTTTGGAAATGTATATTTCCACTATTTTGAGCAGCTTAGAGTAGGAAATGGCAACCCACTCCAGTATTCTGGCCTGGAAAACCCCATGGATGGAGGAGCCTGGTGGGCTACAGTCCATGGGGTCGCAGAGTCAGACACGACTGAGCAACTTCACGTTCACTTTTCACTTCCAGAGTATATTTAGAGGCTCATGAGTCTAGCAACATAAGGTTGTGTGTTATAACTTAATATACAATAACAACAATATTCACTGTTTCTTGAGTATTTTCACAACCATCTGTTCCCTCCTAGTCATGGATACCTGCAGGGTGACATGACCCATTGTTGAAACCTTCCTGATCAAAGAAAACTAAGAAAGAAAAACCCGCATCATATCAGACCTGGGATATGTCACAGAGGACAGGTAATTATTTACTCAGACTCCACGAGAAAGCCTGTTAATGTGAGAAATCCATACCCAAGCTCATTTCTTCTTTGCTTTCATGACTATTCCTTTGGGCCTTCCCAGGCAGCTCAGTGGTAAAGAACCTGCGTGGCTATGCAGGAGGCACAGGAGACCCGGGTTTGATCCCTGGGTTGGGAAGAGCCTTTGGAGAAGGAAATGGCAACCCACTGTAGTATTCTTGCCTGGAGTATCCCATGGACAGAAGAGCCTTGTGGGCTACAGTCTGTGGGGTTGCAAAAGAGTCGGACACGACTTAGAGACTAAATAAAAATATGCCCTTGTCTTTAGCATCTTTTATCTGTACATGTGGCATTTAGAGCATCCTTAAATTGGCCTGAAATGGTTGCCAAGGAGTGACTGACACTGAGGCTTATTTAGGAAAATATGAAAGACTTGGGAGAGCTTCATGTCGAGAACTTTTGTGGGTTCAAGGAACACGGATCCCGTGGACAGAGGAGCCTGGAGGGCTACAGTCCATGGGGTCCCAAAGAGTCAGACAGGACTGAGTGACTGCTTGTCATGGGAGACGGATCCTGTTTTCAGAGCTGTGTACTAGCCCCTCTCTGCTGGAAATTGTGGCTGCTCCAGGCTCCATCCCTTCTTCAGAACAACCGTGGACTATAAGGCATTGCCTACTCTCAAGTCCAAGTCCGTGCCTCCCACCAAGGAAGGGCCCTTGACCCTTGATTGATTGCTGGAGGACCATAAGCTGGGAGCCACTTACTTCAGCTTGGCAGAACATTCTAGGCATAGAGATCCCCACCAGGTAGGCCGAACCTATGTTGCAACTATCTCTGCAGGATCTAGATTGCCAGTACGCTTCAAGGCTCTTATGTTCCTCAGAAACTCATGTTCAGCTGGAACCTCACAATGGCATGTTATTTGGAAACAGGGTCTCTGCAGACATGATGGAGTGAAGGATCTGAGATGAGGTCCTCCTGAACAAGGGTGGCCCTAAACCCAGGGACAGGGTCCTTATAAGACACAGAAGAAGAGAGACATGGATACAGAGGAGAAGCCACGTGGAGATGGAAGCGGAGACGGGAGGGAGGTGGCCACCAGCCCAGGGATGGACGCCTGGAGCCCCCAAAAGTTGGAAGAGATGGGAAGGACCCTCCCCTGGAGACTCTGGAGGGAGTCAACCCTGGGGCACCTTGACCTCAGAACAGGACCCGACTTGAAAACAGCGTCTTTGCAGACGTAAAGCGAAGGATTTGGAAATGAGGTCCTCCTGGATGGGGGTGGCCCTAAACCCAATGTCAGGGTCTTTATAAGACACAGAAGAGGTGAGACACGGACACAGAGAAGAAGCCACGTGAAGACAGAGGCAGAGACGGGAGGGAGGCAGCCACAAACCCAGGGATGCCTGGAGTCCCCAGGAATTGAGAGAGGGAGGCTTGGAGCAAGGCAGCTTCAGTCATGCTATTGAATTCCTCCACCAGGGTCAACAGGCTCTTCTCTTTTGGAGATGTTTGAAGACCTTGGTGGCCATCACTGAGATCCATTCATTCACAAGGGGCTGAAAAATAGGGATTCTTTCCTTATGCTCATCTCTGTTAATTTTTCACTTGAAATTTATCAATAAAGAAGAATTCCCTCCATCAGCTGTGCAGTTACTAGAAAGCAAAGCTGTCTAAGACTTCTAGGATGGTATCAAAGACAGGCAAGAGCCAACTTGAATGGGCTCCCACTGGCTAAAGAAGACACACTCTGGCCATTAATAAGGATGGTGACTTTTTTTTTAACAAACATATAGTGCTTTTACTCACTCAGTTGTGTCTGACTCTGCAACTCCATGGACTGGAGCTCACCAGGCTCCTCTGTCCCTGGGAGTCTCCAGGCAAGAATACTGGAGTGGGTTGCCATTTCCTTCTCCAGGGGATCTTCTTGACCCAGGGATCAAACCCGGGTCTCCCGCATTCCAGGCAGACGCTTTACCATCTGAGCCACCAGGGAATCCCTATATATACTTCCCTTCCCTATAGGGAAATCTATGTAGTCTTTTTATTTCCACACTTGTCCCCCTCCACTCAAATTCTCTTCAAAATTAGGTTAGACGGTTTATTAGCGTCTCGTGTATTCATCCTTTTTTTTGTTTGTTTGTTTTCCTCTTTCTTTTTTGTTTTTTTTTTTTAAATTTTGCAAGTATGTTAACACATTTACAGGAGACTTGGAAAAATACGGAGCAAAGTTGCATATAGTTCCACTATATATTTCAATGAGTTTTTTAGTAGGTAAATTAAGATTTTTCGCTGGAGTTTTGATATCAAGCTCTCAAAAATTGATAGAATGACTACGCAGGAAAGGAGAAGGGTACTTAGTAGGCCTGAAAAGCACCATGAACCAATTCAGCATAAATGAGATGTATATAATCTTAACAGTAGGATGGAAGTTCCATTCAAGTTGCCATAGACTATATAAACTAGGAGACACGGGAACATATAAGGATAGCCATTTTAATATACAAATTTTCAGACTTCTCTGGCAGTCCAGTGGTTGCCCTCTATGCTTCCAATGCAGGAGATTCGAATTTGATCCCTGGTTGGGTAACTAGGATCCTACATGCCCTGTAATGCAGCCAAAGAAATGAAGAAATAACTAAAAATGCAAATTTTTACTACATGGGTGAGTTCATGATCATGCTATAAGTAGGCACACTGATCATCTCTAAAAAATACTTGAGAATCAAGTCATGCCTTTGCAAGCTATTAAATACAGGGAAAGAAGCAAGCATATATCCTGATTTTTCTGTACGAACTGTCACTCAGACCAGTCAATGGATTTTTAATTTCTAAAAATTGAACGATTCAATTTTTCATCGACTCACTGAGCTACGTAGGGTGTGAACATGGATCTCCAGCTTCTTATATAAATCTGTTAACCACGTATATTATTCATGTTAATGTAAGGTGCTCACAATAAAATAAGAAATGACCGAAATATCACCCCAAAGTCGAAGCAACCGTGGTGCCCTTTAACGGCAGTGTGGAACCCATTGGGCTTTTATTTTTGGCTTTTTTTTTTTTTTTCAATGTGAGATGCCAAAAGCTAGTCAAAGTTGTATTTGGTGTGTCAGGAAAGCATTTGTATTTGGTGTGTCAGGAAAGCATTTTTCCTATTTTGTTGGCTGGTGGCACATAGTGTATATCTTTGAGTAAAACTTTGGAAGAAATAAAGATAATTTATAGGAGCATATTAACTGCTCATTATTACCTGTGGTGTGATTTACTTCCTGATGATTCCATTGGCTCTAATAGGGGATAAATAAAGCCCAAGAAAATAAGGGTGAGGTGAAAGAATCCCGTGAAAGATGACAAAATGAGATAAATATGAAGTAAATTATAACCACCCTCTTAAAAATACAAATGCAATAATGTCAGATAGCTTGATTTTTAACTTCCAGCCGCATCCGTTATGTCATGCGTTGGTTCCTAAGTTGACTCACAAGCAAAATGAGCCATCGTGGTGATTCCAGCTCCTGCCAGATTTTAAAGAAATGGTACTTTACCACGAATGGGCTTCCCAGTTGGCTCTGGAGGTAAAGAGGCTGCAGGTCAATGCAGAAGACATGAAACCTGGGTTCGATCCCTGGGTTGGGAAGATCCCCTGGAGAAGGAAATGGCAACCCACTCCAGTATTCTTGCCTGGAGAATCCCCTGGACAGAGGAGCCTGTTGGGCTACACTCCATGGGGTTGCAAAGAGTTGGACACCACTGAAGTGACTTAGCACACACATTTTAAATCAAAGGGAAATAGACACAAAGGGGGAAGCTTGGGACTTTCACTAGAACACAGAATGCTCTGATGCTCTGAGGTCCCACAGGTTGTAAATCAATGAACGGGACAAGGATAATTTAATAATATTCCAGGCATGGTTCCCAGACTTCTCTCTCTCTCTCTTTTTTTTTTTTTCCTGCTCTCACTGGAAACACATCCAAGGAAAAAAATATATCAGGCGGCAGAAGCACAGAGTATTTTGCAGAACGGAGGCTAATTAATCTCCTTGTCACTATCGTCCTTGTAAGGCATTACTGTTGGCTGTTGAGAAAAGAGATTGGGACTTTGAAACACATATACTTTTCAAGAGCCATTTAGTTTTATCACTTAAAGTGTAACCTGTAGTAATGAGGTAGGACAAATGTACATCTCAACAAGGGCTGGGGTTGAACAGAAACAAGAGGACCGTAGATACCTTAGAGCTGGCTGAAGAGTTCCTCACATTGGGAGATGGTGGTGAGATAAAGGAATATTGTTGTTACTGCTGTTGTGGGCTTCCCAGATGGAGCTACTGGGAGAGAACCAGCCTGCCAGCGCAGGAGATGTAAGAGACACAGGTTCGATCCCTGGGTGGGGAAGATCCCCTGGAGAAGGGCATGACAACCCTCTCCAGTATTCTTGCCTGGAGAATCCCATGGACAGAGGAGCCTGGCAGGCTAGAGCCCACAAGTTGCAGAGTCAGATAGAACTGGAAGGACTTGGCACGCATGCACCACTGGCTAAGGCACGTCCGACTCTTTGCAACCCCATAGGCTGTGGCCCGCCAGGCTCCTTGGTTCATGGGATTCTCCAGGCAAGAATACCGGAATGGGTTGCCATTTCCTTCTCCAGGGGATTTTCCCGACCCAGGGACTGAACCTGCATCTCCTGCCTTGGCAGGCGGCTTCTCTACCACTGAGCCACCAGGCAAGCCCAGGAATACATTTTTATATAAAGTATTTTTGTTATCCCCCCAAAGAACAAGCTGTGAATTATAATCCCCCAGACTTAACAGTCAGATAGTCTTGGATTCCAAGTCTAATACTGGCCCTTCTTAGTTCTATATTCTTGGCAAGTGGACTAAACACATATTTTTGGGGGCTTTTGTGAGAATTCGAGTTAATGAAGCAAAAATGCTTGGCACAATGTAGCAATTCAAGAAACTGTAGCTATTACTCTGTGGCCAAGGCATGGAGCTGGCAAAGATTTGAACATGCCTCCCTGAGCAGAGGTTTTTAAAGGGCCTTCCACTGCCGTGTTGGAGAAGGCAGTGGCACCCCACTCCAGTACTCTTGCCTGGAAAATCCCATGGACAGAGGAGCCTGGTGGGCTGCAGTCCATGGGGTCCCGAAGAGTCAGACATGACAGCGACTTCACTTTCTCTTTTCAGTTGCATGCATTTGAGAAGGAAATGGCAACCCACTCCAGTGTTCTTGCCTGGAGAATCCCAGGGACGGGGGAGCCTGGTGGGCTGCCGTCTGTGGGGTCTCACAGAGTCAGACACGACTGAAGTGACTTAGCAGCAGCAGCAGCAGCCACTGCCGTATCCTCTTTTAACCATTCACTTGCTTATTCACACATTTATATGAGCAGACTTCAAGCTCTGCACCCTAGCTAAGCATAAACATACATGACAGATGCATACATCTTTTTTTCTTTTTTTAAACTGAAGCATAGTTGATTTGCAATGTTGTGTTAATTACTTGTGTAGAGTTAGGTGACTCAGGTACACACATATGCTCTCATGCTCAGTCCTGTCCGACTCTTTGCAACCCCATGGACTGTAGCCGACCAGGCTTCTCCATCCATGGGAGTCTCCAGACAAGAATGCTGGAGTGGGTTGCCATTTCCATTATCCGGGGATCTTCCTGACCCAGGGATCGAACACAGGTCTACTGCATTGGCAGGCAGAGTCATTACCGCTGAGCCACCTGGAAAGTCTATTCATATCTATCTATCTATCTATATATTTTCATATTCTTTTCCATTATAGCTTACTCCAAGTTGGAGAAGGAAATGGCAACCCACTCGAGTATTGTTGCCTGTAGAAATCCCATGGTCAGAGGAGCCTGGAGGGCTACAGTCCATGGGGTCACAAAGAGTCAGACACGACTGAGTGACTGACGCTACTCTAAGTCTACTAGAGTTCCCTGGGCTCTAGAGTATTACCTGTTGATCCATCCTACATATAATAGTTGCCATCTGCTAATCCCAAACTCCCAGGCTATCCCTCTGACTCTTAGCTTCCCCTTGGGTACCCCAAATCCGTTCTCTATGTCTGTGGTAACTCATCTTGCTTGGATTTTAATCTCTTTAATCAGAGGTTTGACGACCATTTCGACTCCACACCAGTTGTGCAGACCAGTAAGGTTCATGGTAAGCACGTCTCATGGGATGTGGGTGTCTTTGTACCTGATTTCGATGATGAAGTAATTTTTCTAGACTTGACAGCTGGGCGATAGGACTCAGGCCCATCCCCAAAGGTAGGGTGACCACTTATTATACTTTATTTACACATTGCCTGATGGAGAACGGAGTGGCAACCCACTCCAGTATTCTTGCCTGGAGACTCCCGTGGAAACAGGAGCCTGTCTGGGTACAGTCCATGGGGTCACAAAAGAGTCAGACTCAACTGAGCCAATGGCACACACATCTTGGTTGAAATGCCAACCACACTCAGTAACACTTGTTAAGTGCAACATCCATCCAGAAATACAGTTATATCAAAACCTGATTTAAGAACCCAAGTTATTTTCGGCTACTACGAGGTTATAATTCCCCTATTGAAATCAAAATATTGATTATCTTGGGAAGACTTCCTAAAACTTGAGCAGTTCATTCCCTGGTTGGTTTTTTTCTTTCCATTTTAAGGGATCATACAACTTTCAGCATCATCTGGGTCTGATTCTTCTCCTGTCAGTTCCTCTAAATCATTTTTTTTTTTCTGCAACCCTGTGACATCACATTTTGTGAATTCCTGCTGCTCTGAAATTTTTCTGGAGTAGCTCATCCTAGCAGTGACATGTCATAATTCAACACTTTTATAGCTAACTTCCGAGAGAAGCCGGGTCATTCATGCAGAGACACAAGCAACTTGATTCTCATCATTTCAAAAAAATGATCAAATTGGAAGCAATTTTGTTTCTTCCTTGGCCTCAACACTTTTATAAGAAGAGTCTATCTCTCGGGACTTCCTTGGAAGTCTGGTGGTTAAGACTCCTCTGCTTTCAACACAGGGGACAAGGGTTCAATCTCTGGTTGGGGAACTAATACCCACATGCTGTGAGGTGAGGCAAAAAAAATGTTTTTAAACTGGTCTGTCTCTCACCAGAAAGGTCCCTTTGGAGAAGACCTTGATACTGGGAAAGGTTGAAGGCAAAAGAGGAAGAGGGTGGCAGAGGATGAGATGGTTAGATAGCATCATCGACTCACAGATAGAATTTGAGCAAAGTCTGGGAGATAGTGAAGGACAGGGAAGCCTGGCATGCTGCAAGTCATGGGCTTGCAAAGAGTTGGAAATGACTTTGTGACGAAACAGCTACAACAGTCTCTCACTTTTGATAGTCTAAGTATAGTATAGTTTTTCTTTTTTAATCTTGGAAAAAAGTCACAAAAATACATCCAATTTTATTTATTTAATAAGATGTAAGTGTTTCTGCCAGTATGTTTTCACTGAAGAAGGGGCGGAAATTTTCGCTTTCATGTATATGTTTGCGTGCATGCATGTGACTTTGGTCTCTCCAATCAAGTCCGACTGCTTGCAATCCCACGGACTGTAGCCTGCCAGGCTCCTCTGTCCATGGGATTCCCCAGGCAAGAATACAGGAATGGGTTGCCATGCCCTCCTCCAGGGGATCTTCCCGACCCAGGGATCAAACCTGCATCTCCTGCTTTGGCAGGTGGGTTCTCTACCTGCTGAGCCACCTGGGAAGCCCCGTGTATACGTTTAATTTTAATATATTTTATGTTGTACGTTTCACGTATATTTTTAAACTAGAATGTTGGCTTCAGTTCACTTCTGGGGAGGCTGTACCAATAGCTGTGAAAAGAAGAGAAGTGAAAAGCAAAGGAGAAAAGGAAAGATATAAGCATCTGAATGCAGAGTTCCAAAGAAGAGCAAGAAGAGATAAGAAAGCCTTCCTCAGAGATCAATGCAAAGAAACAGAGGAAAACAACAGAATGGGAAAGACTAGGGATCTTTTCAAGAAAATTAGAGATACCAAGGGAACATTTCATGCAAAGATGGGCTTGATAAAGAACAGAAATGGTATGGACCTAACAGAAGCAGAAGATATCAAGAAGAGATGGCAAGAATACACAGAAGAACTGTACAAAAAAGATCTTCACGACCCAGATAATCACGATGGTGTGATCACTCACCTAGAGCCAGACATCCTGGAATGTGAAGTCAAGTGGGCCTTAGAAAGCATCCCCGTGAACAAAGCTAGTGGAGGTGATGGAATTCCAGTTGTACTGTTTCAAATCCTGAAAGATGATGCTGTGAAAGTGCTGCACTCAATATGCCAGCAAATTTGGAAAACTCAGCAGTGGCCACAGGACCAGAAAAGGTCCGTTTTCATTCCAATCCCAAAGAAGGGCAATGCCAAAGAATGCTCAAACTACCGCACAATTGCACTCATCTCACATGCTAGTAAAGTAATGCTGAAAATTCTCTAAGTCAGGCTTCAGCAATACGTGAACTTTGATGTTCAAGCTGGTTTTAGAAAAGGCAGAGGAACCAGAGACCAAATTGCCAACATCTGCTGGATCATGGAAAAAGCAAGAGAGTTCCAGGAAAACATCTATTTCTGCTTTATTGCCTGTGCCAAAGCCTTTGACTATGTGGATCACAATAAACTGTGGAAAATTCTGAAAGAATGTTGGTTTAGAAATGAACAAAATTACTAATTATCTAGAGTGATTCACCCAAACTCCCTTTCATATAAAAAAAGGTATCAGTCTGCATCCTGTTGTGTATTTCCCAAGTCACACAAGAAAGATACAGGATGTCACACTGGTCTGGCCAGCTATTGTCTGCGAGTCTCAGGAGGTACTCTTTGCTTTATTTCTTCGTGTTTCTGATTTATCCATCATGGGGGAAAACGGAAAATCATCTCACTACCTAAATGCATAACAATATGGCACAGATTCATGAATAATTCAAGCGGACCAAAGCCACGGTCCCTCTCCTCAAGGGAGCCTGGGATATACACTGTATATAATATTAAAGCCTGTCCCCTCCCTGCTTTTAAGAATTTCGAGATTAAATTAATGTCCCAAGAAGGGCAGCATATAATCAGTCCCTTTCATTCCACTTAACGAGAACAAAATAAATCCTCCTTTCAATTATGTTAATGGAATCCCACGGGGATCAAACTTCCAGATAGTTTGCAAAGAAACCTCGTCAACAGCAGTCACTTACTGCAGGCACGTCAGCTCCGTCCGAATTTCCCAGCAGCGGGCTCATTAATTCTGCAGTTGGGACAAAGTCCTTGGCAAAACAAAGTTTCCAGCTACTAAAAAGAAAATGTACAATGCTCAGTTGTGAGTTTAAGTTTTTTTCTGGGACAAAATGAAGATGATAGCCTGGGAGACAGCACGTCAGACAGCTCAGAAAGACTGCTCCAAAGAGGGACATAGGAAGGTCAGTATATATGTGATTTTGCTGAAGGGGAATGCATGCAATCAGGCACATGTTTTGTTTTGTTTTGTTTTGTTTTTGCAGAAGTTTTCACTAATCAAGAGGAACAGTCATCACCATGAAGGAATTTAGTCGTTTTCTGCATAGGAAGAGATACAAAAACTGGGCTCAAAAAGTCAGCTCCTAAGAATATCTAACTGTCTGAAAACCTGTTCTGCCAGTTTTTCCCTGAGCAGGGATGCCTCGAGTCTGCTCTCCACCCTGAACTCCTTTCCAGGGGTGTTGAAGGTGAGCAGCTGCAGCAGCATCTGATTTAATCCTTGTAGACCTGGATAGCAAGTGTCCATGGCAAGTGCCGATGCGTAGTTGACACCTGGGTTACCATCGCATTGCTGTCTGTATTCAGAAGCTCCTCATTGAGCGAAAACACAAGTTCATGAGTTTGAGAGAATTGGCGACCTTGCCATTTATTTGAAACTGATGTAAAACATGGTCCCCATTCTGAATTAGTTGTCCATGCAGGCAGCTCAACGGTAGAGGGGACTTTAGTCAGCCTCCCAGATTGCCTTCACGGGATCATCAAACATAATCGCCGGCTGCCATGAGCATTGGCTGCTGACTGCACACAGCTTCATTCTTCTCCAGAAGAATGTCCTTGGAGAGTTTCCCAACTCGGTTTCTATTGACGTCTGAGGCTGGCTCTTTCATGGCTGTGGGGGCTGCTGGGTGCTTTATAGGATCCTGACAAGCATCTCCATTCTTCACACCACAGAGCTCCCTCTAGGATAAACTCTCCAGCTGAAGCCTTTCTTGTTTAGTAACTAACTCGTGTCCAACTCTTTGCGACCCCGTGGACTGTAGTCCACCAGGCTCCTCTGTCATGGGATTCTCCAGGCAAGAAGACTAGACTGGGTTGCCATTTCCACCCCCAGGGGGTCTTCCTGACCCAGGGATCAAACCCACATCTCCTGCACTGACAGGCGGATTCTTCCCAGCTTTTACCAGCAAAGATCCCACCCAAAGCACAGTTTTGCTTGACTTCGTCTTCTGTTCCTTTTTGCTTCCATTGCTTCCTTACCAGTTTGTATGAATAAGTTATTTATATCAGGTGCTTTCTCTTAGGCAGGGGTCCCCAAACTCTGGGATCAAATGCCTGATGATCTGAGGTGGAGCTGATGGGACAATAAAAGAAATAAGGTGCACAGTTAGTCTTATGCACTTGAATCATCCAGAGATGATCCCACCCTCCACAGTCAGTGAAAAAGATTGTCTTCCACGAAACTGGTGCCTGGTGGCCCTAAAGGTAGGAACTGTGCCCAAGAGAACAATGTATTTCAATGTCTTTCTTCCTTCTCTTCATCATCATTTAATAGGCACTGTCCTCAGGTATGGACTTGCCAGGTGGCTCAGTGGTAAAGGATTTGCCTACCATGCGGGGGAGACATGGATTTGATCCCTGGGTTGGGAAGATGCCTGGGAGAAGGAAGTGGAAACCCACTGCAGTATTCTTGCCTGGGAAATCTAATAGACAGAGGAGCCTGGTGGGTGACAGTCCACAGGGTCACAAACACACACCCCTGACAGAGCACACACAAAAGAATTATACTATTTCCCACAAATAAGTAACCATCTTGATCACCTCTTCCTATTAAATTCAAATACTATGAAAAGATTATTTCTAAAGGCAAATACGTATTTCTGGATAGAAGGACAGTTAGTTAGATGTATATTATGTATATCAACTAAAAAAAAAAAGAAAAAGCAAAAATACACAGCCTAAATGTTGAGAGGTGTGTTTGATTCAGTGGACAAAGCTGAGGACTTAAGCCCGGTACACAGCATCTCAGGTAACTCTGAGGGGCTGCTCTGATGAGACAAGGGGAAAGTCAGGATGTATAGGGGTTTTTGCAGCAAAGGCTAGGTACTCACATTATCAGAAGTTTCAGTTCAGTTCAGTCGCTCAGTCGTGTCCAACTCTTTGCAACCCCGTGGACCGCAGCACACCAGGCCTCCCTGTCCATCACCAACCCCTGGAGTTTCTTCAAATTTATGTCCATTGAGTCGGTGATGCCATCCAACCATCTCATCCGTCAACCCCTTCTTCTGTTACTTTAAATAAAATCAGATATCTCGAAGAATTGATGTTTTCAAACTGTGCTGCTGGAGAAGACTCTTGAGAGTCCCTTGACAGCAAGGAGACCGAACCAGTCCATCCTAAAGGATATCAGTCTTGAATGTTCATTGGAAGGAGTGATGCTGAAGCTGAAACTCCAGTCCTTTGGCCACCTGATGCAAAGAACTGACTCATTAGAAAAGACCCTGATGCTGGCGAAGATTGAAGGCAGGAGGAGAAGGGGACGACAGAGGATGAGACGGTTGGATGGCAGCACCGACTCGATGGACATGAGTTTGGGTGAACTCTGGGAAATAGTGGAAGACAGGGAAGCCGTGCGTTCTGCAGACCATGGGGTTGCAAAGAGTTGGTCAGAAATGATTTGGTGAGTCAACAACAACAGACATCTCAAATTAAGGAATGTATTGCTTTTCTGTGTACGAGACGATGCAAAAGTCTGGGCTCACCGAAGTCATTCCTTTGATCTGCCCCTCAGCTGTTTGGGACCAGCATACTGTTTTTCGGGCTTCCCTGGTGGCTTAGTTGGTAAAGAATCCGCCTGCATTGTGGGAGACCTGGGTTCGATGCCTGGGTTGGGAAGATCCCCTGGAGAAGTCTGTGGATACCCACTCCAATATTCTGGCCTGGAGAATTCCATGGACTGTATAGTTTCATGGGGTCGCAAAGTGTCGGACACGACTGAGCGACTTTCACTTATTTCTCTTTACAGTCTGAGCCACCGAGGAGTTTGGTTTCTCTCCTGAGTTCCCTCAGGGCTCAATGTTGGGCTGCTGTAATGCGATGGCTTGCTGTCTGCACCATCCTTTTTTGACCAATATGACAGGCAATATTTTCCTTCACGGATAATGTATGCATTACCATGTCTGTATGTGTTCTCATAACATGGGCTAAAAACTCCAGGAAGGAGCATACAGTCACGCGTGAGAACACGTGAATATCCCCGGGTGTGACATCTGTGCCCGGTTTTTTTCACATTCAGAAACTCCAGGGTCTTGTCTGCAGAGAGGCAACTCAGTAATTAGTTTTAGGGTCTGAGGTGAAACGTTTGTTTGCTTTGATTGTAGGCAAGAGGTCTCCAGGTCCACCATGTATCATTCCCTGTGGGCCCCCAGCCCCCTGATTTGATTCCCCAATGCCTAAGTCATCTCTCTCTAATGGGAAAGTGGACGAGAGGTGAAGTCATCTTGGTTCCTGCTTTGATGTCCAGGGTCACAATCCTCCTTAAAGATCCACAAACATCTGGAGTGACCGCCCGGCTAAATTTGTGTGCTGAGCAAGCCCTTTGTATTTACAAATTCTAAACAATATCTCGTGCTCATTTGTCAGTGTCCCTGGACCAGCATATTTCTGTCTATCCTCTGCCACGTTTGATCTGATAACACTATATCTTTATTTGGAAAAAGAGGTTTTATTTCTTTCCTTATTTTTTTTATTTTTTGGAATTGGGAGATATTTGTTTTACAATATTGTGCCAGTTTCTGCCATACCTCAACATGAATCAGCTGTAAGTATACATGTGTCCCCTCCCTCTTGAATGCCCCTCCCGCCTCCCTCCCCATCCCACCCCTCTAGGTTGTCACAGAGCCCCAGTTTGAGCTCACTGAGTCACATAGCAAATTCCCACTACTGAGAGTTGGACTATAAAGACAGCTGAGCACCGAAGAATTGATGGTGTTGAACTGTGGTCCTGGAGAAGACTCTTGAGAGTCCCTTGGACTACAAGGAGATACAACCAGTCTATCCTAAAGGAGATCAGTCCTGAGTGTTCATTGGAAGGACTGATGTTG
The DNA here is from genome assembly GCF_002263795.3 of Bos taurus. NCBI lineage: Eukaryota > Metazoa > Chordata > Mammalia > Artiodactyla > Bovidae > Bos > Bos taurus. The sequence continues at coordinate 3,357,554 of NC_082638.1, read as the reverse complement.
AAGCTGAAGCTCCAATACTTTGCCCACCTGATGTGAAGAACCCACTCTTTGGTAAAGATTGTGAAGCTAGGAAAGATTGAAGGCGGGAGGAGAAGAGGAAAACAGAGGATGAAATGGTTGGATGGCATCACCGACTCAACGGACATGAGTTTGAGTAAGCTCCGGGAGTTGGTGATGGACAGGGAGGCCTGGCGTGCTGCAGTACATGGGGTCGCAAAGAGTCGGACACCACTGAGCCACTAAACTGAGCTGAACTGATCTTTTTTACGGCCATGATGTATAGGTTTCCCTGCTACTCTCGCAGTTCATCCCAGCCTCTCTCTCCGACACTGTGTCCACAAGTCTGCTGTCTTTGCCTGCATCTCCATTGCTGCCCTGCAAATATGCACCATGGGTCCCACCTCATGGGTCCTACCTCTCTAGAGGCTATACACATCCATTGAGTCTGTCCTCGTGAGGTGTGTGAGCCTAGACTCCACTGGACAGAGCGAAATCAACCAGAAAGAGAAAGAGGTTTCATTGCCAACAACAAGAGACAGAGTTATAACACCGACTCTTGTCATCCAGGCCATTATTTCAAGAGGACGATAGTCTAGGTTCCTGTACTCAAATCTGGAATATAATTCCTCATGATCGAAATTGGAGAGAACTCTGCCAGCCTCCAGAGAGCCATCGGTCCTGTGAGGAATATGCTCTGGGAGCCTCTGGTCGCTGTCAGTGCTGCGAGGTAAGAGGCAAGCAAAGGCTGCATTTTATTTACAGAGTAGTGGGGCTGTGCTAGTGTGGCCTGGGAGCATCATTTACTGCTTCCTCATAAATAAATTCAGCTGCCACTTTCCCCAAGGCAGCCTTGGTGTAGGGAGGCGCCCTGCAAATCAGAGTTGTATCCCTAGGTGAGACCCTGCAATTTGCATCCCGTGGAAGATCCCCTGGAGGAGGGCATGGCTACCCACTCCAGGATTCTCGCCTGGAGAATCCCCATGGACAGAGGAGCCTGGCGGGCTGCAGTCCATGGGGTCGCAAAGAGTCGGACAGGGCTGAAACATAAAATAGCAGATACAAACAGAACTCCTGCCTGATTTTTCTCTGCCCGGGGTCTTCAAATGGGTGCATTTCTCCTGACGGGAAGGTGGACTCTCCTCTCTCAGTGTCCGCCCAGATGGCAAAGGCCGTTGAGCTCTGAGGGGCCCTCAGGAAGCCTCAGATGGCTTCTGGCATTTCGTGTTCCCCGTCGTTTGGGTCAGAATGTTACAATCACCCTCCAGGTTTTGCAGAAATCTTTCCTGGACGCTCGCCGGCTGAAGAAATAGACAATGAGAGTGAATTTTCTTTAGGTAGCTGGTGTGTATGCGTGTGGCTAATAAATAAGAATGAATGGATGCATGACACATACCTAGATACACAGAGAAGATGGAGTGTTGGGTGGATAGATGGATACATACTGGTCAGTCGCTTCAGTCTTGTCAGACTCTTTGTGACCCCATAGACTGCCCTCAGCCAGGCTCCTCTGTCCCTGGGATCTTTCCGGCAGCAATGCTAGAGGGGGTTGCCTTTTCCTCCTCCAGGAGATCTCCCCGACTCAGGGATCGAACCCTGTCCTCTTGTATCTCCTGAACTGGCAGGTGAATCCTTTACCATCATGCCACCTGGAATAGATACATACATAAGTAGATAGATGGATCGATACAAATAGATGGATTGATAGATTATAGATACATGGACTGATAGATATAGATGGATTTCTAGATAGGTGATATAGAATATAGATAAGATAGATAGATGGCTAAGTATAAAAGATGGCTATATAGACAATTGATAGATAATGTATATAATCATAACATCATAGTGTATACAATTATATATATAATTAAATATAGCATGCTTATTTTACTGTTTGGAGTATCAAAGATCAAAAAGGCATGTAATTAGCTATAATTAATAAATGACAGAATTATAATCTGGATTCAATTTTAAACTTAACATTTCATGCAACAGAAAGATGTTAGCTGTTTATTAATGAAAATCTTCTGTAGTTTTTCAGACTTACAGAAGATGGTACTTCTTCATGGCAATGGCATTAGGAGTGGGGAGTCAAGATATATATTATACATAAAGTTGTATGAATATAATATATTCATACTATACTATATTCAATAATATAATATGAATATATTGTATTAATATTTATTATAATATAAATAGATTTATCATGAGTAAAGACAATTTAGGTATACATGGCATGCATACATTATATATATATATATATATATATATATATATATATTTACAATGTTTCTAGATATATACATGTTATGGACTGAATGTGTCTCCTCAAATTCATATTGTTCAGGCCCTAACCCTCCATGTGATGGTATTTCAATGTAGAAGGGATGATTAGATTTTAACAAAGTCATGGTAGGGGTCCTGTACAACAGGATTAGTGCCCTGTTTAAAATAAATGTATGTGAGCATAAATGATAATTTCGCCCTTCTATCCACTCAGGTGGATCAAACCAGTCAATCCTGAAGGAAATCAACCCTGAATATTCATTGGAAGGACTGATGCTTAAACTGAAGCTCCAATACTTTGGCCACCTGATGCGAAGAACTGACTCATTGGAAAAAAAACCTGATGCTGGGAAAGACTGAAGGTGGGACGACAAGGGGACAACAGAGGATGAGATGATTGGATGGCATCACCGACTCGATGGACGTGACTTTGAGCAAACTCCACGAGATAGTGAAGAACGGGGAAGCCTGTCGTGCTGCAGTCCATGGGGTTGCAAAGAGTCAGACGCAACGTAGCGACTGAACACTAACAGCAATCCACTCAGGTAATGCATGAGTTGGTAGCCCTCTGTGAAATCGGTGCTTCTCCCACCATAGAACTTAAACCACATTGTAATTGCTTCCTTACTTCCTGTCTTCCCGAACACAGCTGGGAAAGGGTCAGTTGAAATTTTAGTCATCTAATGCATCTATGGAACTCAAGGGCACCCATGAGAAGCTCATTAGAATTTTTCTGAATGAAGAGAGATTGAGCTGGACAGCTGTAGGTTACATTTCAGTGCCTGTACTCTTTTTCTGGTTCAGGTGAGACAGAAATTGACATATCCCATCATATTTGCTGTAGGCATACACCATCATGGTTTGTCCAATTATTCGTGGGATAGACTCTGCAAATTTGGAAAAATGAGGGAACCTACCCCAGCTCTGTTGACAAGCCTGAGGTCCTGAGCAAGGCAAACAGTGGGTGATTCCGTCTTCACATAAGTGATGTGGGCCTGTTTCTATGGTTGGGGGGTGGGGGGTTTGGTGGGATTACAGCAGGTGAGATTTTGATGGAGATGGGATTGCAGGAGAGTAAACGTTTGCAGGTTGCATTGGTTGGGTGGTTTACCCCAGATTCTCTGTGCGTCTCTGTGTGTGTAGACTAATATTTGTATGTGTGTATGCCTGCTAAGTTGCTTCAGTCACGTCCGACTCTTTGCAACCCCATGGACTGTAGCCTGCCAGGCTCCTCTGTCCATGGGATGCTCCAGACAAGAATACTGGAGTGGGTTGCTGTGCCCTCCCCCAGGGGATCTTCCCGACCCAGGGCTTGAACCTGTGTCTCTCATGTCTCCTGCATTGGCAGGCGGGTTCTTTACCGTTAGCGCCAACTGGGAATCCCAAGTGTTAGTCACTCAGTGGTGTCTGACTCTTTGCGACCCCGTGGACTGTAGCCCACCAGACTCCTTTGTCCACGGAGTTCTTTAGGAAAGAATACTGCCATGGGTTGCCTTTTCCTTCTCTAGGGGATCTTCCTGACCCAGAGATCAAACCTGCATCTCCTGCATTGCAGGCACATTCTTTACCATCTGAACCACCTATTTGTATATGAACATCTAAATCTGTATCTATTCACAAGTTGCCACAAAATTCCCAAGAACGTACCATCATTAATTTTAAGGAGAGGAATGCTGAGTAAGAAGCAGAAATGTAGAACAAAGGCAAGTATTTGCATATGACTGAGGGAAATTCAGACAAAAACCAAGGAAACTTGCTAATAACTCATTAGGCCTGACATCCCAACATTTTCCCAGACACGGGAGGCTGATTAGAAAAGGGCTCCGTTGTTCAGAGTGGACCACATGCAACAAAGTTCTCTTACAGGTCGTCTCATTATTATTTTAATATATTTTTGAAACTTTTTTATTGTAGATAGTTGGTGATGGACCGGGAAGCCTGGCATGCTGCAGTCCTGCTAAGTCGCTTCAGTCATGTCCAACTCTGTGCGACCCCATAGACGGCAGCCCACCAGGCTCCCCCGTCCCTGGGATTCTCCAGGCAAGAACACTGGAGTGGGTTGCCGTTTCCTTCTCCAGTGCGTGAAAGTGAAAAGTGAAAGTGAAGTCGCTCAGTCGTGTCCGACTCTTCTCGACCCCACGGACTGCAGCCTACCAGGCTCCTCCGTCCATGGGATTCTCCAGGCAAGAATCCTGGAGTGGGGTGCCATTTCCTCCTCCAGGGAATCTTCCCAACCCAAAGATTGGACCCGCATCTCCTGCATTGTGGGTGGAGGAAAACGATTTCGAAGGAACCCATACCCATCATCTGATTTCTCCAGATACCCATGTCTGTTACACATGCTGGATTGGGAAGATGCATGAAAAATTAACTTTCCTTTAGTTTTCCCTGATCTGAGCATCACACGTTTGGCAGAATTCCAGCATGGAATCCTGAAAAGCTTTGCTGCTTCCAGGGGCTGCATTAAATTAAACCTCCCCCAGGGCCCAGGAAAGCTGGCTGCATCTTGGACGGAAGGTCAGGCAGGATCATTACTTCCCTTGTAAGAGACTGCAGTTGTTTGATTCCAAAGAGCCTGGGAGGCTGTTTGTATGCGGCCATCATTATATGAAGGGCCTACGATTTTTATCAACACTGAACATGCATCTCATCTCAGCTGCACACCCCCCACGACTTAATCTCAGCTGCACACCCCCACGACTTATCTCTGACCCCTGACAGCGAGTCACCAAGTCCCAGGGAATGGCCGGCAATGAAACAATTTATATTCTTTAAAGGATGCAAAAGCATTTGATGGTATCTGCACCCTCAGACAGAGGCTTAAAAATGAAGTCTGGGTCCCATTATAAATCTACCCTGTTGTTGAGTCACCAAGCCACGTTTGACTCTGTGCGACCCCATGGACTGCAGCACACCAGGTTTCCCTGTCCTTCACCGTCTCCTGGAATTTGCTCAAACTCGTGTCCACCGAGTCAGTGACGCCATCCATCCAACCATCTCATCCTCTGTCATCCCCTTCTCCTCCTGCCTTCCGTTTTTCCCAGCATCAGAGTCTTTTCAAATGAGTCAGTTCTCATCAGGTGGCCAAAGGATTAGAGTTTCAGCTTCAGCATCCGTCCTTCCAATGAATATTCAGAGTTGATTTCCTCAGCTGCGTTCTCTTCATCAGCTTTCAATTATTATTTTTTAATGATCCTAGGTTATGCAGAGAATGACCTCAGTCTGATAAGTCAGTTTTTCTGTTCCTCTGCCAATGGCAGGCATGAGAACTTAAAAATTCCACAAACACACATTTAAATGACCTTTGTCCTAAAATGTGAGAAATGAACATACATAGCTGAGAAATCATTTCTGCAGGGACTTTTTCTCCCTGACAAATCTGAATGGCATTTTCTGCCCTTGAAATGCATGGCCCTTTTACAGCGAATAAAAGAATATTTCAAATTAGGTAGAAAGCACTACCTCTAAGGCACGTTTTTGTATAAGAAAGACCTCTTTTGAACTCTGTCATGGAGATTTGCATACTGAAGTAGGAAGACCAGCCAGTGACAATTCCACAATCTGTACATAAATAGATAATGACACAGGGTATGAAATTATGCAGACAGAGAGCAGTAAGGGAACCTTTTGTCCAATAACCCTTTTGCCTCCTAAGGCAAAGGATTTGATGGTGGTTTTCGAAAATATGAGCAACGAAAAGAGCCTGTATATCCACAGTTCTGTTTATTTTTTCAGTTTGTGTCAGCAATAAGAATTTGTGTGTGTGTGTGTGTGTGTGTTGACCATGCTAACGTTTCAGACCTAAAGCACATTATGTCTTATCTATCTGCTTTTATAAAAGCATATTTATATATCAAAGCACACACTTAGATATTTATGTATTCAGAATCAACAACGATAAGACGCTCATATTGGACGTTTTATTCTGTTTCTTTCCTGGGCGGGGGAAAACCCCTGCTATTTCTTGCAGACGTTTTTTAAGTAATATTTGTATATTTTAAAAGAAAATAGAGAGTTCTTCATGGAGTCAAGGACACGACTGAGAGACTGAACTGAACTGAACTGAAAGAGTTCCCTGGTGGTCCAGAGACTAACGCTCTGAACTCCCAATGCAGGAGGCTTGGGTTCTGTTTCTGGTCAGACAAATCGATCCCCTGTGCCGCAGGTAAGACCCAGTGGAGACAAACACGTAAATAAAGAAGAAAAGAAAATATTTTTCTGCTGTTAAAAAGGTGGATCACCACAAAGATATGTGACCTATGAATCCTGTCTCCCTGTCACGAACTGAGACTCAGGAACCAACAATTGCTGCAGAAGTTGAAATGAGAAAGGAAGGAAAAAGACGTGGAGGATAGATGGACAGAATCCAATAATCTTATGTCTTTTTACTTCTCTCCGCGTCATCAATCAAGAGCAGTGCAGTGAATGAGGCGAGTCTTTCATTCGAGTTTGGTTCGAGCGGGGAGAGTGTTATGTGGAGAAAGTGAAAGTTGCTCATTCGTGTTCGACTCTTTGTGACCCCCTGAATATACAGTCCGTGGGATTCTCCAGGCCAGAATACTGCAGTGTGTAGCCTTTCCCTTCTCCAGGGGATCGACTCAACCCAGGGATCAAACCCAGGTCTCCTGCACTGTAGGCGGATTCTTTACCTGCTGAGCCAGCAGGGAAGCCCACATAGAGGAAAAACTCGGGTTTTTCAAAAGAATTATTTTGTTGAAGCCTAGTTGATTTGCAGCAGTGTGTAAATTTCTGCTCTACCGCACAGTGCTTGGTGAAGGATATCTATGTTCTTCTTCGTATTCTTTTTTGCATTGTGACTTATCCCAGGATATTGAATCTAGTTCTCCATGCTGTATGGTGAATCCTTATTGTTTATCTATTTTACATACACTGGCATGTATCCCACCTATTGTATATATACAGTGCTACATATCTTACCTATTTTATATATGCGGTGATATGTATCTCAGCTATCTTATATACAGTGATATGTATCTGTTAACCACATACTCCTATCCCTTCTGCCCTTACCATTTGGTAACCCTCACTTTGTTTTCTGTGTCTGTGAGCCTGCTTCTATTTGGTAGATAAGTTCATTCATATTGCTTTTTTAGATTCCACATTTAAGTGGTATATAGTTGACTGTTTCAGTTTTTAGTGGAAGTGTAGTTGATTTACAATTTTGTCCTGGTCTCTGCAGTACAGCAAATGATTGTTGTGTGTGTGTGTGTGTGTATTCTCGTTGAAATTCTTTTCGGATATGCTTCATCCAGGATACTGAATATCGTTGGCTATGCTCTATAGGAGGACCTCGTTGTTGATCCATCCTGTGCAGAGAAGTTTCTTTCTGCTAATCCCAAACTCCTAATCCATCCCTGCCTCTCTCCCTGGCAACCACAAGGCTGCTCTCTATGTAACTCTGTCTCTGCTTTACAGAGAGGTTCATTTGTATCATATTTCAGGTTCCACCCATATCTGGGCTTCCCTGGTGGCTCAGATGGTCATGAATCCGCCTGGGGTGCGGGAGACCAGGGTTCGATCCCTGGGTCGGGAAGATTCCCCTGGAAGGGGGCATGGCTACCCACTCCAGCATTCTTGCCTGGAGAATCTCATGGACAGAGGAGCCTGGTGGGCTGCAGTCCATGGGGTTGCAGAGAGTTGGATAAGACTGAGTGACTTTCACTTTTCAGATTCCACGTCTGAGTGATATCATATGCTATTTGTCTTTCTCTGCCTTACTTCAGTTAGTATGATAATCTCTGGGTTCATCCGTGTTGCTCCAAATGGCATTCTTTTGTTCTTTGTTTATGGCTTAGTAGTGTGTGTGTGTGTGTGTGTGTGTGTGTGTGGTGTTGGTGGTTTAGTACCTCAGTCGTGTCCGACTCTTGCGGCTCCATGGACTGTAGCCCACCATGCTGCTCTGTCCATGGGATACAGTCTCCCAGCTGGCGCTAGTGGTAAAGAACCTGCCTGTCAATGCAGGAGACTTAAGTGACACAGGTTCCATCACTAGGTCGGGGAAGATCTCCTGGAGGATGGCACATCACCCCTTTCCAGTATTCTTGCCTGGAGAATCCCACGGACAGATCTTCATCCACTCATCTGTCGGTGGACATTTCGGGTTCTCCCGTGCCCTGGCTATTATAAATAGTGTTGCTGTGAACACTGGGCTACTTGTGTCTTTCTGAATTAAATTTTGTCCAGGTATATACTCAGGAGTGGGATTAGAGGATAGTATTGTAGCTCTGTCTTTAGTGAAGTGAAAGTTGCTCAGTCGTGTCTGACTCTGTGGCCCCACAGACATGGAATTCTCCAGGTCAGAATACAGGAGTGGGTAGGCTTTCCATTCTCTAGAGGATCTTCTCAACCCAGGGATGGAACCCAGGTCTCCTGCCTTGCAGGTGGATTCTTTACCAACTGAGCCACCAGGGAAGCCCAAGAATACCAGAGTGGGTAGCCTGTCCCTTCTCCAGCAGATCTTCCTGACCCAGGAATCAAACCAGGGTCTCCTGCATTGCAGGCAGATTCTTTATCAACTGAGCTATGAGGGAAGCCCAGATTTTCTAAAAAAAAATCCATACGTATTTCCATACTGGCTCCACCATTTCTCCCAGCAGTATAGGAGGGTTCTCTTCTCCACACCCTCGCCAGTATCTGTTATTTGTGGACTTTCTGATGATGGCCGTTCTGACCGGTGTGGGGTGATGTTCTCATTATACTTCTGATTTGCATTTCTCTCATAATTAGGGATGTCGAGCATCTTTCACGTGCCTCTTGGCCATCTGCACGTCTTCCTTAGAGAAACGTCCGTTTAGGTCTTACTCCATTTTTTTTTGTTGAGTTATCTGAGCTGTTTATGTATTCTGGAAATCAATCCCTACTCGGTCTCATAACTTGCTAGTATTTTATCCCAGTTCGTAGATTGTCTTTTCGCTTTATTTGTGGCTTCCTCTGCTGTGCCAAAGCTTGAAAGCTTGATTAGGTCCCTTTTGTTTATTTTTGCTTTCGTTTCCCTCATGCACATTTTCTTTTTTGGCACAAGGCAGTACTAATTTCTAAGGAAAATGACCTTTGCTGTGAACCCACATTGCTGGCAATCTCATCAGATAAACCCAGGAGGGGGCAAAGTGTTAAAAATCCCAGTAGAGTTGTTTTGCTTCTTGAAATGAATTCATCTGATGACATAATTATTTTCCATCTCTTTATATTACTGATTTTCCTCCCTTCCTTCCTTTGATTTTTGAGAAAGTACTAGCTTTGTCTCTGCTGCTTGAATATTTCAAAACATATATAATTTAATCTGTTTTAATTATGTATTTAGATGAAGAAATATTTAGATGTCTCTCGAAAAAGATAGTGTTCTTTTTATTGTTCTTTCCTATTCCAACTCAAAATACTGAATCCTCCAAGGTTAAGATTATACCTAAACATCTCCCAAAAGAATTTACTTGACTTAGAATTCAGTTCATCTAACACTTGAGAGTCTGCTGTGTGGAAAGTTTTGTGTTTAGCAGACGAGTGGGGAACGGCCCAGTGTACTTTCTTCCTCTGATTGGCCCATGCACAGCGAGGGTGTCATATATAAATGATGAGTTCAAGCCAATTATAGAAATAGACATCTTAGGGACTTCCCTGGGAGTCCAGCAGTTAAGACTCTGTGCTTCCACCACAGGGGACAGTTCGATGCCTGGTTGGGGGAACCGAGATCCCGAGATGCCGTTTAGTGTGGCCAAAGAATAGAAAAAGAAGTACACATACTAGATACACGAAAGGAAAACGGAAGCAATGAATTAAACCTTGGAGGGGTGGGGATATTTCATCTGACGATGACAGGCAAGTGAAGGTTTCAATAAAAAAAAATGAGGCAAAGAGATTCTAGTCTCTGATAATAGCCTGACTCAGGGCATCAAACACGGAAATTAAAAGTTTGCACACAGAACTTTCCATCAGGTTTTATGTTTGAGGTGCAAAGTCAGACCTGACTGAGCTGCTTGAAAGATCTTTACTGGTGTAATCACATACCCTTATTCTGTAATACAAGGTGATAATCACTATGGTAATTACAGTGATTAAGTGCTAAAAATATGATAGGCTCATCAAAAAAAAAAAAAAAAGAACTAATACAGAAGAAGGCAGAATTAAACTGAGATGATATTGTTGTTGTTGAGTCGCTCAGTCGTGTCTGACTCTTTGTGATCCCGTGGATGGTATTAATAAATCTGAAAGGGAGCCAAACAGATATCTTGGGAAGAAAAGCTACAGATCTTATTTTTTTTAATATATACTTTGATAATCAGAATTAAACATAGTTTGGAAGTGTCTAAGAAAGAATCTGGAAATTGGAAGAGAACAGTTTAAAAAAAAATAGAATGTGAAGGGATTTCACGGAGAATGGAGGACAGAGACAAAAATAGTCCAAATGTCAAACAGAAGGGGAGAAGCAGAGTAGATGAATACAGATGATATAAAAGCAGAGTAGATGAATACAGAGGATATAAAATGCATCTCTTTGGACCCTCAGAGAAAGAGTAGCAATGTACAAATAGCTAATAGGAAACGTGAGTGTTCTGTGCAAAACTGTTCCCAATCCTATCACATTCCGTAGGTCAGAAGTCTTTCTAACCCACCCTGGGCTATTTGAAGGATTAACCCTAAGGACTAGAAGCATTTTCTCAAATGTTTCCCACCTGGCTATCAGAAGAATATAAAACACTCAACAAGGTCACCAGGAGTGTCAAGACACAGGAAAGTCTTAACTATCTTTGGTCAAAGCTAGCAATGAAGTGAAATGTTAGTTGCTCACTCATGTCTGACTTTTTGCAACCCCAGGGACAGACCTGGTTGGATTTATGTTACTCTCACCAAAATCTTCTTGTAGATATCAGATTCTAAGATGCCTAGACATTTCTCAGGTGGGGTATCAAGGCATTTCTAAGGGTTCTTGGTCAGTCCCTCAGTCATGTCTGACTCTTTGCAGCCCCTATCAACTGCAGCACACCAGGCTTCCGTGTCCTTCACCATCTCCCCGAGTCCGCCCAAACCCATGTCCATTGAATCGGTTATGCCATCCAACCATGTCATCCTCTGTCACCCCCTTCTCCTCCTGCCCTCAATCTTCCCAGTATCAGGGTCTTTTCCACTGAAATGGATCTTCACATCAGATGGCCAGAGTAGTGGAGCTTCAGCTTCAGCATCAGTCCTTCCAATGAATATTCAGGACTGATTTCCTTTAGGACTGACTGGTTGGATCACCTTGTAGTCCAAGGGACTCTCAAGAGTCTTCTCCAACACCACAGTTCAAAAGCATCAATTCTGTGGGGCTCAGCTTTCTTCACAGTCCAACTCTCACATCCATACATGACCACAGGAAAAACCATAGCCTTGACTAGATGGACCTTTGTTAGCAAAGTCATGTCTCTGCTTTTTAATACATTGGCTAGGTTTGTCATAATTTTCCTTCCAAGAAGTAAGCGTGTTTTCATTTCATGGCTGCAGTCACCATCCACGGTGATTTTGGAGCCTAAGAGAACAAAACCTGCCACTGTTTCCATTTATTCGCCATCTGTCTAAAAGGAGGACTTCCCTTGTGGCTCAGCTGCTAAAGAATCCACCTGCAACGTGGGAGGTCTGTGTTCGATCCCTGGGTTGGGAAGATCCCCCTGGAGAAGACAAAGGCTACCCACTCCAGTATTCTGGCCTGGAGAATTCCATGGACTGTATAGTCCATGGCATTGCAAAGAGTTGGACACAACTGGATTTCACTTTCACCTTCTAAAAGGAAAAGGGATGTATTTGTTCTTTGTTGAGACCAGTAGACTACTGGTGCAGAAGACTGCATGCTCGGTCATGTCCCACTCTTTAGGACCTCATGGGCTGTAGCCCGCCGGGCTCCTCTGTCCATGGGATTCTCCAGGCAAGAATACTGGGGTGGGTAGCCGTTACCTTCTCCAGGGGATCTTCATGGCCCAGGGATTGACACCACCTCTCCCACATCTCCTGCATTGGCAGGTGGATTCTTTACCACTGAGCCACCCGGGAAGCCAGACCATCTTTAACCGCAAGTGATAGAACCATCTGGCAGAGGCTCAGTGATACAGGAAACTTTATGTCTCTCCTAAGTAGCCAAAATATTACCTAGCTTGACAAATACAATCACCTCTTTTGTATTATCTATTTCCTCTTACTCTTCAATACTTGTATCTCTCATTTTATTTTTAACAACATACACACGTGATAGCCGCTTCCTGTTTACAGTTTATTCATTATTGAAGACCAGCTCATACATTTTTGATGAGTGATTTCCGTTCCTTTTTTCTCATCCCACTCTCTCTATCTGAGCTGTGGTTTTTCTTCATCACATTAGTCATTTTCTGATATTTCCCCTGAGGCTAAAACTTCATTTTCCAATTCTTTTTTTTTTTTTGGCCTAGGATTTCATTTTGTGCTGGTTTAGCTTCCCTGAACCCATAGAATAAAATTTAATTTTTAAAACCTGACCTGTTCCTATGATTTCTTTCATCCCTCTTGCTTAGTTACAGGCTGTCTTCCCAAAAATCCACCCTGGGGCTGGATTCTAGAGGGGCGACCTGGATGATTAGGAAGTATAGTCACTTCTGGGCTTCCCAGGTAATGCTAGTGGTAAAGAACCCACCTGCCAATGTAGGAGACTCAAGAGACTCGGGTTTGATCGCTGAGTCAGGAAGATCCCCTGGAGGAGGGCATGGCAATCCACTCCAGTATTCTTGCCTGGAGAATCCATTGGACAGAGGAGCCTGGCTGGCTGCAGTCCATGGGGTCACACAGAGTTGGACACGACTGAAGCGACTTAGCCTGTACACACATACACAGTCGAATAATCAGATAGCAATATTTAAAGCCTGCTATTTACGTGAGATAAGAATTGCAACTTACACAAACTGCTCAACACAGTTAAAAAAAAAAAAGGTTAAATGTTTCTGGATCTATGCAGTGAACATATTCCAAGGCATGCTGCTGCTGCTGCTGCTAAGTCGATTCAGTTGTGTCTGACCTTGTGCAACCCCACAGACAGCGGCCCACCAGGTTCTCCCGTCCCTGGGATCGTCCAGGCAAGAACACTGGAGTGGGTTGCCATTCCCTTCTCCAATGCCTGAGAGTGAAAAGTGAAAGTGAAGTCACTGAGTCGTGTCCGACTCTTCAAGACCCCATGGACTGTAGCCTACCAGGCTCCTCTGCCCATGGGATTTTCCAGGCAAGAGTACTGGAGTGGGTTGCCATTGCCTTCTCCCATTCCAAGGCATACCAATGGATTTATCACACCTACCTGGATTTCAGTCTACCATTCAACCTCTTTACTTGTGGTGATCATGGACGCTTACCCAGGAGCTCAGTGATGCTTATCTAGGGTCAGCTGTTGCACATGCTGCAGCTTCAGTCATGGCTTTCATCATCAGTTTACACCCATGTTTCACGGTCCTCCGGATTTGATGTTGTTCCATCACTAAGGCATGTCCAACTGTTTGAACCCCATGGACTGTAGCATGCCAGGCTTCCCTGTCCTTCACCATCTCCCAGAGTTTGCTCAAACTCATGTCCATTGAGTCATGATGCCATCCAACCATCTCATCCTCTGTCGTCCCCTTCTCCTCCTGCCCTCAATCTTTCCCAGCATCAGGGTCTTTTCTAATGCGTCAGCTCTTTGCATCAGATGGACAGAGTATTGAGCTTCAGCTTCAGCATCAGTCCTTCCAATGAATATTCACGGTTGATTTCCTTTAGGATGGAATGGCTGATCAATGATGTGACATATATTCACATCATATAATGATATGACATTCATACAATCAGTGACATATGCCCCTCCCTCTGGAGCCTCCCTCCCACCCCCCACCTCTCTGGGTCATCACAGAGCCCCGCGCTGAGCTCCCTGTGCTGTAGAGCAGCTTCCCACTAGCCGTCTGTTTTATACTCGGTGTATATATGTCAATGCTGCTCTCTCAGTCCATTCCACCCTCTCCTTCTCCTACTATGTACACACGTCCATTCTATACGTCTGCATCTCTGCTCCTGCCCAGGGCATAGGTCCATCTGCACCCCTGAGAGTGAAGTTCTCTCTTGGGATAACCCTGCACCACTGATGGCTTCCTGCACCCTCATGCACTGAACATCCTGGAATGTATACGCTCTCCTTGGACCCGGGGAAGCAGAGACAGGAACGGGTGGGAGATACCAGGCGTTAAGAACGGCCCCCGTCCTCCTCTGGAGGGTTGGAGATATTTTCACAGTTTGTTCTTTCGGTTTGTTGGTCTCTTACTGTGGTGGTCGCTTTTATCTGAAGCCTTGGCTTTGCGTAAATGGCGAGAAATCTCTTTGCGCTCTTCTTGTGTGTGTTTGTCACTCAGGCGTGTCCAGCTCTTTGTGCCCCTGTGGGCTGATTTTCTGGGCAAGAATACTGGAGTGGACTGCCATGCTCTTCTCCAGGGACACTCTTCACTGTTGTTGCTGTTGAGTCGTTCAGTTGTGTCCGACTCTTTGCGACCCCATGGACTGCAGCACACCAAGACCTCCCTGTCCGTCACCATCTCCCGGAGCTTGCTCATACTCATGTCCATTGAGTCGGTGATGCCACCCAACCATCTCATTCTCTGTCGTCCCCTTCTCTTTCTGCCCTCAATCTTTCCCAGCATCAGGGTCTTTTCCAGTGAGTCAGCTCTTTGCATCAGGTGGGCAAAGGATTGGAGCTTCAGCTTCAGCATCAGTCCTTCAAGTGAATATTCAGGTCTGAATTCCTTTAGGATGGACTGGTTTCATTTTGCAGTGCAAGGAGCTCTCTCCGACTCTTTGTGATCCCATGGACTATAGTCTACCAGGCTTCTCTGTCCATGGGATTTTCCAGGCAAGAGTACTGGAGTGGGTTGCTATTTCCTTCTCCAGGGGATCTTCCTGACCCAGGTCTCCTGCAATGTAGGTAAACGCTTTACCCTCTGGGCCACCTGGGAAGCCCCTCTCCCTTCTTAAGTGGCATCTATTGCAGAGGTTGACCAGCTACACACACAAGCCCCGGGACCTGTTTTTGTAAAGTTTTAGTGAAACCCAGATAACCTCTATCTTTTGAATGTGGCTGATATTTGTGTGCTGTGTGTGTGTTAGACGATCAGTTGCATCCAACTCTCTGTGAACCCAAGGACTGTAACCCGCCAGGCTCCTCTTTCCATGGGATTCTCCAGGCAAGAATACTGGAGTGGGTTGCCGTTTCCTCCTCCAGGGGACCTTCCTGATCCAGGGATAGAACCCACATAGCCTGCATTTACAGGTAGATTCTTTGCCACTGTGCCACCTGGGAAGTGGCCGACGTCTGCTTTTATTATATCAATTCAGAACTGACCATCTGGCCCCCAGGGCCAGTAACGCTGATTATCTGTGCCCTTGTAGAAAAATATGACAATCATTTTTCTAAGTTGTAGAATGAAGCCGGGGTTTGCTGTGAACCAAATCTTGTATAGATTTTCTTGTTAGTTTTTTTTCCCCCCAAAAAAGCTTATTGTTTTGATTCATATTCTGGATTCTTCCCAGGCATGTTGGCACAAGGTTCTCTGTCTTTTTTTTTGTAAGTGTTACTGACATCTCTCTTGCTTTCTCACTGTATACCTTCTCAGCATAAAGTCGGAAGAGACAAAGTCTTTGTGGTGTCTTGCAAAAGAGTATATCCTGAATAAAGGGTGTACGTGATAGAAATGTTTTCTGTTTAATTAATACTTGTAATTTCCTGGTGAGATGGCTTGTACTGTACGTTAGATATTCCCAAGCACCTAGAGAAAGGAATAGAAGAGGGTATTTTGCAAAATACAGTGAATATCAGGGACCTGCTATATAGCACAGGGAACTCTGCTCAGTATTATGTAATAACCTCCATGGGAAAAGAATCTGAAAAAAGAATAGATACATGTGTATGTGTGACTGATTCCCTTTGATGTCCACTTGGGATTCAGATACACACGCTACTGTGTGTAAAGGGGACCGCCAGCAGGACCTACTTTATAACCCAGGGAACTCTGGTCAGTATTATGTGGGAACCTACATGGGTGGCTCAGACGGTAAAGTGTCTGCCTGCAATGCAGGAGACCCGGGTTCAATCTCTGGGGAGCGAAGATCTCCCGGAGAAGGCAATGGCAACCCACTCCAGTACTCTCGCCTGCAAAATCCCATGGATGGGCATTGAGGAGACTTCATTGGCTTCTCAGGTGGCCCAGTGGTTAAGAATCTGCCTTGGAATGCAGGGGACGTGGGTTTGACCCCTGGTTGGGGAGCTAAGATCCCACATGCTATGGGGTATCTATGGCCCACCTGCCACAGCCAGAGAGTCTGCTCGCCACAGGGTAAGAGCTCATGTGCCAAAACTAAGACCCATCTCAGCCAAAAAAAACAGAGAGAGAGATTTAAAGCTATGCCGAAAGGGTGTCTAAAATGAAACTCAGACATAATTTAAAAATTAACTTAATGGCCAGCGTTTTGCATGCCTACCTCTGTGTCTGTATACATCTGAATCCCAGAATGAAAATTCAGTCTAATGCCATTGTCTCAAGAAATTCAGGAATCATTTAAATAGGAAATTCAACACAACATATTTTTCCTTTGTTAGATCATTTTGAGGACAAATTATAGATAAACAATTTAGCCCAAGAGATGCCCTTTAGGAAAATCTTATTCGCTTGTTGAAACATTACAAAGTATTGAACATTATTAAATTTAATCATTCTCTCAAAAGGACAGTTACTTTAAAAAAATAAAAAGCAAAAAACACAAAACTGTACTTTGCAAATAATCATTATTTGGAAACAGTGAATTTTTTTTTTTTGCTTTTTATTTTAATACATAACAACTGCTGCGAGCTTATTGCCAAATCACATATATAGTATTTTATTTTGTATCTAAATGATAATACTTTCTTCTGTGATGGTATTTTTTTTCTCCTTTGGGAGGATTATATCCATAGTAAAATTTTAATAATAAAAGGGTTTCTATTATTTGATCATAAGAGGGACTCAAATTGCATCTGGCAAGAATAACCAGTCATAACAAGTATGAGTCTATTGGGTTTAATATTGTCTCTCTTATCTGCCTTTAAAGATCTCAAGGAATCCTCTGAGACTCAATGGCAGGAATTTACTCTCTTTCCAGTTTTTTGTTTTCTTTGCCTGAGAAAACTGGCAAATGATGAAAACTCTGGCAAATGACTTCCTCTATAAAAATAATAAGCAAGATATGTGTTATTCACTTTGGATATTCCTGACTCACAGATTGAACCTGGGTCTCCTGCTTTAGAGGCAGATTCTTTACCATCTGGGCCACCAGAGAAACCTATAAACAAGTTGCATGTGTTTAAAATACAGTCAAAGCATTCAATATGTATTATGCCATTTGTAATATCTTAAGAAAAGTCCTGGCATCCTTCCCTTTTAATATCTGAGCCACAGAAACTTCAAATTGTCCAAAACCATCCAAAGTCTTGAGGGTAGGTCAACAGAAGCCTTGAGATGAAAACACAGCTTTTGATACTCCATCCCTTTCACTCTTAAATCGCTACATAGTTATGTAACAACATAGGATTGCCTATTTGACTCTGATTCAAAAAGATACATACCTCCGAATGTTCATAGCAGTACTATTTAGGGTACCTAGGACATGGAGAAAACAATGGCAACCCACTGCAATGTTCTTGCCTGGAGAATGCCAGGGACGGCAGAGCCTGGTGGGCTGCCATCTATGGGGTCGCACAGAGTCGGACACGACTGAAGCGACTCAGCAGCAGCAGCAGCAGCAGGACATGAAAAGAACTTCAATGTCCACTGACAGAGGAATGGATAAAGACTATATGGTATGTACACATCATGGAATATTACTCAGCCATAAAGAAACAATGAAATAATGCCGTTTGCAGCACCGTGAATGGCCCTAGACGTGATCTCAGCGAGGGAAGTCAGTTACACAGAGAAAGAGAGATATCCTACGGGATCACTTCTATGTGGGGTCTAAAAAATGAAACAAATGAATTTATTTGTAAAACTGAAAAAGACTCACAGAGAAGATAAACTTAGGGCTACCAAAGGGGAAAGATAGGGCAGGATAAAATTAGGACTTTAGGATTATCAGATACACACCCCTATATGTAAAACAGATAAACAAGGTTCTACTGTACAGCACAGGGAACTATATTCAATATTTTATAAATATAGTAGAAAACAAGGCTGAACAGAATAATATATAAAGAATAATATATGTATAAGTATTCCTGGGGTCGCAAAGAGTCAGACACGACTGAGCGACTCAACTGAACTGAACTGAAGTATATATATTAATATATATAAATAATACATAGAAAGAATATATATAGAATTACATATATATAATGTATTATATAATATATATTATATATATTATTATATAATAAATATAAAATGGAGTCATATATAACATGTGTATATATGTATGTGCATAATATATATATTATATTATTATATATTATTATATAATAAATATATTATAAAACTGAGTCAGTTTATGCATACTTATATATATATATATTTTTGTGCGTGTGGGCACTTAGTCCCTCAGTCGTGTCTGACTCTTTGCAACCCCATGGACTGTAGCCCACCAGGCTTCTCTGTCCCTGGAATTCTCCAGTCAAGAATACCAGGGTTGGTTGCCGTTTCCCCTCTTCATGGGGATCTTCCTAATGCAGGGATCGAACCAAGGTCTCCCCAACTGCAGGCGGGTTCTTTACCATCTGAGCCACCAGGGAAGCCCTATGTATAAAACTGAAGCACTTTGCTGTCATAGCAGATGCTAACACAACAGAAGATGAGATGGCTGGACGGCATCACCAACTCAATGGACGTGAGTTTGGTAGACTCTGGGAGTTGGTGATGGACAGGGAGGCCTGGCGTGCTGCAGTCCATAGGGTTGCAAAGAGTCGGACACGACTGAGCGACTGAACTGAACACAGCACTGTAAGTCAGATATACTTCAGTTAAAAAAAAAAAAATTGAAGGAAAGACAATGCATGTGATAGGTATTTATTATGATTGATATGATTATATTATTGATATTATCATAGATATGATTATGCAAAAGGTAGATGCAGGAAGTAAATATTATCCGGCATCTTCTGAAGAAAAAAAGTTTTTTTTAACTTTTTGTTCATGCCGCATGAAATGTAGGATCTTAGTTCCCTGACTGGGGATTGAACCCACACCTGTGCACTGCAAGTGTGGTGTCTTAACCACTGGACCACCAAGGAAGTTCTGTATCTTCTTTTTTTTTTAAGCCAAGAAATTGATTGTCTTGGGGGTCATCAGCCTTCTTATCAGTTCAGTCCAGTTGCTCAGTCATGTCCAACTCTTTGCGACCCCATGGACAGCAGCACGCCAGGCCTCCCTGTCCATCACCAACTCCCGGAGCTTGCTCAGACTCATGCCCTCATAGGTCCATGCTCTTTCCAGGATGTCACCTTCTTTCTGTAGAAAAGCACGTATATATTCCACATGTGGTCTCTCCCGACTCTGCACATGACATGAGCCATTTCCCCAGGGCTATGCTAGGGTTACAGGCACTGAGTCATCTACCTAATCCTCTTTAGGAGCAAGAAACGCTCACGGGTGAAAAGGCTGAGCAGGAAGATGCCTCTGGAGCAAATATAATACTCATAGATGGCAGTGGGAGGCATTTTTTGAGCTGATCTCATTTTTTGCCTCATCACCTTTTCATGGATTGGTTCCTACCAGCACTTAACAATGGTCCCTCCCTTCCCTTCACGAGGGGATCTTCCCATCCCCAAGAGTTGAACCTGCATCTCCTGCAATGGCAGGCAGATTTTTTTTTTTTTTTTTTTTTTACCACCGAGCCACCTGTGAGGAAGCCCTTACTTTGTGCAGAATTATTCATAAATTTCTCCTAGCAAGCTGGGAAGGATGCTTTTGGCCATATTCAGAAGTGCATCATGGGTCATCTGATTATCAGTGTAAACAGAAGAAGTGGGACTTTGAGGTGGGAATGTGGCATCCATCAGAAGGGATTATCTAAGCCATTGGTGAAAGGTTGCTGTTTATGTAACATTTTCACTTCACACATCAGAGGATCGGTTGAGAGGCAGACAGTGAGGGCTGTGTGCCTCTGGCTTAGGGAACCACATATCCGTTACTGTGATAAAAACATATTATACTGAATTTAGAAGGATGGATCACGGGCATGCAAAGGCACATAGTCCCCAGAAAGGAGGATGTAGTTGCTTTCTTCAATCCGACTTGAGTGATGTATCTTGATGAGTAGGAAACAAGCCTTGGGGACTTCCCTGATGGTCCAGTGTTTGACTTCGCCTTCCAATGTAGTGGAGGGTGGAGGGGGGTGAGCATGTCCATCCTTGGTCAGGAAGCTAAGACCCCACAATGTTATTCAGTCACCTAGTTAGGTCCAACTTGTTGTGAACCCATGGACTGCAGCACACCAGGCTTCCCTGTCCATCACCATCTCCAGGAGCTTGCTCAAACTCATGTCCATTGAGTTGGTGATGCCATCCAACCATCTCATTGTCTGTGACCTCATCACTGGTTCCTGGTGTGGCCTTAACTGTCCCCCCAAAGATATCAGTTCGGTTCAGTCGCTCAGTCACATCTGACTGCAACCCCATGGACTGCAGCACGCCGGGCTTCACTGTCCTTCACCATCTCCCGGAGGTTGCTCAAACTCATGTCCATTGAGTCAGTGATGCCATCCCACCATCTCATTCGGCAGCAGAGAATCAGATCCTGCATGTCTCATGACAAAAAAAAAATGCAAAACAGAAATGACATTGTAAGAAAATTCAATAAAAACTTTAAAATGGTCCACATTAAAAAAAAAAAAACACACCTCTAAAAAGGAATTACTAAGCTTCAGCAGCATGGATTATGCAACATACCTTCAAGGAAGTGACTTGGCTATGACATGCTTTCATGATGTGTACTGAGAGGAGAATGCTATCATAGTGCCGAAAGGAAAGGAGAGGAAATCACTTACGTAGGAGTTTAACTGAAGGAAGATGTCAAAGATTTCTGTGTCTCCCTTCTAGAAATACCATCAAAAAAAATATGTAAAAGGTCTGTGCAGAGGCATGTGAGAAGAATAGCAGGTTGATGGAAAGGTCAGTGGAACACGCAGGAATCTATCCATAATATCAGAAAATGAAGCCAGTCACACACACACATACACATCCATCGTCCTATGCAGGAATCCAGCATACATACCTGGACCCCATGTTCCTCTCTTGTGTCAGCAGAATTTCATCTCTGACCTGTGAAACTGAAAGCATTAGTTGCTCAGTCTTGTCCGACTCTTTGGGACCTCATGGACTGCAGCCCACCAGGCTCCTCTGTCCATGGGATTCTCCAGGCAAGAATACTGGAGTGGGTTGCCATTTCCTTCTCCAGGGGATCTTCCTGACCCAGAGATCGAACCTGGGTCTCATGCACTGCAGTTGGATTCTTTACTATCTGAGCCACTAGGGAAGCCCCAATATACAAAATGGTATTATATGAGCACCTATATCTAATGTATTTATATTTCTTAGTGCAGTGTCCAGGTCCCATTGAATTCTCTGTAAATCACAGAAGTTTTCAGCATCCATTTCAAACCTATTGTTATATAAGTGAGGATATTAGAATTTTAGAATTGAGAATATATTTTTAGGAGCAGCTGAATGCCCAGAGTCACACAATCACCTCACACCACGTCCATAACAAAAATCAGATTTTCTCTTCCCAATACCCTTCTTTAAAATAATCACAGAAAAGATACATTATTTTATATCTATGCTTTATTATACAGTCTTCATATTTTTAAAAATTGCATTATTTTTATATGATTTTTTCCCTTTTTTTTTTTTGCGGCCCCTCTTAGTATGGGAAACTTCCTCAGTTAGTGAATAAATATCGTGCCCCCTGCAGTGGAAGAGGAAAGTCTTAACCACTGGATCACCCGAGAAATGCTGGCTTATTGTTTTAAGGAAAAGAGAAAGATGTTGCTTACTGCACATGATGTCATATCATTTCAAACCAAGATCCACTGCTAAGCTGTTAAACTTGAGTGCAGTTACTGCCTTTCCATGAACAGACATTTGTGAAGGGAGATGACCTTGTAAATAACAATCATTTTCATCATTGGTAATTATCAAATAGAAAGATTGAAGGCAGGAGGAAAAGGGGACGACAGACGATGAGATGGTTGGATGGCATCACCGACTCGATGGACATGAGTGTGAGTCAGCTCTCAGAGGTGGTGATGGACAGGGAAGCCTGGTGTGTGCTGGATTCCATGGGGTCGCAAAGAGTCAGACACGACTGAGTGAGTGAACTGCACTGATATTTTGTGGAGCTAGGTAATGTCTGACTAGTACTTTCCCCTGCTGTATGTTATTTTGCCATGCACAAAATCTCCCTCTGTGCTCTTTCTGCCTTGCACGTTATTCTCCGGAGACAGCCTGCCCGTGATTAGAAACCATCTTGGAGCTCTGAGAAGCTATTTAATATTTGCCAAGCGAGTGCCTGCAGCCAGCTGAAAAGAGATCCATCACTCCCAAGGTCTGCTGACCTTTGGCTCAGGGGAAAGCGATACCTTTGTGGCCAGGCTAATGATATCTTGTTCAATAGAAAGACCCAGACATGCTTTATCTTCATCAAAACCTTAATCACAGTCCGGGAGGTGGCCCCGGGGAGGCAAGGGGGTGGGTGGGACTGAATTACCTTGGGGTGCGCAAAGGCATTAGGAGAAACGGTTAGACGGAGCTTGGGTTGTCAAGCTGTGATTACCAGGCTTGGGTTAAAATAATGGGGCATCCATCTGCCTGCTGCCTACCTCACATACCTCACCAGGGATACAGGCATGCACCACGCCCATCCATCTCTGCATACCCAGAGGATGCTTGTCAGTGAATAGGTGTTAGTCGTTCAGTCGTGTCTGACTCTTTGTGACCCCATGAATTGCAGCACACCAGGCCTCCCTGTCCATCACAAACTCCCGTTGTTCACTCAAACTCATGTCCATCCAGTTGGTGATGCCATCCAGCCATCTCAAACTCTGTCATCCCCTTCTCCTCCTGCCCCCAATCCCTCCCAGCATCAGAGTCTTTTCCAATGAGTCAACTCTTCACATGAGGTGGCCAAAGTACTGGAGTTTCAGCTTTAGCATCAGTCCTTCCAAAGAAATCCCAGGGCTGATCTCCTTCAGAATGGACTAGTTGGCTCTCCTTGCAGTCCAAGGGACTCTCAAGAGTCTTCTCCAACACCACAGTTCAAAAGCATCAATTCTTCGGTGCTCAGCCTTCTTCACAGTCCAACTCTCACATCCATACATGACCACAGGAAAAACCATAGCCTTGACTAGACGAACCTTTGTTGGCAAAGTAATGTCTCTGCTTTTCAGTATGCTATCTAGGTTGGTCATAACTTTCCTTCCAAGGAGTAAGCGTCTTTTAATTTCATGGCTGCAGTCACCATCTGTAGTGATTTTGGAGCCCAGAAAAATAAAGTCTGACACTATTTCCACTGTTTCCCCATCTATTTCCCATGAAATGATGGGACCGGATGCCATGATCTTCGTTTTCTGAATGTTGAGCTTTAAGCCAACTTTTTCACTCTCCACTTTCACTTTCATCAAGAGGCTTTTGAGTTCCTCTTCACTTTCTGCCATAAGGGTGGTGTCATCTGCATATCTGAGGTTATTGATATTTCTCCCGGCAGTCTTGATTCCAGCTTGTGCTTCTTCCAGCCCAGCGTTTCTCATGATGTACTCTGCATATAAGTTAAATAAGCAGGGTGACAATATACAGCCTTGACACACTCCTTTTCCTATTTGGAACCAGTCTGTTGTTCTATGTCCAGTTCTAACCGTTGCTTCCTGACCTGCATATAGGTTTCTCAAGAGGCAGGTCAGGTGGTCTGGTATTCCCATCTCTTTCAGAATTTTCCACAGTTGATTGTGATCCACACAGTCAAAGCCTTTGGCATAGTCAATAAAGCAGAAATAGATGTTTTTCTGGAACTCTCTTGCTTTTTTGATGATCCATTGGATGTTGGCAATTTGATCTCTGGTTCCTCTGCCTTTTCTAAAACCAGCTTGAACATCTGGAAGTTCACAGTTCACATATTGCTGAAGCCTGGCTTGGAGAATTTTGAGCATTACTTTACTAGCGTGTGAGATGAATGCAATTGTGTGGTAGTTTGAGCATTCTTTGGCATTGCCTTTCTTTGGGATTGGAATGAAAACTGACCTTTTGCAATCCTGTGGCCACTGCTGAGTTTTCCAAATTTGCTGGCATATTGAGTGCAGCACTTTCACAGCATCATCTTTCAGGATTTGAAATAGCTCAACTGGAATTCCATCACCTCCTTGGGCGAGGGGTAGCTCCTCTCGGCCACGCTTCTGCACGGTCCATCACAGAAACCAATACAGCATTGTAAAGCTGTTATCCTCCAATGTAAAATATATAATTATAAAGAGATGAATGGGGAAAAATAACTACAACCAAGAAATCTCAGACCTGTGACTCTCCATCAGATTTGATGGAGAAATGAAATCTTTACAGATATGTGTATACATATCTCTCTTCTCTGTACAGCAGCAATCAACACAGCCTTGTAAAGCAACTATACCCCAATTCAAAAAGAAGAAGAAGAAAAAAGAAATCGTCACAAACAGTGACTTAAAACAGCACTGGTGTATCATCTTGTCCTGCTGGAGGTCAGAAGTCCAACATGGGGTTTTGCTGGGCTTACATCTAGGGAGTCCATGTAGCTGTGCTCTTCTTGGGGTTTTAGGGGACAATCCGTATTCTTGCTCTGTTAAGTGTCTGGTTAGTGAGAGTGTCAGTCGCTCAGTTGTGTCTGACGCTTGCAACCCCATGGACTGTAACCCACCAGGCTCCTCTGTCCATGGGATTCTCCAGGCAAGAGTACTGGAGTGGGTTGCCATTCCCTCCTTCCGGGGATCTTCCCAACCCAGGGATCGAACCCCGGTCTCCTGCGGTGCAGGCAGATTCTTTACCCTCTGAGCCACCAGGTCATCTGGAGGTGCCTGTAATGCTGGGCTCCTGGCCCCACCCTGAGCTGACCCTGCCATCATTGTGACCTCATAGACCCTGACCCTTCCCTTCCCTTCCCTTAGAAAGATGCTCCTGATGACATCGGACCCACCCCGGGATACTCCAGCATCGTTTCAGCGTCTCGTGGTCCTTCAGCATACCTGCAAAGTCTCTTCTGCCAGGCAAGGTCAGCCTTTTAGTTTGCAGGGGTGAGACTGTGGATGTCTCTGAGGGTTGCCATTGTACTCTGCACAGATCTGTTCTCAATTCCGATTCTAAACCTTTGTTTTGTTGACGTATGTGTGATTTTCTCTATTATGACAGTTTCAAATCTGCAGTAAGCTCTGCGTGCTGTGCTCAAATCTGCAGTAAGCTCTGCGTGCTGTGCTAAGTTGTGTCAGTCATGTCCAGCTCTCTGTGACCCCACGGACTGCAGCCCACCAGGCTCCTCTGTCCATTGGATTTCCCAGGCAAGAATACTGGAGTGGGTTGCCATTTCCTTTTCCGGGGACCTTCTTGACCCAGGGATTGAAACGGGAAATGCTGTATGACAAAGTGTGTCAGATATATGTGTACACACACACACACACACACACACACACACACACACACTTCCCAGGTAGCTCAGATGGTAAAGAATCTGTCTACAATGTAGGAGACCCCATTTGGATTCCTGGGTTGGGAAGATGCCTTGGAAAAGGGAAAAGCTACCTACTGCAGTATTTTTGGGCTTCCCTGCTGACTCAGATGGTAAAGAATCTGCGTGCAATGCGGGAGATCTGGGTTACATTCCTGGGTTGGGAAGATCCCCCCGGAGAAGGGCATGGCAACCCACTCCAGTGTTCTTGCCTGAAGAATCCCATGGACAGAGGAGCCTGGTGGGCTACAGTCCATGGGGTTGCAGAGAGTCAGTCATGACTGAATAATGAAGCACAGCACACCACACACACATATATAGGCATAGATCTGTATAGGTATTGGAGAAGGCGATGGCACCCCACTCCAGTACTCTTGCCTGGAAAATCCCATGGACGGAGGAGCCTGGTGGGCTGCAGTCCATGGGGTTGCTGAGAGTCAGACACGACTGAGCGACTTCACTTTCACTTTCCACTTTCATGCATTGGAGAAGGAAATGGCAACCCACTCCAGTGTTCTTGCTTGGAGAATCTCGGGGACGGGGGAGCCTGGTGGGCTGCCGTCTATGGGGTCGCACAGAGTTGGACACGACTGAAGCAACGCAGCAGCAGCAACAGCAGCAGCAGCAGCTATATAGATATATTTCCTATTCCTTTCCATTAAGGTGTTCCCTAACAGCTCAATCAGTAAAGAATCTGCCTGCAATGCGGAAGACCCCAGTTTGATTCATGGCTCGGAAAGATCCCCTGGAGAAGGGATAGGCTACCCGCTCCAGTTATTCTGACCTGGAGAATCCCATGGACAGTCCGTGAGGGTGGCAAAGAGTCGGACACAACTGAGCGACTTTCACTTTCACACTCACTTTTACTTATCCATTAGAGGTTATTACAAGATATCGAATATAGCTCCCTGTGCTGTACACTAGGTCCTTGTTTATCCATCTGTATATACCAGTTTGCATTCTGGAATCTCAAATTCGAAATCTAACCCTCCCCCAATCTAACCCACAATCTAACCGCCCTTGGCAACCACCAGTCTGTTCTGAATGTGTGATTCTGTTTCTGTTTCATAGGTAAGTTCATTTATATCATATTTTAGATTCTACCAAGAAGTGGTATCATATCATATTTCTCTAATTTCTCTCAGTATGATCATCTTGAGGTCCATCATATCTCTGCAAATGGCATTTGTCATTCCTTTACATGACTAATATTCCATTATATATACACATGTATTTATATTTGTATATCTCACATCTTTTTCTAGAGTGATGTTTTTTAAAAAATCTAGTGGAGTATAGTTGATTTACAATGTTGTTAGTTTCTGGTAAACAGCAACGGGAATCAGTTATCAGTTCAGTTCAGTCGCTCAGTCGTGTCTGACCCTGTGCGACCCCGTGGACTGCAGCTCACCAGGGCTCCCAGTCCATCACCAACTCCCGGAGTCTACCCAAACTCATGTCCATTGAGTCGGTGATGTCATCCAACCATCTCATTGTCTGTCAGAGGATGAGACAGAAGATAGAATCAGTTATACATATACATATATCTACTTTGTTTTAAATTCTTTTCCCATAAAGTCATTACAGAGTATTGAGCAGACTTCCCTGTGCTGAACAGAAGGTCCTTTCTGGTTCTGCATGTTAAATACAGCAGTGTGCCCATGTCCATCCCAAACTCCCTGACTATCCTTTCCCCCTCACCTCCTGGTAACCGTAAGTTTATTTTCTACGTCTATAATTCTGTTTTTCATTTCATAGATAAGTTCATTTCTATCATATTTTAGATTTCACTTATAAGTGATATTACATGATACTTGTCTCTGTCTGACTTACTTCACTCAGTATGATCATCTCTGTCTCCATCCATGTTGCTGCAGATAGCATTATTTCATTTGTTTTTTATGGCTTAGTAATGACTGGAATACAATATATTCTACTGTATATATAATGCTATTGTTCAGTCGCTCAGTCATGTCCGCCTCTTTGCGACCCCATGGACTGCAGCACGCCAGGCTTCCCTGTCATTCCATCTCCTGGAATTTGCTCAAACTCATGTTTATTGAGTCAGTGATGCCATCCAACCATCCCATCCTCTGATGCCCCCTCTTCCTTCTGCCCTCAGTCTTTCCCAGCATCAATATCTGTATGTGTGTGTGTGTGTGGCATGAATGTGTGTGTGCCCACATGAGTATGTGCTGAGTCCCTTCAGTCATGTCCACCTCTTTGCGACCCTATGGACTATAGTCCACTAGGCTCCTCTATCCATGGAATTCTCTGGGCAAAAATACTGGAGTAGGTTGCCATGTCCTTCAGGGGATCTTCCCCACCCAGGGCTTGAACCCACATCTCTCGTGTCTCCTGCTTTACCGAGTGGGCTCTTTAGCACTAGCTCCACCTGGAAATCATTCAGCTGAATATATATTTGCTCAGTCATGTCCAACTGTGACCCCACGGACTGTGGCCCACCAGGCTCCTCTGTCCATTGGATTCTCCAGGCAAGAATACTGGAGTGGTTTGCCATTCCCTTCTCCAGGGGACCTTCCCGACCCAGGGATCGAACCCCAGTCTCCTGCATTGCAAACAGATTCTTTACCATCTGAGCCACCGCAGAAGCCATACACACACACACACACACACCATATCTTTATCCATTCCTCTGTGGATGGACATTTAGGTTGCTCCCATGTCTTGCCTATTGTAAATAGTGCGGCAGTGAATGCTGGGGCACGAGTCTTTTTGAATTAGTCTTTTCTGTGTCATTCCCAGTTCTTAGCTCAATATCCATTAAGCTGCCAAGGCGGGCACCTGGTGGTTCCCAATTGACAGAGTGAATAAGAGCTGTGAAGACTGCTTGGCTGAGTGGAAACAGCCAATTAGACTTCTCACTTCACTTTATTTAACTGTGTTGGAGAGATTTAACTATTGGGAATATTGCTCTATGAACTCATATGAGCCAGGGCTATAAATTTTCAACTGTGATGGGATTTCATTTTCATAGATATTGGGAAGGTGAATGGTGTTTGCATTTAAAATGGTTGTGTGGATAAATTAAGAAAAAATATATATGATTGATGGACGGAATGATTAGAAGCAATATTCAAGGGGCGATTGCTTTCACAAATGATCATTCAGCTCTCTGGGCATGGAAAATGGATGATATCTTACTTATTGTGCTCGGTAAAGATCCTACGATGGAACCTATTTATAAATACGTTCCTAACTGCTTGATGAATTTTAGAAATAAGAAAGCCACATCGATCAATTTTGAAGGGCAGTTTTAAGACTATTGCAGGAAGGAGAGGGTTCGAGAGAGGCAAACATCTCCCCATGGGTTTTGTCAGCTGGAGCAAAGGAAGCTCCATCTTCGAAAGAAAATAACATAGAGGTCAAGCTCATTGACTCTAGAGTCAGCTTTCCAGAGTTTTTCACTCACTGTGACCTGGAACACATTATTCAATGTCTAAGGGTCTCAGTTTCCTCATCTGTAAAAATTATGTGTCTACCCACCTATTAGTGATGCAATGACTGCAACCATAATAAGACATTTATTGGCAGTTGCCTTGTTGATTATCAGAGTTATTATGTTAGGATTGCAGTTTCAGTAGGAGCCAAGTCCTTTTTTAAAAAAGTTGAAGTATAATCGCTTTACAATGTTGTGTTGGTTTCTGCTGTACAAGATGAATTGTCTATAAGTATACATATATCCCCTCCCACTTGAGTCTCGGTCACAGACCACCTCCATCCCAGCCCTCTAGGTCGTCACAGGCTGAGATCCCAGGGCTATACATCAACTTCCCACGATCTTTACACATCAGTTCAGTTCAGTTCAGTTGCTCAGTCGTGTCCGACTCTTTGCAACTCCATGAATTGCAGCACGCCAGGCCTCCCTGTCCATCACCAGCTCCCGGAGTTCACCCAAACTCATGTCCATTGAGTCAGTGATGCCATCTCATCCTCTGTCATCCCCTTGTCCTCCTGCCCCCAATACCTCCCAGTATCGGGGTCTTTTCCAATGAGTCAACTCTTTGCATGAGTGTCTAAATATCAGGGCTACTATTTCAATCCATCTCACCCTCCCCTCCGCACCCCCTGCCATGTCCATAAGTCTGTTTTCTATGTCTGTTCCTATGTCCTACCCTACAAATAGATGCATCTGTACCATTTTTCTAGATTGCATATATATGCATTAACGTACAATATTTGATTCTCTCCTTCTGACTTACTTCATTCTGTATAAGAGGCTCAAAGTTCATCCACCTCAGTTCAGCTACCTCCTGTTTATGGCTGAGCAATATTCCACTGTATATATACACAATCTTCTTTATCCACCCACGAGTTGACAGACATCTAGGCTCACGTCATGTCCTGGCTATTGTAAGTAGTGCTGCAGTGAACACTGCGATCCACGTGTCTTTTTGAATCATGGTTTTCTTGGAGCTTCCCTGGTGGCTCAGAGGGTAAAGCGTCTGCTTGCAATGTGGGAGACTTGGGTTCGATCCCTGGGTCGGGAAGATCACCTGGAGAAGGAAATGGCAACCCACTCCAGTACTCTTGCCTGGAGAATCCCATGGACAGAGAAGCCTGGTGGGCTACAGTCCATGGGGTCGCAAAGAGTTGGACACGACTGAGCGACTTCACTTCACTTTTCTCAGGATATATGTTCATTAGTTGCATTGCTGGCTTGTTTAGTAGTTTTATTTCTAGTTTTTCAAGGAATCTCCACACTGTTCTCCATAGTGGCTGCGTCAATTTACATTCTCACCAACAGTGCAAGAAGGCTCCCTTTTCTCCACATCCTGTACAGCATTTGTTATTTGTAGACATTTTGCTGATAGGCTTTCTGACGGGTGTGAGTTGGTATGTCATTGTAGTTTTGATTTGCATTTCTCTAATGATTAGCATTGTTGAGCATCTTTTCATGTGTGTGTTGGCCATCTGTATGTCTTTGGAGAAATATCTGATTAGGTCTTCACAGTCCTTTATTTTTCAAGAGGATGGATAACATTTAGATGCCCTGGAGGCTCAGACAGTAAAGTATTCATTGGCGTAGAGTTGTTTTGGGTGCCCCAGTTGGCAGTGCTAAAGAATCCACATGCCAATTCAGGAGACAACAGGTTTGAATCCCTAGGTCGGGCAGATCCCTTGGCGAAGGAAATGTCTACCCCTCCAGTATGCTTGCCTGGAGAATCCCATGGGCAGAAGAGCAGCCTGGTGGGCTACAATCCCTGGGGCCACAAAGAGTCGGACTTGACTGGGTGACTGTTGCTTTAGGGAAGTACCACTGTTTCTGAGCTGTCAACACTCTGCAGCATCAGCAGGTTCACGGTTGACTCTGCTGTCGAGAGTCACCTAGCAAGGTGTGCTCCTGGAGGGGGCCTGAGAGTCTGACCACCCAGCCCCGCCTCCCCAAGTCCTCTCCACAGGGTCTCGGGGACCCCACAGCTCATGTGGATTGGCTGACATGTTGCTACACCATCTCCCAGTTCCCTTTTCCTCCTTCCAAGTCTTTCTTCTTCGACCTTAATCCCCAAACGCCTTCCTCAGCCTGCATCTCTAGGTCTCCATGGTAACAGCTCGGGATGCCACAGTGGTGATGTCATGAGGCTGTCACAAAGGTAGTCATCTTCTCAGGATCCTGAATGTGGGGGCAGGGAGCAAAGATTCAGGGAGATGGTTCTTATCATTTATGGACTCTGCAGATGGTAGCATGCTAGTATTGGGAAAAAGTAATACCTATCTGTACACTAAAAAAATTTTTTTTTCAGTGTTAGTTTGTATATACGTTCAAATTAAATTGTTCTTAATTTTTTGGAGTTTGTATATGTTTGTATAGATAGCTTGTATATATGTTCAAAATTTTTTCCTTAATTTTCATTGGAGTCTAGTTGCTTTATGTTGTGTTACTCTCTGTTGTTTTTATCGGAGTATAGTTGCTTTTTATTGGAGTATTTATTGGAGTACTCTTTTGGTTTATTTTTTTGGAGTATTATACTTCCCTGGTGTTTCAGATAGTAAAGAATCTGCTCACAATGCAGGAGGCCCAGGTTCAATCCCTGGGTCGTGATGATCCCCTGGAGAAAGAAATGGCAACCCATTCTATTATTCTTGGCTGGAGTATTCCACGGACAGAGGAGCCTGGTGGGCTTCAGTCCAAAGTGTTACAAAGAGTCGGACAGGACTGAGCAATTACCTCTTCCCTTCATAGCTGCCTTAGGTGGTGTTAGTTTCTGCTCTACGGCAAAGTGAATCAGCCATAAATATACATATATGCTTTCTTTTTTGGATTTCTTTCTTAAGAACACCACAGTTCCAAGCAATACACGCACCCTAATGTTCATTGCAGCACTGTTCAGAATAGCCAAAACAGAAGAAAATAAATGTCCATCAGCAGAGGAATGGATAAAGAAGTTGTTGTATATATGCCTACATAGTGGAATAATACTGAGCCAAGGTCTTCCCTAGTGGCTCAGTTGGTGAAGAGTCTGCCTGCAATTCGGGAGACTTTGGTTCAATCCCTGAGTGAGGAAGATCCCCTGGAGAAGGGAATGGCAACCCACTCCATTATTCTTGCCTGGAGAATCCCCACGGACCGAGGAGCCTGGCGGGCTACAACGCAAGGGGTCGCAAAGAGTCCGACATGAGTTGGCAAAATCCTCCGGCTTTTAAGATCAAGTAATTTAGTTGCATCATCAAAGTGTTTTAAAACTTTTCATGGATTTATTTTTGGCCATGTTGTGTCTTCACAGCGGTGCGTGGGCTCTCTCGAGTTGTGCTAAGTGGTGGGGACTACTCTCCAGACGTGGTGTGAGGTCTTCTCAATGCAGTAACTTCTCTGATTCTCACGCACAGGCTCTAGGGCACGTAGGCTTTAGTGGTTGTGGCCTGTGGACTTATTTGCCCCGTGGTACGTGGGATCTTCCCAGACCAGGGATCGAACCCACGTCCCCTGCATTCCAAGCCAGTGGACCCCCAAGGACGCCCCAGCGTTTATTTTTGCAATGGAACACAACGTATTCACCGGCAGATCTTCCCAACCCAGGAATCAAACTAGGGTTTCCTGCATGGCAGGTGAACTCTTTACCAACGGAGCTATCAGGGTAGCCCAACATCTTCTCAGGTTCTTGGATTAGAAAGGTCCATTTTGGGGTGTCCATGTTGCCAGTTAAAATGCACAGGGACTGCATACAGGAGAGTAACTGGATTAAAGGGGAACCACAAAGAAGCTGCAAGTAATCGCAGCAGTGGCGATCTTACTGCTCAGAAGCCCATCGAGAGAAGACAGAAGTTACCAAAACCTAAAGGAGATGGTCCTATGGAGAAGCAGCATTGTGATAAGATTTACGTTAGTTTGAGAGACCCCCCACTGTCCTGTGAAGCATCACAGGGAGAAAGCCAAGAAAACAAATACCCTCAAACCCTGTGCCCTTCACCCCACCCTCTGATCTCCTGGTGGGGCACCCCATTGGCCAAATCTGAGCAGGACCGTACAGTCAGGAACCCCACTGGTGAAATGCATCCAGCTTAGTCTTTTGGGGCAGGCAGGCGAGTGACTGTGTCAAGCATATCTACAAGTGTGACTAAAAGATTTCTCAGTGGGACTCCCCTGGTGGTCTGGTGGCTAAGAATCTCCCTGCCAGTGCAGGGGCCATGGGTTCCAGGAAAAGCCCACATGCCATGGAGTAACTCAGCCCATGAGCTGCACCTCCTGAGTTTGTAGGTGAGTCCTACTGAATCCACAAGAAGAGAAGACACCGCAGTGAGAAGCCTACACACCCCAGCTAGCAAGCAATCCTGTGCACAGCAATAAGCCCCTGTGCTTAGCCACTCAGTCGTGTCGACTCTTTGGAACCCATGGACTGTAGCCCACCAGCCTCCTCCGTCCATGGGAGTCTCCAGGCAAGAATACTGGAATGGGTCATCATGCCTTCCTCCAGGGAATCTGCCCAACCCACAAATCAAACCCAGGTCTCCCACACTACAGACAGATTCTTTGCCATCGGAGCCACCAGGGAAAGGCCACTGAAGACCCAGGGGAGCCAAGAAAAAAGGGAGATGACTTTCGCAGTATCACGCACCGTCCACGCCCCTCAAGACGCATCCTCTTCCTTCATTTGGGACAAGATTCTGACCTCAATATTCCATCAACCTTCGTATCATTGGGAATGGGTACCCATCTGGTCATAGTGTACCCGTAACCTTGAATGTCGGCCACCTCCCTGTCCTTGACCTAAAAGATAAACCAGAGTATAAGTTCCTTGGCATCTGCTTTTTAGATTCCAGTGACGTCATATGATGGTTGTGTGTCTGTCTTACCCCACTCAGTTTGATAATCTCTGGGTCCATCCATGTAGCAAATACATGTATAACTAAAGAACTTTGTTGTTCTGAAACGAACACAACTAAATCAGCTATTAGCTTAGTTTAGCTTAGGCTCTCAGTCATGTCTGACTCTTTGCAACTCCATGGACTGTAGCCCACCGGGCTCCTCTGTCCATGGGATTTCCCAGGCAAGAACACTGGGGTGGGTTGCCATTTCCTTCTCCTGGAGATCTTCATGACCCAGGGATCAAACCAACGACTCTAAAGTCTCCGGCATTGCAGGCGGATTCTTTACCCACTGAACCCTCATGGAAGGCCAAAAAAATCAACTACCCTTCAATTTTAAAAAAATTGCTTTTTTGGAAAAAAATGGAAATTCAAAGAGAGAAGCAAGTGTCATATAGGCTGCACTCAGCTTCTCTTTTCGTCAGAAGACTTGATTGGCGATGATATCAGGTCTTCATCAGGGTTGTCCGTTTTTCCCTGCGTCTTCCAACAGCCCAACTTTGGTTGAGGGCAAAAGCAAACAGGACTGAGTGCATCATTATTTTTTAAGCTTCCGTTTGTACCCGCTGGTCACTGAGGTAGAAAGGAACGTGTTTATTGTTATGAGATCCTTACACCCTGAAGTAGAGAGAAGAACCTGATTTTTAAGGTCGTTTTTGTCCCATCACTTCCAATGTGTCGTTTGCCTCGTAAAAAAACTGGCAGGCGTGCTTAGAGCTTGGCAACGTCAACAGCGGGTCACTTAGGGGAGATGAGAGAGGAGTGCGTTGGTCGTAATTTAAATGAAATATTGATCACACTCTTCTTGTAACGCAACGCGTTGAGTTTGTGTGTGTAAGTCTGAAAACTTTAAGAAGCTCTGTGTTCTACCCCTCAAAACAAGAGCAAAGGAATAAATGCAGGCAGGTTAAGGGTGTGCTGGTAGGGAGAATGATATAGGCTGCTGTGTTTTAACTGCTAAAATTGAAGGGTTTTTTTTTTTTTTCTTTTTTAGCATGGTAAAATTCAGATAAAAGTGGACCATGAACTATTTGAGAGTATGCAATTCAGTGGCCTTTGGTAAAGTCATAATGTGTTACAACTATTGCTACTAACTGCTTCCGAAGCATTTTCATCGTCCCCAAAGGACATACCATGCCTTTTAAGGAGTGTCTTCTCACTATACCGTCCCCCTTAGCCACTAACGTGTGTGTGTGTGTGTGTGTGTGTGTGTGTGTGTAACGCTATATATTGTCACATAGGCATAAAAGCAAATCATCACACTTACCTCGTTTTATCTTCACACGCTAGTCCTGAAAACAGTTAATACCATCCTTGTCGTTAATGCTCTTTTCTGAACAGGACAACAATCCAAGTTTAATAACATGTATACATGGAAGAGACCCAGAGGACTGACTTACTCTTTCATAGTTTTTTAAAACTGAGTTTTATTTATTTACGCATTCTTGGCTGCACTGCGTATTCATCGCCATGCACGGGCTTTCTCTGGTTGGGGTCAGCGGGGGCTACTCTGTAGCCGTGGTGTGTGGGCTTCTCATTGCGGTGGCTTCTCTTTTTGTGGTGTGCGGGCTCTAGGCACCCAGGCTTCAGTAGCTGTGTCTCAGGGGCTCATTAGTTGTGGTGCAGAGGCTAACTTGCCCCAAGGCTTCTGGGATCTTCCCAGACCAGGGATCGAACCTGTGTGCCCTGCATTGGCAGGTGAATCCTTAACCACTGGACCACCAGGGAAATCCTCGAAGGAGGTAGCTTAATGAGGTTGAAGCACTTAGACCCGAGGCTTATTATTTCCCTCTGCTTTCTCCAAAAACCTCTATCTGACTTTCCTAGGTAAATATCTCAATTTGGGGGCTAGTAGGGAGAGATTTTTCACTATTTTCCTTTGAGTTACCTTTTCCACACTCTTCTGAAACTTTTGAACTGTGGTGTTGGAGTAGACTCTTGAGAGTCCCTTCGACTGCAAGGAGATCCAACCAGTCCATTCTAAAGGAGATCAGTCGTGAGTGTTCATTGGAAGGACTGATGCTGTAGCTGAAACTCCGATACTTTGGCCACCTGATGCAAAGAGCTGACTTATTGGGAAAGACTCTGAAGCTGGGAAAGATTGAGGGCAGGAGAAGAAGGGGATGACAGAGGATGAGGTGGTTGGATGGCATCACCGACTCAATGGACATGGGTTTGAGTAAACTCCGGGAGTTGGTGATGGACAGGGAGGCCTGGCGTGCTGCAGTCCATGGGGTCGCAGAGAGTTGGACAGGACGGAGCAACGGAACTGAACTGAAATGAAATTAATGGATGCTCTGAAGGAGAGAGAATTAATCATCGGATGTGAACTGAGAGGAGGAATGAATTTTTTATATGTTAGTAATTCACCCCTTCCTCCTGGGAAGACTTGCTTACATACAGACACTAAGATAGAACTGGGATGAGGAACCCCAATGCCTCAGGGTGAGGGACCTTGGGAGACAAATTGCTCCTGTTTATGTTCATGTCTTCCGTTTAAATTTTTTACTCTCTGCCACACTTTGGACATGACCACAGATAGCTTCTTTGACGGCCACCATGCACTTTTTAGCACATTGAACATAAAAGCATGGTGAGAACTACATGTTTTTAAATCCTTTGCATAAATAAATAAATGATCTTAAAAATATCAGTGAAAATCTACCTTCCCGTGCTCAGAATATCTTTCAGTTATGTTTGAATGTTTGATACCCACATTCGTACCTGTTATGCATATGATCATAAAAATCCTGCACTGATTAAAATGAGATGTTTCAATCATTAAGTTCAGTTCAGTCACTCTGCCGTGTCCAACTCTTTGTGACCCCATGGACTGCAGCATGCCAGGCCTCCCTGTCCATCACCAAGTCCCAAAGTTCACTCAAACTCAAGTCCATCGAGTCGGTGATGCCATCCAGCCATCTCATCCTCTGTCGTCCCCTTCTCCTCCCGCCCTCAATCTTTCCCAGCATCAGGGTCTTTTCCAATGAGTCAGTGCTTCACATCAGGTGGCCAAAGTATTGGAGCTTCAGCTTCAGCTTCAGTGCTTCCAATGGATATTCAGGACTGATTCCCTTTAGGATGGACTGGTTGGATCTCCTTGCAGTCCAAGGAACTCTCAAGCATCTTCTCCAACACCACAGTTCAAAAACATCCACTCTTTGGTGCTCAGCTTTCTTTATAGTCCAGCTGTCACATCCATACATGACATGTTCTAGGCGTATGTATTCTTTGCAACAACAGGAAGCAAAGATACTCATGAATATTATAACTATGAGATTCTATTGTGTTTACAGTGGATAGAATCGCTCTTTTGACCCAAGCAAAGCAGTGAATCTAAACACTAGGAAATGACCTCTGTGGTTTAGGTCATTTCTGAACAGGAAGCAACAGAAACATTGCAAGTTGCATGCGTGAGACATATCATAGTGTAGAAATCAAAACCAGTTCCTCCTAATGCAAGTGAAAGCATTAGTCATTCAGTCCTGTCTGTCACTCAGTCGTGTCAGACTCCTTGCAACCCCATGGACTGTAGCCCACCAGGCTCCTAATGAAACAGTTGAGAAATCTGAGTTTCAGTATGTGTACCCAACAATGCAGCTTCAGCTCGCAAACCACAGCAGAATTTTCCAGAGTGTGTGTCCAGAGCGGTGTGTTCCATACGAGTGGAGCAAGGGGGTGGCTGAGAGATGGGCCACTTAGGAATAACTGAGAGTCTGCACCTATTTCTCTGTATCTGGCTGTCACAAAATAGGACACGGCTTCTTGCCAGGATACCCAGGTTTTCCTGGTAAGTGATGTCAGTCACACTTTGAGAATGGGTAGCTTCTTGTGTTGGCCAAGCAAGGCAAGTGTTGATGTGTGGCTCGTGGAGTTGTGACTCTGATGTATCCACTCTCTCTCTTCTTTTTCATTTGTCTGATTTACCCTTGGCTGCGATGGGTCTTTACTGCTGTGTGGATGTTCTCGGGCTGCAGAGCGGGGGCTTCCTTTGTCTCAGAGCCCTGGCTCCAAGCACGTGGGCTTCAGTGGTTGCAGTAGGTAGGCTCACTAATTGTGCAGCAGGGGCTCAGCTGCTCTGTGGAATGTGGGATCTTCCTGGACCAGGGATGGAACCCGTCTCCCCTGCATTGGCAGGCAGGTTCTTCATCCCTGGACCACCAGGGAAGTCCCTCTCCCTTCTTACTTCTACCCTATTTACACAGGAAATCAAAGTGATTATTACCATTTTCTTTAGTAGAGTCCTGTAGGCAGCCATGAAATTAAAAGACGCTTGTTCATTGAAAGAAAAGCTACGACCAACCTAGAGAGCATATTAAAAAGCAGAGACATTACTTTGCCAACAAAGGTCCGTCTACTCAAAGCTATGGTTTATCCAGTAGTCATGTATGGATGTGAGAGTTGGACTATAAAGAAAGCTGAGCGCCAAAGAATTGATACTTTTGAACAGTGGTGTTGGAAAAGACTCTTGAGAGTCCCCTGGACTGCAAGGAGATCAAACCAGTCCATCCTAAAGGAGATCAGTCCTGAATATTCACTGGGAGGACTGACGCTGAAGCTGAAGCTCCATTCCTTTGGCCATCTGATGCGAAGAGCTGTCTCACTGGAAAAGACCCTGATGCTGGGAAAGATTGAGGGCAGGAGAAGAAGGGGATGACAGAGGATGAGATAGTTGGATGGAATCACTGACTCAATGGACATGAGTTTGAGCAAGCTCCAGGAGTTGGTGATGGACCGGAGGCCTGGTGTGCTGCTTTCCATGGGGTTGCAAAGGGTCAGACTTGACTGAGAGATTGAACTGAACTGTGTCCATGCTAAGTCACTTCAGTCCTGTCTGACTCTCTGGGACCCCATGGACTGTAGCCCTCTGTCAGGGCTCCTCTGTCCATGGGATTCTCCAGGCAAGAGTACTGGAGTTGGTCACTATGCCTTCCTCCAAGGGATTTTCCTGACCTAGGGCTGGAACCACAGTCTCTTGTGTCTCCTGCATTGGCAGGCGGGTTCTTTACCAGTAGCAACACCTGCCACCCAATCTGAAAGGTACCATCAGCAACTTCACCTTGCACTGAAGAGGGGATTGCAAGACTTCAAGGGTCTTTGGCTGGATCCTCTGGCTCCACTATGGTGAGCTTTTTCCCACCTGGCTCCCCGTGGACTTTTGCAGTCGTGACCTCAGTGAGGTCTGTTCCACAGCATACCCTTCATGCACTTCGGGACGTGAATGATCCTTCAGGTTTCTGTGAAACACAGCATCCAGCGTCACCCACCTTCTCCTAACGTCAATCAAAGGAGAGCAGCAATATAGGCTCTTTACTGATCTTTTGGATTCCTTCAC
Source organism: Bos taurus (assembly GCF_002263795.3). Lineage (NCBI taxonomy): Eukaryota > Metazoa > Chordata > Mammalia > Artiodactyla > Bovidae > Bos > Bos taurus. The sequence goes on along the minus strand of NC_082638.1, from coordinate 3,317,882 downwards.
CTTCATTTATTTTACTTGGATGTTTTCAAAGCATCTCGCATGCCTGCTGTAAAACAACACACTTGAATTCAGAAGATAGCTCCCTGGAGAAGGAAACGGCAACCCGCTCCGGTAATACTCTTGCCTGGGAAATCCCATGGAGGAGGAGCCTGGTGGGCTACAGTCCACCGGGTCACCAAACAGTGGGACGGGACTTAGCGACTCAACAATAACAACAATTTAAAAGCCATGTGAAGCCCTTAATTGTGTGACACATACCTATGACAACGTATATGGTTCCCTGTTGCTCTTAAGTAGAGTTGCCTTAAACAGTAATAAAAATACACAGAAAGCAATTCTGCAGAAGTAAAAGACAAAAAAAAAAAAAAAAAAAGGCAGGAGATTGCGATCATTGCAGTTGTTTTTGCCAAAGTTCAGACCTTACACATTACATATTTTGAAAGCAAACAAACAAACAAACAAACAAACACAGGTAAGGAGATGTGGCCTTTAATTGTTAAGTTTGTTGCATAGTGATCCCTATACGCTATGTCCACTGAACATTAAGTTTAGGAAAGCTTCTGTTATTCTAAAATACTGACGGCACATGGTATGTTTATTATGGATGGTAAGATGCCAGTAATTCAGCATTCTGATATGAAAGCAGAGAAGTTGAAAATCTCTCTTTCCTTTTTTTTTTTGAGTCCTCATTACAAAAAATGTGTAATTACATGAAGCTGGAATCAGCAAGGAGCTCACTGTGTTAAGTTTTTTAGGTAGGAGGCTATTAATCGTTGAAGCTGAGTTTCCAGAGCTTTTATTTCTGGGGTGGAGCGCGGGCAAAGAGAATTCCTCCATCCGATGATTGCTTCTCAGGATTAAACGCGGGCAGTGAGCATCTGGTAGACAGGTTGGGACCTGGGACCCCTTGCTACAGTGCTGGCTGGCACCTGGACAGAGGTCTCCTGGGGCAACAGATACAAAGAGACTAAAAGGGGCTGAAATTAACTTCTGCTTGGGCAGTGGGGCACATTTAGAACATTAAGATACAAAAGAGGCTACAAACCAGCTGCTCCTTCTTAGGTGCCGGGAGCTAAAGGAGGTCCTAGGCACGCGCCTTGCCCAAGGCACCCATCAGACCCCACCCTCACCCCTTTTAGGGAAGCAACCCGGCCACCTCAGGCATGAGCAAGCTACTTGTTATTCCCACGGGTTCCCACTGATGCCCTGTGTGAGACACTAGTCTCACTGCCGGGACTTCTATTGAGCAAAGAGATCAATTGACCCAAGGGGAGCATCATGCTTTGTGGTTCCCCAGGAGGGACGCTTGTGGGAGTCTTTTGCTTCCCACTCAGGGAGAGGACCCAGGCACCTCTGGGAAGACCAAACACAGCTTCCCCGGTCCCTGGGTGATGAGTAGCCGCCAGAGCCTCTTGTTTTCAGCATCACTGCTTTTGCTCAGTCTGCACTTGTCTCCCTGAGGGAGTCAGGACCCGGGTTCCGGCAATGCTTCCTCCCTTACCTTTTTCCTTTAGGGGCTATTCAGTTGCTCATTCGTGTTGACTATTTGTGACCCATGGACTGCAGCACGCCAGGCCTCCCTGTCCATCACCAACTCCCGGAGCTTGCTCAAAGTCTCGTCCATAGAGTCGATGCCGCATCCAGCCATCTCATCCTCTGTCATGCCCTTCTCCTCCAGCCTTCAATCTTTCCCAGCATCAGGGTCTTTTCCAGTGAGTCAGCTCTTGGCTTTCTCCCTAACCTTTGTCCTTTTCCCTCTCCTGGGTCACTCTGCCTCTCTCTTTGCTCTCTGCCAATTCTCAGTCCTTTCTTTCCCAGAGTCATTGGGAATATATAGCCTCGTTTCTCTCTGACCTTCTGACACTTGCTCCCCACCCAAAGAAATATTTGCTCACACGTTTTATCTTATACTATATTCATTTTATGTTTTCATCTGCTCCCTGGGGGAAAAACATCTATCCAATTTTTAAAATATTTTTCTTTGATTTTGGGCTGTGTCAGGTCTCATCTGTGGCTCATAGGAACTTTTTGTGGGAGGTGAGATCTTTTCTGCTGGGGTTCACTGGCGCTCGGGTTTCTCTTTTGTTCTGTAGCGTGGGCTCTAGAGTTCAGGCTCAGTCGTTGGCAAGTGCACGAAGCTCAGTTGCCCCAGTATGTGGAATCTTCGTTCCCCAACCAGGGATCGAACCCACGTCTTCTCCATTGCAAGGCAGATTTTTAAATCCTGGACTGCCAGGGGAGCCCTATATCCAGTTACCATCTGATTCTCTTTTCACATTAAGATGGCTTAATTGGCTCATCTATGTTGAATATCAACAACATGTGTGCAATATTTTTTTTTCCTGTTTGTAAATGAGTTCTTGGCAAACACTTTTATGTTTATTGATATGCTATCAGACCCTGGCAATTTGAAACTGGATTAGAATACGGCGTTTTGCTTAAAAGTATTTTGTATTATTGGCCTACGAGAAAGCACACTACAGATTGGCTTTCTGAATTAGAACAATATCAAGAATCGCCCTCCATTAAAAACATGACGCCCAATTTTTAAGACATTTATGTAGAATTCAGAATGTGTTTAACTTGAAACCAAATGGCTAGATCTTAAACAAATGGTATCATGAGGCAGGTGTGGGGAACAGGCTATGCCCACATAAGACGGAGTTCAGGGCAGTCCAAAGATCTCTGTGTACCTTGAATTCACAAGCAGTACATGTCAATGCTTCCAGAAACACAGAGAAGCCATCTCAACAGTTACTGTTAATACACAGAGACTGTGACAATGGGCTTCCCCGGTGTCTCAGTGGTAAAGAATCCACCTGCAATGCAGGAGACCTGGGTTCCATCCCTGGGTTGGGAAGATCCCCTGGAGAAGGGAACGGCTACCTACTCCAGTATTCTGGCCTGGAGAATCCCATGGACTGTATAGTTCATGAAGTCTCATCTAATATAGATGCACAGGGACTTTTATCTCACCCTAGATATATTTTAAATTGTTTAAAAATAAAGTATTTTGCAAAAAAAATAGTTTAATGTTATTAATTTAATAACAACTTTACAACTCTGCAATAGTTCTTAATCCAAATAGCTTATAATGATCACTTATATTATTAGAGTATACTCCACATTCCATCTTATTAGGTGAAAACATATCAGAAAATGAAAGAGAAGTGTTTGCTGCAAGGTACAATCAAACATTCCACCAAAATTAAATACCTTTTCCTCTTGAGGTCAAAATACCATAACACAGGTATTATGGCAGTGTGCCTTTTCTTGTCCAATATTTTGTCCTACATAAAGACTCAACGATGGAAAAAAATCTTAGTTTCTTTTGAAAGAACTTTATAATGACTATAAAAGGGATTTATTTTAAGGAATTAAAAATGATCACAGTTGCTCAAATTTACTAAAAGTCATTGAAATCTACATTTAAACGGATGAATTTTAAGCTTTGTAAATGATAACTCAATGGAGATGTTTAAAGAGCACCACCAATTTTATTCACCAGCTGATTTGAGTAGAGCTTTACAGTATCTAAGGGGTAGACTCAAAATTAAGTTTCTGATTAAAAAGCAAATTCTATTTACAATTCAGTATTCAGGTATCGGGCTTCCCAAATGCAGCAATGAAGCTGATGCAAGAGACGTAGGTTCGGACCCTGGCTTGGGAAGATCCCCTGGAGGAGGGCATGGCAACCCACTCCAGGATTCTTGCCTGGAGAATCCCATGGACAGAGGAGCCTGGCGGGCTGCTGTCCATGGGGTCACAAAAACCAAACACAATTGAGCACACACACACGCCTCATTCGGGAATCGGTAGAAACTCGCCTAATTCATTTGCAGCTAAGAGAGTAGATGGTACTCTGTCTTCTCAATCGTGAATATTTTTCTAACTGTCTAAGATCTACAGCACCTCTTCTTAGCATCCTTGCTATATCCATGTCTTATGGGGCCGGTGGGGCAGGGGGTCATACCCTGGGGTGTCATTTCCATGGAATTGACCCTTGATATAAACTTCAGAAAATCATTTCTTCCTGCATGTCTTAGTTCTCAAGTTTAAGCACTGTGTCGTCATTAACACTGTTCTTTCACAGCTTTGGGCTTCTCCAACGTGGTATATAAAGTTTCAACAATTTCTTGCTTATTATCTTAGGAATCAAGCCGTATCTTGAAAAAGAAAAACAAAATGCCCACCTCTCTCTGTATGTTTATGGCTGTGCTGGGTCTTCATTACTCCTCAGGACTTTTCTATAGTTGCAGACAGTAGGCTCTACCCTCTAGCTGCGATGGAAGGGCTTCTCATTGTGGTGGCTTCTCTCGTTGTGGGGCACAGACTCAAGGGCAAGTGGGCTTCTGTAATTGTGGGTCTGGTCTGGAGAACACAGTCTCAATAGCTGTGGTGCACCAGCTTAATTTCGCCGAGGCATATGGCATCTTCCCATTTCAGGGATCGAACCCACATCTCCTGCATTGGCAGGCGGATTCTTTAGCGTTGAGCCATCACTGAAGCCCTGGACAGTTTGAGAATTGCTGCTGATGAGTTGTCATTAAGTCGTGTCGGACTCTCTGCGACCCCATGGATGGCAGCACGCCAGGCTTCCCTGTCCTTCACCATCTCCCAGACTTTGCTCAGACTCATGTCCATCGAGTCAGTGATGCCATCCAACCATCTCATCCTCTGTCGTCCCCTTCTCCTCTCACCTTCAATCTTTCCCAGCATCAGGGTCTTTTCCAATGAGTTGACTCTTTGCATTAGGTGGCCTACATATTGGAGCTTCAGCATCAATGTGTTTTCTAGCTACTACTCTGTTCATGGAACTATACACATGCACATTCTTTCTAATCTGTACAGCCCAGCAAATTTGACTCTTGAGAGGTGAAAAGTTAGAATATAGTAAACCATTGAATAACAACTAATGCAATAAGTAGACACAGAAGGCCAATAATAGAGCCACAAAGAAATACTGAAATAGACCCAATCCAAAAATAAAATGTATGACAAGTTGAAACCAAATAACAAGATGGTAGACATGCCTGTCTTGTAATGTGTATAATTGCCTTAAAGTAAATAGCTTCTTCCAAGACTATTTACAGAGAAATGTACAGTGAGCCAAAACTCTGAGCCACATGTATAATTTAAAATATTCTACCAGCAGCCATCATTCAAAAAGTAAACTGAAATGGGTGAAAATTTTGTTTTTTTTTTCCTGTTTCCTTTTATTTATGTCTCCCCTCTCACCATTTAGGCCTGTGGAGTGTATTGCAGTCATTACTACTCATTTCTCTCAGATTTTTAAAAGATTTTATTTTTAACTGGAGGATAATTGCCTTCCAGTATAATACTGTGTTGGTTTTTGCCATACATCAACATGAATCAGCCACAGGTATACTTATGTCCCCTCCAGTCCATCCTAAAGGAGATCAGTTCTGGATGTTCATTGGTAGGACTCATGCTGAAGCTGAAACTCCAGTCCTTTGGCCACCTCATGCAAAGAGTTGACTCATTGGAAAAGACTCTGATGCTGGGAGGGATTGGGGGCAGGAGGAGAAGGGGACGACAGACAATGAGATGGCTGGATGGCATCACTGACTCGATGGACATGAGTCTGAATGAACTCCGGGAGTTGGTGATGGACAGGGAGGCCTGGCATGCTGCAATTCATGGGGTCGCAAAGAGTCAGCAATGACTGAGCGACTGAACTGAACGGAAGTGATATCATATGATATTTGTCTTTATCTGTCCGGCTGACTTTGCTTGGTGTGATCATCTCTAGGTCCGTCCATGTGTCTGCCAATGACATTATTTCATCCTTTTTTTTTATGGCTGAGTAATATTCCCATTGTATATATGTATCACATCTTTCTTTATCCCTTCATCTGAGAGAACCATTTAGGTTGCATGTGTGTCTTGGTTTTTGTAAACAGAGCTGCAGTAAACATTGAGATACATGTATCTTTTCAAATCATAGTGTTGTTTTTTTTTTTTTGGTGGATTTATGCCCAGGCGTGGGATTGCAGGATCCAATGGTAGTTGCTATTTTTAATTCTTTAAGGAAGCTCCACACTGTTCTCCATAGTGGCTGCACCATTTCCATCCCCACCAATAGTGTAGGGAGGGTTCCCTTTTCTCCACACCTTCTCCAGCATTTGTTGTCTGTAGTGACTTTCTTGGGTGACGGCCATCCTGACTGGGGTGAGGTGATACCTCACTGTAGTTTTGACTTGCGTGTCTCTAGTCATCAGTGATGTTGAGAATCTTTTCATGTGCTTCTTGCCCACCCATATGTCTTCTTTGGAGAAATGTGTATTTAAGTTTTCTGCCAGCTTTCTGTTGGGTCCTGTTTTTGTTTATTGTTGAGCTCTGCGTTTGTTTGTTGTTGTTGAGTTGTGTGTCCGTCTGTGTATTTTGGAGATTAATCCTTTGCTAGTTGCTTCATTTGCAAATATTTTCTCCTGTTTGGGGGGTTGTCTTTTTCATCTTGTTTAGGGTTTCCTTTGCTGTGCAAAAGCTATTAAGTTTTTTGTACTTTTTCTGTTGTCCCTCTCTCTGGTTTTAACCAGGACGTACGTGAAGGGTCCTTGCATGGTTAGCTTGACCCTGACCTAACAAGTAGAGCGTCCCGCACTCAGGAGGTCAAATACTTTGAGTTGGAAGGTGTTATCTTGTAGCTGGTGTATGGGGCGGGGTGGTGGCAGGGGAGAAATGAGGAAGGAGGAGATAGGAAAAAAAGTGAATTTAGGATGGATTTTTATAGCAAGAAATTTGCCAATACAAAGGAATCACACAAAACCTTCAAACATTTTTTCATTAGGAGCAATGGCTAGAGACAAAGGCTAACGCATTACCTAAAAAAAGAAGTCATTTAATCTCAAAGATGCATTTCTCATGCTTGCTGGAGTCATTTCTAGAATTTATGTTGCAGAGAACCCCGTGGACATAGATCACTGTGGCTGTATAGTAGAGTCTTTCCTAAGTATTAAGGTTCCACTTTTATTGGCTCTGCCCAACTCTTCTTTGAAGAAGACTTCTTAGAATTAGGCCAAGGCTCCCTCTGACGAATGTATAGAATCTGCCAATCTCATCCCGTCTTACCACCTTTTTGTGAATTCAGAGGAGTTTTATGGAGCTATCATTTCAGTAACACATTTTCACAGGGTTCCAGTAGATCTCAGAAGACAATATTCAAAATGTCCTGTGAACCCACAATCCCATTAAAAAAACAAAAGTATGTTCAACACATGGAAATATATCTGCTGCTGCTAAGTTGCTTCAGCTGTGCCCGACTCTGTGTGACCCCATAGACAGCAGCCCACCAGGCTCCCCGGTCCCTGGGATTCTCCAGGCAAGAACACTGGAGTGGGTTGCCATTCCCTCCTCCAATGCATGAAAGTGAAAAGTGAAAGTGAAGTTGCCCAGTCATGTCCAACTCTTCCGAGACCCCATGGACTGCAGCCTACCAGGCTCCTCCATCCATGGGATTTTCCAGGCAAGAGTACTGGAGTGGGGTGCCATTGCCTTCTCCAGGAAATATATCTAGGGGTAGCCAAATAAGATGGCTTCCCTGGTGGCTCAATGGTAAAGAACCTGCCTGCCAATGCAGGAGACTTGGGTTTGATCCCTGGGTCGGGAAGATCCTCTGGAGGAGGGCATGGCAGCCCACTCCAGTATTTTTGGGCTTCCTTTGTGGCTCAGCTGGTAAAGAATCTGCCTGCAATGCGGGAGACCTGGGTTCAATCCCTGGGTTGGGAGGATCCCCTGGAGAAGGAAATGGCTACCCACTCCAGTATCCTTGCTTGGAGAATCCCATGGACAGAGCAGGGCTACAGTCCCTGGGGCCGCAAAGAGTCGGATACGACCTAGCAACTGAACAACACCCAGCTAAAAGGGAAAGTCTGCTGAATAGTAAGATATCTAGCTAAGGCACAGTGGTTTCAAAATACACTCTGTTCTATTATCCATCGTAGGTTTTACAATTCATCTTAAAAAGAAAAAAAGCATCTCAGCATCACCAGCTGTCTCTGCTATTTTTTGTTAATCCTATCATATCCATTTCTGGGAATACAAAATGTGTCAGACTCCAAAAAAATAAAAAAAACATGTGAGGGAGAAAGAGCATATTTTATTTTTGTTCTTTATTCCTCTCGAAATGAGGTCGGCTTGAGACACCTTCAATCCATCAGAAATATATACATCGGAAGCAGTTCATCCCATTCATAACGTATCTCGTGTTTCCCCCCTCCTCCCCGCCCAGCCCGTATTTCTTCTAAAAACATGGGCAGAAATCAGCGAGTATCTAAACTGACGCAGCTTTGCCTGGTTTTACTTTTAAATCAGAAATCTGCACGTTCAGTGCATAGCTGTGCAGAACGGACGTTCTCAAGGGACTGCCTTCTTTCTATTTTGTTTTTCTTTATTTCGAAACTGTGGGAAATGGCTCACTGAGTTGAGCTTTTGGAAACTGGAATGTTTTTCTTGTTGTGTCACCTCAACCTTTCTCAGTAAAAGCTTGAGTTGTTCTTTGGTTCTCCAGCTGTTTAGCAATTTATGTACGTGTGCTTTTAGTCATGTCCAATTCTTTGCAACCCCATGGGCTGTAGCCCACCAGGCTCCTTTGTCCGTGGGATTCTCCAGGCCAGAATCCTGGAGTGGGTTGCCATTCCCTTCTCCAGGGGATCTTCCTGACCCAGGAGTCTAACCCACGTGTCTTGCGTCTCCTGCATTGGCAGGCGTATGCTATGCTATGCTAAGTCGCTTCAGTCGTGTCCGACTCTGTGCGACCCCATAGATGGCAGCCCACTAGGCTCCCCCGTCCCTGGGATTCTCCAGGCAAGAACACTGGAGCGGGTTGCCATTTCCTTCTCCAATGCATGAAAGTGAAAAGTCAAAGTGAAGTCGCTCAGTCGTGTCCGACTCCCAGCGACCCCATGGACTGCAGCATACCAGGCTCCTCCATCCATGGGATTTTCCAGGCAAGAGTACTGGAGTGGGGTGCCATTGCCTTCTCCGATTGGCAGGCATATTCTTTACCATTGAGCCACCTGGGAAGCCATTGCAATCTATGCTATTTGCAAAGGTCTAAAGGGATGTTTCATTCCGGTTACACTAAGAATCATGTTTTTCTATGAAGGTTTGATTTTTTTCCCTGAAATTGTTCACATTATCATTTCTTATTTTTACCTTGCCTGGTAAAATCCCTTAATCATTTGTTAATGGAATTCTAAGAACGGGAACATCGATCAATTTGAACCAGGGGTGTTATTCAGTCTTTAGAATTATTTCATGTTGATCTGCCAGTTTTGAACTGACAATATATTATATTTTATTTAAAAAAAGGTAAATATGGGAAATAATGGGATTCCCAGGTTTTGCTAGTGGTAAAGAACCTGGCTGCCACTCCAGGAGACTTAAGAGATGTGGGTTCGATCCCTTTCAGGAAGACCCCCTGGAGGAGGGCATGGCAACCCACTCCAGTATTCTTGCCTGGAGAATCCCATGGACAGAAGAGCCTGGCGGGGCTACGGTCCATGCAGTCACAAAGAGTGGGACATGACTGAAGCAACACAGCATGCATGCATGCATGGGCAATGATGAAATTATCATCTGTCACTTGCTCGTTAAAGTCTCTGTTGGTGTTTTTGTCATGAATTCCACTCCTACTAAAAGCAAACTACATTTTTTTCCTCTTTTTTTTTATTCTGTGGCAAATTCAGTTCTGGTCATTTTACCCCCATGGCAGGAAATTCATAGAGGCTCAGAGTCAATGGTACTAAGCCATCAGTTCAGTTCAGTTGCTCAGTCGTGTCCGACTCTGTGACCCCATGAATCGAAGCACGCCAGGCCTCCCTGTCCATCACCAACTCCCGGAGTTCACTCAAACTCATGTCCATCGAGTTGGTGATACCATCCAGCCATCTCATCCTCTGTCGTCCCCTTCTCCTCCTGCCCCCAATCCCTCCCAGCATCAGGGTCTTTTCCAATGAGTCAACTCTTTGCATTAGGTGGCCAAAATATTGGAATTTCAGCGTCAGCGTCAGTCCTTCCAATGAACACCCAGGACTGGTCTCCTTTAGGATGAACTGGTTGGATCTCCTTGCAGTCCAAGGGACTCTCAAGAGTCTTCTCCAACACCACAGTTCAAAAGCATCAATTCTTTGGCTCTTAGCTTTCTTCACAGTCCAACTCTCACATCCATACACGATGGCTAGAAAAACCATAGCCTTGACTAGACAGACGTTTGTTGGCAAAGTAATGTCTCTGATTTTGAATATGCTATCTTGGTTGGTCATGAGTACTATAAATCAGACTTGCATTGGCTTTCCAAATTCTGTTTCATTTATTTGGGTCACAAAATTCCATCTTAACTGGAAACTGTGTTAAGATACATTCTTTCTCGAAAACTGCACAGATGCCTAAGCAAGGGGAGAGCACTTCCCCATGGTATTAGTTAAACCATTTCTTCGTTGATGCCTTTCAAGTGCACGTGGTGACAAACCCCAGGGGGAAAGAAGAAAAGTCAGCCTCCATTACCCACCTTCCTGGAGACGCAGGAGAAGGGTGGACACACTTTTTCATATTTAAAATTACATGATGTTGAAGATCCACATCATACATCCGCTGCCTGTTTTCCCCACATAGATACAGATGATGTTTTTAACATTTGCACAATTATAGAAATACGTGTGTTACACTTCAGTACTTTTGTTATTGCCTTTTTTAAAGATTTCCTTTTTTGATGTGGCCCACGTTTTAAAAGTTCATTTATTTATTTTCGGCCTTGCTGGATCTCTGTTGCTGTGTGCGGGCTTTCTTCTAGCGGTGGCAAGCAGGGGCTACTCTCCAGCAGGTGGGGTTCTCCCTGCGGTGGCCTCTCTTGCTGCAGAGCACAGACTTTAGGTGCACAGGCTTCAGTAGTCGCAACACGTGGGCTTCAGCAGTTGCCTTTCCTGGGCTCTGGAGGACAAGCTCAGTAGCTGTGGCACTTCAGTTCAGTTCAGTCGCTCAGTCGTGTTGGCTTCTACGTGACCCCATGGGCTGCAGCACGCCAGGCTTCCCTATCCATCAACAACTCCCGGCGTCTACTCAAACTCATGTCCATCGAGTTGGTGATGCCATCCAACCATCTCATCCTCTGTCATCCCCTTCTCCTCCTGCCCTTCAATCTTTTCCAGCATCAGGGTCTTTTTTCCAATGAGTTGACTCTGTATATTAGGTGACCAAAGTATTGGAGCTTCAGCATCACTGTATTTTCTGGCTATTCTGCTGTTCTGGGAACTATACACATGCATATTCTTTCCAATTAATACAACCCAGCAAATTTGTCATTAACATCATCATTTTGCAGATGTTGAAATTAGATTTCAAAAAGCTTTAAAAAAAATGTACGTTTCACTCTGTATCTACACCAAAGTATAGGCATTTCAGAAAAACTGAGGTCAGTAAGGCAGGTCAAATTGACCAATGTCTGTCCTGTAAACGGGCTTCCCTGGTGGCTCAGACCATCAAGTATCTGCTTGCAATGAGGGAGACCTGCGTTCAATCAAGATAAAGTGAAAATCACTCAGTCGTTTCTGACTCTTTGCGACCCCATGGACTATGCAGTCCAGGGAATTCTCCAGGCCAGAATACTGGAGTGGGTAGCCTTTCGCTTCTCCAGGGCATCTTTCCAACCCAGGAATTGAACCCGGATCTCCCGCAATTGCAGGCAGATTCTTTACCAGCTGATCCAACAGGGAAGCCCTTGTTTAGATAACCCATGTGTAATACACATATGAGTAGGAAATTGTGGACTGGCCAGAAAGTTCATTTGGATTTCTCCATAAGCTCGTACAGGAAAACCCCAACAGACTCTATGACCACCCCGGTATATCTTATAACATTCTCTACAGATGGACATTACACATAATGAAGCTCTTTCTTTTCTGCTGGGGTTTTTCCTTAAATGAAAAAAAAAAAAAATGACCTTTATTCAACACCTTTCAGCCCTGGTAGCGATTTCAGATATATGGTGGTGATAGTCGTAGGTTTAATCAAATGATACAAGAATTTACGTTTGTTCTTGAAAATATCCCTCAAGTCACCACAGTGAATTTTCCTTTAAACATCACTTGGATTCTGTTTGCTAGTTTGAAACAGTTCTACCAGGGCTTCCCTAGCAGGTTCAGTGGTTAAGATGTGGTGCTTCCAATGCTGGGGGTGCAGGTCCACACCCTGGTTGGGGAGCTAAGATTCTACCTGCTGTGTAGTGTGGCCAAAATTAAAAATATATATCAATTTGTTGTTGTTTATCTTATATTCGCTGAGTCTTGCTAAGTGCTTTGCTAGCTTCGTAATAAAAAACGTGGGACTGTTTTCCTTTCTCTGTGTTCTGAAGCAGGGTACATATTAGCAAGTAAATCTTATTTTCTTTCATACTTGTATATATATATTATTTTTGGCTGAGCCAAGTTTTCATCGCTGTGCACGCAGGCTTTTCTCGAGTTGTGATTTCAAAGAAGAAAATTGTGTTATGGACTCTGTGGGAAAGGGAGAGGGTGGGAAGATTTGGGAGAATGGCATTGAAGCATGTATACGATCATGTATGAAGCGAGTCGCCAGTCCAGGTTCGATGCAGGATACTGGATGCTTGGGGCTGGTGCACTGGGATGACCCAGAGGGATGGTATGGGGAGGGAGGAGGGAGGAGGGTTCAGGATGGGGAACACATGTATATCTGTGGTGGATTCATTTTGATATTTGGCAAAACCAATACAATATTGTAAAGTTTAAAAATAAAATAAAATTAAAATCCTAAAAAAAAAAAAGAAGAAAATTGTGAGTGAAGTCATATGGAAAGGCTGTCCTTGAGAGGGTGAGTGGGTGAAGCCAGGAATGAAGTTCAGGCTGTCTGGGATTATATCATTAGTTTCCGGTTTCTCTTCCTTCTTGGTGGACAAATGCAGGCACAGGAATTCATCCCTTTTTATTCAAACTTTCAAATGCGTTTGCACCAACTGGGCCCAAGAAGTTGATTTTGATTCTTTAATATCCTTCTTAGCTAAGATTTTTCTCTGATCATCTCTTATATTCTTCATATGGACTCCACACATTTTATTACATTTATTGTAGAAAACCATTTATCCATCTTATTTTTTCTTTTCCAAAGGACCCATCAAAGTGTAAGTCGTTCAGTCGTGTCCGACTCTTTGAGATCCCGTGGACTGTAGCCCACCAAGCTCCTCTGTCCATGGGATTCTCCAGGCAAGGAGTGGGTTGCCATTCCCTTCTCCAGGAGATCTTCCTGACTTAGAGAACAAACCCAGGTCTCCCACATTGCAGGAAGATTCTTTACCACCTGAGCCACCAGTGAAGTCCTTATAGAACCCATCCTAGATCTTTTTAATAACTTTTATCCTCATGTACCTTTAAAATCTTTTAATTTTTATTAATTTTTCTCTAATTCCTGCAGCATCTGTGTATTTTTGGCTCTGGTTGCATTTGGCTTTTTGCTTGGAAAATGAAATATGTGGTTACAAAACTTCCCTTAAGCATCAGTATCATTCAGGAGGCTGAACTAGTTTCTGGAATAATATAATTCAGTTACTTAGTGTAATTCTTTATGATTCCAGCACTCCTGGCTGCAACGCTTGGAAATATTTCTATTTAAAATTTCATGCCCACTAGGCATAGACCGTATCACAAAATATATCCAAAATGAACATGAGAAAATAGCATGAATTTCTGCCAGCAACCACAGCAGAAGACTTTAAAAATATACTTTGGCAATTTAGCCACAGTATTGTTTTCCAAAAAAAAACGGGAAGGAGTCAGTGATGTTTAGTCGAAAACATTAAGTTTTAAAATTTTCCCATCAACTGAAGCCTATTTAGTGAAAAGTGCTAATCTGTTATTTCTTCTCTCTTTCTCCTGCTGAGTTTGAATTACTCACTATTTGACTTAGGAATTTCCAAGCATATGCACAATGATAAGAATGCCAGAGTGTTTCAAATAAAGCTTTTTTTGTTGTCAAATCTGGAGTGAAAATGGTTTATTCCATGAACCCGAAACATGTACTTTGGTCCAATTTTTTGGCATTGCCACACAGCTTTCATTGTTTTTGATAAGCTCATTGGTAAATTTGGCCACTTAAAATGGCTCAGTGGTAAAGAATATTCCTGCCAGTGTAAGAGGCATGGTTTGCTTCCTGGGTCAGGAAGATCCCCTGAAGAAGGAAACGGCAACCCACTCCAGTATTTTTGCCTGTAGAATCCCACGGACAGAGGAGCCTGGCAGGGTCTCGAAGGAGTCGGACATGACTTGGCGATTAAATGACAAAGTTGGGTTTCTAGTATGATAGACACCTTCAGCCGTTTCACTATATCCGTATGAAATCGTACTTTGTACTGAAGAAATGTGATTACTCATGATAGCAGGAATGGAAAATGTCTTCAAGCAGATCGTTTTCAATAAAAGTGTGCTGCGTGTCTTGAAACCTAACTAGCCCTGGTCATTGAGGTGGCATCCTCAGAAAATTATGTGCTTTTCAGAATTTTAGCACCATCTTGCTTTGTTATTTAGCAAAAACTTGTAAGATAAACTGACTGAAAGAAAAACCTATACATCAACTCGTAACAGCAAGGATTTTTAGAGGTGGCCTTGAAACTTACTCCTCTTTTTTTAATCATTATTTGTGTGTATGCTCAGTCTTGTCCAGCTTTTTGCTACCCCGTGGACTGTAGCCCGCCAGGCTCGTCTGTCCATGGGATTTCCCAGGCAAGAATACTGGGGTGGGTTGCCGTTTCCTTCTCCAGGGGATCTTCCCAACCCAGGGATCCAACTAGCATATCCTGCATTAGATTCTTTACCATCTGAGCCAGCAGGAAAGCCATACACACACACACACACACACACACACACACACACCCCTTTTCCTTTAGCTGTGTACCCAGCACTGATATTTCTGTATTACGTGGTCATTCTAGTGTTAGCTTTTTGGGCACACTCCATAATCTTCTCCATACTGGTTGTGACAGTGTACATTCTGACCAGCAATACAGAAGGATTGCTGTTTCTCTCCATCCTTGCCCGTGTTTGTTATCGCTGGTCTCCTTGTTGATGGCCGTTCTAACAGGTGTGAAGTGATTTTCCATTGTGTGGCTTTATATTTATTGTGTTTTTTTTTTTTTAATTTGTTTATTTGACTGTGCCGGGTGTTAGCTGTGGCATGCAGGAACTTTAGCTTCAGCATTTGGCCTCTAGTTCACTGAGCAGGAATCAGACCCCAGCTCCCTGAACTGGGAGTGTGGGATCTTCACCCCTAGCCCACCAGGGAAGTCCTTCTCATCGTGGTTTTCATTTGCAATTCACTGATCGTTGGTGACGTCTAGATGTCCAGCGCCTCTTCATGTATCCGTTGGCTGTTTGCATATCTTCTTCCGAAAACTGTCTCATCCGGTCCTTTGCCTATTTTCAAACCAGGCT
This sequence comes from Bos taurus, assembly GCF_002263795.3. Classification (NCBI taxonomy): domain Eukaryota; kingdom Metazoa; phylum Chordata; class Mammalia; order Artiodactyla; family Bovidae; genus Bos; species Bos taurus. The sequence continues at coordinate 3,302,427 of NC_082638.1, read as the reverse complement.
ATTTGTGGGTTCTTCTGCTACTGAGTTATATGAGTTTCTTGTATATTTTGAATATTAATCTCTTGCCAACAAACGTCCGTCTAGGCAAGCCTATGCTTTTTCCATTACTCATGTATGAATGTGAGAGTTGGACTGTGAAGAAAGCTGAGGGCCGAAGAATTGATGATTTTGAACTGTGGTGTTGGAGAAGACTCTTGAGAGTCCTCCCTTGGACTGCAAGGAGATCCAACCAGTCCATTCTAAAGGAGATCAGCCCTGGGATTTCTTTGGAAGGACTGATGCTAAAACTGAAACGCCAGTACTTTGGCCACCTCATGCGAAGAGTTGGTTCATTGGAAAAGACTCTGATGCTGGGAGGGATTGGGGGCAGGAGGAGAAGGGGACGACAAAGGATGAGATGGCTGGATGGCATCACTGACTGGATGGACGTGAGTCTGAGTGAACTCCGGGAGTTGGTGATGGACAGGGAGGCCTGGCGTGTTGCAGTCCAAGTGGTGGCAAAGAGCCATACACGACTGAGTGACTGAACTGAACTGAACCACATATATGATTTACAAATATCGTGTCTCAGTCCTTATGTTGCCCTTTCATTTTGTTGATTGTTTCTCTTGCTGTGCAGAAGCTTCTTTGTTTGGTTTAGTCCTGAGTGGTTTTTCTTGCTGCTGTTGTTGTTGCTTATGCCTTTGAGGTCCAGAAAAATCGTTGTCAAGACCAGTGTCAAGAAGTATTTCTGGGACTTCCCTCGTGGTCCAGTGGTTAAGACTTCATCTTCCAATGCAGGGGCTGTGACTTCAGTCCCTCGTCTGAGAACTAAGGTCCCACGGGCCTCATGTCCAAAGAACCAAAGCAAAAAGCAGAAGCAATATTGGAAGAAATACAATAAAGACTTCAAAATGGTCTGTACCAAAAAAATCCTTTAAGAAAAGAGTATTTCTTTCCAACCCCGGCCCTGCAGGATGGCTCCCGCAAAGAAGGGCGGCGAGAAGAAGAAGGGCCGGTCCGCCGTCAACTAGGTGGTGACAAGAGAATCTACATTCACAAGCGGGTCCATGGAGTGGGTTTCAAGAAGTGTGCCCCTAGGGCACTCAAAGAAATCCGAAAGTTTGCCATGAAGGAGATGGGAGCCCCGGATGTGCTCATTGACACCAGGCTCAACAAAGCCGGCTGGGCCAAAGGGATCAGGAATGTCCCATACTGTCCAGAAGACTTAATGAAGATGAAGACTCGGCAGACAAGCTCTATACTTTGGTTACCTACATGCCCGTCACCACCTTCAAAAATCTACAGACAGTCAATGTGGATGAGAACTAATTGCTGATGGTCCAAAAAAGTTATTGAACTGCCAAAAAAAAGAGTATTTACACTGTGTTTTTTTTCTAAGAGTTTGATGGTTTCTGGCCGTTCATTTTAAGTTTTAACCTATTTCAAGTTTATGTTTGTGGATGGTATAAGACAGAGGTCCAGTTTCATTATTTTCTCGTGGTTATCTAGTTTTTTCATCAGTATTTATCAAAGAAACTATGCATTGAGTATTATTGGCTTTTTTGTTCAATATTGCAGGCGGATGCTTTACCATCTGAGCTGCCAGGGAAACCCCTGTTCAGTGTTAGCTGACGTATATTACATGCCAGTTTTAAGCTGTGATAATTCTAGGCAGACCATAAATTCTGACATGTGTGGGATTCTTCAGTAATTTAACTCTGGGGAATCAAAGGGCTGTCATATTGACACAGGTTATCCAAAGCAAGAATCAACTCACCCTGGCTTATATTCATTCTTTCCTTTGGAATGTCCAGTCCATGCCAGCTAAAAGAATAAATAATCACATGATTACTAACATTCAAATTTAAAGTCATGTGAAATGAAAGTAGCTCAGTCTCAGTCGTAGCTGACTCTCTGTGACTCTGTGGACTATATAGTCCATGGAATTCTCCAGGCCAGGATACTGGAGTGAGTAGCCTTTCCCTTCTCCAGGGGGATCGTCCCAACCCAGGGATGGAACCCAGGTCTCCCGCGTTGCAGGCGGATTCTTTACCAGCTCTTCCACCAGGGAAGCCCATGTGAAGTAAATTGGTGTCTTAATGTTCTTTTTAAAAAAATTCTTATGTATTTGTTTTTGACTGTGCTGGGTCTTCTTCCTTTGAGGGTTTTTCTCTGGTTCTTGTGGCAAGTAGAGTGGGGTAGTCTCTCCTTGTGGTTCATAGGCGTCTCATTCTGGTGTCTTCTTGCAGACCACAGGCTCGAGGATACGTGGGTATGTGGGCTTCAGTGTTGTGGCATCTGGGTTTACTTGCTCTGAGGCATGTGGGTTCTTCCTGGATCAGGGATGCAAACTGTGTCTCCTGCCTCGGCAGACAGATCCTTTACCAGTGCACCACCAGGAAACCGGCCGCCCCGCAGCCCCGCCCCACTGGTGTCTTAATATTCTTCTTTTTTTAAAATTTAAATTTATTTATTTTAATCGGAGGCTAATTACTTTACAGTATTGTATTGGTTTTGCCATACATCCACATGAATCCACCATGGGTGTATTCTTAAGGTAAGTTTCCCGTTAGCAAATCGTGGTTTCCAATATTCTGCGATCTGACCCACCTGGTGTAATCCTCTCACAGCGTATATTTGGGTGAAGTGTGTGATGACGACCGTCAGACAGGAAAATGACAACATGGTGCACACGTGCCCGAAATTCTCTGCTGTTTTGTAGGGAGGCAGGTTGTGTAGGGCCAGTGGCTTTGAGCAATCCTAGGGGAGCAGGAACCATCTCAACGTTTCCAGGTGCTGACGGGCCTAACACAAGACTTGGTGTCTCAGATCGACACGTTATACTTGCAGCTCCTCTTCCTTTCTTCTCGTGGAAGTGCTAATAAGTAGGAAAATGGCCAAGAGGCTGTCAAAAAAGAAACAAAAAAAAAAAAGGAAAAGATATCTGTCTGTGACGTGACTGCATTTTAAAACAGGGAATGAAACCCTGTTGACACTACTGTTCCATCATGTTTGTGTTTTAGAAACTATTCCTGTATTGTGCTTGGTGACATACCCGAAATCAACTTGAATAGATTTTGCTGGTTAATCAGAGAGAGGAAGGAAAGAAGAGAAAGAGAAAGTACGTTTAATATTGAAGATCATTATTTAGAATTTAAGGCTGCACCCACCCGCCTCTGTTTGATAGTCAAGAATACTGTATTTATTACCAGCAAATAGGTCTTTTGCAAGAATTATCTGAAGGCAAGATGGCACTGGGTTAGTTTTGTCATAAGCATGACTCATGGGGACTTCACTGGTGGCCCAGTGGCTAAGACTCCTCCTTCCATTGGAGGGAGTGCGCGTTCCATCCCTGTTAGAGGAGCTAAAATCGAACATGCCTGGCGGGCCAGAAAAGCCAGAGCCTAAGAGAGAAACCATATTGTAACGAAATCAATAAGGAGCTTAAAAATGGTCCATATTTTTTTTTTAAATCTTGAAAAACAAATGATGCATGGAAAAGAAAGAAAAGGAAATAAGGAAATGCTCTTCCTTCTAAAGTCAACCAAAGTTGTACGTGTGGTCTTATCCAACCCAAGTGTATCAAGTGGATGCAATGTTTCTTCATGTTCTTCACTCTGTCCTTCATATGGGACTCATATTTGCCGGGTTGCTCTTTGGGAAGATACCACATGTGTGTATGCTCATACATATGTGATATATAGCAATGTTCTGGGGGAGAAAAGCCATGAACCAGGATATATTTCTCTCTCCTGGTTTAATTCTGTGAAGCATATTCTATTTTTATACACCAGTACTGGTTTGTCCAAAGAATTGATGCCTTTGGAACTGAGGTGCTGGAGAAGACCCCTGAGAGCCCCTTGAACAGCAAGGAGATCAACCCCGAAAACTTGTTGGGAGGACTGATGCTGATGCTCCAGCATGCTGATGCAAATAGCTGACTCATTGGAAAAATCCAACGAGGGCTGGAGGAGAAGAAGGCGTCAGAGGATGAGATGGCTAAACGGCATCACTGATGAAACGAACATGAACTTGGGCGGACCTCAGGAGACGGTGAGGGACAGAGGCCTGGCGTGCTGCACTCCATGGGGTCGCAAAGAGTTGGACAAGACTGGGCGACTGAACAAGAACTAATATGTCTGTCTGTACCATTCCAAAGCTCCAGGGCACCATCAGAAATGTATAAATTCTTACCAGTTGAAACATTCTCCCAACATTATGCAGTGGGTGATACATAGAGAGTTTAAATACAGCACTTCTGATCAAGAAGTTACTGCAACAGGGGACTTCGATGATGGTCCATTAGTTAAGACTTGACCTTCTAAATGCAGGGGGCACAGGTTCGATCCCTGTTCAGGGAACCATTAAAGATCATACATGCACCCCAGTGTTCACTGCAGCACTGTTTACAATAGCTAGGACGTGGAAGCAACCTAGATGTCCATCGGCAGACGAATGGATAAGAAAGCTGTGGTACGTAGACACAATGGAATATTACTCAGCCATGAAAAAGAATGCATTTGAGTCAGTTCTAAGGAGGTGGGTGAACCTGGAGCCTATTATACAGAGTGAAGTAAGTCAGAAAGATAAACACCAATACAGTATACTAACACATATATATGGAATTTAGAAAGACGGTAACGATGACCCAAAAAGGAAGAGACCAGGAGACACGGATGTAAAGAACAGACTTTTGGAGTCTGTGGGAGAGGGCAAGGGTGGGACGATGTGGGAGAATGGCATCGAAACATGTATATTATCACATGTGAAATAGATCGCCAGTCCAAGTTCGATGCATGAAGCAGGGAACTCAAAGCCAGTGCACTGGGACAACCCTGAGGGATGGGATGGGGAGGGAGGTGGGAAAGGGCTTCAGGATGGGGGACACATGTACACCCATAGCTGATTCATGGCAAAACCCACCACAATATTGTACAGTAATTAACCTCCAATTAAAATAAATAAATACTTTTTCTTAAAAGATCACATGCTTCGAAGTGCAGCCAAAAAAAAAAGGGGGGGGGGCAACGTGAGAGATACATTTAAGAATTTGTTTCATTCTTGGAGCCAAAGATAAATAGGAAAAAAATACGTGTTTAAGACAACTTGTTCTGGTGCTGTTTCCTGGTTTCTAGATGGTAGATATTGTGCAACTCCCACGATGGTTTGCTGCTACATTTTCTTCTCCATAAAATTGAGTTAATAATGCTTATCCTTCTCTGAGGTTTTTTTTTTTTTTATTATTCTGAAAGAAAAAAAAGAGAAAATGCTTGGAAAGCACTATATAAATTCCACAGCTTTATAAAGATGAAAAGTAGGATTACTCACTCATATTTTTATGCTTCACTTGAAACCTCAATAAAAGAGTCCTTCCTATAAAGGGCAGTTTTGCTTCTTCCTGAAATAAATTCTGATACTAGAAAGCATCAGATTTCTTTTTCGTTAATGAGAAATGGGGGATAGCCCTGATAGTCCAGTGGTCAAGATGTTGGCTTCCAGAGCACCGAGTGTGGGTTCAGTCCCCGGTCTGTGGGCTAACCCACGTGCCTGCTGCTGCTAAGGCGCTTCAGTCGTGTCCGACTCTGTGCGACCCCAGAGATGGCAGCCCACCAGGCTCCCCCGTCCCTGGGATTCTCCAGGCAAAAACACTGGAGTGGGTTGCCATTTCCTTCTCCTACCCACATGCCTGGTGGCCAGAAAAAAAAAAAAAAAAAAAAAACAATGTAAAACAGAAGACATATTGTAATAAGTTCAGTGAAGACTTTTCAAAATGGTCCATGTCAAAAAAATCTTTTAAGAAAATGGAGAGACAATTTCTTACAGTATTTTCTACCACTGTCTTGAATACAAATGTGTGAGATGGACTTTTGTGTGAAAGGCATTCTTTAAAGTGACCGATTCGCTAGGACTTTGACAGTTATCCAACCATCATGCTCATTGTAGCATTGCATTCCTGTAGACTTCAGCGTTAACAATGCAGACAGGTGAGCACAGCTGTATTTGAACTTCTAAGCTATCTGAGAATACAATAGGATCTGGGTTCATTGAGGATTCATTCAGGGCTCGGACACTCAGTCATCTCTATTTGGCAATCCCGTGGACTGTAGCCCACCAGGCTCCTCTGTCCATGGGATTCTCCAGGCAAGAATGCTGGAGTGGATTGGCATGCCCTTCTCCAGGGGATCTTCCCGACCCAGGAATCGAACCCGAGTCTCTTGCATCTCCTGCATTAGCAGGCAGGTTCTTGATCAGTTCAGCCACCAGGAACTGACCCCGCATGTAGATATCTCCTCATATCTTATTATCTTTAAGACTCGTAATGTATGAAATTGCAGAGCATAAAACATGGTGAACTGCGTCAAATTAAATGTCAAGAGCTGTACGACTGGTTGCAATGCATGTATGGAGAAGTGACCTTTTCATTTTATTTAATATGTTAAGTAGATATTAAAGCACTTACATGGATTTTTTTGATTAAAATTTTGATAAATTCTTTAAGAATAATTTCTTTATTTCTGGCTGCACTGGGACTTCATTGGACTCCGCTGGGACAAGCCTGTGCTTTCTGTGTTTTTGGCGAGCAGGGTCTACTCTGTAGTTGTAGTGTGCAGACTTATGGCAATAGCTTCTCTTGCTCTGGGGTACGGGCTCTAGGCACTCCAGCTTCAGTCGTCTGGGCACACGGTCTAAGTTGCTCTGTGGCATCTGCGATCTTCCTGGACCAGGGATCAAACCCGTGTCTCCAGCATTGGCCAGTAGACTCTCACCCAGCCTACCAGAAGGGAAGTGCTATTGCCTACGTTTTGAAAATGTCTTTTGCAGTGCCAACACTTTTAAAAATTTCTGCTGCAGGGACACAGCATCCATCATCCTTGGAATGTGTATGCAGTGGTTGTCTTTTTTGAGGCTGCCTCTCCCTGTCTTACACGCCACAAGTTGAAATTATGCAAAACATACTGATTTCCAGAAAACGTTTAAACATTAAAGACATTTTTTTTTCAATGTTTTGAATTGGAAACTTTGAGTGAGCGCTCTCATTTTTGATGCTGTTTGTTTAGTGATATGTACACCCCGTCAAAATATCTGCCACTTGATTGATACTCTTGTGAAAATAGGCAAATGACAATGGAATATGTGACTGTCAAATTTAGACCAGACGAAACAAACATTGCAGAGTAAATTTCAGTTTGAGGTTTTCCCCAGTCGCAAGGGTTTGAAAGGAAACAGTTTTCCAAATTGCCTTTGAGCTCTTCTTAAGATTTTCCGGTAGCTAATGTAGCACAGTGTTATTGCTGATTTCCAAATTCTGGATTGGGTGGTTGTTATTTAGTTGCTAAGTCAACTCCGACTCTTTGTGACCCCGTGAACTACAGCACACCAGGCTCCACTGTCTTCCACTATCTCCTGGAGAAATTCTTCCTGGGGTTTTAGTTGATTTGCAATATTATTAGTTTGTGATACATAACACTGCGAGTCAGTCTTAAGTATACATGTAGCTACTCTTTTTTAGATCCTTTCACAGATAGGTTGTTACAGAGTATTGAGTAGAGGTCCCTGTGCTATCCTTATTAATTATCTACATGTAGTCATGTCTATCGGAGAAGGCAATGGCACCCCACTCTAGTACTCTTGCCTGGAAAATCCCATGGATGGAGGAGCCTGGTGGGCTGCAGTCCATGGGGTCGCTACAAGTCGGACATGACTGAGCGACTTCACTTTCACTTTTTACTTTCATGCATCGGAGGAGGAAATGGCAACCCACTCCAGTGTTCTTGCCTAGAGAATCCCAGGGCTGGGGGAGCCTGGTGGGCTGCCGTCTATGGGGTCGTACAGAGTCAGACACGACTGAAGCGACTTAGCAGCAGCAGCAGCAGTCATGTCTATATGTCAACGACACCCTTTCCATTTATCTCCACCGTGGGAAAGATTGCAGGCAGGAGGAGAAGGGGGCGACAGAGGATGAGATGGTTGGATGGCATCACTGACTCAGTGGACATGAGTTTGAGCAAGCCCTTGGAGATGGTGAAGGACAGGGAAGCGTGGTATGCTGCAGTCCTTGGGATCATGAAGAGTCGGACATGACCGAGCAACTGAACTGTCTGCTTTCCCACCTTGTAATCATAAGTTTGGTTTTGGTGTCTGTGAGTCTGTTCTTTGTATGTAAGGTGTTTTTTTTTTTGTACTGCTTTTTTAAGATTCCACATGTAAGAGATGGCATATGATATTTATCTCTCTCTGACTTACTACACTTTGTATGATAATTTCTAGGTCCGTCCATGTTGTGGCAAGGGGAATTATTTTGCTCATTTTTATGGCTGAGTAATATTCCACTGTATATATGTGCCACATCTTCTTTATCCACCGTTCCTCTCTTGATGGACAATCTGGTTGTTTCCATGTCTTGGCTATTGTACGTAACGCTGCTGTGAAGATTGGGGTGCATGTATTGTTTCGAATTATGGTTTTCTCTGGATATATGACCAGGAGTAGTATTGCTGGGTCATATGGTGGCTCTGTTTTTAGTTCTTTCCTATGACTGTGATCTTATTTGGAAACAACGCTTGCAGATGTAAGTCAAGATGTCATGTGGGCATAGAGTGGGCTCATCATTAATAAGACTGGTGTCTTTATAAGAACAGAAGAAATACAGAAATACACATGCACAGAGGGCCTTCCCAGATGGTGCAGTGTTAAAGAATCTGCCTGCTAATCCAGGAGATGCAGCTTCGATCCCTGGGTCCGAAAGAATTCCTGGAGAAGGAAACGGCAACCCACTCCAGTATTCTTACCTGGGAAAGCCTATGGACAGAGGAGCCTGGCGGGCTACAGTCCATGGGATCACCAAGAGTTGGACATGACTGAGCGACTAAGCACATGCCCAGAGAGAAGACTTCCAGGTAGAAAGAGAGACACTCGAGGAAACTCATGTGATGATAGAGGCAGAGATGGGAGTGATGAAACGACAAGTCAAGGAATGTCAGAGGCTGCTGGGAGGCAGGGGCAGAGGGATTCCTTGGATATTTGGAGAAAGGACACAGCTCCAGGGACACGTGGATTTCAGACGTCAGCTGCAGAACCGTGAGAGAATGGATGGCTGTGCTCATTAGCTACATCCTTTGTGATAGACTGTTTTAGCAGCCACAGGAATCCAACAGTTTTTTGGGGTTTTTTCGTGTGCTTACCTATTTTTAAAAAATAAATTTTGGCTACTCCCCAAGGCACGGAGGAACCTAGTTCCCCGACCAGGAATAGAACCCAGAACATGAGCCCCTGCACACACTCACGTCCGTCGAGTCAGTGATGCCATCCAACCATCTCATCCTCTGTCGTGCCCTGCTCCTTCTTTCAACTCTGTGTCTCATGGTCGAACCTTTGTCTCGTATCTCCCTTCCCTGATTTCGTGCCTGTCTAGCTGTTTTATTTTTCTTTCTTTTCCTGTGGTTGATTTCTTTTCCCCATTTACTCCTGCACTGGCAGGGCAGAGAGTCAACATAGGAAGGTGCTACTTGGATCCGGGCTACAGAGCTCTGTGAGTTCTATGTAAACTTTGATCTGCACCATTTTTAAAATCTTCCTTGAATCTGTGACAACACCACCCCTGTTTTAAGTTCTGGGTGTTTGGCCGCGAGGCGTGAGGGATCTTAGCTCCCTGACCAGGGGTCGACCCCACACCTCTTGCATTGGAAGGTCAAGTCTTAAACACTGGACCACCCGGGAAGGCCCAAGATCTGTGGGTTTTCATCCTCCTTGGGCACACATGTCAAGAATCTCATTCATCCCCAACCTTATCTCTGGGCTTCCTTGTCGTGGAAATGCCTTAGGTCATCTGAGAAGACAGATCCTAATGGATACAAGACAAGGTTTCCATGGACTTTTGAAACTGATGCATAGATTGATATTTGACATGTGACGTTGCTGAATGTATATATTTTTCGGTTCAGTGTGTCTGTCTGTAAAAATTTAATATTGCGTAGGCAAACATCTTTAATCTCTTCCCACCATGGCTCAATGCCCACTCATGGGTACGATGTAACTCTATTTTCCCGTCTTTCCTCCACCTGCGATGTCTCACTTAGCTTCTCCCCTTTAAATTCCAGAATAGATTTCTATTAATTTATTATAGCCCTGCACAAATTATGACAGACTCTCTTCCCACTCAGCCTCTGAGACGGTCTCCTGGGGACACTTGCCACCAAGCCCAGTGACACCACCCTCAGTGATAAAGATGTTGAGCTTGATTTTAGATTATAACATTCTCCCAATAAGCTGCATTTATGAAGAATTATTTTTTTTGTCATTTTCTTTAGCCTGATGAGACTGGAATCATATTCTGAGTCAATAGAGCTAAGAGTGACGTATAGACCTTCTCATAAAGTCTCCATTTGATCCATAGTTCAAATAAGCTGGCACAGTGTCCTCACAATTCTCACAAACCTGTGTGAGTTTCTAGACATTTTATGTCAAACCCAGAAGCTAATCTCATTGGAAAATCATGTTGAAAATATGGAAGCAATGGCAAGAAAAAAAAAAATCAGTAAGGTACAAAAAATGGATTAATAATTAAAAATAGCTAATGGTAATAGCAGCAATGTAAAAGGAAATAAAAGCTTTCTAAATATTATTATTTATTCTTTTGTAAAGATTTTTTTTTTTTTTTTTGATGTGAACCATTTTAAAAGTCTTTATTGAGTGTGTTACAATATTGGTTCTGTTTTATGTCTTGGGGTTTTTGGCCACAAGTCATGTAGAATCTAAGCTCCCCATCCAGAGATCAAACCTGTACTCCCTGCATGGAGAGGAGAAGTCTTACACCCCCGGGCCGCCAGGGAAGCCTCCATGTTCTTGTCTGTAAGGGATTGTATTTATTCATTCGCTTCTGGCCGTGCTGGGTCTCTGTTGAGGTCTGAGGGCTTTTCTCTAGTTGCAGCGAGCCGGGGCTACTCTCGAGCTGTGGTGTGTGGGCATCTCGCTGCGGGGGCTTCCCTATTTGGGGACTATCAAGTCTCGGGTGAGGGGGCTTCAGTGCTTGTGTTGAGTGGGCTCAGTGGCTCCTTGGCACGAGTATTCCTCCTGGACTAGAGATGGAACCCATGCGCCCTGCCCTGGCGGGTGAAGTCTCAGCCACAGGACTGCCAGGAAAGTTCCTATTCTTGATTCAGTTCAGTTCAGTCGCTCAGTCGTGTCCAACTCGTACTGACCCAATGGGCTGCAGCACGCTAGGCCTCCCTGGCCACCACCACCTCCAGGAGTTTACCCAAACTCATGATGTCCATTCTTTAGATGTACTGTTTTTTAGGCTCAATTGAGAAGGCTTTGTAACTTAAAAGCTCGATGGTCCCATTGATGATAAGGGAGAACTGACTAAAGGTTGATGCTCACTTAGGGATTTAGTTTTATCTGGAACGACAGGAAGGTACAGTCACGATTGTGTACAGAGGGAAAATGGGAGGGTCAAAGTAATGGAAACGCAGCGACGGTCATTACTTCTGAAGGTGCAGATCATTGATGTCTCTGCAAGTGCTTCTTGGGTGTGAGATTTCATCCGTGGCTGGCTTTGTGATTCCATCATTCTCTGCTGCTCCACCCTTCAGTATCCTGGCCTCTCTCTCCTATGTGAGTCTCCCCTGGTCCCGTCTCCTGTGTGAGTCTCCCCTGCTCCCCTCTCTCTCCTGTGTGAGTCTCCACTGCTCCCCTCTCCTGTGTGAGTCTCCCCTGGTCCCCTCTCGTCTGTGAGTCTCCCCGGTCCCCTCTCCTGTGTCAGTCATCCCTGGTCCACCATCCCATAGCCAGATGCTGCTATCACAAATCCCTGTGGAGAATTAAAGCCATTGTCCAGATAGCTTGGGTTTTCACAGCTGCTCAAAACCCTTTATACCACCCCCTCCATCCACCCCCCCCCCACCCCGGCTCAGGCACAGTCTCTGAGGTTAACACGATCAGTCTCTGTTCTTTCGAATATTCTCCCAAATGATCTGTTTTTATTTCCTTTCAAAATGATGGATCTAGTGGCCATAATATGATTATTGTGGAATAAAAATCTTTATGATGAAAAAGAAGGATGTCTTACTAATTTTAATGAATCTGTAACAGCAGGGGACCGGGGGACTTCAGTCGTGGTCCGGTGGCTATGACCGCACATTCCCAAAGCAGGGGCCTGGCTTTCAATCCTTAGGCAGGTAGTTATATCCTACAGGCCACAGCTGAAATTGGTGCAGCCAAATAAATGAGTATTTAAGAGAAAAATACAAAGGATCTTCATTAAATTCAGAGGCTACTTCAAATTGATTCTCCACGAATATTTATTGAATGAAGGTCTGACATATAGTAGGCACATATGTATATATGTATGTTATAGACAGAAATTCTGGTTTAAATAATAAACTATTTTTTCTATATCTATGCATGTTCATGTATATGTATGTATGTTACATAAATTTTGACTTAAATGACAGGATCACTTTAGGATAATTAAAAGTAAATCAATCTTCAATTAATATTAGCATAAAATAATTGATATAATTAATTACTTATTAACTAATATAATTACTCTTAATAAATAATGTAAAATATGTAATAATATAATGGTGTAATTGCTTTAAATAATAGAGTAATAAAAACAATATTTTTGCTTGAAATAAATAAGTCCGTATTATAAGGACTTCCCTGGTGACTCAGATGGTAAAGAACCCACCTGCCAATTCAGGGGACATGGGTTCGATCCCTAGATTGGGAAGATCCCCTGGAGAAGGGCATGGCAAATCACTCCAGTATTCTTGCCTGGAGAATCCCATGGACAGAGGAGTCTGGCGGGCTACAGTCCATGGGGTCACAAAGAGTCAGGCACGACAGAGCAACTATGCAACAACATGTATACGCATACATATATGTGTGTATATGTGTTATATATATGAACTCTGATTTAAATAATATACCATGCCTATATATGTGTATATGTGTACATATATGTTATCTATATATATATTTTTTGATAAATAACATAATATCCCTTTTACATATGTATTGAATATATTCAATATATATAAATTTTGGTTTAAATAATACATTATCCCAACATATAAAAATATGTGGTATTATATATAGGTATATAATTCTATAAAATGTATAGTATTCTGTCCTTCTCCAGGGGATCTCCCCAACCCAGGGATCAAACCTGCATCAGCAGGCAGATTTTTTACCGGGGAGCTACCTGGGCAGCCCCTTAGAGGCAGTTACTCTCACTCAAAATCCATTCCAAAGATTATCAGATAATTAATTATAGCAACATTAATTGCAAGATGGGCTTCCCTGGTGGCTCAGTTGGTGAAGAATCTGCCTGCAATGCAGGATACCTGGGTTCGATCCCTGGGTGGGGAAGATCTCCTGAAGAAGGAAGTGGCAACCCACTCCAGTATTCCTGCCTGGAGAATCCCATGCACAGAGGAGCCTGGCAGGTTACAGTCCATGGGGTCACAAAGAGTCAGACACGACTGAGCAATTAAGAAAAAAGATTGCAGTATCATTGAATATTGGAAAATTGCCCTTGAAGTGCTTGAAAATGACTCTGATGTCTCCTACTTTGGTGGGCATCTATAGACTTTGTTGTAAGCAAGGTCACCTTGTCCATCAAGACCAGCAAGACTGCTGACTGCTTCCATGCTTGAGACTGTGGAAAATGGTTACTATTGAGAAAGAGGACAAAGTTCCCTGTGGTCCAGTGGCTAAGACTCTGTGCTCCCAATGCACGGGGACCTGAGTTCAATCCCTGGTCAGGGAACTAAATATCCCACCTGCCAGAGCTAAGACCCTGTGCAGCAGAATAAATAAATGTAAACAATTTTTAAAAAGAAAGAGGACATGCCTGTGTACATAGCCTTAAAATAAGAGATCGACATTCCAAATTGACCGTGAAAAAATGAAACAGAAGCCCTGAATTGCCTGAATTTGTTACTGAGTCAGGCGTTGGTGAACCATGGCCGTTAACCAAGTCAAACCTGACATCTAATTTATAAAATAATCGTTACTGGAAAATAACCCTGATTCATTTCTGTGGCTTCGTGAGACCTATAGGAACAGAACTGGATCTTTCCAACGGAACCTTTATGTCTGTGGAGCCTAAAATAATTATTATTTTGACCTTTTAAAAACAGTTTTCTCACCCTGTCCTAGATTCAAGCAGAGTGTGTGTCTATATTAAAAATGATGTACTTGTTACATGAGCCGTGTTAGTGGAGCCTACTGTGGATATCATTTGACAGTATTTCTACATCAAACCATCATGCTGTATGCCTTAAACTTATGGTGACATACACACACACACATCAGTTATTTCTCAATAAAACGGAAGAAAAAAAAAAAACCAAAAACCGTGCTGAGAGAACGCGCAGTAGCTGTTGTCCACATTGAGACTAAACACTATGATATTTATATGCACTTACTTTTTTCTTTAGAAGAAAACAAAAAAAAATCATAATAATGATTTTTATCAATGATATTAATGGTATAAAATTAGTGATTTTTATTAATGGATCATAATAATGGTAGTGATAGCAATAATCTTTCTTTAATTTCAGACAACATTGTCGTTCTGCTTCTGGCATCAAAGAGAAATTACAGTGTATCACTGGGGCCTTAAAATCTTTCTTCTGGTATTTTATAAGGAAAGAGCATATTCTGGGGACTTCCCTGGTGGTCAAGTCTTGAAGACTTTTCCTTCCACTGCAGGGGATGTGGGTTCGATCCCAGGTCAGGGAACTAAGATCCCACATGCCTTCAGGCCAAAAAAAACCAAAGTATAAAACAAAAACAGTATTGTAACTAATTCAAGAAAGACTTTTAAAATGGTCTACATCAAAAAAAAATCTTTTTTTAAAGAAAGAGCATATTTTGTCTATCCATTTCATGGTTGAAACCACATACAAAACCCTCAGAATTATGACGAAAGAAACCAAAATTCCCATCAGTTCAGTTCAGTCACTCAGTCATGTCCGACTCTTCGAGACCCCATGAATCGAAGCATGCGAGGCCTCCCTGTCCATCACCAACTCCCGGAGTTCACTCAGACTCACGTCCATCGAGTCAGTGATGCCATCCAGCCATCTCATCCTCTGTCCTCCCCTCTCCTCCTGCCCCCAATCCCTCCCAGCATCAGAGTCTTTTCCAATGAGTCAACTCTTCCCAATTCCCATAGGTTGGCATAATTTTGGAAACAATCCAATCTGTATATATAATTCTTGCAGTGTGTGTTGAAATGCATGGAGATGCTTTTAAAGGATGTTTTTAAGGGTTGAATTTGCACATGGTTATGAAATATGTGGAATTTCATGTATGGGACTCATTCTTTGAAACTAGTGTCTCTGAATACATGCAAGTTTGTAACTTGTAACTAACCCTGGCTGGTGGTTAACATAGGATACAGCTCAGACATAGAATATTTTCATCACTGCAGAGACAGTTCCACCAAAATGTAGAAGGGAGAGCAGATTTCTAAAAGTTTCTAAAAGGCAAATCACTCATAATTTTCAATATTGTGACATCTTTTCTAAAGGGAATATACTTTATAATGCATTTTTCAAACTCCGCTCTCTAGCGATGTTTTAAGAATTACGACCATTTATAAACCACACGGGAGCACAATTGAAATTGCAGCGAGATTTCCTTTATCCAAGAGAGGGTACCTTTGATTTCCCCCCGCCCCCTACAGTCAGTTTTCAAATATACATCTTCTGTATCTAGAGAGTTCATTTGAATCCAGCAAAAAAAAAAGAAAAAAAGAAATGGTTCAAAAGATGACCTTTTTGTGCAAGCTAACTTAAATGTGCTGGCATTATCATATCTTATGTTTTATTATTTCTGTGTCTGTCAGCTCAATGCAGAGTGAAAAATGCTGGCTATCTTTTTTTCTCCGCCTTAAACTCAATAAAATCTTATTAAGTGGACCCTTGAAGGCATTCATTAAATCTCTATGAGGCCGACCACTAGGACCGTCGATACCCTGGTTATTGCTTTCAAGGGTCTAACTTCATAATTCAGAACTAACTTAATTTGTGTGCTCCCTGGACTTGGTTTTCAAGGGACAATATCACTTTTCACACACACAGAAGTGGAAACTACTGTCAGAAATCAGTGGCCATTTCCATGCATCTCAAATAAGTGTTTGTCTTCTAAAAATCAACAAACCGCCTCAGGATCAAAGACTCAGGGTAGACTCAGTGGACTCATGGGGGTATTCCTGGAGGGTTGTCAGCGTTACTTGAGAAGGAAATGGAATGAAAATTCTATTCTGTAGAACTTTCCGCACCTCCTACTTATAAATTTTTGCTAGAATCGTAGTCTTCACTCATTCCTCTGATCGAGTCTTTTAAATGGACTTTAACTACCTTTCTGTTAAGCAAAATCTGTCTCCTTGGGAATAAGGAAAGAGACAAAAATTATGGAAAAAAGCAATGATTAAAAAAATGTTCTGAGAAATGGAACTTCCCTGGTAGTCTGATGGTTAAGACTCCACGCTTCCACTGCAAAGGTTCAATCCCTAGTCAGGGAACTAAGATCCCACAGGCTGTGCAGTGTGGCCAATACATAAGGAAAAAGTAAAAGCTGCAGGAAAAAAATACAAGAGTATATTAAAAAAAAAATTCTAAGAGAGGATATCAGTGTTCATCTAAGAATTGCCTTCCAGGTAAATCACTGAGTTGATTATAGAAAGAACCTCTTGTTACTCCCAAATACTACCCAATTATTATAATATTACTTAAAATGAAGACTATTTTCAAGAAATGTTTTTAAAACATTTGTATCAAACTATGTAACTTATTGAAATATTTATGGCACGGCTTTCTTTTTTTTAATTGGTTGATCCTAATTGATAGGGTGGGGAACCTTTATTTTTTTGATTTTTAAATGTTTTTAAAAATTAAACTTTATTGGAGTACAGTTGGTTTACTAAACTGTGTCAGGGCTGTGTTAGTTTCTGCTGTGCAGCAAAGTGAATCGGCTCTACGAATACATATACCCCCTCTGTTTTGGATTTCCTTCCCATTTAAGTTACCACAGAGCACAGAATAGTGTTCCCTGGGCTGTACAGCACTTTTTCATCAGTTATCTTTTCTAAACATAGGGCTTCCCTGGTGGCTCAGATGGTAAAGAATCCACGTGCATTTCATGGGACACGGGTTCAATCCCTGGGTCAGAGGGCATGGCTACCCTCCAGTATTCTTGCCTGGAGAATCCCATGGACAGAGGAGCCTGCTGGGCTACACTCCATGGGGTATCAAAAAATCAAATACTACCAAGCACGGTTATTTTATAAAATAAAGTATTTTCTAACATATACAATAAATAATAGTTACTATAATCGATAAGTTAAAATATAAATCTGTATCAACCCGTCATGTTCTCTCTCACTCTTTCCCCCTCTCTTTTACATGAAGAGTCTCGAAAGATACTGTCCACGAGCCGTGAGACCCGCTCAGGTTCCTGAGAACGTTTTGCTGAGAATGATGACTCTCGAGCCGCCAGAAACTGCATGTTGAAGAAACTTAGCGGAGGGAATTTGACACACTGAAATCCAGGATCCACTCTCTCAAGGTACAAATGGAAACCAATCACTCACCAGGTGAATTTCCTTCTGCGTTTTCTTCTTGCTCACGTCGGTGGTCTCCTGATTTCTTGTCTCTGAGATACAGCGCTTGGCTAATTTTTTCTTTTTTTTTTTACTTTAAGTCGGCACTGTCTCCTCTATCTCTGTTAACACTTTCTCAGGGTCTGATGCAGCTGACAGTCTATTTTTAGTCCAATGGCCTAAAAACTTACTACTTTGTATAGGTATAAACTGGGGATTCCATGATGGGCTTCCATGGTTGCTCAGAGGTTAAAGCGTCCGCCTGCAATGCAGGAGACGTGGGTCCGATCCCTGGGTCGAGAAGATTCCCTGGAGAAGGAAATGGCAACCCACCCCAGTATTCTTGCCTGGAGAATCCCATGGACGGAGGAGCCTGGTGGACTATAGTCCATGGGGTCACAAAGAGTTGGACACGACTGAGCGACTTCACTTTCATTTTCCCTGATGGCTCAGAGGGTAAAGAACCCACCTGCAATGCAAGAGACCTCGATTTGATCCCTGGATTGGGAAGATCCCTTAGGGGGGGATGGACAACCCACTCCAGTACTCTTGCCTGGAGAATCCCATGGACAGAGGAGCCTATGGTCCATGGGATCTCAAAGAGTCGGACATGACTGAGCAGCTAAGCATGTGTACAAATTTGGACCCTGTGAATCCTTGGTTATGAGTTGGTAGCTGATGTCACACAGAGTATAATTTAGCTCAGTTCAGTTCAGTGGCTCAGTCGTGTCTGACCCTTTGCGACCCCCTGGACTACAGCATGCAGGCCTCCCTGTCCATCGCCAACTCCCGGAGCTTGCTCAAACTCATGTCCATCAAGTCAGTGATGCCATCCAGCCATCTCATAGCATATTGGGCACCTACCGACCCAGGGAGTTCAGCTTTCAGTGTGATATCTTTTTGCCTTTTCATACTGTTAATGGGCTTCTCAAGGCAAGAATACTGAAGGGGTTTGCCATTGCCTTCTCAGTGGACCAGGTTTTGTCAGAACTCTCCAGCATGACCCGTGCGTCTTGGATAACCCTACACGGCATGGCTAATCGTCTCATTGAGTTAGACAAGGCTGTGGTCCATATGATCAGTTTGGTTAGTTTTCTGTGACTGTGATTTTTATTCTGTCTGCCGTCTGAGGGATAATGATATAATATAGCTTAGGACCCTAATTATATCAATGCCATTATCTCTCTAAATTAATTACTTAAGATGGCATCTAATAAAAAGACTTTATTGATTTATTCTCATAATGCCTCAGAATGGTTTCAGCTTAAATGAAAGGAGAAAATGCGTATCTTTAGTGTAACTCTCTCTGATCATATAACACATGAAAATGGTTAGTATATATTGTGCATTTTGTTTTTTTGTTAAATGTATTTTTTTTTGAAACAGTATTAGACTTAACAGAATTATCGTGAAGATTGTTTAGCAAGTTCTCATAGACTTCATGCCCAGTTTTTCTTATCATTAGCTTCGTCTGTTGGCATGACACATTGGTCACAAGTAATGAGCACTAACAATCGATGCATTATTATTGTGATGCCATGGACTGTAGTCTGCCAGGCTCCTCTGTCCTTGGGATTCTCCAGGCAAGAATACTGGAGTGAGTTGCCATTCCCTTCCCCAGGGGATCTTCCCCACCCAGGAAGGAATTTTACCTCCATGCCATGATACCAATGTTTTTTTTACCCCTTCCTGGAACACCACACTTAGACTGTGGGTTTACTTGATCATCGGACCCAAGAGAAAGCTCCAAAAGCCCACAAGTTACATGTCCATATGTGAAGAAAGTTCAGTGATAAAGGCACGTGGGGTGGACAGAATATTTGAGGAGGGTTGTGGAGAGGGGCGTGTCTGTCCTTACAAACATGGATGAATTTCATCCAGGTAAGCACAATCCTGGTGGCTCAGATGGTGAACAATCAGGAGACCTGGGTTCAATCCCTGGGATGGGAAAATCCCCTGGAGAAGGGAATTGCAACCCACTCCAGTATCCTTGCCTGGAGAATCCCATGGACAGAGGAGCCTGGCGGGCCACAGTCCACGGGGTCACAAAGAGTCTGACATGACTTAGTGACGAACAGACACAGTGACAGTACAGACCCAGCATGACCTGGGTGATGGCAAGAGTTTGAAGTAATGACAGTGAATAATGCAGGCCTTTTTTTTTTTTTTTTAATATTTATTTGGCTGTGTTGGGTCTTAGCTGCGTCACTCTGCTTATTCCTGTGTTATGTGGGATGTTTTGTTGCGTTGCATGGATTGTCTAGTTGTGGTGGGCGGCCTTAGTTTGTCTGAGGATTGTTGGATCTTTGTTCCCTGACCGGGGATTGAACCTGCGTCCCCTGCAGTGGCAGGCAGATTCGTAATCTCTGGACCACCAGGGAAGTCCCCATGCAGCTCTCCGAAACGGGGACCTCTCTGGCTGACTCCAGGCTGATGGAACATGTTATGAATTCAGAGAGCACCCACAGGGACAACGAGCGGTTGGCAGAAAGGCTGAGGGAGCTGGGCCGGTGGAAAATGGGAGTTTTAAGAGCTGTGATCACCAGGCTCTGTCCGGCTAGGAAAGCAGTGTGAATCCCGAGCCACATGATCTACATGGCTCACGGTCCACACAGCTCTTCCAACACTGTCTGGGCATGCCACAAGAATCAAGCTCAAATCACTGCAGACATGTGAGAAGGGTCGTAGGTTTGTGAACGTGTTTCATAATAAGCAAGTAATCTGCAGTGGAAATGAACATGAGAGCTGTCGACCCGGATGCTGGCTTGCAGGGAGCAGGCAGAGAGTTGGCATGGTGTCTCAGTGATGGACTGTGCTTTTCTGCTTGTCCGTGACCCTGTTCTAATCCATCTGTTGGCGTGGGTGGCCTGGGGCCAGCCTGAGGACAAGACCTGAGCCACTGGGATCTTTCTGTCCTCTGATGAGGACCGCCTCCCGAGGCGAAGACACCAAGAACCAACGGAAGAACAACGGAGGAGGTTTGCTCTTGTAAATGGCATCTGGGAATCCTGCTTCCGACTCAGATAAAGAATTTCCACTGTCATCTTTCCTAATCACTTCGGGGTTTCATCCACATCTCCTCTCTCCCCCACCCCCATACACACACATCCAGAGACACTGTCTTATCTGTCCACTGATCAGCTTTTGCTTCCAAGGCCCATGCAACTTAAAGTTGAGAACTTGCAGCCTCAAAATAGGAAAACTCCAATTATTGTCATTCTTTCTCCCTTTCTCTTTTCTTCTTTCTGTCTTTCTCTTCATCTCTCTTCTTTCTTTTTCTTTCTTTCTCTTTTCTTCCCTCCGTCCTTTCTTCTCAGTGAAATGTGAAAACTGGTTGTTGTTGTTCAGTCGATAACTCATGTCCAACTCCTTTGCGACCCCATGGACTGTAGCCCGCCAGGTTCCTCTGTCCATGAGATTCTCTGGGCAAGAATACTGGAGTGGGTTGCCATGCCCTCCTCCAGGGGATCTTCCTGACCCAGGGATCAAACCTGGGTCTCCCGAATTGCAGGAAGATTCTTTACCAGCTGAGCCACCAGGGAAGCCCAAGAATACTGGAGTGGGTAGCCTATTCCTTCTCCAGGGGATCTTACCGACCCAGAAATTGAACCAGTGTCTCCTGCATTGCAGGTGGATTCTTTACTAGCTGAATTATCTGGGAAGCCCATATTCCTCAAACTGCTACTGCTAAGTCACTTCAGTTGTGTCCGACTCTGTGTGACCCCACAGACGGCAGCCCACCAGGCTCCCCTGTCCCTGGGATTCTCCAGGCAAGAACACTGGAGTGGGTTGCCATTTCCTTCTCCAATGCATGAAAGTGAAAAGTGAAAGTGAAGTCGCTCAGTCGTGTCCGACTCCTAGCGATCCTATGGACTGCAGCCCACCAGGCTCCTCCGTCCATGGGATTTTCCAGGCAAGAGTACTGGAGTGGGTTGCCATTGCCTTCTCCGTTCCTCAAACTCACAGTAAGTAAATCATTTTTCAAAACCTCATAAAATCACTGAAATTTTGACATTATGCCCTTTTATTCTGCACATTTATTAATAAATGCATGCTAAGTCATGTTAGTCGTGTCCCACTCTTTGGGACCCTAGGGACTGTAGCCCACCAGGCTCCTCTGTCCATGGGATTTCTCAGGCAAGAATAGGGGAGTGGGTTGCCATTCCCTTTGGCAGGGGATGGTCCCAACGCAGGGACTGAACCCGAGTCTCCTAGTTGGCAGATGGATTCTATACCACTAAGGCATCAAGGAAGCCCCAATATATTAATAAAAATCAGTGCCTGCCTAACAGACATATACATGCACAAAATCAGCCATGGGAATAATTTTCCACACCTGTATATTTCCTTCCAGAACAGGTGTAACCGAAGCTTGTTTGTTGAAGTCATCAATGAAAACACTCTGGTTGTCATTTCTCAAAAAATGATCAGTATTTCTCGGGGGAAGTATCAATGCTGTTCACTGGGATCCATTTCCACATAATTCCGTGTCTCCTTTAAGCTCAGTTTGCCTCTATGAGACACACTCGGGGATTTCAGTTATATTTTGTTTTACTTCCACATCCAGTGGTTTTTGAAGATGTTTGCTTATTTATGTCCATTTCAGTGATTAAAAAAGTAATTTAACCTTATAATAGAAAATCTGAAAATAAGTTTAGCAGATACTCATTTTATGTGTACTTCTTTTTTGACATTTTTTTACATCAGTTCCCCATTTTTAAAAAATTGAAGTGTAGTTAATTTACAGCATTGTGTTAGGTTCAGCTGTACAACAGCGTCTCACTTTATGTGTGTGTGTGTGTTCTTTTTCATATTGTTATCCCTTAAAGGTTATTACAAGGTGTTGAATATAGGTCCCTGGGCTGAACAGTAGGACCTTTTTTCATGCATCCTATATATACTCATTGACATCTGCTAATCCCAAACTCCGGGGCTTCCCTGATAGCTCAGTTGGTAAGGAATGTGCCTGCAATGCAGAAGACCCTGGTTCAATTCCTGGGTTGGGAAGATCCCCTGGAGAAGGTATAGGCTACTCACTCCAGTTTTCTTGGGCTTCCCTGGTGGGTCAGATAGTAAAGAATCCACCTGCAATGCAGGAGACCTGGGTTCCATCCCTGGGCTGGGAAGACCGCCTGGAGAAGGCAAAGGCTACCCACTCCAGCATTCTGGCCTGGAGAAATCCCTGGACTGTATGGGGGTCACAAAGAGTCAGACAGGACTGAGCGACTTTCACTTCCCTTTCAATCCCAGACTCCCACCCCATCTCTCCCCAACTCCTGACCTTGTTGGCAAGCACAGATCTATTCTATAAGGATTTTTTTAACGCTCATTTCGGCATTTTCAATGCGCCTTTCCATCTCCTCGCTGTTGCTACATCAGAGTTACAGATATGGGCATTTGCACTGTTTTTGTTCACTTAATAGTTGTGTAGCTTCTCTTACGTTTTTTTTTTTTTTTAATGTTCGTGTTTTCCTTCATGTCTGATTGCATTTTAATGTGTATGTTCCTGCTTGTCTCTCGGGGTTTCCCAAAGCAAAGAAAGAAGTAGGTCGTCAGCTACGAATTCTCTTTTACCATGAAAAATCACCGAGTCGCTTCGTAACTTTGTTCTCTGCCTCCCTGCCTCCTTCTAGCTTGCTCTCCGCAGTCGTACAATAAGCCACGCCCTTCCCTTTGGACACAATACCTGTACTTCTCCGACACGTCAACGCAGGGATGCTATTAATTCCATCACTTTGGCTTAAAAGACCCGCAGGAAGTGTAAAAAGGCTGCAGGTCACAGGCAGTGTAACTGCAGTGCCAATGAGATTTTTTTTTCCCCCACCCCGTATCTGGGGTGTTTTATATTCACTACCTTGGTGGAATGAGAAGAAGCCAGAATTTCCGGTGACGCGGTGTTTCAATGACCCAGTTCAGTTTATCAGATGTCTACCGTCGCTGACTCTGCCGGCTACGTATTCTTACTAATCTGGCTTCGAGGCAGAATTTAAACCAGAGCCTCCATGTGGATGAGTCATTAAAAAAGTGAAGAAGACCGTCACGAGGGAGTGGAGCTGTGTTAGTCCCCGTCTCCCAGATCATCCCGCCCACCCTTAGCTCTCAGCCCCCGTGTGCACACGTCTGCTTTCTTTGCATCGCTACTCTAGCCCTGCAGTTAGGTTCATCTGGACTGGGTGGCATTGGGAGGGATTGAGGCTCAAGACAGAGGGGATATACGTATACACAGAGCTGATTCATTTCTTCCTACAGCAGTAAACAACACAGCATTGTGAAGGAACCATACCCTATTTGTTGGGCAAGAATACGGAGCAGATATAGAGAGTGGGGGCTTCCCTAATGGCTCAGCTGATACAGAATCCATCTGCCATGCAGGAGACCCCAGTTCAATTCCTGGGTTGGGAAGATCCCCTGGAGAAGGGATAGGCTACCCACTTCAGTATTCTTGGGCTTCCCCCGTGGCTCAGATGGTAAAAAATCGGCCTGTAATGTGGGAGCCCTGGGTTCGATCCCTGGGTTACAAAGATTCCCCTGAAGAAGGGAAAGGCTACCCACTCCAGTATCCTGGCCTGGAGAATTCCATGGACTGTATAGTCCATGAGGTCGCAAAGAGGCAGACACGACTTAGCGACGAAATAGCAACATACATCAAACATTAATACCATCGACATGTATACACTGCTGCGTGTAACATAGCGTGTGGAATGCTGCTGAATAGACAGGGAGCTCAGCTGGGTGCTCTGTGATGACCTAGAGGGGTGGGTTGGCTCAAAAGGGAGGGGAAATATATATGATTATGGCTGATCTGTGTTATTGTGTGGCAGAAACCACACAACTTTGTAAAACAATTATCCTCCAATTAAGGAATAAATTAAAAACACAGAGATAACAGTATCAGAGACCACAAAAAAACTGTACAGCGAAATTTCAATAGATCCAAAAGAATTCTGTTTCTACCCAAGCTAATTTAGGGTCACCTTCTCCCAACCCCTGGTTGGGACAGATGGCTTAGGTGTACCAGAAGCCTGGGGCAATATTTTCAGCCATCTCGTGTTGTCCAATAGTCTTTCCAAGGCTCATGCAAATATCCGTGCGGGCTCTTTTCTCAAAGCCAAGCCACTTAACAAAGTGAGTTTTATCAAAGGACTAAGTCGTTAATAAATGAAGAGTGTTTCTCCACAGGCGGGCTTCAAAGCCCGTTTTGATTGAGATGAGCTCTTATTTCTGGGTCGCAGCTGGCCTAGCCGGAGCTGGGGAAATTCACAGCCCAGGGTTGGGCGGAATTCACAGCCCCAGGGTTGGGCAGGACTCCAGAACGCTGCGAGAGGGGACATCCAGGCTGCCCGGAGGGTTTCACTGCAGGTGTTCCCTCCGAGTGCGGTTTAGACGGTCTCTGAAATGAATCTGGAGAAGAAAGGAGGTCACTTCCAGACCATGCCGTCTCCTTCAATTTCAGAAGCGTTTGGATAAGAATGAGCCATTCCTTCAGCACAGGGACTTTCTCTGCCCTGTTATGGAATCATTCTGAAATTCAGGTAAAGCAGGCCAGTCCTAATTATTTGGGAGAATCCTTCAATTGCGATGTAGGTCGAGCTTGCAAACAAACAAAAAGGCCTAGAGAGTAAAATAAATGTTAGCATCCCCCTGGTACCGATGAACGCCTTGGCAGAGCAGCACCAGAGACACAGTCGTAGGGAACAGACTTGTGGTCACAGAAGGGGAAGGAGAGAGTGGGATGAATGGAGAGGAGCTTGGAAACATACATTACTATATAAAGTATAAAACAGCCAGTGGGAATTGGCTGTACGACTCAGGGAGCTCAATCTGGGGCTCTGTGACAACCTAGAGGGGTGGGATGGGGAGGGAGGTGGGAGGGGGTTCAAGGGGGAGGGGAGACATGTACCCCTATTTCTGATTCATGTTGATGTATGGCAGAAACCAACATGATATTGTAAACCAATTGTCCTCCATTAAAAACTAAATAAATAAATGGGGGCTTTGAAGATGGCTCAGTGGAGAAGGCAATGGCACCCCATTCCAGTACTCTTGCCTGGAAAATCCCATGGACGGAGGAGCCTGGTAGGCTGCAGTCCATGGGGTCGCTAAGAGTCAGACACGACTGAGCAACTTCACTTTCACTTTTCACTTTCGAAGATGGCTCAGTGGTAAAGAATCTGCCTGACAATGCAGGAGATGACAGACATGCGGGTTTGATCCCTGAGTTGGGAAGATCTCCTGGAGAAGGGAATGGCGACCTGCTCCAGTATTGTTTCCTGGAGAATTCCACGGACAGAGAAAGTAAATAACACAAATGTCACCGTCCCCAAATAGAACCTATGGTGACCATGGGATGCAAAATGGGAATTAGAGGATACAGAAGGAAAGTGAAAGAGGTGTGTGGGGATGCTTAGGGAAAGAAGGACTTGGCATTTGGACCAAGACCAGGCTCGTCACTCCCACTGGTAGCTGAGTGTCTTCTTCTAGCGGACAGAAAGCACAGTTGGCTTTCTGCTTGGCTCTGGAAGGTAAATATGCGGGTAGCCAGCCTATGAGTGATGCGGCGATATTATAGCAAACATGATACAGATATCCTTAGAGACACAGACCATCCAAGAACAGACCAGCTACGTGGTCGCTGAAGTCACAGTGAGCTCAGTCAGTGATGAAAACAAGATGTTTGTTCCTCCATTATTTGAGAGTTGTTAGTAGTTATTAGAAAGTTTAATTTCACTTACATTTTCCTCTGTTTGTAAATTATCCACAAATTGAGTTTCCTGTCTCCTGACCATCTTTTTTTTTTTTTTAATTTCGGCTGTGATGGGTCTTCATTCATGAGTGGGCTTTCCTCTACTTGAAGCTAGCAGGGTCTCCTCTCTAGTGGGGACGTGAGGGCTTCTCATTGTGGCCGCTTCTCTTCTTGTGGACTACGGTCTTGCAAAAGAATACACCTAGAGAATCACATCAATGTTACCATCCCAGAAAATGGTAGTTGTG
The DNA here is from genome assembly GCF_002263795.3 of Bos taurus. Taxonomy (NCBI): domain Eukaryota; kingdom Metazoa; phylum Chordata; class Mammalia; order Artiodactyla; family Bovidae; genus Bos; species Bos taurus. The sequence goes on along the minus strand of NC_082638.1, from coordinate 3,275,837 downwards.
GCTCCTGGGCTTAGCTGCTGTGCTGCATGTGGGATCTTCCTGGACCACAGATGGGACACATGTCTCCTACGTCGACAGGCCGATTCTTGACCACTGGACCGCCAAGGATGTCCATCTCCCCACCAACTTTATTTCAACATCTGGAAGGCAAGCTTCGGCAAATAAAGTAGGCATAAGATACTCTTTGACCATCTCTCTCTCGTTTTACATTTTTACTGGAGTATAGTTGCTTTACAGTTTTGGGTTAGTTTCTGTTGTACTGCAGAGTGCTTTAGCTCTATGTGAATGGCAACCCACTCCAGTGTTCTTGCCTGGAAAACCCCATGGACAGAAGAGCTTGGTGGGCTACAGTCCGTGGGGTCGCAAAGGGGGTTGGACACGACTTGGTAGCTAAAGAGCAGCAACATATATCCCCTCTTTATTGGCTTTCCTTCCCATTTAGGTGACCACGGCCCTGAGTTCCATGTGCTATACAATAGGTTCTGATTATTTTTTTGTATTTTATGCATAGTGTCAGTAATGTATGTATGGGCAGGGAATTTGGGGGAGGATGGATACATGTATATGTATGACTGAATCCCTTTGCTATTCACCTGGAAGTGTCACAACATTTTTAATCGGATATCCTCCAGTACAAAATGAAAAGTTGTTTTTTTTTTTTAAATTGTGTATATATGTCAATGCCCATCTTCTAACTGATCCCGCACGCCCTTGGACCCTTGGTATGCAAACGGTTTTTCTCTCCATCTGTGTCTTTCTTTCTGCTTTGCAAATAAGTTAGCCTATACCAGTTTTTCCAGACGCCACTCATATACGTTCATATACATATTTGTTTTCCTCTTTCTGTCCTACTTCACTTTGTTAACCGTCTCTTGATCAACATGATCCTTAACCGTTGACAGCGTTATTAATACCTGGGACTGAGATACTCAATTTGGAAAGATCATTTTGGAAGAGCAGCAATGTAATTGTGAGCTTTCTTCTTGTCTGTGTGTGTTGACTTCATGGATATATATATATATTTTATTCGAGGACCAGAAGTAATTACCTTTCAGAGCGGAAGTGTTAGTCACTCAGTCGTGTGCGACTCTTTGCGACCCCAGACTGTATCGTCACCAGGCTCCTCTGCTCGTGGAATTTCCCACCTAAGAATGCTCGGCTGGGTAGCCGTTTCTTCTCCAGAAGATCTTCCTGACCCAGGGATTGAACCTGGGTCTCCTGCATCGGCAGGCAGATTCTTTATCGTCTGAGCCACCAGCTCACCAAAGAGACTAGTTTTCTAGAAGTGGAGGAAGTCCTTGCTCTAGATGAAAACCACACCACTGCCTAAATGTTGTTGTTTTATTTAAATACTCACCCTCTATACACTCACTTTTTTTCTTTCCAGTGACAGTAAGTGCACTAGATGAGGAAAAAAAAAACATCCAGAGACCCCGTGGACTGTAGCCCACCAGGCTCCTCTGGCCATGGGATTCTCCAGGCAAGAAGACTGGAGTGGGTTGTGTTGCCCTTCTCCAGGGGATCTTCCCGTCCCAGGGATCGAACCCATGTCTCTTACATCTCCTGCATTGGCAGGCGGGTTTCTTTATCAATAGCACCACCTGGAAGCCTACAGCATAGCACACCTCGTTAATAATTTCAAGTGGTTTCTCTGCACCACAGTAGCTGGACCTATCACATCTACAACTATTTATTTTATTTCAGAAAAATTTGAGTTGATGTTTTCCATGGTCTCATGTGTCCTAGTCGGCCAGCTGCTACATCAGCTGTTTCCAACTGACAGAGCTGAGACGAAAAGCCTGCAGAAGTCTATTAATGCACAATGTTCTCTACTTGTAAGATCAGTTGCTAAATTTTAATGGCTTTAGGTCTCACAGAAACCAGCCCATGTAAAACCCAACTTCCCTGATGAGGCCACGTATCATCAGATTTGGGCTTCCCTGGTAGCTCAGTTGGTGAAGAATCTGCCTGCAGTGATGCAGGAGATCTGGGTTCCATCCCTGGGTTGGGAAGATCCCCTGGAGAAGGGAATGGCAACCTACTCCAGTATTCCTGCATGGGAAATCCCATGGACAGAGGAGCCTGGTGGGCTACAGTCCGTGGGGTTGCAAAGAGTCCAACGTGACTGAACTAATATATATTCACATATGGGGCAATATGCTTCCCACGCTGGGCTAGTAGTAAAGAACGTACTCGTCAATCCAGGAGATATGAGAGATGCGAGTTCAACCCCTAGGTAGGTAAAATCCCCTAGAGAAGGACATGATAACCCACTCCAGTATTTTAGCCTGGAGAATCCCATGGACAGAGGAGCCTGGTGGGCTACAGTCTGTGGGGTCACAAAGAGTCAGACAGGTCTTAGGGACTAAACAATCACCACATCGTCAGAAGGTTCTATGGCTTAAAAATAATTCAAGAAAACAATGTGGTTCTGAGAATCTCACACTGGGTGTATAAATAAGGTCTTTCATCACGCACTTTGGGCTTCTGCAGTGACTTAGCCGTTAAAAAAAAAAAAATCTGCCTGCAATTCAGGAGACATGAGTTTGATCCCTGGATCAGGAAGATCCTCTGGAGAAGGGCATGGCAACCCACTTCAGTATTCTTGCCTGGAGAATCACATGGACAGAGGAGCCTGGTGGGCTGCAGTCCATGAGTTTGCAAACAGCAGGACACAACTTACTGACTGAGCACACACATAATCATATGCTTTTGAGCTATTTACTATTTTGCAAGCCAAAACATTTTTTTGTTTGTTTGTTTGCTTAGTATGCTTTTGAAGAGCTATGCTAAAGATTGCCATCCATCTTGGTAAAGATACCCATTCAGTCAGACATGACTTTGTCAACTTGGTATGCAGACACACAGACACGCACCTCTGGATACCTGACCCTGGGGATGTCTCAAGGGAGCTGTTCTGTCTTTTTCTAAAACTGTGTATTTTGTATTGAGCTACGGCCAGTTAACAATGTTGTCTTGGTTTCAGGTGGACAGTGAAGGTCTCAGCCACACATGCACACGTATCCATTCTCCCCCAAAGTCCCCTCCCATCCAATCTGCCACATGACATGGAGCGGAGTTCCCTTTGCTGTCCAGCAGGTCCTTGTTGGTTCTCCATGTTAAATACAGCAGTGTGTCCATGTCCATCCCAGACTCCCTAACTATCCCTTCCCCATCCTTCCCCCCTGGGAACCATAAGGTTATTACAGAGGATTGAGCAGAGTTCACTGTGCTGTCCAGCAGGTCCTTGTTGGTTAAATAAGGACCATTTAAAACTCCATGTTAAGTACACCAGCTTGGAGCAAACATATGATTTAAAACCCACCCCTTGCCATTGTGATCTGCAGCCCGTTGCGATGACTCGTAAATTTCTTGTGAGTGAAGACGAGAAAGCGTCTTTTCTTAGAGTTAAGACCCTAAAGTCTACAATCTTCAGTTGGTGGGAAGTCCCTGGGGAAGATTTCAGCGTTTGTCTCCCTCCGCACAAATGGCCCTAAATGTGCTTTCTCACTTTTCTCGATACGTTTTGCATCGGTTTTGCCTGGTACGGAGACAAAGTGGGAAATCATCCGAAGCGCTTGACGAAGGTGGATGAGAGCACTGAAGAAATAGGACAGTGCTGGATTATTGCTTTTATCACGTGATCCAGATTTCCCATTTTAACACGTAGTGTATTCATTCACCTCTTTAGGATTCACCTCGACTCTGTGGGAACACAGCATCATTCAGTCTTGATAGTCACTTCTGACATCCTTCAAGTCTACACTCTTTATCCTTTTAAATTTATTTTCACGTGTTTATTGTTTATGTTAATGTCTCTGGAAACATAAATTAAAAAAAAGAAATAAGTTGCTTTACCATGTTGTATTGGTTTCTGCTGTACAGAAAAGTGAATCAGCTATATGTGGACATAGGTCCCCTCTCTTTTGGATTTCCTTCCCATTTAGATCTCCAGGGAACACTGAGTTCTCTGAGCTATCCAGATGAACCTATTTGCAAAGCCAAAGTAGAGACAGAGATGTGGACCACACACGTGCAAGACACCAAGGGGGCAGAGGAAGGGGGGATGCATTGATTACACTGTTTATTGTAAGAGTTTCCTGTGTAGAATATTGATGCTAAAGGTCCTTGAAATATATCTGCGGTTTGGGGGGCATTAAGTGCTCTTTTGCACAGGTCCTATGTTTCCCTGTCCAGAAGCAAGATTGTTCTGCATTCTTGACCCTTCCTGTAACGACTTGCAACACATTTAAGGAGCTGCCTTTTAATTCCATGCTTTAACAACAGGGAAAATCACACCTTCCAATTCTACTTTGATGCAGTGTATTATATATTGTAACACAGGTGTGTATTTGTACCCTTAATTCTGTTCTGCACATTTATTGCAAATATATACATATTACACACATGTATGCACAGTGTTATGTGCGTATTCTCAGTAAGATCGATACAACCTGACTTTTATCTTGAGTAATGGTGATGTTTAGCCTCCATCTGTAATGTATATATACTTTCTTTCTTCCTTGCCTTTATCTTTCTGTCCTGGAAGCAGTAAACACTTGTGGGTTACAGCGAGGGATCCTAATAATGCAATATAATATAGGTAACTGTGTACTCTTATATATACACATATATATATATATTTCATATACAATGTAGGTATCTTATGTAGCTACTGTTGCATATATGCATATGTACATGTATGTAATACTCACCTATATATAATCATATATATACACATATACTCATGCATATATAATGTTTGTGCAGTTTAGAAATGCCTTTCTCAACTATATCAGTGAAAGTGAAAGTCGCTCAGTTGTGTCTAACCCCTTGCAACCCCATGGACTATACAGTCCATGGAGTTCTCCGGGACAGAATACTGAAGTGGGTAGCCTTTCCCTTCTTCAGGGGGTCTTCCCAACCTAGGAATCAAACCAGGGTCTGCTGCATTGCAAGGAGATTCTTTACCAGCTGAACCATCAGGGAAGCCCAGGTATATCAGTTTATATTACTAATTTAGCATATGTTACTAACTTAGTAAGAGTAATAATATTCTTGTTGTTGTTTCGTTGCTCAGTCATGTCTGACTGTTTCCGACCCCATGGACTATAGCCTGCCAGGCTCCTCTGTCCATGGGATTCTCCAGTCAAGAATACTGGAGTGGGTTGCCACACCCTCCTCCAGGGGATTTTCCTTACCGAGGGATGGAACCTGCATCTCCTGCTTGGCAGGCAGATTCTTTATCACTCAGCCATCAGGGAAGACCAATATAACCCACTCCACTATTCTTGCCTGGAGAATCCCATGGACAGAAGAGCCTGGTGGGCTATAGTCCATGGGGTCACAAGCGTCGGACAAAACTTAGCAACTAAGGAGAGAGAGCAATATATAGAGATATATGGAGGTTTATTTAAATAGAGGTAATAGAGAGATTACTTGGGGAGAGTTAGTGATATATAACATGTATTAACAACAGAGATTTAGTATTTATAACTAAACTGCTTGAATATATTTATAATTTTAATATTTCATTTGAAATCCATCACAAGGACATTAATCGTGAATGCCACAAGTTCCTCAAGAGATATTTGTCTCCCTCTGGCCCCTAGACCAGCTTATAAACCCCTTGTCTTTAAGTTTTGAGTTGACTTGATTTGTTCTGGCAGTTCCTTACCTTGTCACACTGCGTTACCTGCAGAATCAAGTCCAGACGATTTGAAGAGACGTCGCACGCTCTGCGGGGACTCATTTTTTTCATGCAAACATTTGTCTGTGGAAGGTGTGAGGGTGCTGAGGGGCTTCTGGCTCACAAACACAAGGAAGCAAAGGCAGCTGCATCATGCTATTGTGACTGGCCTGGCATTTCTCAATTGTTAGACCCACCATTTTTATTCCAAAGAAAGGTCTTGGTGCCGGGGACCTAGAATACACTTTCTAGTTGTAATCCAAAGAAAAGCATCATTCACATGAGGGGAAGTGAGACATGCTCTTAATCCATCATTCTGGCTTTTTGGATTTTTTTTAAAACTTATTTTTATTGGAGGATAATTGCTCTACAATGTTGTGTTGGTTTCTGCCGTACAACAAAGTCAATCGGCTGTGTGAAAAGTGTTAGCTTGCTCCGTCGTGTCCGACTCTTTGCGACCCCATGGACTGTAGCCCTACCAGGCTCCTCTGTCCCTGGAATTCTCCAGGCAGGAATGCTGGAGTGGGTTGCCGTGCCCTCCTCCAGGGGATCTTCCCGACCCAGGGATGGAACCTGGGTCTCCTGCATTGCAGGCGGGTTCTTCATCGTCTGAACCATGATGGAAGCCCCATAGGTATACGTATAACCCCTCATTCTTGAACCTCCCTCCCACCCCTCTAGGTCATCACAGAGCCCCGAGCTGGGCTCCCTGGGCTATACCACAGCTTCCCAGTAGCTATCTATTTTACACGTGGTGGTGTGTATGTCCTGGAGAAGGGAATGGCACCCCACTCCAGTACTCTTGCCTGGAAAATTCCATGGACGGAGGAGCCTGGTAGGCTATAGTCCATGGGGTCGCAGAGAGTCGGACATGACTGAGCGACTTCACTTTGCTTAGTGTGTGTCAATGATAAGCTCTCAATTCGTCCCACCCTCTCTTGTTTAGGTCCCAGTTGAAAAGCCTATGATTCTAACTCACCTGAAATGAGAAAAAGAAGCTACCTTCAGGCAGCCAGGATTCAATGTGTAAAGACTCAAACAAGTATGATTGAAATGTTTCTGTGGTCTTGGATTTCTCTCTGCAGAGTTTTATACTTTTCAGAGTACACGTCTATTATTACCTCCATGAAGTGAAGTGAAGTGGAGCCGCTCAGTTGTATCCAAATCTTTGTGACCCCATGGACTGTAGCCTCCCAGGCTTCTCAGTCTATGGGATTTTCCAGGCAAGAGTACTGGAGTAGGGTGCCATTTCCTTCTCCAAGGGATCTTCCCTACCCAGGGATCAAACCCGGTCTTCCGCATTGTAGGCAGATGCTTTACCCTCTGAGCCACCAGGGAAGCCAAGGAGTTACCTCCTTAGGAAAGTTTTATTCTTCTTGATGGAATGGTAAGTGGGATTGTTTCCATACTTTGTCTTTCTGTTTGTTATTACTGTATAGAAAATGCAACAGATTTCTGTGTATATTAATTTTGTAAACTGCAACTTTACCAGAGTCATTGATGGGCTTCCCTGGTGGCTCAGCTGGTAAAGAATCCGCCTGCAATGCAGGAGACCTGGGTTCGATCCCTGGATTGGGAAGATCCCCTGGAGAAGGGAAAGGCTACCCACTCCGGTATTCTGGCCTGGAGAATCCCGTGGACTGTACAGTCCATGGGGTCACAAAGAGTCACATGTCAGAGCAGCTTTCACACTTACAATAATTTTATGGTAGCATCCTCAGTATTTCCCATGCCATCTCAAACATGGACAATTTTACTTCTTCCTTTCAAATTTGGATGCTTTTTATTTTAGCCACTGCTGTGTCTAGGACTTCCACAATGATGTTGAATAAAAGTGGTGACTGTGGGCATCTTTGGCTCGTTTCTGATCTTAGAGGAAATGCCATCACCTCTTTACCCTTGAATATGATGTCAGCTGTGGGTTTGTCCTATGTGACCTTTATTATGTTGCGGGATATCACCTCAGTGCCCACTTTCTAGGGAGCTTTTGTCATCCCTGGGCACTGAATTTTGTCAAATGCTTTTTCTGAATCTCCTGAGACGGTCCTGTGGGTTTTCACTCTGTAATTTGTGGATGTGCTGCATCACACTGATTATGGAGGTAGGTTCCCTTTATGCCCATTTTCTGGAGACTTTTGTATTTTTTTGCCATAAGTGGGTGTCAGAACTGATGATTCTTTGATGGGATTGGTCTAGGATTCTTTGAAACCTATGGAACCAATTAGATCCCTTATTCTAAACTTGAGTCTAATATTATTCAGACCAGGTCTTCCTTAATGATGGAGAATTGATGTTTTCACTTTCATAGTTGGTGGTCCAGGGACTAAGTCTCCAGGCTCCCAGTGCAGGGGGACCGGGTTTGATGCCTAGTCATGGAGCTAGTTTGATCTCACATGCCATGGCTAAGTGTTATGCATCAACTTTTAATGAGCTTTCCATTGACCGTCTCAGCCTTGCTTTCACTGAATAAAATATGTTGAACCTTTGCTGCCTTTCATTGTGAGTTCCTTTGCAATACTTAGATGTTGACATAAAAGCAAGAACTACGATTGGGATGTTGGCTTAAGAGAGAACATGATGAAATTTCTGACCTGTTACGAGTAGAACTTTGTTCTGTCCGTTTTCAAAGACTGTATAAGAAGTGTCTAAACTACTGATCTTCCTTACAAGTCCTAACAAGAAGCATTCATTTGCAAATGTGAGAAAATCTTGAAAAAGGCGGTGGAAAGTGGAGTGAGGATCGGAGGTAATAAACACTGGTGATTAATTATCACACATGAAAGAGTGAAACTTTTTATAAAGCAAGGCAGTCAAGGAGACATCTCCAGTCTTCCTTCAAAAGGCATTTCATTCAAAAAAAAATAATTCTACTCCTTTTCATTTCCACTCTTTTTCACATCCTTACATCCACTCGCAAACCAAGTATTGATTAAAAAGTGTTCGTTGTTAATCGACAATGTTGATTGCTTACATTGTTTACAGCGATTTCATGTTCCTAAGTCGTATATTCCCCCTTGATTTTGATTTTTATTTTGCCATATTTACCTCCTGTAGTAAAATTTCTAAAATGTAAGTCCTTAACCCTTTGATGAATTTTTAATCAGCTAAATAACCATGCCTCAATAGTCTTGTTATGTCATTTCAAATTACTAATGAACTAGATGAATAGAGATATATAAGTTGGGTTTTTTAAAAAAATTTTACGTATTTTTATTGACATAAAATTGACATGTAACATTGTATTAATTTCAGGTATGTGTGTGTATGTATGCACACTCAGTCGTGTCCAACTCTCTGCGACCCCGTGGACTGTAGCCCACCAGGCTTCTCTGTCCATGGGATTCTCCAGGCAAGAATACTGGAGTGGGTTGCCGTTTCCTTCTCCAGGGGATCTTCCCAAACTAGGGATTGAACCCACACTTTCTGCACTGGCAGCGGAATTCTTTAACCCCTGAGCCACTTGGCAAGGCTATAATTTCAAGTGTACAACATGATGATTCCCTGTTTGTATATATTGTGAGGTGATCACCACAGTAAGTCTAGTTAACATTCATCACCACCTACAGCTATAGTATTTTTTCCTTGTGATAAGAGATTTTAAGACCTACTACTCTCTTAACAAAAATACACAATACAGTATTATTAACTGCAGTCATCATGCTGTAACCTTATATACCAAGGGCTTATTTACCTTATAATTGCAAGTTTGTCCTGTTGAAAGTGAAGGGAAAGTCGCTCAGTCGTGTCTGATTCTGCGATCCCATGGACCGTATAGTCCATGGAGTTCTCCAGGCCAGAATACTGGAGTGGGTAGCCTTTCCCTTCTCCAGGGAATCTTCCCAACCCAGGGATCAAACCCAGGTCTCCCAATATTGCAGGCGGATTCTTTACCAGCTGAGCCACCAGGGAAGCCCAAGAATACTGGAGTGGGTAGCCTTTCCCTTCTCCAGTGGATCTTCTCGACTCAAGAATTGAACCAGTGTCTCCTGCGTTGCAGGCCAGTTCTTTACCAGCTGAGCCACCAGGGAAGCCGAAATATGTCCTATTGGGTCATATTTACATCCAATGTGTGAGCAATTTGGTTTTTTTAACGACCCCGGAGAAACGTTACGTGTATAATTTAATGATAGGGCACATTTTAAGAAAAGTGAGATCTTTGTATGAGGATGGGCAGAGGGAAATTTTCTTTTTATTTTACATCAGAATAGCTTTATTTTTGAGGAAGCTATTAGAGAATGTAACGGGGCTTTTTTTTTTTTTAATTGCCGTATCATTGCTTTACGATGTTGTGTTAGTTTCTGCTCTAACAATGGTGTGAGTCAGTCATAAGTACACGGATACCCCCTCCCTCTTGAGCCTGCCTCCCTCCCCCATCCCAGCCCTCTGGGTCATCACAGAGCATCGAGCTGAGCTCCCTGTGCTGTCCAGCAGCTTCCCACTAGCTGCCTATTTCACACACGGCAGTGTATATATGTCACTGCTATTGTCTCCATGTCGCACCTGTCCCTTTCCCCACTGTGTCTGCACATCCATTCTCTACGTCTGCATCTCTGTTCCCGCCCTGCAAGTAGGCTTATCTGTAGCCTTATTCTAGGTCCCACGTACTTGAATTATTAGGCCATCTTTGCTTTGCTCTCCAACTCTTTGGCAACCAGGATGGTCTACACTTATCAATGATAAAATCATCAATTCAAAAGACCTGATAAATTCTAAATTTTTAATTTATAAATTATAAAGAATTCCATAAATTCTTTATAAAATTCTAAAGAATGCTTATGAGCAAAGTGCATGATGTCCGTGGACTCCACGTCTACACATCTCTTCTCTGCAACTGGGATGTGGTTTTCCACAGAAACGTGGGTAGAAACCCCGCCCCTTGCCCACTGTCCACCGGTGGCTTTCTGTATGTGACCAAAGACGTCTCGTGAGAACTAGGCCAGTATGTGGCATCAGTACCTGAACCAGAAAACGAAATCATGTGGAAAAGAAGGACTAGGAAGACCTCATATCTTACTGGGTACTTGTCACACAGGATGTAAATTCCAAAATCAACAAATAGGTGGTTGTCAAAATGTGTGACTTCTCTGCAGTGGCGGGCTGACAACGCGTGAGATATTTTAGGTGTGTTTTGACAACAAGGAATAATGAACTGTGGTTGCATTTGGGAAAGATTTTTTTTTTTTTTTCCTGAGAAGATCAACTGGCCCAGATTTTCCCGGTAGGCAATGATGTTATCAGCAAAGGCCCTTCTTCCTCCATATATGTTGTCCTGAGGCTTGCTCAAGGACTGGAGCACCAAAGAATTGTTCTTGAGCTATGGTGCTGGAGAAGACCCTTGAGAGTCCCGTGGACAGCAAGGAGATCCCACCAGTCAATCATTAAGGAGATTACCCTGAATATTCATTGGGAAGACTGATGCTGAAGCTGAAACTCCAATCCTTTGGCCACCTGATGCCTAGAACTGACTCATTGGAAAAGACCCTGAGGCTGGGAAAGGTTGAGGGCAGGAAGAGAAGGGGACGACAGAGGATGAAATGGTTAGGTGGCATCACCGACTTAATGGGCATGAGTTTGAGTAAACTCTGGGAGCAGGTGATGGACAGGGAGGCTCGGGGTGCTGCAGACCATGGGGTCGAAAAGAGTCAGACACGACTGAGTGACTGAACTGAACTGAATTCACATTGGTTATAAGAAAAGGAGTTATAAGTTTCTACTCACACTGGTTATAAGAAAAGTGGTACTTACAGATAAAAAGTTTTGTCTTCTAGACATTGGATTATTATCCAAGGGAAGCATCAGCTTTTAAAAATACAGTTCAACAAAATAGAGAGGTTTTTTTTTGTTTTGTTTTTGTTTTTTTTTTTTTAGTAGGCAAGGGAAGCATCAGCTTTTAAAAATACAGTTGAACTAGAGAGGTTTTTTTTTTTTTTTTTAAGTAGGTAATCTGTGGATGCAATTTTTGTCATGGATTTGTTGTTGTTGAATTACGAAGTTGTTGAATTCCTGAATGCAGTTGTCACAGGCTCTGTCCCCATCAGAGGCTGTGGTGAAATCAGTAGGTACATTGCAGTCCCTACAGATATAGATCATTAAAAATAAAAGTACTTTTTATTGGAGTATACTTGCTTTACAATGTTGTGTTCATCTCTGCTTTACAGCAAAGTGAACCAGCTGTAAGTATTCATACATCCCCTCCCTCCTGAGCCTCCGTCCCACCCCCATCAAGCCCTCTAGGTCATCACAGAGCCCCGCGCTGAGCTCCCTGTGCTGAAGAGCAGCTTCCCACTCACCGTCTATTTTACACACGGTCGAGTATATATGTCAGTGATGCTCTCTCAATTCATCCCAGCCTCTCTCTTTTTAAATTAATTTTTATTGGAGTATTTTATTGTATTTTCAATTTTTAAATTAATTTTTATTTTTATGGTCCTAACACAACTTTACAGTGTTGTGTTAATTTCTGCTGTATAGCAGAGTTAATCAGCCACACATGCTGCTATGGTTTCTTTGCTAACTTATGTCCGAATCTTTGAGACCCCATGGACTGCAGCTCGCCAGGCCTCCCTGTCCATCACCAACTCCCGGAGCGTGCTCAAACTCAAGTTCATTGAGTCCGTGATGCCATCCAACTCTCTCATCCTCTGTCACCTCCTCCTCCTGCGTATAGAAATCATCTATCTGTGCATACATACATTCCCTCTTCTTTGGACTTTTTTTTTTTTTTTCCAATTTAGGTCATCACAGAGCCCTGAGTAGCCTTCCCTGAGCTCTATACATGGGCACTTTCATTGCATTAAGACATGGAGCAAAAAAATTCCTGGTGATCACTTTAGCTTCCAGTCTTCTGCAGTGGGTGTCTTTACTCTTTACATCTACACTAGCGTCATGAAGACAAGAACTCGGTTGTGTCATGGGTCATTCAACTCTAAATCATCACATATTAATATAATTGCTGCATGCTCAGCCATGTCTGACTCCTTGCAACCCCCGTGGACTGTAGCCCACCAGGCTCCTCTGTCCTCGGGATTCTCCAGGCAGGAATACTGGAGTGGGTTGCCATTTCCTCCTCCAAGGGATCTTCCTGACCCAGGGATCAAACCTGCATCTCTTGCATCTCCTGCATGGGCAGGCGGGTTCTACACTGCAGAGCCAGCGGGGAAGCCCTTGTGTAAGTAATGTGATTAATTTTGCTACTTAAATATAAATTTTAAGGGGCAAATAAAGAAATAATTTATTGAAAGGCGCTTTTGTCATAATTATGTTTAATCCTCCTCTGCTCTGTGAGCACAGGCTCTTTTCCTGGGTGGCAGGTAGCCAAGGAGAATATTCAGCCTAAAAGGAAACAAAGAATCTGGGCTCAACAGGACAGCCTTCTTTGTCACGTATTTTTAGAATGCTGCAGATTTAGGACAAAGAGGAGCAACTGTGATCATGTTACATAAGGCGTTCACACATCTGTCCTAAAACGGATATTGTATCTTGGGCAAAACGTTGCTCTTTTGGGGCAATTTGTCATCTCTTTTCATCATCGATGGGTTTTTATGTGTCATGAAAAGGAAGGGAAAGCCTTTGCAGTGAAAATACATTAGACGCTGACTAGACATAGAATTTACTTGGGAATAAGCTTTTGCTGCATCCTCTTGAAAATTATTTAAAACTGGGTATTAGTGTGCTTTTGTTGTTCAGTCACTCAGTTGTGTCTGACTTCTTGCGACCCCGTGGACTGCAGCACGCCGGGCTTCCCTGTCCTTCACCAGCTCCCGGAGCTTGCTCAAACCCGTGTCCATTGAGTCGGTGATGCCTTCCAACCATCTCATCCTCTGTCGCCCCCTTCTTCTCCTGCCCTCGATCTTCCCCAACATCAGGGTCTTTTCCAAAAACTTCAGATTTATACTTTTCCTTCTTAATTAACAAGCATCATTTGGGACCCGTATATATGGGCAACTAATGTGATATCGCATATGGGGTTTGAAGTTACATCCAACACGATGCAGGCAAATAAGAATCTGGACCGTTGAGTTAAAAATTTTCTTCCAGGCTGGCAGTTCTGATAGGAGCTACTTAATTGGATTTGCTAATCCAATTATTATTGTTACAGTCACGTCTGACTCTTTGCGACTGCATGAACTCTAGCTCACCAGGCTCCTCTTTCCATGGGGATTCTCCAGGCAAGAATCCTGGAGTGGGTTGCCATTTCCTCCTCCAGGGGATCTTTTCGACGCCGAGATTGAACCCAGATCTCCTGCATAGGCATGCATTATTGATTCTTGTTGTTGTTAAACCATCTTAGCCACCAGCTAAGCCTTCCTCTTGTCCACACAAAATCCTGACTCTTTTCCTCACTTAAAGCCTGTTTGGGACACATGACCTTATGAGTTTTAAACATTTGCAAATTAAAAGTTAAAAACAATGTTAAAAAGTTAAAAAGAACTGGGAAGTCCAGTGGCTAAGAGTCCGTGCTCCCAATGCAAGGGGCCTGGGAACAATCCCTGGTCAGGGAACTAAGATCCCACATGTGACAGCGAAGATCCAGCTCAGCCACATAAATAAATACTAAAAAAACAAAAAAGTTGGAAAGAATGAATGGAAGGCAGTACTCCAGCCACAGAGAAACATAAGTTGCCAGAATAGATCATTAATCCAGGGAGCTGATAGCATGTAGACATTTACTAAAGAACAAAAAATATGTATATATGGTAAAGCCTATGATGTTGGGAAAGATTGAGGGCAGGATGAGAAGGGGGTGACAGAGGATGAGATGGTTGGATGGCATCACCAACTCAATGGACGTGAGTTTGACCAAGCTCCGGGAATTGGTGATGGACAGGGAAGCCTGGCATGCTGCAGTCCATGGGGTCACGGAGTCAGACATGACTGAGCAACGGAACAACAGCAAACAAATATATACATGGTGGTGAATAATCCTTTAGATACGAATGATGCAACCTTTATCGTCAGCAAGCCATCCAATCATAAATAGTTGATTAACTGAGCCAGGATACATGGGAGACCTTTCCTAGTTTTCTTATTAGTGCCTTCAGATGGCTTGAACAGAAATACAGCGCACAGTTTATAAAAATGTGTCTGAAACCCCCTCGGTGTGCCGTGAGGAGGGTAGGTAATCAGAACAGTCCACACTGGATCACATTCTGCTTTCATTCATCCAAAGGCATTTCTGGCAACCTCCAAATGGATAAACTGTATATTAATATTAACATACACGGTGTTCACATCTTCTTCCCCTTAATCCACCGAGAGATTATGTGGTGACATACATTAAAAAGCGATTAGATCTCACAGAGGACTTGAGAAGAGAAAACCCAGCATTACTGACCCAGTTTTTTTCCAGGCGCAGAGCAGCAGGGCCCTCAGGAGACAGTCTCCAGTTGTCTAGACACAAAACTCCACAGGAGTAAGCCTCGTATCCATGGCACTGAGTCTTCCACACCATGAAGCTGAAGGTCTGATAATATGTCCCTTTTCCTACGTTTCAGTGGCTTCTTCAAAAGAGAGAGAGAGAGAGACACTGCTGTTAACCACTCTCGGGCACTAGGAATAATTACTTGTCCTGTGAGATGGTCAATCCGGAGATTTAGATGCTATGTACATATTTGCAATAGAACAAATGGTTTCCCTGATAGCTCAGTTAGTTGGTAAAGAATCTGCCTGCGATGCAGGAGACCCCGGTTTGATTCCTGGGTCGGGAAGATCCGCTGGAGAAGGGATAAGCTACCCATTCCAGTATTTTGGGGCTTCCCTGGTGGCTCAGATGGCCAAGAATCTGCCTGCAATGTGGGAGACCTGGGTTCGATCCCTGGGTTGGGAAGATTCCCCTGGAGAAGGGAATGGCCACCCACTCCAGTATTCTTGCCTGGAAAATCCCATGGACAGAGGAGCCTAGTGGGCTACAGCCCAGGGAGTTGCAAAAGAGTCAGACAAGATTGAACAACTAAACAGCAAGAACATACATTACTAATAATTTATATATACCTACTACTAATAGGCTACCCACTCCAGTATTCTTGGGCTTCCCTGGTGGCTCAGATGCTCAAGAATCTGCCTGCAATGTGGGAGACCTGGGTTTGATCCCTGGGTTGGGGAGATCCCCTGGAGAAGGAAATGGCAGCCCACTCTAGTATTCTTGCCTGGAAAATCCCATGGATCACAGAGCCTGGTAGGCTACCACCCGTGGGGCTGCAAAGAGTTGGACACGACTGAGGGACTTCACTTCACTTCATTACTAATATATAATAAAATATAAATATGCATGTATATAAACACTATACAGTATATAGGAATATATTAGTATGCATGTATGTTGCATGTTAATAACTACTTTAACATTAATTTTTTTTTTTTTTTGCTGAAAGTATGGAAACGTCCAAGAGACTTTTAAATGTTAAACCCACTTAAAAAGCCATAGAGTAAAAGCTTTGTTTGTAGAATGAAGAATTCTGCAGGCGAAAGCAGAATGGAAAAACAAACTCAGGACAGTATAAAAATCAGCACTTGTGCCTTACGAGAACATTTCCAGTAGCAGCCACACAGCGTGCAAAACCTGATTGAGTTCAAGTATTCATTAGCTGGAGATGAATTTGATGTTTATGAACAGTTGCGTTTGGTCGTGGTCGCTTTGAAGAAGACGGTTTCAAAAGCGTGTGGGAAAGTGCGTAAAACTATGTCACGAAGTGAGGAGGAGAGAAAGTCGTGTTTCTAAATTAAGGTATTATTTCCTGTTAAATTAAAATGCATGCAACTTCATTAGGGATTTGATCATTTCATCTAATTCTCTAAATATTTATATATTCAAATGACATACATTTATTTTTAAACCTCTCTCATTAGAAAGATTAAACATCTCCCTGAATTCAGGATGGAGGGATGAATTCAGTGATGCCCTGGTGGGCCCGAGACTATGGAATGATTTGAGAGTATAAAGATGAATTTAAAATGTTGAGACCGCATTCATAGACATCTCTCTCGGGTGGAGGCGTTAGAGAAACAGAGACTATTTTATTAGAAAGAGAGACTATTTTATTAATGTGAGGGACTGGGTAGAATGAAGCGGCTGGTGGTGAGGGTTTTGCCACTAAGTCGTGTCTGACCCTTGAGAGTCCGTGGACTGTAGCCTACCAGACTCCTCCGTACATGGGATTCTCCAATAAAGAATTCTAGAGTGGGTTGTCATTTCCTCCTCCAGGGGATCTTCTTGACCCAAGGATTGAACCCCAGTCTCATGCCCTGGTCTCCTACGTTGGCTGCATGGAAAGAATACTGCCGAGCCACATTAAAAGTCCCATATATGTTCTGTATCTAGTTTAAAAGTAATTCTGAGGGATGTGATGGGAAGGGAGGTGGGAGAGGGGATTCAGAATGGGGAACACATGTACACCCATGGCTGACTCATGTCAATGTACGGCAAAAGCACTACAATATTGTAAAGTAATTAGCCTCCAATTAAAATAAATCAATTAAAAAAAAGAAACATTAAAGTAATTCTGCTCTTTTTTTTTTTTAACATTTCCAAAAGTAATACTACCTGAAAGTATTTTAAAATGAACCAGGCTTGTCAAAATCCTACCTGTTTTATGTCAGACACCTGCGGTTTCTCCACACCAAAAACAGCGCTTCACCTAAGAGAATTCTTTGCAAAAACTTCACTGGAAAAAATTTTATACTGGGATCAAAGTTCCTCAAAACTAAGGACGTTATTTTCTTCCATTATTTATAATCAGCACTTCCATATCACAATGGATATGGAACTCACGATGGATATACAACTCAGAGTCTTGTAAATTTATTTTGTACTTTGAATAAATGGCTTCTCTTGTGGCTCAGCTGGTAAACAATCCACCTGCCATGTGGGAGACTTGGGTTCGATCCCTGGGTTGAGAAGATCCCCTGGAGAAGGGATTGGCTACCCACTCCAGTATTCTGGCCTGGAGAAGTCCATGGACTGCGTAGTCCATAGGGTTGCAAAGAGTCAGGCACAGCTGAGCAGCTTTCCCTTTCGCTTTTTCTCTTTGAATAAATAGAATAAGTTTAGTTTATCCTCTTTGGGCATCTATAATGTGCAGTTATATATGTCATAATTATTTCTTTTATTATGTTTATAACTATATGTTATGATTCCTTCAGATTGTTTTCCCATAAAAGCATTGATCATAAGGGTCAATATAGTCTGTGGCATAATAAAAAACTGGAGGTTGCTTTTGAATCTTAGGTTTTGCTGAATTTTGTCCACGTTTAAAGTCTATGTGATGCAAAGTAGATAGAAAATATGTTTCCTTCTTCACCTAGTAAGCCAGGATATGGGTCTGTTGAAGTGAAGTAAAGATGTTAGTCACTCAATCCTGTCTGACTCTTTGGGACCCCCATGGACTGTAGCCCCCAGGCTCCTCTGTCCATGGGATTCTCAGGCAAGAACATTGCAGGGGGTTGCCATTCCCTTCTCCAGGGGATCTTCCCCGACCCAGGAATCAAACCCGCCTCTTTGGCATTGCAGGCAGATTCTTTACCATCAGGCCACCAGGAAATCGACTATTTATTGTACTAGAAATTCAGATGCGTGTGCAATCCAAATCATGTGTTTAAAATTTTTTTCTTAATTTTATTTTAATTATTTTTGGTGGTGCTGGGTCTTTGTTGCTGTACATGGGTTTTCTCTAGTCGTGGAGAGCGAGGGTGATTCTCTAGTTGCAGGGCACCGATTTCTCATGCAATGGAGCACGGGCTGTAGACAAGCGAGCTGCAGTAGTTGGAGCCCACAGGCTCAGTATTTGTGACATATGGGCTTACTTGCCCCGGACATATGGGATCTTCCTGGACCCTAGATCAAAGCCTGAATTGGCAAGCGGAGTCTTAACCCGTCATAGCAAATATATGGGGAAACAACGGAAACACTGATAGACTTTATTTTCTTTGGCTCCAAAATCACTGCAGATGGTGACTGCAGCCATGAAATTAAAGGACGCTTGCTCCTTGGAAGAAAAGTTATGACTAACCTAGACAGCATACTAAAAAGCAAAGACATTACTTTGCCGACAAAGGTCCATCTAGCCAAGACTATGGTTTTCCAGTACTCGTGCATGGAATGTGAGAGTTGGACTATAAGGAAAGCTGAGCACAGAAGAGTTGATGCTTCTGAACTGTGGCATTGGAGAAGACTCTTGAGAGTCCCTTACACTGCAAGGAAATCCAACCAGTCCATCCTAAAGGAGATTAGTCCTGGGTGTTCATTGGAAGGACTGATGGTGAAGCTGAAACTCCAATCCTTTGGCCTCCTGATGTGAAGAACTGACTCAATGGAAAAGACCCTGATGCTGGAAAAGACTGAGGGTGGGAGGAGAAGGGGACAACAGAGGATGAGATGTTTGGCTGGTATCAGTGACTTGATGGACATCAGTTTGAGCAAGTTCCGGGAGTTAGTGATGGATACGGAAGCCTGGTGTGTTGCATTCCATGGCGTCGCAAAGAGTCAGACACAATTGGCAACTGAACTTCTTAACCCCTGGACTTCAAATGAAGTCCCTGAATAGCGTATTCTTTAAACTTAAGCATATTTGAGCTAACTTATGTTTCTGGAAGGTGCAACCCTCTGGACATAGTAATGCATTTCTACTGGATAAATATGCTTCCATCTGAAAAGGATTTATGGTTTGGGGGGCTTCCCTGTTAGCTCAGACTGTAAAGAATTTGCCTGCCAACGCAAGAGATGCAGGTTCGATCCCTGGCTCGGCAAGATCCCCTGGAGAAGGAAATGAGAACTCACTCCAGAATTCTTGCCTGGAGAATCCCATGGACAGAGGAGCCTGGTGGGCTACAGTCCATGGGATCACAAAGAGTTGGACACAACTGAGCGACTAACACTTTTCTCAGTTTGTGAAGGCTTTTACCTTGTCACCCCTAATGGGCTCGTTTGGGAGTAAAAGGACGCATTTACAAGAATTGATATGGATGGCTTCCCTGGTGGCTCAGATGTTACAGCATCTGCGTGCAATGTGGGAGATCTGGGTTCGATCTCTGGGTCGGGAAGATCTGCCGGAGAAGGGAATGGCAATCCACTCCAGTATGCTTGCCAGGAGAATCCCAGGGACAGAGGAGCCTGGTGGGCTACAGTCCATGGGGTCGCAAAGAGTCAGACACGACTGAGCACCTTCACTTACTTACAAGAATTGGTATTGTGTTAGCAGGTGTCTTTTCCGTTGGCACCAACTTCTCAAAAATGCAAATTGAGACATTCACATCAAAGGCTTAGATGTGACTGGGCAAACGTGAATGCACTGGTCCCATTATTTTGTCTCCCATGAGGATGAGTAAAAATATATTTTAGGAGGACAACCAACTCTCTTGATTTGGTAGAGGGTCTTCAACCATTACTCCACATTTTAGACAAGACATGTTTTAGAGACATAAAATGTGAATAAATAAGTGGCTTTGTGTTTTATTAAATGCATGTTCAATGATGAATATTTTTACTTGAAGTAATTTTTAAAAATGTTCAAAGCACTCAAATATGCAGAAACATAGAGCATAATGTGTAATGAACACTAAATATTCTTTCTCTGTATTTAACAATGTTTTGTATCTTGTTATGTTTGCTTCATTTATATTTATTTGGTAAAGGATGTCAAACAGGACATGGTTTTTTAATAGGTAGATACTTCAATATCCTTTCAAAACAACATATAGCTCTAGCTTTATTTATGAAAATCAGTAACTATGAGCAGTTCCATAATATTTAAAACCCAATTGCACTTCTTTTATTATCTCCCAAAATATATTTTTGATGTGCACCATTTTTAAAGTCTTGATTGAATTTGTGACTGGACGGCTTTTGATTTGTGCTTCAGTTTTTTGACCTCGAGGCAAGTGGGATCTTAACTCCCAGACCAGGGGTCAAACCCATGATGCTCTGCCTTGGAAGGTAAGCTTTTAACCCCTGGACCACCAGGGAAGTCCCCTCTGAAACACGTTTTAATCTTTGCTGATTCAACCCAGAATCAAATCAAGGACTGACTGTAAATCTGCATTCTTTTTAAGGAAATGAAAGACAGAGCTGAATGCCTTTCATCATAACATGTGTTCCGTAACATCGTACAGTATTTTTTATTCCACGACACTTAAGATGAAGACATGTTAGAGCACAAAATAGATGATAATTACTAAATTATTTAGTCATTACTCTAATAATACTAAATCTCCACAATCACCTAAAGAGAGAAAAGTAAAAGTGAAGTCGCTTAGTCGAGTCCGACTGTTTGCGACCCCATGAACTGCAGCCTCCCAGGCTCCTTTGTCCATGGGATTTTCCAGGCAAGAGTACTGGAGTGGGGTGCCACCTGAAATCGTAACACTTTAAGTTTGAAATATCAGCTTCATAGAGTGTAATTTTGCTCCACCTTAATAATAGCTTTTTTTCTTTAAATAGTCTCCATTTTCTTTTCTGCCTTCTTACTCATTGCTGTGAGTACCTGTATGCAGCTTTTATGCATTAGTTATTCATTTTCTGTAACATTTAGAGTTTTCCACAATTGATTTACGGGCTTCCCTGGTGGCTCAGACAGTAAAGAATCTGCCTCCAGTGCAAGAGACCCGGATTCGATCCCTGGGTCAGGAAGATCCCCTGGAGGAGGAAATGGCAACCCCCTCCCCTATTCTTGCCTAGAGAATGCCATGGACAGAAGGGCCTGGTGGGCTGCGGTCCATGGGGTCACAAACAGTCAGACACGACTGAGTGACTAACACACACACACACAATTGATTTAACACTCATCCACCCAGCCTGAGAGCATTGACCTTTCTTTGTCACCACAATAACTATTTTAATTTAGTGGCACCAATGAGAGTTAGCATCCTAAGGTCATAACATAAAGGGGATACACAAATCCATAACAAGAGAAGGAGTTTGCCCTGTGGAATTCCTTGGCAAACAGTATTGTTTACAAACGTACTGCCAGAGAGTTAATGATCTGAGCCTTTCTCTGAAGTCAATAACAAATTAATTGTTTAAGTTATAAAAATGATAAAGAAGCCCACAGATTTTTCCTTGTCGGCCAACTCTGAAGTATAAAACTGTCTCAGGGAGGAGGAGAGAGAGAAACAAACAATAATTATCAAGAAACTGCTGCAAAGAAGTCCCCAGCTTACTCCAGGTATGGTGTGCTTTTATTGCAATGAGGTCTTTTAGTAGATTTGGGCGAAATCGTGTCTCCTGCATCCTTCTACCTTGTGGCTGCCTCCAGTGCTCTGCAAACAAGGGACATGTATCACACAGAAGGATGCATGTACTTGCAGGAGTTAGACGTGTTTCCGAGCTCCTGGTGTGCACTCGTTCAGTGTCAGGGGTGTTTAAGAAGATGAAACACAGTTGCGTGCCTGTTTTAGTCACTACACTTAGGCTACTGCGTATGAAGTAGGTGCTTAATGAACATTTAAGATCTGAGTAAGTCTGATGGTTTCTATCGCCACTCTCCTAATATATGAAGAAGCTGCTTTTTTTCCCCCTTCATTATCATTTGAAAGTGAAAGTTGCTCAGTCGTGTCCAACTCTCTGCAACCCCACGGACTGCAGCACACCAGGTCTCCCTGTCCATCACCGACTCCAGGAGTTTACTCAAACTCATGTCCATCAAGTCAGTGATGCCATCCAGCCATCTCATCCTCTGTGGTCCCCTTCTCCTCCCGCCTTCAATCTTTCCCAGCATCAGGGTCTTTTCTAAAGAGTTAGTTCTTTGCATCAGGTAGACAAAGTATTGGAGCTTCAGCTTCAGTCCTTCCAGTGAATATTCAGGACTGATTTCCTTTAGGATTGACTGATTGGATCTCCTTGCAGTCCAAGGGACTCTCAAGAGTCTTCTCCGACACCACCTATAATATCCTATGGCCAGTCCATATTTTCTGATACAGAAATGTTCCAGCTAGGATACTGAATATACTTTGGTGATGAACAAAACAAAAAATAAGTCCTTACATTTGGGGGTCTTATATTTAGTAAAAGAGTCAATGAAGAATATCATAAATAAACTGAAAAGTAGTTTAGAAGAATAAAATAGCAAGGGCCACTGACACAGTTGATTTAGAGCAGGCAGGGTTGAGGCAGAAGTGTGGGATTGTGGGCTGTAATTTTCACTAAGGTCTAAAGACAGAAAGGGCTTCCCTTGTGGCTCAGCTGGTAAAGAATTCGCCTGCAGTGAAGAAGAGCTGGGTTTGATCTCTGGGTCAGAACACTGGAGAAGGAAATGGCAACCCACTCCAGTATTCTTGCCTGGAGAATCCAATGGGCAGAGGAGCCTGGTGGGCTATGGTCCGTGGGGTCACAAAGAGTCAGACAGGACTGAGCGGCTGACACTCTCAAAGACAGAAAGGGAAAATATGACAGGCATGAGAGATTTCTTGGAGGAAGATTTGAAAGGAGTAAGTGAGGAAGCTTATACAGACTTGGGTTTCAACCAGGGCAGAGACCCCACGGCAGGAGTGAGCAGGTGTCTGCCAGGTAACCTCTGGCCTGAAGAAAGAGAATGTAGGAGAAATACAAGATTAGGACCTGCATGACAACTCCTTGTGTGACACCTTACCCAGTGTTAAAGTCTGTTACACTGACTACCTTGGGTTTCTATTGCAAAGCTTCGGGCAAGGCTGTTATCATCTCCTTACGTGTGTTCAGGAAACATCTCAGAGGTGTGCCCCCATGGTGGAGATCAGGGATGCAGAAATTCATGGGGGGAATAAATGAGCAGAGCTTTCAGGGCAATGCTGTGGATTCATGGGAGGAAAACAGAGACAGGCTTCACGGCAATGCTGTTGAGTTTGGTCACAAGTGGTACTCGATTCTTGGTATACGTCAAAGGTTTGGCCAAAAGGATCCATCTAACCGACTAGAGAGATGTAGAATATGGAAGAAGAGACAGAAGGCTGGCCACAGTTTTAGAAACCTGTGAACCACTCAGCTTTCAAGAGCAAACAGCTAAACTCGAAGCCCACACTTCCGTAACCCTCTGAATGGGGATCTGTTTGAAATCTATCATTTTCAAATAGGAAGGAATGTTATTGTTGTTAAATATTAGTGGCTGAATCACAGGTGTCATTGAAATTTTTGTTATTCATTTTTTTTGTTTGTTTTTTGGTGTATTTCACTTTAAAGCATAATGACTTATCCCACCCTGTATTTCTGGGTTACCCTCACTTTAAAAAATTGTCTTCCAGGTAGACAATTCTGTTCTGTAGAGAGCTTTGATATTCATGAAATCAGTGCTGTCTTGCTATCTCATTAAACGGAAACAAAAAATAGTGAGAGGTTCTCAAGGGAAATTTAAATATGTGTTTGTGGTATCTGAGAGGCAAATGGCCTTTTTACTAATACTCAAAACTATGAAGATGCATGGCTTTGAAAAAAACATGTTTTAGTATCATTTCTGTGTTGGTTTCCTATTTTTAAAA
Organism: Bos taurus; assembly: GCF_002263795.3. Lineage (NCBI taxonomy): Eukaryota > Metazoa > Chordata > Mammalia > Artiodactyla > Bovidae > Bos > Bos taurus. The sequence goes on along the minus strand of NC_082638.1, from coordinate 3,251,710 downwards.
CTACAATTTCTATTTAAAATTGTATCAAGGGAGTGGGAGGGAGGCTCCCAAGGGAGGAGATACACATATGTTTACAGCTGATTCACTTTGTTGCATAGCAGAAACACAACAGCGTAAAGCAATTATACTCCAAAATTTTTTTTTTTTTAACAAAAAAGAATTTACCAGTGAGGGGGCTGGGGGGAAAGTGTATCAAGAAAATTCCTAACATGGCATAATTTTTAATTCTCTCAGTGTTACTGATGGAAGAACTTTGGTAAGGCAAAAGGTAAATGCCAACACATCTTGCAAAAGTACTGGGGAGAGATGGGCCAGCCAAAGCCAGCAGCAGCCAGCAGCAGCACAACATTAGATTAAACAGCGCTAGTTAAAAGAAACAACCTCATAGATGGGAGGGATTTTTCTAAATTGTATTTATCTGGGGCCGCACTGGGTCTTCCGTTGCTGCAGAGACTTTTCTCTAGGTGTGGTTCGTGAGCTTGTGCTTGTCGTGGCTCCTCTTGCTGTAGAACACGGAACCAACAGCACACGAGCTTAGCTGTTCCGAGGCACGTGGGGGTCTTCTCGGATCACGGATTGAACCCCAGTCTCCTGCATTTGCAGGCAGAGTCTTTACCACTGACCCGCCAGGAAGCCCCCGGGATGAATATTTTTATTAAAAAAAAAATTGTTCCCTGGTACCTTTGAAAAAAAAAATCATTTTAACCAAAAACAAATCACTAAGAGCAGAAGGAAAATAATTCGTGTGGACAATGCAAGCAAAAAATAAATAAAACCCTGAAAATTCTCTTGACTCTTCATCCGTTTTTTTCTATCTGAAGGAAGCTTCAATACGTGGTCATCAGTACTGGAAAGTGTTTATAGAAGCTAATGAGCATGGATTCATAGCAGTAGGTCAAAGACAGAAACAGGGATCTTTTTTTTATATGAAAAATCAAGGTTCCCCTGCGTATGTAGTGTTGTGTAGGAACTGGGAGACATATTTAGAATGTACTACGTATGTATCAAATTGTATATTAAACATGTAAAGGGGGCATGTTTCTTAATTTATAGAATCTAAGCACGTGTCCCTATTTCTGCTTTGCGAATAAAATCGTCTGTACCATTTTTCCTGGATTACATATATATGTGTGTGTGTATGTATATATATATGTTAATATGCGAAACTTGTTTTTCCTTCTAACTTAGCTCTGCATCACACCCTCTAGGTCCATACATGTCTCTACAAATGGATACCAAGGGCAAAAGGGTGGGGTGGAAGGAATTGGGAGATTACCATTGACACAAATACACTAGTTTAATACTGTGTATAAAACAGATAACCAATGCAAACCTACTGTATAGCACAGGGGACTCTACTCAGTGCCCTGTGATGACCTAAATGGGAAGGAAATCCAATAGTACAAATATATGTATATATTTATACATATAGCTGATTCGCTTTGCTGAACAGTAGAAACTAATACATTTTAAAGCAACTATGCTCCAATAAAAATTAATAAAAAACACATAGTAAAAAATAAATTTGTAATATACTTTCAGATTAAAATTAATTTTAATTACTTTTTAAAAATTAATTTGTAATTAATTTTTGTGAAATTAAATAATTTTCATAGATATAAGCAATGCATCTGTCTCCCAGGAAACCACGCACATTGACAGCTTGGGAGAAACTGTGCTTCTGCTCCTAAAATTGCTGTCTGCATTAGAAAAAAAAATCAGTCAACTAGATAAGAGAGTTTGAACATCTCATACCATGCCAAAAATATGGGTCACCCTGCTCTTATTTTTCTTCATATTACTTGAATTAATATGTACTAACATTTATCTGTATGAAGGGCAAAAAAAATGATGCATTCAGAACATACAGATTAAATCTATAATGGTTGAATAAATATAAGGAGAATTTGAATAATACTCTCAGGCACTCAGTAACCTTTTGGTTAAAGCTAATGGAAATTAGTTATTGGTCACAATATACAGAATAAGTAGTCACATATATGCATACGTGCTCAGTCACTTCAGTCGTGTCTGACTTTTTAGGACCCCATGGACTGTAGCCCGCCAGGCTCCGCTATCCATGTGATTCTCCAGGCAAGAATCCTGGAGTGGGTTGCCATGCCTTCCTCCGGGGGATCTTCCTGACCCAGAGATCAAATCCGAGTCTCCTGCATTGCAGGCAAATTCTGTACCACTGAGCCACCAGGGAACCCAGTCATGAATAAGCAAGGCAAAAAAAAAAATGTATAATGAAAATTTCCCAGTGGAACTCATTTAAATATTGCAGTTGAAAGCTACTATAAACTCAGAATCTCTTAGCTCTAGCAAAGTCATCTAAAAAGTGTGAAGTTTCTAAAATCACTTGTAAAGAAAATCATTTTCATGGATAATGATATTAGACCTAAGCTATATAAAAGACGCAATAGGCAAGTTTTCAGTCCTATTTTTGAAGAGTAATTCTGGCTTTTGTCAGGCACCACTCATTTATGAATGGATCGCTTTATCCAGCAAATAAGATACCCTTATACCCTCTTTTACCTTGTATGGTCCTTGTAAATTCCTTCCTGTGCCCATGGATATACTTTTCAAAGGGAACTCGGGACTTCCCTCATGGACTATCCAGTGGTTGAGACTTTGACTTCCAATGCAGGGTATGCAGGTTCGATCCCTGATGAGGAAGTTAAGATCCCCCATGCCTCGGGGGCAAAAAAAGAAAAAACATAAAAAACAGATTCAATAAACACTTAAAAAATGGTCCACTTCCAAGTAAATAAACAAGGGAACTCAGACATTCTGAGTACCATTGAAAAATAAGTACAGTAAAAAAAAAAAAAAAATGTGGATAAATTAGAAATTTGTAAATCATTTGATTATTAAGTTAGTGCATTTACTCTCTTGCTCACAAAGATAGTAAAAATCAGACAAAGAACAATACGATGAAAACGAATATATCCGTAAGCTTGAGTATATGGAGATGATAAGCATAAAATATATTTCATGCCAAATATTCAAGGTTCCATCCCTGCGGCAGGAAGAACCCCGGAGGAGGATGTGGCAACCCACTCCAGGATTCTTGCCTGGAGAATCCCATGGACAGAGGAGCCTGGTGGCCTACAGTTCATGGGGCCGCAGAGTTGGGCATGACTTACTGACTAAGCAACAATGCATAGGAAAATCATGTCTTGTTTATAAAAACCAACTTGCCTTTCGTTTCTCTCTCTATTTTGTGTAGCACACAAAGCTGGCTGAGATTGTGCAATGTTTTTTTTTTTTTTTTCCTCCTCATCAGTTGCCACCCTCCTATGACTGGAATGCAGGCAGGATTTGTCACAGACCACAAGCTGACAAAGCTCAGCTGGAACCATCTGAAACAACACCCTTTGTAAAGGAGAGAACAAGACGCTGTACCTCTGAAAATGCAATTTGGGGGCCATGATCTAGCTTCAATAATTCCTTTTGCTAAAGCCTAGCAGGCAAATTAAAAATACATCATTCACACTTATAATGGTAATTAAAAAAAAAAAAAAACAACAGCCTGTAATCCAAAGGTGTGAAATGGAGGGGAAAGTCTTGTGTTCTTTTCCTGAAGTTCAAACGTGACTTTATCCTTTTTCCAACATCTTGAAAAAGGCAAGTGTGTTTAAAATCTCCATAAGTCATCTACTAATGCAGGAATTATGCTCTATAAAAATTTTAAAAACTTGAATGTTGATACTTAAAATAGTAAATTTTATGTCCTCTGGACACTATGGAAGAGAGAACATTACAAATTATCAAAATCCCTGATACATAAAGAGTTTCCTTGTTACGGAGTTATTTTCAAGAGCAGAGAGTAAGCAGGGATAAATGATTAAAAGATTTCTTGGTCGGTTCACTTACAAGGCAGTTAATGAAAGTAAAAGACAATTCAATATTAGCAAATAAACCAATACAATATTGTAAAGTAAAATAATAATAAAAATTTTTTTAAAAATTAGGAGAAAATATTAGCAAATCAGTCACCACTGGAGACTAAATTAACATTTCTTTTTGTTCTTCATAGAGTTTAACTATTCTTCTTGTTGGGCTTCCCTGGCGGCTCAGCTGGTAAAGAATCTGCCTGCAATGTGGGAGACCTGGGTTCAATCCCTGGGTTGGGAAGATCCCCTGGAAAAGGGAAAGGCTACCCACTCCAATAGAAGGATTCCCTGGGCAGTGCAAGTCGATGGTGTCCCAAAGGATGGACACGACTGAGCAACCTTCACTTTCACTTCATTCTTCTTAATGTGGTTAGTTGCTCGGTCGAGTCTGACTCTATAAATTTTTAGGCAATTTATTTAAAAAAAAAAAAAAAACTGTATAAACACCAGCCCAAATGCTGTTTAATTTTTTCCAAATGTGTCACTAATGAAATCTAAGTTAACTAGTTGCTTGACTTAGGTATTACTAATGAATGATTTATTTGCCTGTCTCCTTTTTTTAGAGTGCTCAGGGCTTATTTAATTAAGCTGGGATGTGACTTTCCAGCTTTGATTTTTTTTCAAAGCAGCAATCCATCTTTTAATTTTTTTTTTTTTTTTAAATCTCAGGCATCTGCTAGAGCTATCTAAGAGTTTATTTTCTCTTGATTTCTCTTAAAAAGCTCCTCAGATTTGCAACACTGATGTGTGAACATATGTAACGCTTTTATGATGCTTGAAGCCTGTGCATTTACAGTTTTCAGTTGCTTTACTAAAAACGTTTTTTTTCCTCTCTAATTGAAGTGTAGCTGCTTTACAGCGTGGTGTTAGTTTCTGCTGAACAGGAAAGTGAATCAGCTATCCCTTATACACTGGTGCTTGGTTTAGTCGCTCGGTCGTGTCCGACTCTTGTGATCCCGTGGACTGTGGCCCACCAGGCTGCTCTGTCCATGGGATTGTCTAGGCAAGAATACTGGAGTGGAGGCTGTTCCGTCCATGGGATTGTCTAGGCAAGAATACTGGAGTGGGTTGCCACTTCCTTCTCCAACATCTTACACATATATCCCCTCTTTTATGGATTTCTTTTCCATTGTGGTCACCACAGAGCTCTGAGCAGCATTCCCTGTGATATACAACAGATTCTCATTAGTTACCTCTTTTATACGTAGTATCTAGTGTTTATATGTCCATCCCTGTCTCCCAATCCATCCCACCCCTCCTATCTTTCCCCTCTTGGGGTCCATATGTTTCTTCTCTATGTCCCTGTCTCTATTTCTGCTTTGCAAATAGGTTAAAATATATATTTTTTTTAATTGATGGACATTAGCATCCTTATCTTTGAGAGGCTTTTTTTTTTTTTTCCTGGTATAAAAGTATTCAGTTCAGTTCAGTTCAATGGCTCAGTCGTGTCTGACTCTTTGCGACCCCATGAATCTCAGCAGGCCAGGCCTCCCTGTCCATCACCAACTCCTGGAGTTCACTCAGACTCACATCCATCGAGTCAGTGATGCCATCCAGCCATCTCATCCTCTGTCGTCCCCTTCTCCTCCTGCCCCCAATCCCTCCCAGCATCAGTCTTTTCCAATGAGTCAGCTGTTCACATGAGGTGGCCAAAGTACTGGAGTTTCAGCTTTAGCATCATTCCTTCCAAAGAAATCCCAGGGCTGATGTCCTTCAGAATGGACTGGTTGGATCTCCTTGCAGTCCAAGGGACTCTCAAGAGTCTTCACCAACATCACATTTCAAAAGCATCAATTCTTTGGCACTCAGCCTTCTTCACAGTCCAACTCTCACATCCATACTGGAAAAACCAGAGCCTTGACTAGATGGAACTTTATAGGCAATGTAATGTCTCTGCATATTGGGTTGGTCAAAAAGTTCATTTGGGTTTTTCCATAACATCTTATAGAAAAATCCTAATGAACGTTTTGGTTAACCCAGTTATATTTTCATATTAAGAATGCATTTGTAAGTATTTTATGAAATACTACTTTTTTCTTACAAAATGAAATGGTTGCATATATAATCCGTTATTATTACTATAGTCACCATGCTGAGCATTCAATGCTCAGAAGTTATTCTTGAAAGTGGCTGAGAGTAGATCTTACCTGTTAACACAACCAAAAAATAAAAAATATATATAGATATACACACACACATATATATAGTTAGGTGTCAGTTCTTCAGCTGTTGAAGTTAAAACCAGGGCTGGCATGAGGAAGAAAGGGGGAAAGGCAAGGGGCTGAACAGAAAAGAAATTAAATTAGGTCACACTTCTGGAGGCTTCTGAGTTTCGTGCAATATAATGCCTGTGATCACTTCATACCAAGCTTTTTAAAGGACTGTTACAGGTTCATTTTATTCACTGGCCCAGAGACTAAATCAGTAGACTTCCACAGCCTTTTCCTCTAAAGCTTATTCTGATTCTCTATATAGTATCACATTAATGATAGTTTTTTCTTATTAATTATCTTACAGCAATTGCAGCCTTCGAAGATTTATTTTTGGAGAAGGCAATGGCACCCCACTCCAGTACTCTTGCCTGGAAAAATCCCATGGATGGAGGAGCCTGGTAGGCTGCAACTTAGCAGCAGCAGCAGCAGCAAGATTTATTTTTAATTTCTTAGTCCTTTTGCTGATCCTACTTACAGGTATAAACTCTTAGTAGTATCAGTACAGTGAGGAACATGGACAAGTGTGTAAGTTAGAATGCTTGTATCTGGAAGAGAAAATTTGAACTCAACTGGCTTCCAGTCCCCGTTGGGAAGGCAAGTATCAGCTCAAACCACTCAGTGACTCTGACGTCATCAGAGGCCCTAGAATCTTTTCAATCTTTATTTTGTGCCTTCCTCAAGTGTTGATGGTTTTTCTGACTTCTTCGTCCATGATCTTATAACGTCTGTCACAAGTCTAGCTATCAAAGGCAGATATCCATGACTAGTTTAAAAAAAAAAAAAACCTTTCTTTTATATCTTTTTTTTTTTTTTTTTTAACGAGAGAAAAATTCTTCCCACACAGACTCTCCTAACTTCTCTTCAATGTCTCATTGGTCAGAATTGCATTCCATGCCAGTGTGCTAATCACTGCTGCAGAAAGGTACCTTTATAATTAGCTGAAACAATCAGGTTTCCTTCATGGGAGCTGAGGCTAAGGCCCAGCTTCTCATGGGAACATGTAATTCAAACATGTAGGTATTTGAATTACACTAAGGGTCTAGACAGGCTTCCTGCGTAGCTCAGACAGTAAAGAATCTACCTGCTAGGCGGGAGGCTTGGGTTCAATCCCTGTGTTGGGAACATCTCCTGGAGGAGGGCATGGCAACCCACTCCAGTGTTCTTGCCTGGAGCATCCCATGGACAGAGGAGCCTGGAGGCCTTACAGTCCATGCGGTCGCAAAGAGTCAGACAGGGCTGAGTGACTAAGCAGTAAGCACAGGTGTAAAATATATGTAAAATATATATATACATATATATACATGTAAATATAAATGTAAACATATATATACATGTAAATATGAATGTAACATATATATACATGCAAAATATATGTGGTGTAAAATACATGTAAATATATATACATATATACATGTAAATATAAATGTAAACATATATATATACATGTAAAATATATGTGCATGGAGAAGGCAATGGCACTCCACTCCAGTACTCTTGCCTGGAAAATCCCATGGACAGAGGAGCTTGGTGGGCTGCAGTCTGTGGGGTTGCGAAGAGTCGGACACGACTGAGCAAGTTCACTTTCACTTTTCACTTTCATGCTTTGGAGAAGGAAATGGCAACCCACTCCAGTGTTCTTGCCTGGAGAATCCCAGGGATGGGGGAGCCTGGTGGGCTGCTGTCTACGGGGTCGCACAGAGTCGGACACGACTGAAGCGACTTAGCAGGTATCAGGTAGCAGATGTAAACTATATGCAAAAATACATATATATATATATATATATATATATATATATATATAAAGTTAGGTGATGGATATGTTAATTATCTTGATCTTGGTAAAAATTCCACAAATACAAATAAGGGTATCAAACTACCACATTACACATACTTGTTATTCAGTGCCTCAGTCGTGTCCACCTCTTCAGCCCCATGGACCACAGCACACCAGGCTTCCCTGTCCATCACCAACTCCCGGAGTTTATCCAAACTCGTGTCCATCAAGTCAGTGATACCATCCAACCATCTCTGTCGTCCCCCTCTCCTCCTGCCCTCAGTCTTTCCCAGCATCAGGGTCTTTTTCCAGTGAGTAGGCTCTTCACATCAGGGTATTGGGTTCAATCAAATATAGTTTAAAAAATTAATTTATTCTTTTTTTTTTTTTTTCCATGTGATTACTTGAAAATCTGACCTTATGTGTATCTGGCTCGAATTCTGAGCTGAGATACAGGATAGATACTCAGATGTTATTGCAAAAGCTTTTACTGTCATTGATTTCAGATTTTTACTGGTGAAAAATGTGAAGCCAGCAAAGTGTCCATCACTGTGAAAATTGTTAAACCAGTCCTGCCACATCCATATCATTAGATTCCTCAGAGCGAATAAGGAAACGGACCTAGATTCCTATCTCGAGATATGGAAAGTTTTCTAAATTCCAGCTTCTTATGGAAAACAGCAATAACCCAAAGCAGCACGTACATGGGGTAGTGTTAGACAGAAAATTGTAAAATTCAGGTTTTCTAGAGAAAACAGAACCCGATTTGAGGCATAACCTGCATAGTGGCCCCCTCTCATATTTGCTGAGTCAGACTCTCAAGTTGGATGTGAAGAACTGTCATGCAGCCCTTTCCTTAAGATGTACATTTCCTGGGACTTCCCTGGCGGTCCAGTCGTTAAGACTTCCCCTTCCAACGAATGGGGTACATGTCCAATCTATTTTTGGGGAGCTAAGATCCTCCATGCCTCGGGGCCAAGAAAACAGAACAGAAAACAGCAGAAGCAATATTGTAACAAATTCAGTGAAGACTTCTTAAAAAATGGTGCACATCGAAAATGGAAGTTTTTCAAAAAGCACTTTCAGCCTAATAATTTCCCTTTTCCTTTTCCAGGACATCAGTGCTAAAGAAAAGTTCAAAAACTCATGCATTGTTGCTGTTGTCTACTTGCCAAGTTGTGTCTGAGCCTTTGGGATACCATAGACTGTAGCCCACAATTCTCCTCTGTCCATGGGATCCTCCAGGCAAAAATACTGGAGTGGGTTGCCATTTCGTCCTTCAGGGGATCTTCCTGACCCAGGGATCAAACCCACATCTCCTGCATTGGCAGGCATTCATTTTCTTTACCACTGAGCCAGCTGGGAAGCACAGCTCATTCATAACCATACATATCAACTGTAGTAGAATTAGCATCTGTATTTCCTATTTTTATATTTTTCTTGTATGTTTTCTTTCATTATGCAGGCGTCTTCTCTCACATTTAAAGCAGAGGAATGGACAGCATGTGCTGGTAGAAAGATAATGTCGACCTTCTGGTACAGTGATATTTTAAAGTGTGGGTAGAATAGTTTTAGGCTCAGCTGAGCCGTGGGCTCTGGTTTTGTCAAAACTAATTGTCATCAGGAGTGTGTTCTGCTAAGTGGGTAAGAGCGGTGTTTCTTGAAAAGTTGTACACGGGAAAACTTGCCAAACCTGGGTATTAACTCAGTGTTACCTTGTGTCTCTATCAACTCATCTTACAGAACAACACCCCTATACCCTGGGTGTACCTGAATCCTGATATACAGAGTTCTTAAGCAGTTCAGCCACCGTGGGTGTTATATTGAGCAAATGTGAGTCAAGAAGTCCACGCTCTACAATGACAATGAGTGTGCAAACTGTCCTGAAATGTTGCAGAAACTGATATCATACTTTCCACGCTGATATTAAACTTCCAGAGATTCGTTCTCAGATAAACGAGGGTAGCCTTGAGATATCACGGTCATCATTGTCAACAGTTCAGTGTGGGAGTTCCCTGGTGGTCCATGGGATAAGAATCCACCTGCCAGTGCAGGGGACATGGGTTCGATCCCTGGTCTGGGGAGATTCCATGTGCTGTGGGGCAAGTAAGCCCATGTGCCTCAACTACTCAGCCCACATGCTACAACGAATGAAGCCTGTGTGCCTAGAGCCCATGTTCTGCAAACAGAGAAGCCACCCCAATGAGAAGCCCGCTCACCACAACAGGAGAGTAGCCCCCACTCACCGCAGCTAGAGAAAGCCTGTGCAACAATGAAAGCCTAGCACAATGAAAAATAAATATTATATTAAAAAAAATAGATAACCAGTAGGGACCTTCTGTGTAGCAGAGACAACTCTGCTCAGTATGATGCAAGAATGTAAATGGGGAAAGAATTTGACAAAGAAGAGATCCATGTCCATGTGTAACTATACTGTGCTGTACATCTGAAACTAATACAACATTGTTAATCGACTACACTCCAGTGTAAAATAAGAAGCTTAGAAAAGAGAGAGTGTATTTTGCTCAACCCACAAAGTCCCCCAGAGGCCTGTCTTGGCACACCAGATCGACAAAGATGCCATGGATCTGCAGAGAACACAGTGGGAGTGCCTCATGACTGTTGATTACAGCCCACGGAATAGCATCCATCATCAAGTTGCCTCCGTGTTGACTCATTTGATGATGTAAATTAAAATCCAGTCCCCCGGTGGCTGAGTGACTTAGGCTATGGGGCTTCTGTGTTGGTTCAGCTGGTAAAGAATCCACCTGCAATGCAGGAGACCTGGGTTCAATCCCTGGGTTGGAAAGATCCCCTGGAGAAAGGCATGGCAGCCCACTCCAGAATTCTTGCCTGGAGAATCCCATGGACAGAGGAGCCTGGTGGGTTACAGTCCACGGGGTCGCAAAGAGTCAGACACGACTGAATCAACTTAGCACGCATGTTGTTCTAAACTTCCTTTCTTCCTTTTATTTCTTCCTCCTTCTCTGCTTCTCATTCTTCATTCATTCTTGATTTCTTACCAGACTTCATGAGACATCGACTATGCATCAGCATGGGGGTTGTAAAACTAAAGACCTTGCCTCAAGGAATCTACGCATGATGCAGAAAGTTGCGTAGATAATCACAGAATGTAATAGTAGTTCTCTGCTTTATTCTGACATCTGCAGCATCCCATATATTAGTTATGACATTTGTCCTGCCCCATGACTCATTTCAACAGTATTTGAATATTCTTGATATTCACAGCAGGTAAAGCATCTCTGCTCATTCTCTTCACCGTAGGCTGTTTCCTTCCATATTTCTTCAGGTGAAATACATTGAATTGAATAAACACAGCCTGCTGCTCACCTTTTCATATGAAAACAGCAAATCGTAGCTGTCTTATACAGTCTCTGCCTCTTTCCCGTGTAAATCATTGCTATTCAGTGCATTCAGGGTAATGAGTTGTATAAACACCACATCAGTGCTATGCCAACACAGGCAGGAAAGAGAGGAAAAGGCACATTTCATGTCTGCAGTTTCTAGAAAATATTTTAAAAAATTTTATTTCATTTATTTTTGACTGTGCTGGGTCTTCACTGGTGTGCATGGCGTTCTCTACTTGTCTCGAGCGGGGGTTACTCTCTGGTTTTGGGAATGCGGGCTCACTGGTTCTGGCACTCATGCTTAATTGCTCCCTGGAAGATTCCACATCTTCCGGGACCAGGGATTGAATCCGTGTCCCGTGCATTGTGTCATATATGATTGTGGGAGTGAAAGTCACTCGTTGTGTCTGACTCTTTGTGACCCCATGGGCTATACAGTCTGTGGAATTCTCCAGGCCAGAATACTGGAGTGGGTAGCCTTTCCCTTCTCCAGGGGATCTTCCCAACCCAGGGATCAAACCCAGGTCTCCCGCATTGAGGGCAGGTTCTTTACCAACAGAGCCACCAGGGAAGCCCAAGAATACTGGAGTGTGTAGTCTATCCCTTCTCAGGCAATCGAACCCCAGCCTCCTGTTGATTCCTTACCAACTGAGCTATCAGGGAAGCCCAGCGTTTGTGTGAGTTGGACCATAAAGAAGGCTGAGGGCCAAAGAATCGCATTCCAAAAGGCAGGTTCAAACTGGTGCTAATCAGAGAAGGGAGGAGATGCAGAAAGAAGGGAGGGGCTGCAGGGAAACAATAGCACAGCCTTGGGGCAGGGTCCTGGTTCCTGCTCGAGGAAATAGACCTAAAAATGTATCCCTGAGCACGTCTGCAGGAACTTGGCACTCCCCTCTCCCCCAGGGTGGAAGATGGTAACTTCAGGCTGAGCACAAGCACAGGGCCCCCGGACTGATTGGAAGCAGAAGACGGACGATTGAGATTTCATGGAACAGTACCCCATTGCCTCATTTGCGTCCCATGTCGCTGCACTCATGTCCGACTCTTAGCAACTCCATGGGCTATAACCTGCCAGACTCCTCTATCCATGGGATTCTGCAGGCAAGAATACTGGAGTGGGTTGCCTTGCCCTCCTCCAGGGGATCTTCCCGACCCAGGGATTGAACCTGCATCTCCTCCGTCTCCTCCGTCTCCTGCATCGGCAGGCGGGTTCTTTACCACTAGCCCCACCTGGGAAGCCCTCCAATAACCTCGCTGCCAAGCAGTGAAAGGTTGTGTACCCTTCGGCCTTCCTTCAAAAGCTGCCTATAAAAACCCTTCCCTGAAAACCATCTGGGAGTTCAGGCTTATTTGAGCACAAGCTCCTTGTTCTCTTTGCTCTGCCTTTGTGATGAACATTGCTCCAAACTCTGAAATTTCAGGTTGGTTGGCTTCATGGTGTGCGTCAGGCACACACACTTGGATTCCGCAGCCGTTCTTGTGAGGCAGCCAGCAGTCCGTGCCCAGGGCACGTTGACCCCCATCCTGGATTCCCAGCAGCTACTGGAGCTCGTTCTGCTCCCCGGAAGCTGGAGGGACTCTCCCTGATGGCACTGGCCACGCTCCACATGAGGACTGAAGAAACTGAATCAGGGTCCAGCTTCGGTTTTGTTCTGGGGTGAGTTAATTCCAGCAAGGGCAAGCTGACAGTTCTTCTGATCTTTTGATTCTTTCTCTTTGGGAGGTGAGTCGATCTGGGCTCATCATTCTTTACGGAGCCAGGCCAATCTGTTTGGAAGCCTCCATCTGGGAAAGGGGCAGGGTGGTGGGAAATTTTTGGACTACACTTCGTCTGATCTGTCGTTTGTGGGGCCATGTTTATAATTTCTGTTTACCTGTGTATGGGTGCATGCATTAGCTGGTTGAGACATCTTTAGTATGTAATGGAGATAGTAATGGTACCTGGGTAACCTTCCTTATTGGGTTGGTCTTGCATATGGCAGAGCTCTCATTGGGATTTTCCTTTTTGGACTAAAGCTTGGTCATTTGGCTTTGTCTCTGATGGGTCACTGGTTGGGGTTCTCTCCTTTAGACCCAAGCTTGATCACTTGGCTTCACCTCTGATGAGACATTGGTTGGGTTCTGTCCTTTAGACCCAAGCTTGGTCACTTGGCTTTGTCTCTGATGGGTTACTGGTTGGGTTCTGTCCATTTAGGAACAAGCTTGGTTGCTTGGCTCCATCTCTGATGGATTATTGGTTTGGGTTCTCTCCTTTAGACCCAAACTTGGTCATCTGGCTTCATTTCTGATGGATCACTAGTTGAGTTCTGTTCTTTAGACCCAAGCTTGGTCATCTGGCTTCATTTCTGATGGGTCACTGGTTGGGTTCTGTCCTTTAGACCCAAACTTGGTCATTTGGCTTCATCTCTGATGAGACATTAGTTGGGTTCTGTCCTTTAGACCCAAGCTTGGTCACTTGGCTTCATCTCTGATGGAGCCCTGGTTGGGGTTGTCTATTTAGGACCAAGCTTGGTCATTTGGCTTCATCTCTGATGGGACATTAGTTGGGTTCTCTCCTTTAGACCCAAGCTTGGTCATTTGTCTTCATCTCTGATGGGACACTGGTTGGGTTCTGTCCTTTAGACCCAAGCTTGGTCACTTGGCTTTGTCTCTTATGGGTTACTGGTTGGGGCTGTCCATGTAGGACCAAGCTTGGTTGCTTGGCTCCATCTCTGATGGATTATTGGTTTGGGTTCTCTCCTTTAGACCCAAACTTGGTCATCTGGCTTGGTTTCTGATGGGTCACTAGTTGAGTTCTGTCCTTTAGACCCAAGCTTGGTCACTTGGCTTCATCTCTGATGAGACATTAGTTGGGTTCTGTCCTTTAGACCCAAGCTTGGTCACTTGGCTTCATCTCTGATGGGACACTGGTTGGGACTGTCCATTTAGGACCAAGCTTGGTTGCTTGGCTCCATCTCTGATGGATTACTGATTGGGGTTCTCTCCTTTAGACCCAAACTGGGTCATCTGGCTTCATTTCTGATGGGTCACTAGTTGAGTTCTGTCCTTTAGACCCAAGCTTGGTCATTTGTCTTCATCTCTGATGGGACACTGGTTGGGTTCTGTCCTTTAGACCCAAGCTTGGTCACTTGGCTTCATCTCTGATGGAGCCCTGGTTGGGGGTGTCCATTTAGGACCAAGCTTGGTCATTTGGCTTCATCTCTGATGGGACACTGGTTGGGTTCTGTCCTTTAGGCCCAAGCTTGGTCATGTGGCTTCATCTCTGATGGGTCACTGGTTGGGGTTGTCCATTTAGGACCAAGCTTGGTTTCTTGGCTCCAACTCTGATGGGTTATTGGCTGGGGTTCTCACCTTTAGAAACGAGCTTAGTCATTTGGCTTCATCTCTGATGGGTCACTAGTTGGATTCTGTCCTTTAGTCCCAAACCTGGTCATTTGGCTCCATATCTGATGGGACACTGGTTGGGATTTTCTGCTTTAGACCCAAGCGTGGTCACTTGGCTCCATTTCTGATAGGGTATTGGCTGGGAACCTCCCTTTCTGGGGCTCAGGAACTGTGACCCTGAGGGAGCGTTTTGCTTTGCATTGGTTTGCTGTTTGCCTAATACATGGCAACACATGCTGTAAATAACCAGCAGGGGATATTCAGAGCTCTGTCCCATCTTATAGTCCCCCGGGGTGACTATTGCAAAACAGGGTGATCTTCAGCTAGGCTCTCATGAATGGCAGAAAACAATACTTTGTTAAAACACTGCTGAGCCTCAGTTTCCTTGGGATCTGGAGAACAATGGACTCTAAGGGTTCTGAATTACAACACCATCTTTCAGCTGCCACTGTTTTCTAAAAGGAAAGGGAAATGGGATGGACTTTTTAATGTATAGGCTTTGATGGTATTGTATCAAAGTGAATCTTTTGTAACTGGAGTGGTATTTATCTCAGGAGCATGTGTGAGTGTCCTGCTGAAGTGAAAAGTGAAAGTGCTTGTTGCTCAGTTGTATCTGACTCTGCGACTCTGTGGGCTAGCCCACCAGACTCCTCTGTTCATGGGATTCTCCAGGCAAGAATACTGGAGTGAGCTGCCATGCCCTCCTCCAGGAGACCTTCCCAACCTGGTACATCAGCTTTTTCTGATCATAAATGGACTTGATGGAAATCGAGTCTCCGTGTACAGATGCCTTCTTTTCTCTCGGTTGAATTTCTGAAGTGGGATGGCTGGCTCGATGGTGAGTGTTATATGGTGGAGGTTAAATGTTGGAAGAAATGGCCAAATTGCTTTGCAAAGTAGCTGTGACAGTTTGCAGCCCTACCAGCCGTGGGGGATGATTCCAGAGGGTCCCTGTCCTCATCAACACTTGGCATTGTCAGCATCTTTTTCTCTCTCTGTTGCTATGCTAATAGATGTGCATTTTAAGCTAATGGGTTGTTAACTTGTAAATCTCTACTGTTGAGTTTCTTTCAATTATTTGTCTTGTGTCTATCTTCCTGGTGGAGTGTGTGTTCAGATGGGTTGTCTGACCTGGAGTTATGCTTCCTTGGGCTTCCCTGGTAGCTCAGCTGGTTAAGAATCTGCCTGCAGTTGGGGAGACCTGGGTTCAATGCCTGGGTTGGGAAGATCCCCTGGAGATGGGAAAGGCTACCCACTCCAGTATTCTTTTCTGGAGAATTCCACGGACTGTATAGTCCATGAGGGCGCAAAGACTCATATAAAACTGAGTGACTTTCACTTTATGTTTCCTTACTATTGTATTCTGAGAGTTGTTTTTATACTCAGTATAACGAGTCCTTTATTGACTAACTTTTCAAATAATAATAGTTACTCTAGGCCTGTGACTTTTCTTTTTTATTTACAGTTTCTTTTAAAAAGTTGATCTTTTTTGATACATTTACATTTTTTCCATCATTTTGTGTGTGTTCTAAAAAAATTATTTGCTTAGCGTGTGCTTAATCGCTCAGTTGAGTCCAGCTCTTTGTGACCCCATGACCCGCCAGGGTCCTCTGTCCATGGAATTCTCCAGGCAAGAATACCAGAGTGGGTAGCCATTCCTTTCTCCAGAGGATCTTCTCAACCCAGGGATCGAACCCAGTCTCCTGCACTGCAGGCGGATTCTTTACTGTCTGAGCCACCACGGAAGCCCCTTGCTTAGCACAAGTCTTAGCAATTTTCTCCTGAATTTTTTTTGAGAAGTTTTCTTCTAAAGCTTCCATTTTAATCTGCTGCTGCTACTGCTGCTGCTAAGTCACTTCAGCCGTGTCCAACTCTGTGCGACCCCGTAGACGGCAGCCCACCAGGCCCCGAGTCCCTGGGATTCTCCAGGCAAGAGTACTGGAGTGGGTTGCCATTTCCTCCTCCAATGCATGAAAGTGAAAAGTGAAAGTGAAGTCACTCAGTCGTGTCTGACTCTTAGCGACCCCATGGACCGCAGCCTACCAGGCTCCTCCGTCCGTGGGATTTTCCAGGCAAGAGTAACCTGATACATACCAACTTACTTTGTAGTACAGTCTGAGAAACCCATCAAGTGTAGAAGGGTAATTTTTTTTTTCCACATGGATGTACAATTATTCCAGTTCTAATTGTTGAAAACCTGTCATCTCTATTGAATTAGCCTTGATGCTAGTATCAAATATCAAATTATCAAAAATAATTTATCCATGTGAACCCATCTCCTGATGATCGAATCTGTTTCGAAAACCTGTGCCTGTGCTTTTGCCAAAATTCCACTCTCTTGAACACCAGGCTTTTAAAATAAATTGTGGAATTCAGTCATAGGAGTTTTCCAGCTTCTGTGTTCGAGTTTCTCTACATTGCTTTGGTTACTCTGGGCTCACCGCTTCCACATGGGAAATTTTAGGAGCAGCTGTCAGTCTCTCCAAATCTTTTGCTGTGAATTGTCGGGGATTATGTGAAATCCAGAGATCAATTTGAGAACTAACCTCTGGCCAATGTTCCTCTCTGATTTCTATAATCAGTATTTCGTCTTCAGCCTACAAATCTTGCACTTATTTTTGTCAACGCTATGCCTGAATCATTTATGGCTCTGTGCTAATATGGATGCTTTCCTTTAAATTTTCATTTCCAATCATTCATGGTGAATATATTTAAATGTCGTGGGGTTCGGGGCAGGCTTCCCCCCAGATCTGCCATGTAGGTGATGTCATAAGTGATATCGTAAGCTGTTTGTCTTTTCCTGTCTGACTGACTTAGTGTGAAGGCCCATCCGTGTGGCTGCAAATGGCATTATTTCAGTCTTTTTTATGCTTGCGTAGCATTCCGTTGGACATATATTAGCACGTCTTCTTTATCTGTTGATGGACACTTAGGTCGTTTCCACGTCTTGACTGCTGTTGTAAATTCATTTGCATCATTTCTGAGGTTCCACGTATAAGCAATACTCCATGATATTTGTCTCTGTCTGACTTACTTCACTTAGTATGGTCGTCTCCACGCCCATCAGTGTTACTGCAGATGTTACAGGAAGGGGGACTCCCTCCAGGGCCTGAGAGCAGGCTCTTGTCTGACACTCGGAAATGACTTGTTCAAGGAGACATTCGAGCTGACAAAGCAAGAGACGTTATTGGGAAGGGTGCGCCCAGGTGGAGAGCAGGAGGGTGAGGGAGCCCTGGAAAATGGCTCTGCCTTCATGGCTCACGGTCTTGTGTTTTATGATGATGGGATTAGCTTCTGGCGTGTCTTTGGCCAATCATTCTCACTCAGGGTCCTTCCCAGTGGCCCATGTGTCACCCAGGCAAGATGGATTCTAGCAAGGAGGATCCTGGGAGGTTGGTATGACTTCAGCTCAGTTCAGTCACTTAGTCGTGTCCACCTCTTTGCGTCGCCATGATCTGCAGCATGCCAGGCCTCCCTGTCCATCACCAAGTCCCGGACTTTACCGAAACTCATGTCCACTGAGTCGGTGATGCCATCCAACCATCCCATCCTCTGTCATCCCCTTCTCCTCCTGCCCTCAATCTTTCCCAGCATCAGGGTCTTTTCCAAGGAGTCAGCTCTTTGCATCAGATGGCCGAAGTATTGGAGTTTCAGCTTCAGCATCAGTCCTTCCAATGAATATTCAGGACTGATCTCCTTTAGGATGGACTGGTTGGATCTCCATGCAGTCCAAGGGACTCAAGAGTCTCCTCCAACACCACAGTTCAAAAGTATGGCATCTGCTCTCTCCTTGCGACCTTTCCCAAATTCTTCCAGTCGGTGGTGGCTTGTTCAGCGTTCTTGCCAGGACCTTCTGTTATAAAACAACTCATGCAAGTGGTTGCTATGGCGCCGGGTCAGGCCTGAGGTTTTCCATCAGTGTTTCCCCTAACTTACTGATTATTTTCAGTTAAAGTTACTTAAGGAAAGGCTGATGCAAGAAGGATACACTGACCCTCCTTGTTCCCCTGAAAGCAGGAAATAAATCTCCCCGGTGAAAGGTGCCTACCTTGCGCCAGGAGAAAGAGACATTGTTATCAGCGGGGAATTCATGGCCAAACAGGCTGTATAAACAAACTGTGTTACTTCTTTACGAATTTATTACCTCATGCCCAGTTTTCTTCCTCTTATCGGTTCCTCACAGATTTATTGTTTCTTTGTCCACAGGATATAAGAGCTGCTGCTTGGGTTGGTTACTGAAGTCTTGTATTTTTATGAGCGCCTGGATGTACAAAATCAAATTTGCTTTTCTCCTGTTAATCTGTCTTATGTCAAAATAATTAGGCCAGCCAAAAAGCCTGGAAGGAAAAGGAAGTCTTCCTCCCCTGCAAAGGCAGCTGGGTTTTTAATGTATTAAGCTTTTTAGCCAGTGTAATTGATAAACTCATTAGTTTTAGAAGATTTTGTTTGAGGTCAGTTACAATGGAGAAGGAAATGGCAACCCACTCCAGTGTTCTTGCCTGGAGAATCCCAGGGACAGAGGAGCCTGGTGGGCTGCCGTCTATGGGGTCGCACAGGGTCGGACACGACTGAAGCGACTTAGCAGCAGCAGCAGCAGCATTATCTATGGGTTTCGCTGGTGGCTCAGACGGTAAACAATCAACCTGCAGTGCAAGAGACGTGGGTTTGATCCCTGGGTCGGGAAGATCCCCTGGAGGTGGGCGCAGCAGCCCACTGCAGTATTCTTGCCTGGAGAATCCCAGGGACAGAGGAGCCTTGCGGGCTGCAGTCCACGGGGTCGCAAAGACTGAGTGACTAAGCACAGAACAGGATAATGCCTGCGATGTCATATGTCAAGCAAGGCATTTAAGGTTCTTCCTTTTCAATCTGTCAGCCTTGTATTCAGAATTTTTTTTCCTGATCATTGCACTGAATAGAACTTGCAAAATAGACATTCTTCCTTTTCTTGTGTTTCGCTTTATTGTGCTCTGCAGATACTGTAATTTTTTTTCTTTGTATAAGATGAAGATTTGTGGCGACCCTGCCGTGTAAGATGATGGTTAACATTTGCTAGCAATAAAGTATTTTTTAATGAAGATATTTAAGTTATTTTTTTTTAACATTTTGTTACTGTTTAATCGCTGTTGTGTCCAACTCTTTGTGACCCCATGGACTGCAACCATGCCAGGGGCTTCCCTGTCCTTCACCATCTCCTGAAGCTTGTTCAAATTCATCTCCATTGAATTGGTGATGCCATCCAACCAACTCATCCTCCATCACCCCCTTTTCCTTTTGCCTTCAGTCTTTCCCAGCATCACTTAATAGGCTGCGGTATATTGTAAACATTACTTTTATATTCACTTTAAAACAAATGTTTCACATGACTCACCTTGTTACAGTATTCAGTTTATAGCAGTGGTCTGGAACCAAACTTCTAGTATCTCTGGTAAGATGATAGATAGGCATAGAGATATATGGATATCTGCAGACTATATGCATATTATATGCACATATATCTGTGGTTTTCTTAGCTACTTTTTCTTGGTTGAATAGAGGCTTCTTGTATTCCCATTGGAGAATTTTTATCAGTATTGCATGTTGTACTCTTTAAATGCCTTCTCTGATTCTCTATAAATGATCATAATTTTTAGCTTTTCCCCCCCTCCTCTTTGCAACTAAGGTAAACTGTTTTAAATTGATGTACAGTTGTTTTGCAATGTTTTGAGTATATAGCAGAGTGATTCAACTTTATGTATTCTTTTTCTAATTTGTTTCCATTCAGTTCAGTTCAGTTCAGTTCAGTCACTCAGTCATGTCCAACTCTTTGCGACCCCATGAATTGCAGCACGCCAGGCCTCCCTGTCCATCACCAACTCCCGGAGTTCACTCAGACTCACGTCCATCCAGTCAGTGATGCCATCCAGCCATCTCATCCTCTGTCGTCACCTTCTCCTCCTGCCCCCAATCCCTCCCAGCGTCAGAGTCTTTTCCAATGAGTCAACTCTTTGCATGAGGTGGCCAACATACTGGAGTTTCAGCTTTAGCATCATTCCCTCCAAAGAAATCCCAGGACTGATCTCCTTCAGAATGGACTGGTTGGATCTCCTTGCAGTCCAAGGGACTCTCAAGAGTCTTCTCCAACACCACAGTTCAGAAGCATCAATTCTTCGGCACTCAGCCTTCTTCACAGTCCAACTCTCACATCCATACATGACCACAGGAAAAATCATAGCCTTGACTAGACGGACCTTTGTTGGCAAAGTCATGTCTCTGCTTTTGAATATGCTATCTAGGTTGGTCATAACTTTCCTTCCAAGGAGTAAGTGTCTTTTAATTTCATGGCTGCAGTCACCATTTGCAGTAATTTTGGAGCCCCAAAAAATAAAGTCTGACACTGTTTCCACTGTTTCCCCATCTATTTCCCATGAAGTGATGGGACCGGATGCCATGATCTTCGTTTTCTGAATGTTGAGCTTTAAGCCAACTTTTTCACTCTCCTCTTTCACTTTCATCAAGAGGCTTTTTAGTTCCTCTTCACTTTCACCCATTTCCACTATAAGTTATTAAAAGATATTGAATATAGATCCCTGTGCTATGTAGTGGGTGCTGGCTGTTCCTCTGTTTGTATGTAATAGTATCTGTTGATGTCAAATAGTTTTTTTTTTTTTTTCCCAGTTATGGTTTTCACAGTTGAACTCCCAGAAATCTTGATTCCAGCTTGTGCTTTAAGATTGCCGGGAGAAATACCAATAACCTCAGACATGCAGATGACACCACCCTTATGGCAGGAAGTGAAGAAGAACTAAAGAGCCTCTTGATGAAAGTGAAAGAGGAGAGTGAAAAAGTCGGCTTAAGGTCAACATTCAGAAAACTAAGATCATGACATCCAGTCTCATCCCTTTATGGCAAATAGATGGGGAAACAATGGGAACATTGACAGACTTTATTTTCTTGGACTCCAAAGTCACTGCAGATGGTGACTGCAGCCATGAAATTAAAAGATGCTTGCTCCTTGAAAGAAAAGCTATGACCAACCTAGACAGCATATTAAAAAGCAGAGACATTACTTTGCCAACAAAGGTCCATCTAGTCAAGGCTATGCTTTTTCCACTGGTCATGTATGGATGTGAGAGTTGGACTATAAAGAAGGCTGAGTGCCGAAGAATCGATACTTTTGAACTGTGGTGTTGGAGAAGACTCTGGAGAGTCCCTTGGACTGCAAGGAGATCCAACCAGTCCATCCTAAAGGAAATCAGTCCTCAACATTCATTGGAAGGACTGATGTTGAAGCTGAAAGTCCAATACTTTGGCCACCTGATGCAAAGAGCTGCCTCATTTGAAAAGACCCTGATGCTGGGAAAGATTGAAAGTGGGAGGAGAAGGGCACAACAGAGGATGAGATGGTTGGATGGCATCACCGACTCAATGGACATGAGTTTGAGTACACTCTGGGAGTTGGTGATGGATAGGGAGGCCTGGCGTGCTGCAGTCCATGGGCTCACAAAAGGTCGAAAAGAGTCAGACACAACTGAGCGACTGAACTGAACTGAACTGATTCATGTTATGTTTTCCTTATATTGGTGGTTTATGTATTGAATGGTTTCATCAGAGTTTTCTAATACATTAGTAGAGTATTGATGATAACATTCCTTAATACTATGATGGGCTATCTTCAGTGATGTTAATTTTTGTTAGTGGCAATTTCTATTGTATCTCTCTCTGTATTTCTCTGAAAAGAGATTTACATTAGTGATTCACTTCAGCAAACAGCTTTTCTTTCTTCTTGTTATATTTCAATTAATAAGTCATGTCTGACTCTTTGAGACCCATGGACTGCAGCACGCCAGGCCTCCCTGTCCATCACCAACTCCCAGAGCTTGCTCAAACTCATGTCCATTGAGTTGGTGATGCCGTCCAACCATCTCATCCTCTGTCGTCCCCTTCTCCTCCTGCCTTCAGTCTTTCCCAGCATCAGGGTCTTTTCTAAAGAGTCAGTTCTTTGCATCTCGTGGACAAAGGACTGAAGCTTCAGCCTCAGCATCAGTCCTTGCAGTGAATATTCAGGACTGATCTCCTTTAGGATGGACTGGTTGGATCGCCTTGTAGTCCAAGGGCCTCTCAAGAGTCTTCTCCAACACCACAGTTCAAAAGTATCAGTTCTTCATCACTCAGCTTTCTTTACAGTCCAACTCTTACATCCATACACGACTACTGGAAAAACCGTAGCTTTGACTGTACACACCTTTGTCAGCAAAGTGATGTCTCTGCTTTTTAATATGCAGTCCAGGTGTGTCATAGCTTTTCTTCCAAGGAGCCAGCATCTTTTGTGTCTGCAGCTACCGTCCTCATTGACTTTGGAGCCCAAAATTTTCTATGTCCCATCTATTTGCCATGAAGTGATGGGACTGGATGCCATTATCTTCATTTTTTGAATGTTGAGTTTTTAAGCCTAAAGATTTTTTTTTCTATTTTCCCCTACCAGTGTTTTGACTTCTGCCTTTTATTTCTCTCTTCTGCCTGTTTTGGTGGACGTTTCAATTACCCATCCACAATCTTTATTGTTTTCCGATGTAAGCATTTAATGCTTTGAATTTCCCTGCAAGCACGCCATGGATACATCCCACCAATTTTTATGTACTTTGTTTCCATCCTCATTCAATTAAAAGCATCTTCTATCTTCCACTGTGACTACGTCCTCAACTCATGCTTGACTGATAGGTGACTCTGAAACACGCTCCTTGATGTCGAAGTAATTAAGAGTTTTTCCAGACATATTTTTTTCTTAAAGTTTGTAATTACATCTTGTTTGCAGCTTTATTCTAATTAAATACGGTTGTAATCACTGAAGGGGAGCAGACTCTCCCATTCTCAATGTGCCACTCTGGCTTGCGGGTTGAAGGCGATTGAGACGTGGCAGACACAGGAAAAACACTTTTCTCTCTTCCTTCACTGCCTAAAAGAATTTAGATTTTCAGATAGGGAGCCTGTCTCTGAAAAAGAGTTATTACCAGGGAGAACTTAAAAAAAAATTTTATTAATTTTTATTTATTTATGTTTGCCTGTCCTGGTCTTTGTTGCTGGACATGGGATTTCTCCAGTTGTGGAGATCGGGGGCTACTCTAGAGTGGCATTGTGCAGGGTTATCACTGCAGTGGTTTTCTTGTTGTGACTCACAGGCTCTAGGGCACCCGGGCTTCAGTAGTTGGGCACAAAGGCTTCGTTGCCCCGTGGCATGTGGGATCTTTCCAGACCAGGGATCCAACTGCTGTCCCTTGTATTGTAAGGCAGATTCTTAACCTCCGAACCACCAGGGAAGTCCCATACTAGAGACACCATTTTGTCTGAAAGTTCTATCTCCACGGCAGGTCAAACTTACAATTTAACAAAACGTCTGTTTTTCTCATCCTGTGAATTACTCCCCGCCGCCTCCACCCTGCCCACTTTGAAGCCCCAAGTCCCTTTCCCGTTTCTTAACTCGGGAGAATGTTTATGCTTCAGCGGGCTTACTTTTACCCTGTGGGGTTGGGGGTCTTATGTCACTGTGGAGCTCTCTGATGTACATGGGGCTTCCCAGGTGGCTCGGTGGTTAAGACCCCACCCTCCTTGTAGGAGATACAGGTTCGATCCCTGGGTTGGGAAGATCCCCTGGAGGAAGGCAGGGCAACCCACTCTAGTATTCTTGCCTGGAGAATCCCCGTGAACAGAAGAGACTGGTGGGCTACAGTCCATGGGGTCACAAAGAGTCAGACACCACTGAACCAACTTAACATGAATAATTATATACATAATTAAATTTGTTTCTCCTAGTAACCCTTCTTATGCCAATTTAATTCTTAGATTAGCCAACAAACCTAGAAAGCAAAAAGGAAAAAAATTTTCCCTTCCTTAGATCAGAAAACACACTTGTATGATTTTCCAGTGTTTAAATCTACTGATGTCTCATGCTCCAGAATATCAATTATATTTGAACATCTTTCTTAGTTGTACTGCAAAACAGTGTGTCAGAGAAGGAAACGGCAACCCACTCCAGTATTCTTGCCTGAACAATCCCATGAACAGAGCAGCCTGGCAAGCTACAGTCCATGGGGTCACAAAGAGTCAGACATAACTGAGCATCCATGCAAAACTGTGTATTCTCGTGTTGACTCTTGAGCCTGTACATGTTGATTATGGCACATAGGTAAAAAATATTTAGGTCTGCCGTATTAATACTGAGATTTTTCTCTGCTTTTTCTGACTTGTTCTAAGAGAGCAGTTTTAAAAACTGCAATTATAATTTTGGATTTGTTTACTTCTTCTTTGCAATCTGTCAGATTTTGCTGTATGCAGTGGAGGCCCAGTTCTTTGATGCATAAACATTGAAGGATTTTAGTATTTTGGGCAAGTTGATTCTTTTATCATCCCATAATACCCTTCTTTATCCTTGGCATTACTTCTTGCTCTGAAGTACACATTTTCTGCTTGCTGTATAGCCAGTCCAGCTTTGTTTTGGCATTTGCATGACAAAATAGTTTCAAACTATGAAACATTGTGTGTCTTTATATTTAACATAAGAGTCCTTGTAGACAGCATGTGTCAATTTTTAATCCAATTTGATAACTTCTGCTTTTCAGTTGGAGTAATTAGATATTCACCTCTATCAAAGCTTTATTGCAATGCTTGAAGTTGATTCATCATTCCGTTCTTTCTAACTTATCTTTTTTACCTACCTGAATTGTGGGTCTTGCTTCTCAGAAATTGTCACGTCCCTTTACAGTCTGCATGTTCGATTGATTATAAGGGTCAGGCTTATGATATTTTTTGCTGTTCTCAGTCTCTCTCCCAGCTTCTGAGTCTTTCTTCTCATTGCCAGTTATGAAGAATCAAGCTGCTATAAGTCTGCAGGTTCTAGACCTGTAAGAAAAGGAGTTCTTGCAACAAACTGAGTGTTATTACAGAAGTGTATTGTCAGAAGCTTCCAAAGAGGAGCAGCTGTGACCAGGCCCCCAGATTGCGATCTTGCTTATGACCCAGGTACGGTGTGCTCAGATTCCTGTACCAGAGAAACTGAAAGATAATCGTTTAAAGCTGATACAAGAATGATGCTTTGTTTCGTATCATAAAAACCTAATACTTATGTCTTGCTACTGCTGTTGTCGTTCAGTCGCTAAGTTGCATCTGACTCTCTGCAACCCGATAGCCTGCAGCACACCAGGCTTCCCTGTTCTTTGCTCTCTCCCAGAGTTTGCTCAGATTTGTACCCATTGAATTGGTGATGCTGTCTAACCCTCTCATGCTCCGTCACCCCCTTCTCCTCCTGCCCTCAATCTTTCCCAGCATCAGTGTCTTTTCCAATGAGTTGGCTACCATCAGTAGTTCCAGTGAATCTTCAGTGTTGATTTCCTAAAGGACTAATTTGATCTCCTTGCTGTTTAAGGGACTCTCAAGAGTCTTCTCCAACACCACAGTTCAAAAGCATCAATTCTTTGGCGCTCAGCCTTCTTTATGGTCCATCTCTCACATCCTTACCTGACTGCTGGAAAAACCATAGCTTTGACTAGATGGACCTTTGTTGGCAAAGTAATGCCTCTGCTCTTTTAATTTGCTGTCTAGATATGCCATATGGGTAAAGGTTCGTGTGTTCTACTGTATTTTTGTGTTCTGCTCCCTGGTGGATACAGGAAAAATATTTTTCTCAGTGTAGTTAGCTTTTCCTGGTTATTTGCCTCAAGGGGACACTTGGAGTTCATCAAGCGTGGAAGCAGAACCTTTTTATTCTTTGAGTGTCTACTAGTTTCTTCCTGTTCTTCTGGGGATTCATTACAAGGTAGGCTTCCTTTTAATTACATTTGATCATTATTTACTAGGCTGGAAATCCATAAAGAGTGAAAGATTTATTTTTTCCATTAAAAAAAAAAAACACTTTATTGGATATGCTACAGTGTTGCTTCTGTTTTAGGTTTTGGGTTTTTTTGCATGTCAGATCTTAGCTCCTCAACCAGGAATTGAACCCACATCTCCTGTATTGGGAGTGTGGAGTCTTAGCCACTTGACCAGTAGGTAAAGTCCCTGAGAGAAAGACTTAAGAGATGCCTCACTTCCCAGGTGGCTCAGACGGGAAAGAATCTGCCTGCAGTGCCTGAGATCTGGGTTCAAGCTCTGGGCTGGGAAGATCCCATCCTGGAGAAGGACGTGGCGATGCACTCCAGTATCGTTACCTGGAAATTCCCATGGACAGAGGAACCTGGCGGGCTACAGTTAATGGGGTTGCAAAGGAGTCGGACACAACTTAGTAACTAAACAACATCATTTCCAGCTTCAACTGGGGCTTCATTCCACATACACTTTTGCTTCCTAACACCCAACGGCTCACGCATGGTGTATGATTGTGGGGCTGAATGCTGTGGATGAACCTCCTGTGAAATTCCTCCAGGCACAGAGAACTCTTCCTATTGAGGCAGATGCAGCCACTGATTTCCTTATTTTGTCATAGAAAGCACTAATATCGTGCTTGTACACACCAGCACTTACAAGGGTGATGAAAGGTTTTATGTGCTCATGAGTCTTGAACCAACTGCGTGAAGTCATGCAGTGAAAGAACAGGGTAGGTACCAAAATTCTGTGTCACTCCTTCAGCCTCTGATTCTGTGCAGGTGAGGGATGAAGCAAAGAGAGCTATATATGCCATACTTTGTTTATCAACTTGGGTCTTCACCCAGAATTTAGCTACATTGTCTCTTCTAGGCCACCATACTAGCCATGAAGTCATATGTGTTGTTGCTGTTGTTCAGTCACTAACTCATGTCTGGTCTTTGCAACCCCATGGATGCAGCACACCAGGCTTCCCCTGTCTTTCACTGCTTCCCAGAGTTTGCTCAAACTCACGTCCATGGAGTTGGTGATGCCCTCCAACCATCTCATCCCATGGTTCCCTCTCCTCCTCTAAGATTCCTCATTTACAGATACAAAAGATAAAGACAGTAAGTTTATAATTTGGCCAAAATGATAAAGTTCCTAAGGGAAAGAGCCATTATTTAATCAGGGAGCGTGTGCTCCTAACATCTGTTATTTATTTATATTATTTCCACATGTGAGAAACATAGCTTAGTACTTGGCTCATCTTAGGTTGCCTGGGATGGGGTTATGTTGTCCCAACCTACTGAAAACCTGATATACTTTCTCATCCTAAACTCGTCCATGAATTATAGTTTTCTCTGAATATATTCCAGAGAAGGCAATGGCACCCCACTCCAGCACTCTTGCCTGGAAAATCCCATGGACTGAGGAGCCTGGTAGGCTGCAGTCCATGGGGTCGCTAAGAGTCGGACACGACTGAGTGACTTCATTTTCACTTTCCACTTTCATGCATTGGGGAAGGAAATGGCAACCCACTCCAGCGTTCTTGCCTGGAGAGTCCCAGGGACGGGGGAGCCTGGTGGGCTGCCGTCTGTGGGGTCGCACAGAGTCGGACACGACTGGAGGGACTTAGCAGCAGCAGCAGCAGCAGCAGCAGCAGCTGGATATATTCCCAGGAGTGGGATTGTTGGACCATAAAATTATAATTCAAAAAGATATGGGATATCCCCAGGGGTCCAGTGGCTAAGTCTCAATGTTCTCAGCACAGGGGTCCCAGGTTCGATCCCTGGTCAGGGAACTGGATCTCACATGCTGCAACTAAGACCCGGCACAGCCAAATAAATAAATGAAAAAATAAAAAAGATACAGGCACCTCTACATATTAGCCCTGTTCACAACAGCCAAGACATGGAAACAATCTCAATGTGTCTATCAACAGTGAAGTGAAAATGAAAGTCACTCAGTCGTGTCTGCCTCTTTGCAACCCCATGGGCTATATAGTCCACGGGATTTTCCAGGCTGGAATACTGGAGTGGGTAGCCTTTCCCTTCTCCAGGGGATCTTCCCGACCCAGGGATCAAACCCAGGTCTCCCCCATTGCAGGCGGACTCTTTACCAGCTGAGCCACAAGGGAAGCCAAGAATCCTGGAGTGGGTAGCAGAGGAGTGGATCAAGAAGGTACGGTACATATATACGATGGAATATTACTCAGCCGTTAAAAAGGATGATGGGGAACACATGTATACCTGTGGCGGATTCATTTTGATATTTGGCAAAAGTAATACAATTATGTAAAGTTTAAAAAAAAAAAAAAAGAATGAAGTAATGACATTTTCAGCAAGATGGATGCAACTAGATTGTCCTCCTCAGTGAACTAAGTCAGAAAGAGAAAGACAAATACCACATGATATCACGTGTATATGTAATCTGAAACAGTGATACAAATGATTGAAGGTACAAAGCTGAGACCAACTCATAGTCAGAGAACAGATTTGCAGCCCCCGAGGGGGATGGGAGCCGGGGGCAGACAGACTGAGTGTTTGGGGTTAGCGGATGCAAACTGCTATACGTACAATGGATAAACCAGGAACTGTATACAGTATCCTGTGATAAACCATAATGGGAAAGAATATTTAAAAAAGAATGTCTGTATGTGTATAACCGAGTCACTTTGCTGTACAGCAGACATTGCCATGACATTATAAATCCATTACAGTTCAATTTTTTAAAAGCTTAAAAGAAATAACTCTCCCATGAAATTCTCTCCCTTACTCTCTGTTCTAGGTGTGCCTTGACGCTTGGTTTTCTGTTAGCACAGAGAGTTTCTCCCGGTGACACTTTAACTTGAATTCATAGATGCTTTTAAAATATCTCTATTGAAAGTTGCATGTGAATCACCCAGCACGTAATATTAACAACCCTGGCTATTTATGCTGATAATATTCAGATCACTGTCTGTATATGTCTCTGCACCTAAGGATCACTCTGAAGCTCCTCGTATCTCATTTCCCAAGGTCACTCACATATAAGAAGATTTACAGTTCTTTTAGGATAATGGAATGTGTAGGATAACCTTTCCAGGAGAGCTATGTGGGAGATTTTAAGCATTTAAGTTCTTAAAAGACTTCAAGAAGGTGGCAACTCATGCCGCAAAAGTATTTTTCATCAGATCACCTAAATATTGTGCACTGTGTTTCTGTAGGAAGCTCCTGTTTTTCCAATAGTCATTAAAATATTAAAGTTCTGTTAATCTTCTTTTACCAAAAATTGAACAGTCAGTAAGCCAGGAAGTGGGGAAGGCAATGGCACCCCACTCCAGTACTCTTGCCTGGAAAATCCCATGGATGGAGGAGCCTGGTAGGCTGCAGTCCATGGGGTCTCGAAGAGTCAGACACGACTGAGCGACTTCACTTTCACTTTTCACTTTCCTGCATTGGAGAAGGAAATGGCAACCCACTCCAGTGTTCTTGCCTGGAGAATCCCAGGGACGGGGGAGCCTGGTGGGCTGCCTTCTATGGGGTCGAACAGAGTCGGACACGACTGAAGTGACTTAGCAGCAGCAGCAGCAAGCCAGGAAGTAGGGAGGGATAAATTAGGAGATTGGGACTGAACTCTACACACTTCTAAATGTAAAACAGGTAACTAACATGGACCTACTGTACAGCACAGAGAACTCTGCTCAATAGTCTGTCATGACCTATATGAGAAAAGAATCTGAAAAAAAAAGTGGATGCATGTATATGTGTGACTGATTCGCTTTGTTGTACAGGAGAAACTAACAGAACATTGTCTATCAACTACATTCCAATTACAACTAGAAATTTAAATATTTAATCTAAACACAGAAACAAATAATCATTTTAGGTTATCTAATAGCTTGCTTTGCATTGTGAATATACTATATATGTTTTATATGTTTGTGTTACCGTGTGGGCTCCATCTGTTAAGTCATCTCTGATTCTTTGTGACCCCATGGACTATAGTCCACCAGGCTCCTCTGTCTGTGGGATTCTCCAGGCAAGGATACCAGAGTGGGTAGCCTTTCCCTTCTCCAGGGGATCTTCCTGACTCAGGGATTGAACGCAGGTCTCCTGTGTCTCCTATATTGGCAAGCGGATTCTTTACCACCGTGTCACCTGGGAAGCCCTTATATTACTATAGCATAATATTTGATACTTTCAGAATTAAGTTTGTGGTCATCTTGGAGAGAAGGGCCCTTGTGGCTCAGATGATAAAGAATCTGCCTTCAGTGAAGGAGACTCTAGAAAAGAATCCTGTGGACACCAAGGAGATGAAGCTAGTCCATCCTAAAGAAAATGAGCCCAGAATATTCATTGGAAGGACTGATGTTGAAGCTGAAGCTCCAGTGCCTTGGCCACCTGATGCAAAGAGCCATTTCATTGGAAAAGACCCTGCTGCTGGGAAAGATTGAAGGCGAGAGGAGAAGGGGACGACAGAGGATGAGATGGTTGGATGGCATCACCAATTCAATGGACATGAGTCTGAGCAAACTCTGGGAGTTGGTGATGGACGGGGAAGCCTGGCATGCTGCACTCCGTGGGGTCGCAAAGATTCTGACACAACTGGGTGACTGAACAATAATAAGACTTAAAATCAGAATCAGTGTCCTTATAGGAGGGAAGCCTTCAACAATATCATAGTTTCCCCTGCTGCTGCTGCTGCTAACTCGCTTCAGTTGTGTCTGACTCTGTACTAGAGCCAGAAAAACACCACAACATATCTTTTTGTTTTTTTAAGATTTTTTTTTTTTTACTGTGTGCCATTTTTTGAAGTCTTTATTAAATTTATTACACTATTCCTTCTGTTTTACGTTTTGATTTTTTGGCCATGAGGCACGTGGGATTTTAGTTCCCTGACCAGGGATCCAACATATACCCCCTACGTTGGAAGGCGAATTCCTAACCACTGGACCGCCAGGGACGTCCCACCATGACATGTTTTAATATAAGAAATTACATGTCATGAATTATTACACGGTATTAGGAGGAGTAGGAAGGTTTCTGTTTAGGAAATTTTAAGTTTCTCTCACATTTTTTCTGATGGTTTCACTAATCCAGTAAAATGGTATTAACTTAACATACAGGCAGTGAGATTCCATCAACACTGATTATGGGGATTTAATCATAATAATTAGTGTGGGATTCAATCACTATAATTCATAAGGATGCCAGCACTTCGACCAGCTGTGAATTTTCATCTAAAGTTTTACTACAGAAGCAGATTCTACAAACCCTTTCAGATGCACCCCACTTGTACTGACTGATTCGACATCCTATGAATAACAGACCGTGGCAGGCCCTTCCTGGGTGGAATATTTTTATATATTAGAAAAAAAATGTTCCAAAAAAGAAACATGTATTAAGTGCTTTGAAAGACTGAAAGTGAGAGTGGCTCAGTCGTGTCCGACTCTCGGTGACCCCAAGGACAATACAGTCCATGGGATTCTCCGGGTCAGAATACTGGAGTGGGTAGCTGTTCCCTTCTCCAGGGGATCTTCCCAACCCAGGAATTGAACCCAGGTCTCCCACATTGCAGGTGGATTCTTTACCAGCTGAACCCCCAGGGAAACCTTTGTGCTTTATTCTCTTAAAATAACTCTTTGTAAAATGTTGCATAATTTATGGAGTTTGGAGTATAGAAGAGACACTCACGTCATTCATGTCCATTGAAATTCATGTTATGTAATGATTATAAACTGTATGTTTGCTCCTGAAATAAAACACGCTCAAGCCTTTATGCATTTTATACAGATCTTCTCCAACTTACTATCCAGTGAGCTTGAAATTTTTAAAATATCTAATTACACTTGTGAATTCAGGATATAAAGAAATCACCTCCTGTCAGTATTGAAAATTAATGTGTTTTTCTCATTCTAATATGCAGCATTTGACTACAAACACCAAGACAGCTAAATCCTAGGTGTACGCGTATGTCATTCATGATTTGGTAACTTACATACCCTTTAAAAAACTGTTAAAAATCCATAAAAAGAACCCACCACGTTATAGCGGGCTTCCCAGATGGTGCTAATGGTAAAGAACCCTCCTGCCAATGCAGGAGATGTAAGAAACTTGGGTTCTGTCCTCTGGAGGAGGAAATGGCAACCCACTCCAGTATTCTTGCCTGGAGAATCCCATGGACAGAGGAGCCTGGTGGGCTACAGTCCATGGGGTCACGAAGAGTCAGACACGACTGAACAACCAACACTTTCAGCGCTATAATCCCTTAGCAATACAACAACACAGCTCGGATCGTGACATTTAACTGTCTCCTTTCATTGAGAGATACTCTGGTGTTCCCCATATAACATTTAATGGGAAATTTAACATTTGATTAATTTAACATTCATATTAACACTAATTCAGCATTATAATCATGAAGCTAACCAAAAAATTATTGAAATAGCCTGACGGTTGTGGCTAAAACACACTGATAGCTCAGGCACGTCTTCTCACTGAGAGTCACAAGCCAAGTGTACTTTGAGACTCGCCAGGCATCCTCAACGGCACCAAGTCGCTGAAAATCACGACCTTCCTCTGAGTTTGCTTTTTAGAACTTTCTTTGTCTTTGGCTGTGCTGGGTCTTCACTGCTGTGAAGGTTTTCTCTAGTCATGGTGGGAAGACAGCTCGTTGCAGTAGCTTCTCATTGTGGAGCACTGGCTCTAGGCTTCCCTGGCTTCAGTAATTGTGAGACACCGGCTCAGTGGTTGCAGCTCCCCAGCTCTAGAACCCAGGCTCAGGAGTTGTGATTCACCATCTTCAGTGCTCTGCAGCATGTGGGAGCTTCCCAGACCAGGAATCGAACCCACATCTCCGGCATTGGCAGACAGGGAAACCCTGTTGAGTTCAGTTCAGTAGCTCACTCATGTCGGAGTCTTTGCGACCCCATGGACCGCAGCACGCCAGGCCTCCTGTCCATGGCCGACTCCCGGAGCTTGCTCAAAGTCATGTCCATCGCGTCGGTGACGCCATCCATCCAGTTTACTTTTGGTCACTATCTCAGTGGAAGGAGCATAAAGCAGCAGCTCAGCTTGCCTATCTGAGAAACCATTCAGATGCGCTGTGTGGCTCATGTTTTTAAAAGATGGCTTTGGCATTAACATAATGTGTACAACTGCTTTGGAAAAGATATTTTCAAGTAGAAGTTGACAGCTTGTTTTTTTTTTTTTTTTATTCCTTATCTACATAGCCATTAATACAATACTTTCCTCCTTTTGTCTCATATGAAAAATTTTCTTGTTCATAAAATTGTACAGATTTTAATATAATTTTAATAATTTGCATGCGATTAGAAAATTAAAATAATGGCAATATGCAACACTTACTTTCCTGGTGGTCCAGTGGTTAGGACTTTGCCTTCCAATATAGGGGCCCCGAGTTCAATCCCTGGTCGGGATGTAAGATCCCACATCCTGTGAGATGCAGTCAAAATAATTAATTAATCTAAAAATTAATATAAATATGTAGTTTATATATATAGTATTTTCATAAGATAAATCTTTACATGTATGCATTTTTACATTGCCAAATTATGATAGTCCATATGCAATTAATTTTTTTTTTTCGTGTTTTCTTGTTAATTTTCTGTTTAGTTGATCTATCCATAGGTGTGAGTGGGGTATTAAAGTTTCCCGCTATTATTGTGTTATTGTTAATTTCTCCTTTCATACTTGTTAATGTTCATAACAGCTTTATTTGAAATCGTCAAAAACAAAATGCCTAAATGTCCTTCAGTGAGTGAGTGAATAAACCATGGTACATATTCAATACAAACAATGGAATACCAGCTAGCAATGGATAAATTCTAAAGTACACGATGCTCAGTAAAAGAAGCCAGTCTCTAAAGGTCACCTGCTACCTAATTGGTAAAAACAAAATTATAGGGAAGAAATCCTTAACCATTCCCAGTGAAGACAGAGGTCAGGGAAGAATTGATAGACCAGTTAGACCTAATTGATATCTATAGGACATTTCATCCCAAAACAATGAATTTCACCTTTTTCTCAAGCGCACATGGAACCTTCTCCAGGATAGATCACATCCTGGGCCATAAAGCTAGCCTTGGTAAATTCAAAAAAAATAGAAATCATTCCAAGCATCTTTTCTGACCACAACGCAGTAAGATTAGATCTCAATTACAGGAGAAAAACTATTAAAAATTCCAACATATGGAGGATGAACAACACCCTGCTGAATAACCAACAAATCACAGAAGAAATCAAAAAAGAAATCAAAATTTGCATAGAAACGAATGAAAATGAAAACACAACAACCCAAAATCTGTGGGACACAGTAAAAGCAGTCCTAAGGGGAAAGTTCATAGCAATACAGGCACACCTCAAGAAACAAGAAAAAAGTCAAATAAATAACCTAACTCTACACCTAAAGCAACTAGAAAAGGAAGAAATGAAGAACCCCAGGGTTAGTAGAAGGAAAGAAATCTTAAAAATTAGAGCAGAAATAAATGCAAAAGAAACAAAAGAGACCATAGCAAAAATCAACAAAGCCAAAAGCTGGTTCTTTGAAAGGATAAATAAAATTGATAAACCATTAGCCAGACTCATCAAGAAACAAAGGGAGAAAAATCAAATCAATAAAATTAGAAACGAAAATGGAGAGATCACAACAGACAACACAGAAATACAAAGGATCATAAGAGACTATTATCAACAATTATATGCCAATAAAATGGACAACGAGGAAGAAATGGACAAATTCTTAGAAAAGTACAACTTTCCAAAACTCGACCAGGAAGAAATAGAAAACCTTAACAGACCCATCACAAGCACGGAAATTGAAACTGTAATCAAAAATCTTCCAGCAAACAAAAGCCCAGGTCCAGACGGCTTCACAGCTGAATTCTACCAAAAATTTAGAGAAGAGCTAACACCTATCCTGCTCAAACTCTTCCAGAAAATTGCAGAGGAAGGTAAACTTCCAAACTCATTCTATGAGGCCACCATCACCCTAAATACCGAAACCCGACAAAGATCCCACAAAAAAAGAAAACTACAGGCCAATATCACTGATGAACATAGATGCAAAAATCCTAAACAAAATTCTAGCAATCAGAATCCAACAACATATTAAAAAGATCATACACCATGACCAAGTGGGCTTTATCCCAGGGATGCAAGGATTCTTCAATATCTGCAAATCAGTCAGTGTAATACACCACATTAACAAATTGAAAAACAAAAACCATATGATTATCTCAATAGATGCAGAGAAAGCCTTTGACAAAATTCAACACCCATTTATGATAAAAACTCTCCAGAAAGCAGGAATAGAAGGAACATACCTCAACATAATAAAAGCTATATATGACAAACCCACAGCAAACATTATCCTCAATGGTGAAAAATTGAAAGCATTTCCTCAAAAAAAAAAATTAATATAAATATGTAGTTTATATATATAGTATTTTCATAAGATAAATCTTTACATGTATGCATTTTTACATTGCCAAATTATGATAGTCCATATGCAGTTAATACCCCAGTGTATTTTCATGGACGGGGAATCCCAGCATGCTGCTGTCCATGGGATTGCAGAGTTGGACACAGCTGAGCCACTGAACTGATATTTTCATGGACAAACGCAATATTAAAATAATTAACCTTATTTGAAATGGATCCCAAGTTAAAATCATATAAATCTTTAAAGAGAATTGAAAGAACATAAAATAACGTTCAAATCATTATAGTTCCCTAAGTAAAACATAGAGGAGGGGAATGTTAAAGTTTTAAAATAGACTATTAAATCTAAGACTGATGATATTTAAGATTCAAAATTTATAAGGCTGTTAACTATTCTTGGGGCTTCCAAGGTGGTGCTAGTGGTAAGTACAGGAAATGCATGAGACATTATTTTAATTTGCTTCCCTGGGTCGGGAAGATGCCCCAGAGAAGGGAATGGCAACCCACTCCAATACTGTTGCCTGGAGAATCCCATGGGCAGAGGAACTTGGCAGGCTGTAGTCCATGGGGTCATGAAGTGTCAGACTTGACCTAACTACATTGCCACAGATAATTAACTTTTTATTAGAAGTCTATTTTCAACAATGCATATGTAATTCAAAAAGACCGGTGTTAACTGGAAACATATTATTTACATGTTACCAATTGTATTAAATGTGTATATTTAGTAAAATGAACACTATTTGCCTTTTGGAGTAAAGTTAGTAGAATTCTCTACTGGGATTTTATGAAGATGAAAATCCCAAACGTTTCCACCTGGCTTAAGAAAGCATTATATCCAAAACTTCGATTCCAGATGGCGCAGTAAGGATTTCACACACAATTCACTCACTGACTTTTTTTAAACATATTTTGACTGTTTATTGTGTATGGCCGCAAATACCCCCAAGAGTGAATTGTTTGCAGTTATTGAGAAGTGATTAATAGTTAGCACAATTTAATTGCTGTCTCTGTGTTGCTTGCTGTTTTCCATTCTACTCTGAAGAACGTTAATAGTTATGGAAAGCAAAAACAAATTATTAGAGCAGATTCAGCATTTACTGAATATTGATGTTATGCCAAAAATGATAAACAACTTATGGCAACTGACAATTTTTTTAGAAAAGAAAACATAGCAAAACTTCAGCAAATCTTACGATTCCTTTTACAGGATAGTAAGGATTTTGGACATTTTGAGCCTGTTCATCCTTGACTAATGACTTCCCTGGTGGCTCAGATGGTAAAGAATTCGCCTGCAAGGCAGGAGACCCTGGGGTGATCCCTGAGTGGGGAAGATCCCCTAGAGAAGGAAATGACAACCCGCTCCATTATTCTTGCCTGTAGAATTCCATGAACAGGGGAGCCTGGCAGGCTATAGTCCATTGGGTCTAAATTAGGGGAAATACCTTTATTCTAAATTTATTAAAGTTTTAACTTCATAGAAATAAATTATTTGATATGCTATCTAACGAAAACTTGCATTTTCAATGGCTTTTCCCAGCTCTTTGCTGTAATATCTTTTGATCAAAAATGGGATTAGATATGCCACCTCTGTGTTTCCCATGAATGTTTTCAAAACTGCTATAGTTCACACATTATTGACCAGAGACTTATCAATATATTTTTAGAAACTGATGCAATTAATTAACATCACCATGTGAAGATGTTAGAGCTTAGCATTGATGAAGGGTTCATTATGCTACTGAATTACTGTTGTTACCATTCACATTTGGCTCCGTTAAGTTTTTCTTTCCCCTCTTGCGTCTGTTACAAACACAAGTTTATTAGTGTAAGGTTTTCAAAAAATGAACATTTTTTCAAAAGTGAAATATTGAGTGAAGAAGAATTCTACGGTGCATTTTATGCAGATACGTTCTCTGACTGCCTGAGTGATACGTATACTATTGTCTCAGAAGATGGTAGTTCTTCAGAATATAGTTCTGGTTTAGATGATGTGAATATTAGACCAACAAACAGACAGAAAAACCCTAGTGATTGATTCTGATACGAAACATCAACATGAAACTCACCATGCTGGAGAAGATGTGTATGGTGTGTGAGATGTAATTATACGTTCTTAATTTTTTGTTTTTTCTTGGTTTTGCTAGGTCATCACAAAGCTATGCCCGGGCTTTGTCTAGCTGTGGTGGGTGGGGGCTACTCTCAGGTAGTGGTGGGTGGGCTTCCCAGTGCTGTGGAGCACAGGCTATAGACACGTGGGACATGAGTTTGGACAAACTCCAGGAGATGGTGAAGGACAGAGAAGCCTGCCTGCTGCAGTCCAGAGGGTCGCAAAGAGTCGGACACGACCGAGCGACTGAACAACAACAGATTGTAGAGCAGAGGCTGAAGAGTTGTGTTCACGTGCCATGTGGGATCTTCCCAGATCTGAGATGGAACCCGTGTCCCCTGAATTCGCAGGCAGATTCTTCACCACTGAACCACCAGGGAAGCCCAGGGGTTAATTTCTGGACATGAAAAGAAAAAAAGAAAAGAAAGTGAAGTCATTCAGTCGTGTCTGACTCTTTGCGACCCCACAGACTATAGCCTGCATCAGGCTTCTCCATCCATGGAAGTTTCCAGGCAAGAGTACCGGAGTGGGTTGCCATTCCCTTCTCCAATTATTGAACGTGCTAACCCACAAAGTGTTGGTGAAATAAGAGAATTAATTGTTGGCCAGTCAAAAAAAAAAAAGTGCCGGCCACAGGCGTTAGAGTTTCTGCAGAAATCCCCCGCTCCGTGATGTGTTGAAAATGATTCACCACCATATGAAACCTGACGCATACTGTAGTCAAATGCTGAGTCCAGAAGAAAGCTTGGGAGTGGCAGGTGTGAGGGAATGGAATCGTGAATGGCAGCGCTGAGAGTTTTTGATAATCAGTCAGCTGGCCAGAAGGCATACCTGCCCATCCATTTCAATTTCCTTAAATGAATTTCATTACACCTCCTGGTTACTCAGTTTTTGTTTTTTTTTTTTTGAGGAGATTTGCTATAAATTTGGGTGGGGGGGAATGGTGTGAGTCTCAGTAGCCTACTTAGAATTTGAGTTGTACTTTGAAATATAGGTTCCCTGAGAAAAAGTATGGCTGATGGGGAAATAACAGACAAGGCGGTTCTCTTACAAAGATGAGTTGCTCAAAAGGTTCACATGGGAATTAAACATTGACATAGACATATATAGAGTTGTCTTGTCACTAAGTCCTGTCCAACTCTTTGCGACGCCCACGGATTGCAGCTTCAGGCTCCTCTGTCCATGGGAGTCTCCAGGCAAGAACACTGGAGTGGGTTGCCATGCCCTTCTCCAGGGGATCTTCCTGACCCAGGGATCAAACCCAGGTCTCCTGCATTGAGGGCAGATTCTTAACCAACTGAGCTACGAGGGAAGCCCAAAAAACAACTATACTCCAATTTTAAAAATAAATGAAGTCTGGAGAAAGGATCACAACCATCAGGAATTAATGAACAATGATGAAAATGTATCATAGTGGGTTGGCCAAGAAGTTTGTTTGGGTTTTTCCGGTAACATTAAAAAAAAAAAACAACCTTGAATGAACTTTTTCGCCAACTCAATACATCTTTTCCATCTCATTCACTTTATATAAATATCTGTCACCAGTATAAACTGTTTCAATATACCTTAATGAGTTGGGATGAAATATGACTGACTATATCCACTTTCCCATAGATTCATGTCAGATGCAATTTATAATAATCTCCTTTTCAAATACAGAGACGTGGAGCTCAGAGTTCAATTCTGGGCAGAAAAGGATTTGATTTTCTAGTAGGAATTATTGATCACAGAAGCAAAGTACATTTCATCCACATTCCATTTTGAGATGATGTAATCTGAAAAGTGGGCTTCTCTGGTGTCTCGGGGGTAAAGAATCCACCTGCCGATGCAGGAGACGTGGGTTCGATCCCTGGGTTGGGAAGATCCCCTGGAAAAGGAAATGGCAACTGGCTCCAGTGTTCTTGCCTGGAGCATCCCATGGACAGAGGAACCTGGTGGACTACAGTCCATTGGGTCGCAAAAGCATCAAACATGTGACTTAGCGACTAAACAACATCAATAGCATGTGATAAGTATGACCATTTGTTGAAAATTACAGACCTGTAATGTGTGCCTGAGACCAAAAAAAAAATACATGGATGCGTTCCAAATTCATGGTAGAATGCATCATTTCTTCACTTACATGCAGATATGCGTCTACACTTGTTTTAACTTGTTCAAGAGCAGTCTGTATTTTTGCAGCTGTTCACTTCTTTCAAGTCAAGGAACAATGCGAACCATTGCATGTGGACACACATACGCTTGGAAATGCCTTCAGGATTGCCCGGGATGTGCAACAATCCTATATTAGGAAACCCCACGTGAAGATAAAGCGTGTGTATCTCCTTCCGTCCAGTGGACGCAGAGTTCTCTTTCCATGGCTCCATGTTGTATGAAATGATAGAGCTTCAAACAGGAGACTCTCATTCTACATCTTGAGATTCTTAACTGTTGTCCAAGACTTTCTAGAATTGACAGCAGCTGAGAAGACATCGGCTGTCTTTCTTTGGGCACTTTCTGCTGGAGGTCTTTTCAATTCTTTATCTTGTTATTTCGTTGTCCGTTCTCTGACCGCCAAATACAGTCGAGGTCGTGTTGAGAGCCTATGTTATACAGCATCTTTTTTTTTTTTTTTAATCATTTATTCCTAGACTTTTGCTGTTTAATGGGTGCTCAGTTAATATCAAGAAATGAAGTTGAGCCTTTTTCATTTTTGGTACAAATGTAAGCTAACTCTGCTTCCAATGTGATTCTTTTTCTTATGGTTTGGCTCTGCAGCATGCAGGATGTGGTTCCCTGACCAGGGATCAAACCATACCCGCTGCAGTAGAAGTGTGGACTCTTAGCCCCTGAACCACCAGAGAAGTCCCTGATTCTTTTTTTTTTTTTAATTGAAGTATAGTTGATTTACAATGCTGTGTTAGATTTTCTGCTTTATAGCAAAATGATTCGATTATACAAATAAATACATATATCTGCTCTCTTTCCGATTCATTTCCCTTATAGGTTATTACAGAATATTGAGTTTAGTCGACTGTGCTATATGATATATCCTTGTGGCTTATCTATTTTATAATTCGGTAGCATGTTTATGTTAATTCCAAACTCCTAATGAGAGTCTGCAATGCAGGAGACCCGGGCTCCATCCCTGGGTGGAGAAGATCCCCTGGAGGAGGAAATGGCCACCCACTCCAGTATTCCTGCCTGGAGAATCCCATGGACAGAAGAGCCTGGCGGGCTCCAATCCTTGGGGTCGTGAAGAGTCAGACACGACTCTGGGACTAACTTTCACTTTTCACTTTTTCCGTTTGATTCTAATATGTCGTTCTAACTGTATTAGTCCATTTTCTTGTTTCATTTCTCTACCTTAAGATGCAACAGTTTTTTACATACTCATTACAATTTTCTGTAAAGTTCATGTACTTCCACTCATATTTATGATTATGCAGCCAAATAGTGACAGACTGGGAATATTTCTGATAACTCGTTAAGGATCAAAATAAGGAACATTTCAGATGCGGTAGAATGAATATGATACATGGTAGAATAAAATACTCTCCATTTCCTCCCACAGTGATTGATTAAAAAGAAAATATTTCTTCTTCTTCCAAAACATAGGCGAGGCATATTGTTTCAAACAGGTTTTCTGGCAGTCCAGTACTTAAGACGTCACCTTCCAGTACAGGGGATAGAAGTTCAATCCCTGGTAGGGGAATTAGGGCTTCCCTGGTAGCTCAGTTGGTAAAGAATCTGCCTGCAATGCAGGAGACCCTGGTTCGATTCCTGGGTCAGGAAGATCCCCTCCACTCCAGTATTCTGGCCTGCAGAATTCCATGGACTGTATAGTCCATGGGGTTGCAAAGAGTCAGACACAACTGAGCGACTTTCACTTTCATTTTTTCACTTTTCAGGTGAGTTAAGATCCCACACCCCTTGTGGCCAAAAAAAAAAAAAGAGAAACAGCATTGTTACAAATTCCGAAAAGACTAAGAAAATGATCCACATGGAAACCAATGCAATACTGTAGAGCAATTATCCTTCAATTAAAAATAAATTTTTAAAAAGCTAACAAAAACTGCTAACATTCCTTCAATGGGCAAGCATTGACAATTTTAAATACACATGCAACTTGACTTGTTTTTATTTTTT
The DNA here is from genome assembly GCF_002263795.3 of Bos taurus. Taxonomy (NCBI): domain Eukaryota; kingdom Metazoa; phylum Chordata; class Mammalia; order Artiodactyla; family Bovidae; genus Bos; species Bos taurus. The sequence continues at coordinate 3,209,580 of NC_082638.1, read as the reverse complement.
TAATGGCTTTTGCGTTTACCACTTGGAAATGGTATCGGCGTATCTCTTTGACCTTCAGTCTCCAAGGATCTCTAATAGCTTCCATGCCAAGCAAATCCACAGCACACAGATTTACAATTTCATTTCAGCTCCATTAGTTCCGGATGGCGACTCTATAAGCCTGTTTGGTACATGATGCCACGGAGGAAATTTTGTACAACACTTAGAAGGTTCTTCAGCGTCTTTACTCATCAACAGCTTTCATAACTGCCAGACTTTACTTAGCAATGAATTTATAAACTCTCTGCTTTCTCGTTGACTGAGGAGCCTCTTTTATTTCCCCCAAGAGCCCCGGTCGCCGTGACAACTGCCTGTTCAGCTACTATTTTGAGCCATTCCGAACTGATTTAAAATTCAGAAGGTCCTCCATGCACTCGGATAAAAAGCAAGGGCCCTTTCTGCCCTTTCCACTCTGATAAAAAGCAAGAGCCCTTTCTGTTCACAGGAATAGAATATTTTGTACCTGTACAGCACGAATGACTTTTAAATGTGATATTCTATTTGGTGGCATTTGATGAAAGGAGACAGGAAAGCAATGTTTCACTGAGGATGAACGGAGTGTACCGGGGATTGCGGAAAGCAGGCAGACCTCCCCAGCTGTTTCTTCCAGCGGTGACATCTCATGATTTTCCGAGGATGCCCTGAGCTTCAGCTTGTGATAAAGAACTGCAGAGCAAGGTAGATAAAGAGAGGGGTTTGCCCAGGAGGGGGTTGTGCCCAGCCTAATTTATTGTCAAGCGCTGAAAGTGCAGAGACACCCTCTGCAGGGGTTCCTGCCATAAAGGCGGTCCCTGAAACTTGCCCTCTCGGCGGCGTATAAAAGGCTGTGACCATCACCTTCCGGGGCTTCACGCTTTCATCAGCTCTCTGATGTCTCTCTAAACAACACCACCCGCGCTCTCCTCCAGCCCACCCTGGGTTACAGAAATATCTGACTTTGTGCTAAGAATACACTTGCTTGCTCTACTTGCAAACCTAACTTGGGTTACTGGTTGCTTCAGGCAGCATAGAAATGATCTGAAATGGCTTGAGTTGAATCCTTTGCGTCTGCATGCCGGTTCAGTCATGTCCAACTCTTTGCAACCCCGTGGCTCCCCTATCCATGAAATTTTCCCAGGCAGGAATACCGGAGTGGGTTGCCACTTCCTTCTCCAGGGCATCTTCCCGACGCAGGAGTCGAACCCACATCTCTCGCGTCTCCTGCATCTGCAGGCAGGTTCTTTACCGCTGAGCCACCTGGGAAGCCCAGTGGTCTTAATTACTTAGTATTTTTAATTTGGGCATGGAAAAAGTCTACTGGTGGATGTTATGTGTGGTTGCTTTGGCTTCCCAAGTTATGAAATAAACAGCTGAGACTTACATAATATTATACAACTGTGAAAAATGAAGCAAGATCCCCTGGAGAAGGAAATGGCAACCCACTCCAGTACTCTTGCCTGGAGAATTCCAAGGACAGAGGAGCCAAGGACAGAGAATCCTACAGTCCATGGGATCACAAAGAGTCAGACACGACTGTGCAACTAACTTTCACTTTCATTAAAAATGAAAGTGTTTGTCACTCAGACATGACCGACTCTTTGCAACCCCGTGGAGTGTAGCCCACCAGGCTCCTCTGTCTATGGGATTCTCCAGGCAAGAACAACGGAGTAGGTTGCCATGCCCCCTCCTCCAGGGGATCTCCCCCACCCAGAGATCAAACCCAAGTCTCCTGCATGTCCTGCATTGGCAGGCGGGTTCTTTACCAGCTGAGCCACCAGGGAAGTCCAGTTGAAACCTTTGACCACTGGTTAGTTAGCAACACAGATGACATTTCTCTAATGATCTTCTCACTGGGGGACTTCCCTGGTAGTCCAGTGGTTAAGACTCTGCAGTTGCAAGCAAGGGGTACAGGTTCGATCCCTGGCCAGGAAATTTAAGATCCCACATCCCATGCCAAGGGAGAAAAAAAGCTCTCCATAGAGCCTGTCTTGTGAGCTATTTAGCTCTTGAATGAGGAAGCAAGTCTCCACCCAAGAGAGTATTAGACATGTTCAGAGTCACCCGAATCTGTGTTCTTTTATTTTGCTGAAGTAATTCCCCTCTCTGCTCTGAACTGTACAGTCAGGAAACCGTAGAGCTGGCAGACGATTAAGTATGAGAACTCCCCGGTAAGAGAAAGAAAGTATGATCTTTTTGCCAAGGCAGAGAGGCTCTCACGGTAAGAGAACCCCAGATAGAATTGAACTTGGCCTTAAATGGGACGTTGATGACTAGAAAAATCGAGGGCTGTGTTTCAGAGCAGAGTTAAGATTTATAAAGTACTTCATACAAATGACACATAGCTGCTGTGTGCTTAGTCACTCGGTCATGTCCAGCTCTTCGTGACCCCATGGACTGGGCCCCTCCAGGCTCCTCCATCCATGGGAATTCTCCAGGCAAGAATACTGGAGTGGGTTGCCATGCCCTTCTCCAGGGGATCTTCCCAACCTAGAAATCGAACCAGGGTCTCTGCATTGCAGACAGATTCTTTACCAGCTGAGCCACCAGAGAATCCCCCACATAGTATATAGGATAGACTTTGGACAGGTCTGACCGATATACTTTGTGGGATTCCCCGGTGGCTCAGATGGTAAAGCGTCTGCCTGCAATGCGGGAGACCCGGGTTCTATCCCTGGATAGGGAGGATCCCCTGGAGAAGGAAATGGCCACCCACTCCAGTATTCTTGCCTGGGAAATTCCATGGATGGAAGAGCCTGCAGGCTACAGTTCATGGGTCACAAAGAGTCAGACGCGACTGAGTCACTTCACTTTCTTTCTTTTTCTTTGACAAGTCTGACAGAAAGGACACAGCTCGAGACTTCAGTGGTGGTCCAGTGGGTAGAACTCTTCATTTTCACTGCCAAAGGGCCCAAGTTCAATCCCCAGTTGGGGAGCTAGAATCCCACAAGCCTTGGGATGCCACTGAAAGAAAAGATAAATAAAAGGAGCAAGTTTTTTCTCATAGACTTGGGAAAACAGTTACTAAACAAATGATTAAAATAGCCATAGTTAGCAAGTGCATCCTGTTAGATTAGAAAATTAGGAAATATGACCCAAGTGAAAGTTATAGGGATTGGAACAGTTGTAAATCTGGGGAGAAATGAGACTGAAGACAGTAATTCTGTTCATTATTGACACTGATGACATTGTTGTTCAGTCACTCAGTCGTGTCCAAATCTTTGCAACCCCACGGACCCAGAGTTTGTTCAGACTTATGTCCATTGAGTCAGTGATGCCATCCAACCATCTCATCCTCTGTTGTTCCCTTCTCCTCCTGCCTTCAATCTTTCCCAGCATCAGGGTCTTTTCCAATGAGTCAGCTCTTTGCATCAGGTGGCCAAAGTATTGGAGCTTCAGCTTCAGCATCAGTCCTTCCAATGAATATTCAAGACTGATTTCCTTTAGGACGGACTGGTTGGATCTCCTTGCAGTCCAAGGGACTCTCCAGAGTCTTCTCTAGGAACACAATTAAAACTATCCCCCACCCACCTAGAGAAAAGCCCAGGCAGCAGCAAAGAGCCAGTGCAATCAACAATTTACTAATTTAAAAGATTTCCCCAGATATATACCCAGGAGTGGGATTGGTGGGTCCCATGGTAACTCTCTTTTTTGTTTCTTAAGAAACCTTCATGCAGTTCCCCATAAATGGCTGTATCAATTTTCATTCCTATCAATGCTGCAAGAGACGTCACCCTCTCCAGCACCTATTTTTGTAGATTTTTTTTTTTTCTGATGGCCATTCCAACTGCTGAGATGTCATAGCTCACTGCAGTTCCTATTCGAATTTCTCTAATAATTAGTGGTATGGAGCATCTCTTCATGTGTGTCTTGGCCATCTAGGACCACTGCATTCTGATATTGATCAGCAGACGTACAGGATAATCCTCTTTTGAGAAAACAGAGAATTGATGGGGTGAACCTAGCATTTTGCTTGAGTGTGAATTCCCGATGGGTGGGTGGGCGAGCGGCTTAGAATAGTCAAGTGGCTCTTCTGAGCTGAGACGGCGCTGGTCTCATTTCTTAGAACCTCACGTGGCTGGAGTCTGCGGGGTGAGGCAAGCAGGATGAGGAAGCTGTACGAACAGGCAGCCCCGAATCTGGAAGGGTGTTCTCTGGTATCTCTGTGTCACTGGGCTGGTATGAACAGAGGGCTACAGGTGTTGCCAAGGAGATGATACCAGGGAAAGAAAGAGATGAGCAGAAGCAAACCTTGGAGAACTCGAACATCCTACCCAGTCAGAGCAGGTCCGTCAGGTAGCATCTTATTGTGCATGGCAGAACTCACTTAGTGAAGACAAGCACAGAGACGCTCACTTATAAATATTCTTGGAGGGACAGATGAGAACACTTTACTAAGCATTTACCTCTAGGAGCCAGGAATGGGCTTCCCTGATGGCTCGGTGGGTAAAGAATATGCCTGCAATGTAGGAGACGTGGGTTCAATCCCTGGGTCAGGAGGAGCCTTGTTGGTGCAGGAGATGCAAGAGATTCAAGTTCTTCAATTTTCTTGTGTCATAGCTCAGATGGTAAAGAATCTGCCTGCAATGTAAGAGACCAAGGTTTGATCTCCAGGTGGGGAAGATCCCCTGGAGGAGGAAATAACAACCCACTCCAAGATTCTTGCCTGAAGAATCCTATGGACAGAGGAGCTTGGCATCCCATGGACAGAGGAGCCTGGCGGGCTACAGTCCATGTAGTCACAGAGTCAGACTGAGCAAGCATGAGGCTGCTGCTGCTGCTGCTGCTAATTCACTTCAGTCATGTCCGACTCTGTGCGACCCCATAGATGGCAGCCCATCAGGCTCCACTGTCCCTGGGATTCTCCAGGCAAGAACACTGGAGTGGGTTGCCATTTCCTTCTCCAATGCATGAAAGTGAAAAGTGAAAGTGAAGTCGCTCAGTCGTGTCTGACTCCTAGCGACCCCATGGCCTGCAGCCTACCAGGTTCTTCCGTCCATGGGATTTTCCAGGCAAGAGTACTGGAGTGGGTGCCATTGCCTTCTCTGAAGCACGAGACACTGAAGGACCAGTGTTTTGGAGGCATTGAATGGCTTGATGTCTCCTGTGGTTGTCCATTTTTAATGATATCTTTTTTTCCCCTCATCAGATACGACTTTTGCAATGTACCTTTGAGCCTGTGAGAGTGTTAGTCGCTCAGTCACGTCTGACTCTTTGTGACCCTATGGACTGTAGCCCACCAGGCTCCTCTGTCCTTGAATACTGGAATAGGTAGCCATTCCCTTCACCAAGGGATCTTCCCAACCCCAGGTCTCCCACACTACAGGCAGACTCTTTACCATCTGAGCCATCTGACTTTTACAATAAAAAAAGGTCAAAATAAGTAGTGTTTGGGAAATAGTATATATCCTGTAGTGTGTTTCTTTTATATAGAATGTATATATTTCAGATAATATTATGTTTCATATAATATTCCATATACCTTGAAATATATACAGAATCATCTTTTTACATGATTTCTTGCCAGTCACTATCGCCATGAAAACCTCAGCTTCCGAAATGTCCTGTTGAAGGAAAACGGCCAAGAAATTAGACGCCCTGTCTAATAATATAAAAAATGATCAGGAAGTTCATTTTGGATGGTACACTGTGTAGAGAGAGGTCCTTTCGAATGAGGCTTGTTGTCAGAAACACCTCAAGAAACAGGTTACAAATTATGCACTCAGGCTTCTTTTTCTGCTGACAGTTTTCTAGGAATATATGTGTTCAGACAGGAATGGATTTGTGGACACCCCCCACCAGGCGGTCAGGGTAACGCGTCCTCAACCAGATTATTGTTGCCGGCCCCAGACTGCTAATGCAACATGAGGAGAATCGTGTTATCAGCACAATTCAGTTTGGTAAAGATTGAATCACTAGATGAAGCAGCATTGCAGAAAAGCCCAGAGATTAGGAAAAGACAGCGAGCTAAACGAGAGCAAACAGGACGTGCATTTCTTTTCCACAGTTATCCTTAAAGCATCTTAAGGTCTTGGGAGTTTTTGTGGGATTAATAGACTTGAATGCTGTTTCAGTCGTTACATTGAAAAGTCGATACAGTATCAATTATTCGGGATGGTATTATTTTGCTTGACAGGCAGAGTTGAAATGTGTTGATTATTTGTACACATTCTTGGACATGTAGCTTTCCTGGTGGCTCAGCTGGCAAAGAATCCGCCTGCAATGCCGGAGACCTGGGTTCGATCCCTGGGTTGGGAAGATCCCCTGGAGAAGGGAAAGGCTACCCACTCCAGTATTCTGCCCCGGAGAATTCCATGGACTGTATACTCCATGGGGTCGCCAAGAGCGGGACAGAACTGAGCAACTTTCACTTCATTTCTCTTTGGACAACTAAAGAAATACTTAAGCATAGAAAGGAATAAATCTGAAATAAAAAATAAAAAATAGTAAGGGACCCCTGGTCCAGTGGTTAGAACTCCAGGCTTCCACTGCCGGGGGTGTGGATTTGATCCCTAGTCAAGAAACTAAGATCCCATATGCTATGCAACTTGGGCAAAAAAAAAAAAAAAGAAAAAAGAGGAAGAAACGATAGCATGCTTATGTGATTCACACATTTTATGGGCATTTCCATTAAGCAGCAGTTTCCAATGCTGCACTGAACTCTGTGTGTGTGTTTAACTGATTTCATGACTCCAACTCTCAACGTATCTGAAAAATAAAGCATGCCTTCTGCTGGATTCTGCTAAATGTTTTATGTTTAAATGTGAACGTTTGTTGATTTGGAAATGAGGAAAGGAGACTTGTATCTTTCAGTGTTATTCTCTGTTGTTTCACTGAATTTTCAGCTTCTGTCCGCCGTTGACGTACCATGAAAGTAATGATAACCTGTCTGAGGAGTTCATGTTTCCAAAAAGACCCTTTATTTCTGATTTGTGTGTGTGTGTGTGAGCTCAGTTGCATTCGACTGCTTTTGACCCCATGGACTGCAGCCCACCAGGTTCCTCTCTCCATGGGATTCTCCAGGCAAGAATACTGGAGTGGGTTGCCATTTCCTCCTCCAGGGGATCGTCCTGACCCAAGGATCGAACCCACATCTCCTGCATTGCAGGTGGATTCTTTACCGCTGAGCCACCAGCTATTTTTATTGACTTATTTTCCCATCTCCTGATGGCTTTCAAAACACATACCATCTACTCAGTCTTTCAGGGGGAACTAGGTCACTATCTTTCTTTCATGAGTCAATTTTGGTCACTTAGAGTAATAGGAGTCTAGTTGTATCACAATATGTTAGTATGTGTGTGTTGTATTTTTGCGGTAATTCTGCCACGGAATTAGAAGCAGACACCTTGCCACATACATTGGCATTTCTATGCCATATTTACCAAGGCTCGGTAGACAATGAGCAAATAGTCAATTCCTTTTTTTTAATGCTTTCCTTTCTTTAATACAAATATTTTTACTTGGCTGCCTCCATAAGATGGAAAGTTCCTTAGATAGCAACAAACTTCTTCTAGTAAAAGTTAGTCACTCAGTCGTGTCAGACTCTTGGTGACCCCGTGGACTGCAGACCACCAGGCTCCTCTGTGCGTGGGATTTTCCAGGCAAGAGTACTGGAGTGGGTTGCCATTGCCTTCTCCGATTGAAATCTCTAATTCTTTGCGATTCTGTTAGTTTTTTTTCCCCTTCATGTATTTTGAAGTTCTCTTGTCAGATGCATAAGATTGAAGAATCTTATGTTTGTTTCTCCACCTTCTCGCTAAGATCAAGTGTGGTATGGGGGTTTCCCAGATGGCTCAGTGGTAAAGAATCCACCTGCCAATGCAGAAGACACAAGAATTGCAGGTTCAAACCCTGGGTTGGAAAGATTCCCTGGAGGAGGGCATGGCAACCCACTCCAGTATTCTTGCCTGGAGAACCCCATGGACAGAGGAGGCTGGTGGGCTGCAGTCCACAGGGTCGCAAAGAGTTGGACATGACTGAGTGCACACGTTCTCTTGATGAATTGAACCCTTTATTATTACAAAAGGAGCTTCTTTTTCCAAGACAGTAGCTTTTGCCCTGAACACCTATTTTATCTCATGCAAATTATAGATTTCTCAGCACAGTTTTGATTAATGTTAGCTTGTTACATTCTCTTTCATCACTTTGTCTTAATCTTTGTGTCCATTTCATGTGTTTCTTGTAAACAGAATAAAGTTAGGTCTTGCTTTCTATATGTTCTAAGAATCCATCTTTTAATGAGAAGTTTCCAATCTTTTACATCTAAATTGGTTGTAGTCAGGAATAAATGCACGGTCACTTTTATTTTATTTTTTTCTATTTGTCCATCTGTTGTTTGTTTCTTTTTTCTCTTATTTTCCTCATCCTTTTGGGTTGCCTGAATAATTCTTATCCTCCCATTGTGTCCAATTTGTCATCATATTAGCTCTAATTCTTTTCTTTTTACACATTAGCTATTTTTCTTGTTCTATTAATCATTGACTTAGTTTTTATAGTATAAACCTTTAGCTTGTCACAATTTACTTTCAAGTGATATTACATTGCTTCATAGATGGTATAAGAACTTTAGGAAATTTTTACCTTTCTTCTCTTGCAGTGACTAACTTTAGTTTCTCCTCTTCTGAATATAGTGCCATGTTCTCACACATTTTAGTTTTCCATATGCTGTAAACCACAAACTACATCTTAATTTTTGTTTCAATATGCAATGATCTATTAAAGTGATGAAATAAAATAATCTTATGCACTTACACATGTAGTTTTTTTTAAAAAAAAAAAAAACATGTATTTATTTATTTTTGGTTGCGGTGAGTCTTCATTGCTATGCAGGCTTTTTCTAGTGACACACAGGCTTAGTGGTTCCACAGCATATGTGATTTTCCCAGACCAGAGATAGAAACCGTGTCCCCTGCTTTGGCAGGCAGATTCCTATCCCTCGTACAAACAGGGAAGACACACTCATGTACTTCTTATTGTACTTCTTTATTACTAGGATTAGATCCATATTCCCACCTGGTAAAATTTCTTTTCTGCATGAAATTTCTTATACTACAGGTCTGCTTCTGATAAACTACCTCAAACTTTCATATGTCCAAAAAAAAAAAAAAATTTTTTTTAACGTTCTGAAAGCAAGAAGTATTTTTCAGTTCAGTTCAGTTCAGTCCCTCAGTCGTGTCTGACTCTTTGCGACCCCATGAATCGCAGCACGCCAGGCCTCCCTGTCCATCACCAACTCCCGGAGTTCACCCAGACTCACGTCCATCGAGTCAGTGATGCCATCCAGCCATCTCATCCTCTGTCGTCCCCTTCTCCTCCCGCCTTCAATCTTTCCCAGCATCAGGATCTTACCAATGAGTCAACTCTTCACATCAGGTGGTCAAAGTATTGGAGTTTCCGCCTCAGCATCAGTCCTTCCAATGAACACCCAGGACTGATTTCCTTTAGGATAGACTGGATGGATCTCCTTGCAGTCCAAGGGACTCTCAAGAGTCTTTTCCAACACCATTGTTCAAAAGCATCAATTCTTCGGTGCTCAGCCTTCTTTATAGCCCAGCTCTCACATCCATACATGACTACTGGGAAAGCCATAGCTTTCACTAGATTGACCTTTGTTGCCAAAATGATGTCTCTGCTTTTTAATATGCTGTCTAGGTTTGTCATAAACAAATAGCTGCTGCTTGATACACAAAGAGGCCAATTTTCTAGCTCTTCCTGGCAAAACCATAAATCAGTATCATAGGAGATCACAGATCTTAGGCAATGTTCAGAGTCATAGCAACTCATTGACGCAGGACTCTTTCACTGAGGAGGGAGCGTTACTGAAGAAAGAGCCTGTAATTAATTCATGGGTGTATGATAAAACTCAAGTGTACTCCTGTTGCTTTCCCCGAGAGACATGCAGCCATTTAGCAAACTGCAGGCGTTTTCCTGAATGAACATAAATAAGGGGAAAACACAAGCTTCTAGATAATTTTTAGATACTGTGATATCAATTGGCATATTAAAATCATAAACATGGCTGTTTTGTAGTCTTTGCAATCCTGTGGACTGTAACCCACCAGACTCCTCGGTCCATGGAATTCTCCATGCAAGAATACTGGAGTGGGTTGCCACTTCCCTTCTCCAAGGGATCTTCCCAACCCAGGGATCAAACCCAGGTGTCCAGCATCGCAGGCAGATTCATTACCACCCAAGTCACCAGGGAAGTCCATGAATTTTTACATCCGCTCTTAATATAAAAGGAATGTCACACAGCAGATGTTCACAGGGAAATGATCTATCGTTACATTCATTGCAGTGAAATGATTTATAGTTACGTTGGGTTGTGAATCTTTCTACATAATAAATCTACTAAAGGAATACATTCTGATGATAAGCCCTTTAAACTGGAATCTTTACAGTTTGTTTTTCCTTTTTGAGAATCCCACACTTAGTTCTATTCATCGCTCCTTGGAACAAGACTGGCTTTCCCCTCCGAGATATCAGCTTGAGAAGGTGATAATAAAGATAGACATTCTTGTGGTTTCACCAGTTGTAAAAAGGAAACACTTTTTAAAATAATTTTATTTATTTTGGTTGTGCTGCGTTGCTGTGAGTGGGGCTTCCTCGGGTCTCGGTGAGCAGGGGCGCTCTCTAGCCGTGGTGTACTGGCTTCTCATTGCTGTGACTTTTCTGGCTGTGAAACACGGGCTCTGGGAAATTCGGGCTTCAGTGGTTGCAGCACGTGCGCTCGGTATCTGCAGCTCCCAGGCTCTGGGAGAGCAGTACTTATGGTTCACCAGCTTATGTGTTCCACGGCATGTGGGATCTTCCAGGACCAGGGATAAGACCCACACCTCCTGCCTTGGCAGGCGGATTTTTATCCACTGAGCCACCGAGGAAGCCCCAAAGTGAACACTTTTGCTCGAACTCTTGTAACAGACACAGCGTGGGTTGGAGTCAGTCCTTGATTGGGGAGCTGAATCCCACATACCTCGAGGTCAAAGAACCAGAACATGAATATCAGAACAAATACTGTAGCAAGTTCAATAAAGACTTTAAAAATGGTTCACAGGAGTGAGGGTAGGGAGCGGGAAAAAAAAATCTTGAAAACAGTTTTGTATTTTGTCATATTCAGATATGACAATATGCTCATTCGTCATTGCTGTTTTATTGTTATTTCTCTTGGCTTTTGGTGATGTCATTTTTTTTAATGCCTTTAAGTACCTAATCATTTCAAATGGAGGACCAGACATTATACATGAAAACATAGGAATAACTGTAGGTCTTGAATGACTTTTTCTTCATTCAGAGGGAAAAAAAAATTGCATTTGCTGCCACCAGATGGCTGTGGGCATTGCTAATCCTAGACAATCATGACATGTTTTCCAGGGTTGATTGAGTTTTCACTCTGGTGCTGGGTAGACTTCTAGCTCACACTTATCACTAGGATATAACTTTTAGGATCTCCATCCAAAACAGAATATCTTATCAGTTGCCTGTGGGCACTGCATCCAATTTTTCCTGCACAATGTATGAGGCTACTAAAATATTTGTTCACTTTCACAGCATTTCAGCTGCTTCTTCAACAGTTAGGAGACAGTCTTAGGAGAAAATCACCACAAAATGCCCTAAGAATTGACCTAATAACTATTGTCACACTTGAAAAAATTGGTTTGTCCAGCTTTTCTAGTGTTTTTTTTTTTTCCATTGTAAAATTTTATCTCATTTCTCTTTGTTGTTCAGTCATGTCCAGCTCTTTGCGACCCCATGGACTGCGGCACGCCAGGCTTCCCTGTCCATCACCGTCTCCTGGAATTTGCTCAAACTCATGTCCACTGAGTCAATGATGCCGCCCAACCATCTCATCCTCTGTCGTCCCCTTCTCCTCCCGCCTTCAGTCTTTCCCAGCATCAGAGTCTCTTCCTTTCTCTAGGTTGCCATTATCTGAAAGACACAGTTTCAAGAGCTTTTCTAACCCTTGAGTTTTCATCTTTCTTAGTCGCCAGAGCCCGTTTTCTGCTGATTGTTTTGAAAGTAACTACGGAGAGCAGGGGTTAGTCAGGGTTTCACAGTGTTCTTCAAGCAGCTGAACAAAGCAGGACTTCCCCTGTGGCCTAATGGTTAGTACCTCGCCTACCAATGCAAGGGGTGTGAACTCCATCCCTGCTCGTGGAGGTAAGGTCCCACATGCCTTGTGGCCAAAAAAACCCCAAAAACCTAAGGAAGAGAAACAGTATTGTAACAAGTTGAATGAAGACTTCAAAAATGGTCCCCATCCAAATAAAAAATAAACGACTTAAAGGAAAAGTTGAAAGAAGTAAGCAAAGAAAGTTACACCACAACTATGCTTATTTTTCAGAAAGTCTTTTTTTTTTTTTTTTTAGAACTGAAGACACAGCATCTGAACATCAATAGAGCTAAAGTGTCGGTGAAATGTGTGCTTTCCCGGTGGCTCAGTGATAGAGAACCTGCTTGCCAATGCAGGAGACTTGGGTTAGATCCCTGGGGTCGGGAAGATCTCCTGGAGAAGGAAATGGCAAACCCACTCCAGTATTCTTGCCTGGAGAATCTCATGGACGGAGGAGCCTGGCGGGTTACATGGTCCATGAGATGGTGAAGAGTCAGACATGACTGAAACGGCTTTGCACACAAACAGTCTCTGGTCTCAGCTGTCAGACTTAGAAGCAGGTGAGCCTCCCTGATTGTGGCATGTGGGCATGGTCACCCCGAGACCTGTGGGATGTCAATTCTTGAAACCCAAGTCCCCTGCTTTGGGAGGAAAGTCCTGACCTTAGGGTTTTGCTTCCTTGTTGGTTTTAATCCTATAGCTTGCCAAGACAGGTAATTTCCAATGGCGAGATACAACCAATGGGAAACAACTGGTGACTAAAAAGCCTATTTTTCAGTATTTCTGTGCCAAGCAAGTCAACGTTCTGGAAAGATTTCCTTTAGACACCATGATTTAGTAATCTCAGTCTTGTTATTTAAATATCAAGTATCCTACTGAAATGCAGAATTTCTTTTTTTTTAATTTATTTATTTTAATTGGAGGCTAATTACTTTACAATATTGTAGTGGTTTTTGCCATACACTGACGTGAATCAGCCATGGTTCAGGATGGGGATGTTCTTCCAAAGGAAAGTTCTATTGAAATCACCTTGCCAGTATCTTAGCTACAGTTTGGAGACAATATTGGAATGAAAACAAAAAACAAAAAACAAAGGTGATGAATATAAGCAGACTCATGATGCCTCTGAACCACAGGACATGACAGGAAATGGAAATTGATGTTGATCAGTACTGGAGGAAGAGCTGGAAATCTAGACATCGTATTAAAAAGCAGAGACATCACATTTGTCATCAAAGGTCTATATGGTCAAAGCTATGGTTTGTTGTGTACAGGTGTAAGACTTGGACCATAAAGAAGGCTGAATGCCAAATAATTAATGCTTTCAGACTGTGGTGTTGGAGAAAATTCTTGAGAGTCCCTTGGACTGCAAGGAGATCCAACTAGTCCATCCTAAAGGAAATCAGTCCTGAATATTCATTGGAAGGGCTGAGGCTGAAGCTGAAACTCCAATCCTTTGGCCACCTGATGCAAAGAGCTGACTCATTGGAAAAGACCTTGATGCTGGGAAAGATTGTGGGCAGGAGGAGAAGGCAGTGACAGAGGATGAGATGGCTGGATGGCATCACTGGCTCAATGGACATGAGTTTGAGCAAGCTCTGGGAGTTGGTGATGGACAGGGAAGCCTGACGTGCTGCAGTCCTTGGGGTCGTAAAGAGTTGGACATGACTGAGCGACTGAGTAACAAATATCAGAATGAGAGCCACCAAATCTTTGAAATTTTGATACTTTTGGGTATCATAGAAGTACTCTGTACCCGAAGTAGGAAGACAAATGTTAAGCATTTCAATAAAAAGGGTATTATTCAGACATCTATTTCAAAAGCAGGTTTTGTGAAAACAGAATGTGCTTCTATGGAGATGTTTTGCGTTAATGTGGGGTTTATTTTTAACTCCCTCAAGGACAGCCACCAGCTTATGACTGAAAACCTGCAACTCCGTGGATCAATGCATCTTAAAAAACATTGCGTTACTATGGAAATTTGTTTTCGGAATGAACTCTGCAATATTATACGCAACAAATAAACAGAGAGGAGTACAGTGTTTCACATATGTCTTAGATGAATTCACAGTATTTTTCTACGCATTATCTGGTATATGGTAAAACAGTATTATTTGGGTCGTAAAGGTTTCCAATTTACATAATTGCCGCCAAAGAGCTAAATATTCAGACTGTGTTCCTTTGGTGGGGAGAGGAAAAACAAAATGCCAAGCAACGGCATTTGAGGTATCTGATACATATTTGGGAAATGTCAAAACTAGTGTTTTTTATAACAGAAACATAGTAACGTACCTGTTAAAATAGTTTGATCCTGGTTAATTCATATTAACCATATTAACTGTTAACCTATATTATTAATTACTAACATTCAGTTCAGTTTAGTTCAGTCGCTCAGTCGTGTCCGACTCTTTGTGACCCCATGGACTGCAGCACGCCAGGCCTCCCTGTCCATCACCAACTCCCAGAGTTAACTCAGACTCACGTCCATCCAGTCAGTGATGCCATCCAGCCATCTCATCCTCTGTCGTCCCCTTCTCCTCCTGCCCCCAATCCCTCCCAGCATCAGGGTCTTTTCCAATGAGTCAACTCTTTGCTTGAGGTGTCCAAAGTACTGGAGTTTCAGCTTTAGCATCATTCCCTCCAAAGAAATCCCAGGACTGATCTCCTTCAGAATGGACTGGTTGGATCTCCTTGCAGTCCAGGGGACTCTCAAGAGTCTTCTCCAATACCACAGTTCAAAAGCATCAATTCTTTGGCGCTCAGCCTTCTTCACAGTCCAACTCTCACATCCATACATGACCACAGGAAAAACCATAGCCTTGACTAGACAGACCTTTGTTGGCAAAGTAATGTCTCTGCTTTTGAATATGCTATCTAGGTTGGTCATAACTTTCCTGCCAAGGAGTAAGCATCTTTTAATTTATTATCAGTTATTCATGCTTGCTAAGTCACTTCAGTCATGTCTGACTCTTTGTGACCTTATGGACTGCAGCCCGCCGGGTTCCTCTGTCCATGGGATTCTCCAGGCAAGGATACTGGAGTGGTTTGCCATGCCTTCCTCGAGGGGTCTTCCTGATCCAGGGATCGAACCCCTGTCCCTTACATGTCCTGCATTAGGCAGGCAAACTCTTTACCACTAGCACCACCTGTTAGCAGTTATTAACTATTAACCAACTATTAACCTGTATCTCGGAGAAGGCAATGGCACCCCACTCCAGTACTCTTGCCTGGAAAATACCATGGATGGAGGAGCCTGGTAGGCTGCCATCTATGGGGTCGCACAGAGTCGGACACAACTGGAGCGACTTAGCAGCAGC
Organism: Bos taurus; assembly: GCF_002263795.3. Lineage (NCBI taxonomy): Eukaryota > Metazoa > Chordata > Mammalia > Artiodactyla > Bovidae > Bos > Bos taurus. The sequence continues at coordinate 3,194,139 of NC_082638.1, read as the reverse complement.
AGTAGGGTTAGTATATTTGTACAACAGATTAACCTATTTTATTATGTTTGCCTGGCTTTATGAAAACCAGCAGGACTTTAGGATACTTTTATAACTGTGTTGACTGGCTCTGTTCCTAATATAATTTATAATGTGCGTATGTGCTCAGTCTTGCCCGACTCTTTGCGAGCTCATGGACTGTAGCCCACCACACATCTTTTCTCCAGGTCTGTGGGTCTGTTTCTTAGATAAATTCATTTGTGTCATAGTTTAGATTCCACATACAAGTGATATCATGGGATACTTGTCTTTCTCTTTCTGCCTTACTTAAGTCACTGTGATGCATCAGTTTTGCTGAAAAAGCTTTATCTCCTTTTTTATGGCTGAGTAATATTCCACCACATATATGTACCACAGCCTTTTCATCCTTTCTTCTTTCAATGGGCATTTGAGTTGTTTCCATGACTTTGGCTATTGTGAATAATGCTGCTATGAACACTGGAGTGCATGGATCTTTTCAAGTTAATGTTTCCTCTGGATGTATGTCCAGGATTCTGGTATCATATAGTAATTCTATCTTTAGTTTTCTAAGGAACCTCCATTGTGTTCCCTATCGTGGCTGTACCAACTTGCGTTCCCACCAAAAGTGTTAAGAGAGTTCCCTTTTCTCCACACCCTCTCTAGTATTTATCATTTGTAGACACTTTAATCAAGGCAATTATTAAAGTGCGAGGTGATTCCTCATTGTCCGTTTGACTTGCATTTCTCCAGTAATTAGCGATGTCGAGCATCTTTTCACATGCCTCTTGGCCATCTGTATGTCTTCTTGGGAAAAAGGTCTATTTAGGTCTTCTGTCTATTTTTTTTTTTGTTTTGATTGGGTTGTTTTATTGTTGTTGTTGACTTATATGAGCTGAAGAGGCTTTTATAACATAAGTAACTGCTGAAAACTCGAAACAATACAGATGTCCACCAACAGCAGAATGAACAAATTTATTGTTGTTGTTATTGTTTAGTACCTAAGTCATGTCTGACTCTTTGGGACCCAATGGACTGTAGCCCAAGGGATCCTCCTGACTGAGGGATCAAACCTGCGTCTCTGGCATTGGCAGGCAGATTCCACTGAGCCAGTTGCAAAGCTCTGAATGAGGAAATATGTGGAAACTATTTCCTGTAAGCACATCTCTGAAATGATGGAAATGAATAACTTCCTGCTACATCACACCTAATCTCCTTTCACATTTGAATGTCTCCACTATAAGGATGAGCCGAGACATCTGCAGTTAAAGCAAACTTGCAGAATCATTTCCCTGGTGTTAAATCTCAGGGGGAGAAAGTTGCCGTTTGGAAGAGAGTAGACATCTCTATGGCAAGTACACGTCTCTTTAGCAAGAGGTGGGCTTGTGAAGTCCGGCTCAGGTTCTGTTCTTTGATTTGGTGATTGTGGTAGTCGTATATTGGGAAGATACCCTGGAGGAGGAAATGGCAACCAACTCCAGTATTCTTGCCTGGAGAACCCCATGGATGGAGGAGCCTGGTGGGCTACGGTCCATGGAGGTGCAGAGTTGGACATAACTAAGCAACGCATATCTAATAAACCCACGGAAAACAGAAATATTGTGCATTTCCTCGCATATAAATTTTACGATTAAAATGCATCTTATTAGGAACTTCCCTGGTGGTCTACTGCATGCCTTCCAATGAGGAGGCAGCAATTTGATCCGTGGTCAGGGAGCGAAGATCCCTCATGCCTTGTGGCCAAGAAACCAAGACATAAAGCAGAAGCAATATTGTAACACACGCAATAAAGACTTTAAAAATGTCCCACATCAAAAAAACACTTTAAAAAATATTAATACATCTTATTAAAGTACATGACATTTTAATTTCAATTATCTTAGAGAAGGAAATGGCAACCCACTCCAGTATTCTCACCTGGGAAATCCCATGGAAAGAGGAGCCTGACGGGCTACACTCCATGGGGTCACAACGTGTCGGACACAACCGAGCAACTAAACAAACGTGTGTGTGTGTGTGTGTGTCTTGGAACATCTGAAAATAAAAAATGGAAGTAGATTCAGCACAGATACAGATACCTCTGGGAGTATCCATGTACTTTACTTTTTACAATTTTTTTTTTAAGTTTTGTAAACTCCACCTGTATGTTTATACATATGAAATTTTTAAGGAAAACAGTTGCAGTGAGATTGCAAATAAAACGAGCTCATTTTTGACAGCATTTTCTAGTAAACCACTGTGAAGTCCTGCTGCTAGAAAAGGTGAATTTTGTGACGGCTCCAAGTCTGCCTTGCCAACGAAAATCTTTGGCTATATGCAGTGTGTTCCCAATGCAGTGGTTGTTTATTTTGTACATCGGAGTTGGTCCCTCTTAATCCTGAATAATCCTCCTCTGGTCTCAATCTCCCAAGTGGTGACCACTAATTTATTTTCTGTATCCATGAGTCTGTTTCTCTTGTTACACATACATTCATTTGCTTTTTTTTTTTTTTTAAGGTTAAACACATAAATGATATCACATGTATTTGTCTTTCTCCCTCGGACTTAACTTCATTCAGCGTGATAACCTCTAGGCCCACCCGCATTGTTGCAAATGCCAGAACTCCATTCATTTTTATCCTCCTTCAATTGAGAAAGTTCTCCTTTTTCCCCTCCTGCATTTTGCATCTAACCCAACTCTGGTGCCCTGTCAAAGTCGTTTTCAATCTCTGTGATTGTAACTACATCAAATATTTAAAACAGACGCACACACAGAGGCGTCAACAATGCTAACTGATTTGTCTATACACTCAGTATCAAACTGTATGCAACGTTGATTGCTCTTAGATCCCCTTTGTCAATGAGATAAAGTTTTCATATCCAGAAAAATAATGCATTCTGTGGCATTCACTTACAAATTTGTATGCAAAAAATCTTTGAGGTAATAATTCATGAATTGGCTGGTGAGCAGAGGCAACTATACACAGTCATGCATTTATCTTAAAATAAGCAAGCCTAATAATAGACTTTAGGGCAAAACACTCCATACACAGGGGAAGTCATGTTCTGACAGGATTTTCCAATAATGTTATTACCTAATGAGGCAGACACAAGAGAAATCTGTAAGTGAGTGCGTCTGTGATGGATTCAGCTTGCACTGGGCATTAATCCTTTCATGGTGCCCATTCCTGCTGGCTTTGTGTGATCAGACAGAGTGACAGAGAGTGGAGCCCACAAGCATCAAGCCCTAAGCACACACCTGGGAACATTAGTCAGAACCCCTGAGGGCAAATGACCAGGGAAAGTCTCAAATCATTTTCACAAACTGAATCATTATTTTAATTGTTTATTTTTAATTGCAGGATAATTGCCGTAACAATATTGTGTTGGTTTCCGCCATACACTATATGAATCTGCCATAGGTATACATATGTCCCCTCCCTCTTGAACCTCCCTCCTATCGTCCACCCCATCTAGGTTACAGACTGGATCATTTTTACATGCCAATGATGTACAGGATTGTGGTCCAAGTTGGCATCTCTTTGGACTAACTCAGCATGTCTGCGGACCGGAGTCATCTCTATGGACTGAGTTGGTATCTCAGTGGACCAAGCCTGCATCTCTGTGGATGAAGTCTTCATTTCTGTGGGCCAAGCCTGCATGTCTGTGGACCAAGCCCCCATCTCAGTGGACCAAGCCTGCATCTCTGTGGATGAAGTCTTCATTTCTGTGGGCCAAGCCTGCATGTCTGTGGACCAAGCCCCCATCTCAGTGGACCAAGCCTGCATCTCTGTGGATGAAGTCTTCATTTCTGTGGGCCAAGCCTGCATCTCTGTGGACCAAGCCCCCATCTCAGTGGACCAAGCCTGCATCTCTGTGGATGAAGTCTTCATTTCTGTGGGCCAAGCCTGCATCTCTGTGGACCATGCCCACATCTCTATGGACCAAGTCCTCAGTCTCTGTGGACCAAGCCTGCATCTCTGGACCAAGCCCTCTTCTCTGTGCAGTATGCTGCTGCTGCTGGTAAGTCACTTCAGTCATGTCTGACTCTGTGCGATCCCATAGATGGAAGCCAACCAGGCTACCCCATCCCTGGGATTCTCCAGGCAAGAGTACTGAAGTGGGCTGCCATTTCCTTCTCCAAGGCATGAAAGTGAAAAGTGAAAGTGAAGTCGCTCAGCTGTGTCCGACTCTTAACGATGCCATGGACTGCAGCCTACCAGGCTCTGCTGCCCATGGGATTTTCCAGGCAAGAGTACTGGAGTGGGGTGCCATTGCCTTCTCCATCTGTGCAGTATACTTTTTCACAATCTGCCCACTTGGATAGTCATCTTTTTATGGAGATGACTTAACCTTATTCTTACGTCTAAAACTATAGAGAAAAAAGTTACTGGGCTTTAGGGAGGAAGTTGCAAGCATAAATAGCCAGAAAGTGCTATTTTAAAGTTCTGTTTGGGCTGGTACCATACTGTCTTGATGACTGTAGCTTTGTAGTATAGTCTAATGTCCAGGAAATCTGATGCCTCCTGCCCTAGAAACCAACACAACATTGGAAAGCAAATTTCCTCCAATTAAAAAATACATTAAAACATTTAAAAATAAAGTTCTGTTTTGGGACTTCCCTGGGGGTCCGGTGGCTAAGACTCTACACTACCAATGCAGGAGGCCCCAGTTTGATTCATATTCAGGGAACAAGATTCCACATCCCACAACCAAGTGTTCTTATGCTGCAGCAGAGACCCAGCACAGCCAAATAAATAACAATAAATATTCAGAAAAAAAAAAAGGTCTGTTTTCACTCATGCATGTGTGAATGCTAAGTTACCTCAGTCGTGTCCAACTGTTTGTGACCCCATGAACTATAGCCCTCCAGGCTCCTCTGTCCTTGTTTCCAGGCAGGAATACTCATGACGTTCAAGCAATAAGGATATTGTGACTAGCATAATACTGTCAACCACAAGCCAATATCATATCAGACTTACCATCCACACTATAAAATCCAGAACTGGAATATAATAGTTACCCTGTGAATACATTCTCGATCAACATCAGGTGGCTCAACTAGCATCTTTAAATAAAAATTTTCTGCATTTTTCATATTTTTTAAATTTTATGAAAGTATAGTTGATTTGCGATGTTGTGTTCATTTCTTCTACATGGCAAAATGACTCAGTTATGTATATGTATATGTATTGTAGACTTAAATGCACTAAATGAGCGTTGCCAGCTAAGTTTTGTTTGCCTAGGGCTGAGCCCAGGATACAGCACCTCAGATAGCTCTGAAAGATACTCCAAAGAGGCAAAGGGGAAAGTCAGTATATACGTCATTTTGGTGAAGGGGAATACATGCAGTCAGACACTTATTTTTTGCAGAAGGTTTCACTAATCATGAGGAACAGTCATCACCATGAAGGAATTTAGTGCTTTTCTAGATATGAGGTGAGCCACAAGAACTGGGCTCGTAAAATCAGCTCCTGAAAATATCTAACTATCTGAAGACGTGTCCTGGCAGTTTTCCCAGAATGCCTTGTTTCTGCTGTCCACCCTGAGCTCCTTTCAGGGGATGTTGCAGTTCAGCAGCTGCAGCAGCACTTGATTTAATCCTTGTAGAGGTGGATGGCAAGGCCAATTTGTAGCAAACTGTGTGTGTGCATATATATAAGTATATAAAAATGTATGCACACACTTATATATATTCTTTTCCATTCTTTTTCATATTCCTTTCCATTATGGCTTATCACAGGATAATGATTATACTTCCCTGTGCTCTACAATAGGACCTTATTCCTTATGCATATTATATTTAAATTAAGTTTTAATAGGATGATAGACTTACCTGCGTGAAGATCATGATGTATTCCATAGCCAAGAGTCTTCATATTTACACATGAAGATTTACAAATTGCTTAGAAGGGGGAAAAAAAATTCCACTAGGATTTAGTTAACAGATTGAAGGTCAGAGTAAAATCATACACATTTGTGTGTGTGTGTGCATCAGGGCAAAAGTAACAACAGGATGACGGAATTGGGAACTCTTTGCATGAAAGAGAAGGGTGATAAAAAATATCTGCCTCCTGCAAATCTGCAGAATATTTTGTGGACTTTTACGCTAGAATTCATAAAAATGAAATACTCACTGAAAACACTGAATAGTTGATTTTTCACATTCTGTTAGTTTCTGCTGTACAGCACAGGGGTCCAGTTATGCATATATGCATCCACTTTTGTTCAGACTGTTTTGCTTTGAAGATCATTGTGAACTGCTCAGTACAGTTCCCTGTGCTATAAGGTGGGTCCTTGGTTATCTATTTTATATACAGTAGTGTGTATATGTTAATTCCAAATCTCCTAATTTGTTCTCCCCATCCCTTTCCATTTTGGTCACCACAAGTGTGTCTATGTCTGTGGATCTATGTCCTTTTCACAGATAATTTGTGGGACTTCCCTGGTGGCTCACACAGTAAAGAATCTGCTTGCAAGGCTGGAGACCCTGGTTCGATCCCTGGGTTGGGAAGATCCCCTGGAGAAGGAAATGGCAACCCACTCCAGTATTCTTGCCTGGAGAGCCCCTTGGACACAGGAGCCTGGCGGGCTACAGTCCATGGGTCACAAAGAGTCGGACACAACTGAGCAGAACTAACACATTGATTTATATTTTACACTCCACATGTAACCAATATTACATGATATTTGTCTTTTGTCTGACTTACTTCAGTTGGTATGATCATCTCTAGGTCCATCCATGGACCTGCAAATGGCATTATTTCCCTATTTTTATGGCTATGTAATATACCATTATATATACGTATCATATCCTCTTTAGCTATTCATCTGTTGATGGACATGTGTATTGTTTCCTTGTCCCGGCTGTTGAAAATAGTGCTTCCGTTAACACTGGGGAGCATGAATGTTTTAGTTTTCTTCTTTTCTGGATTCATCTCCAGGAAAAATACTCACTTTTTTAAATGACATATTCCTTTAGTTACTGTATCCTCTACAAGTTTCTAGCTCTGGGTTTTGGGAATAATCTTTAATCTTTATCCAGACTCAATTTGCTTCTGTCAAATAGGAATAATCATTCCAGGCTCAAAACTGTTGAAAAAAATATAAATAACCTATGTTAAGCTGTAGGCAGAACTTAGCCCAGTAAGCAATCACTGCTGCTGCTGCTACTAAGTTGCTTCAGTCGTGTCTGACTCTGTGCGACCCCATGGACTGTAACCCACCATGCTCCTCCGTCCCTGGGATTCTCCAGGCAAGAATACTGGAGTGGGTTGCCATTTTGAGTGGGACTTATTATTAGAGTGAGTGTTCCAGATAATCTAATCTGCCTGACCTTTGTGTCAAAAGAAACATAAGGCAGGAGAAAAATATTAGAACAATGTTCATCATTTTGATTATGCCCCTGTGGTTAATTAATTATTTGCTGAGGGATCTTGAACCAGTTTTCCAGTTCCTCTAGGTCTCAGATTAGGAGTTTTCTTGTTCTACAATGTGAATAAGTCATAGGAACTCATCTTCACCGTTTGTGTAAGCTGTAATGTTACAAGTTCTTGTTAGGTCTGTTCTCCCATCAAAAAAAGACCCGACTGAGCCCCCAAGGCTGCTTAATTGGCATCATAAGCAATTAGCTTCTTGTTTCTGAAAGACAGGTGGCCTTTAGCTGTATTTTCACTCTGGTTGCTCTTAGTTAAGTCACGGTTACATCTTAAATCTCATAGATTTTTAAAATAACAATCACAAACACAATTCAATTCAGTTCAGTCACTCAGTCGTGTCCAACTCTCTGCGACCCCGTGAACCGCAGCACGCCAGGCCTCCCTGTCCATCACCAACTCCCACAATTTGGTCAAACTCATGTCCACTGAATTGGTGATGCCATCCAACCATCTCATCCTCTGTCGTCCCCTTCTCCTCCCACCCTCAATCTTTCCCAGCATCAGGGTCTTTTCCAATGAGTCAACTCTTCGCATCAGGTGGCCAAAGTATTGGAATTTCAGCTTCAACATCAGTCCTTCCAATGAACACCCAGGACTGATCTCCTTTAGGATGGACTGGTTGGATCTCCTTGCAGTCCAAGGGACTCTCAAGAGTCTTCTCCAACACCACAGTTCAAAAGCATCGATTCTTCAGCACTCAGCTTTCTTTATAGTCCAACTGTCACATCCGTACATGACCACTGGAAAAACCACCATAGCTTTCTGGACACACAAGAGTAGCTTACAAATACTACATCAATGTTTTAGGGTTAAGAAAAAAAAAAAAAAACATTGATCCTCGTTTGTATTTTTGTTCTTGTTCAGTCGCTAAGTCATGTCTGAGCCTTTATGACTCCATGGACTGCAGCAGGCCAGGTTTCCCTGACTTCCACTATCTCCCAGAGTTGACTCAAGTTCATGTTCACTGATCTAGAGATGCTATGCAACCATCTCAATCTCTTTCACCCCTTCTCCTCCTGCCTTCAACCTTTCCCAGCATCAACGTCTTTTCAATGAGTTGGTACTTCATATCAAGTGGCCAGAGTATTAGAGCTTCAGCATCAGTCCCTCCAATGAATATTTAGGGTTGCTTCCTTTAGGATTGACTGGTTTCATGTCCTCCCTGTCCAAAGGACTCTCAAGAGTCTTCTCCAACACCACAGTTCAAAAGTATCAATTCTTCAGTGCTCAGCCCTCTTTATGGTCCAACTCTCACATCCATACATGACTGCTGGAAAAACCACCATAGCTTTGGCTATGTGGATCCTGTGTCAGCAAAGTGATGTCTCTTATGAATTCTAATTTATCTTTTTAAGAGAAAATGTCGAGGACAGGGCTTCATTGAATAAGTTGATGTAATGAATCTTGAAGTCGGGATAAGGCTTGTCGAGTTGGTTGAGTCTCATTAGAATGCCAGGCAGGAAAGCTTAATTAAGAATGATTAGGCACAAGAATTGAGTATCGAGGAAAGTTCAGGATGTCAGAACCAAAACAGCTAATGACAGATGTAATGCAAAGTGAGTAGGCTTGACATGTAGAGGAAGACATTGAAGAAGATGTATTCCGCAAAAATGCATGGCATAATAAAACAGGACTGAAATTTTTGGTAACACCAATTTAAAATAACAGGCTAAGTGCTTTGAGGTTTTTTTTTAAAACATGTACATATGATGTAAACATACAGTACCTATACATGTATGTATAATATTCCCTGATGCTGGGAAGGATTGAAGGCAAAAGGAGAAGAGGGTGGCAGAGGATGAGATGGTTGGATGGCATCACTGACCCAATGGACGTGAGTTTGACCTAACTACAGGAGATGGTGGAAGACAAGGAAGCCTGCTGTACTGCAGTCCGTGGGGAGGTAAACGGTCAGACACGACTTAGCAACTGAACTACGACAATAAATAATGCACATATATCTCAATCTATAGCTAGGCATGAAGAATGGACTCTGGAGTTTAAGGCAGTAGGCACTGTTTGCAAAAATGCTTTTGTAATTGTTATTTTATATTATGCTCAGTCATGTCCGACTCTTTGGGACCACATGGACTGTAGCCTACCAGGCTCCTCTGTCCATGGGATTTTCCAGGCAAGAACACTGGAGTGGATTGCCATTTGCTTCTCCAGGGGATCTTCCCTACCCAGAGATCGAACCCGGGTCTCCCACGTTGTAGACAGACGCTTTACCGTCTGAGCCACCAGGGAAGTCCTATAGTTGATAGACAATGTTGTTAGTTTCAGGGCTACAACAAAGTGATTAGGGTATACTTACACACGCCTCAGTTCTTTTTCAAAATCATTTCCCATTTAGGTTATTACAGAATGTTGAATTTAGTTCCCTGTTTCATACATTAGGTCCTGGTTGGTTATCTGTTTTATATATTGTAGTGTGTGCATGTTAATCCCAAACTACTAATCCATCCACCCCCTCGAACCTTTCCTCTGTGGTAACTACAAGTTTGTTCCCTAAGTGTGTGAATCTGTTTCTATTTTGTAAATAAGTTTGTTTGTATCATAGTTTAAGATTCTGCATATAAGCGGTGTCATATCTGTCTTTCTGTGACTTAGTATGACAGTTTCTAGTTCCTTCTATCGTGCAGCAAATGGCATTATGTCCTTCTTTCTTATGGCTGAGTAATATTCCGTTGGGTATGTGCACCACATTTTCTTTATCCAGTTCTCTGTCAATGCACTTTAATGTTGCTTCCACGTCCCAGCTATTGTAAACCATGCTGTTACAAACACTGGGGTGCGTGTATCCTTTCAGACTGTGGTTTTCTCTGGATATCTGCTCAGCAGTGGGATTGCAGGATTATACGGTAGTTCTTTTTTTTTTTTTTTTTTTTAAAGAACTTCCATACTGGTCTCCATAGTGGCTGTACCAGTTTCGATTGCCACCAACAGTGTAAGGGAGTTCCCCTTTTCTCCACACTCTCTCCAGCATCTGTGGTTTGTGGATTTGTTGATGATGGCCATTCTGATGGGTGTGACCTGATACCTCACTGTAGTTTTGATCTGCATGTATCTAATAATCAGCAATGTTGAGCTATTTTCATATGCCTCTTGTCTATCAGTATGTCTTCTTTAGAGAAATGTCTCTATGGGTCTTTTTCACAGTTTTTTGATTGGGTTCTTTGGTGGTTTTCTTTGTACTATTTTTATTATTGACTTGCATGAGCTGTTTGTAGATTTTGAAAGTTAACCCCTTGTCGGTTGCATCGCTTGCTAGTATTTTTCTCCCATTCTGTGGGTCTTCTTTTTATTTTATTCATGGTTTCCTTTGCTGTGCAAAAAGCTTTTGAGTTTAGGAGGCAAGACTATATAATGGAAAAGAGACAAGTCTCTTCAATAGGTGGTGCTGGGTAAACTGGACAGTTGCTTCTACAATGAAATTAGGACACTCCCTGACACCATACACAAAAATGAACTCTAAACAGATTGAAAACCTGTATATAAGACCCGATACTATAAAACGCTTAGACGAAAACGTATGAAAAACACGCTGACATAAATTGCAGCAAAACCTTTTTCAGTCCGTCCTTCTGTTGTTGTTCAGTGGCTCAGTCGTGTCTGATTCTTTTTGACCCCATGGATGGTAGCATGCCAGGCTTCGCTGTCCTTCACCATCTCCCAGAGCTTGCTCAAACTCATGTCCATTGAGTCGGTGATGCCATCCAACCATCTTATCCCTTCTCATAATGTCCTCAGTCTTTCCCAGCGTCAGCATCTTTTTCATTGAGTCAGCTCTTTGCATCAGGTGGCTTCAGCCTCATCATGAGTCCTTCCACTGAATATTCAGGGTTGATTTCCTTTAGGATCGACAAGTAACGGAAATTTAAAGAAAATAAACAAATGGGAGCCAATGATAACTGTATTTCTCAAATTTGAAAATTTAGTATGTGTGACAGAAAAAAATTATTGCACCTCCCAGAAAAGGTTACCACCATCTATTTTCTACTAGAAACAGCTTGTTTTTAATCTGCTGTGAATCATTAGTGAAGTGAAGTCACTCAGTCATGTCCGACCCCATGGACTGTACCTACCAGGCTCCTCTGTCCATGGGATTTTCCAGGCAATAGTCCTGGAGTGGATTGCCATTTCCTTCTCCAGGGGATCTTCCCAACCCAGGGATCGAACCCGGGTCTCCCACATTAACAGACACTTTACCGTCTGAGCCACCAGGGAAGTCTTACAACTTCAATGATTCAATGTTGTGAATCGTTACAGTGTGATAATAAAAAGTGAAAATTTGTATATGTGTGTTTGGCAAACAGTAGCTCTGAGAACATGCCTGTAAAACTTGTCTACCTTTTTTTTTTTTTTTTTTAATTTGAAACACCTGTTGGAAAATGGCCCCATATGGATGTACATATGAACTTGTATATGAAGACAGATAAAGGACAGGCAGGTTCCTTACCATTAGTGCTTCCCTGGTGGTACTAGTGGTCAAGAAGTCACGTGCCAGCGCAAGAGACATAACAGACACAGGTTTGATCCCTGGGTTGGGAAGATGCCCTGGAGGAGGGCATGGTGACACACTCCAGTATCCTTGCCTTGAGAATCCCATGGATAGAGGAGCCTGGCGGGCTACAGCCCACGGGGTCACAAAGAGATGGACACAGCTGAAGTGACTTAGCATGCACACAGATAAATGAGTGGAGACAGAATTAATCGACTCGAGAGGAAGGAGGAAAATAGAGAAAGAAGAGTCAGTGGTTTGGTCAATGAAAGCCAAAGAAAATGGCATCAAGTACAGTGTTTTTGATACATTTTCTTCAAAACCATTTAACCAAGGTCTGATGCAGTCAGTCCTGTCTGACCATTTGAGACCCCGTGGACTATACAGTCCATGGAATTCTGCAGGCCAGAATACTGGAGTGAGTAGCCGTATACTTCTCCTAGGGGGGGACTCTTCCCAACCCAGGGATCGAACCCAGGTCTCCCGCATTGCAGGCGGATTCTTTACCAGTTGAGCCACCAGGGAAGCCCCAACCAAGGTCTAATGCACAGTTGTGGAGTTGATTTTTAAAAAATATTATTTATTTTTGGCTGTACTGGGTCTTCATTGCTGTGCAGGCCTTCTCTAGTTGTAGTGAGTGGAGGCCTTTCCCTTTTAATCCTCGTATTTAAAGTGTTAGCATTTAAAGCCAGGGGCTTGCCAGGTGGCTCGGATGGTAAAGAACCTGCCTGCACTGCAGGAGACCTGGGTCCTATCCCTGAATCAGGAAGATCTCTTGGAGAAGGGAATGGCAACCCGCTCCAGTATTCTTGCCTGGAGAATCTCATGGACAGAGGAGCCTGGCGGGCTACAGTCCATGGGATCAAATAGAGTTGGACTCCACTGAGTGACTCAGACTATTGCTCATTGACATAATTGGATTAATATTTAAGATATTTGTAATCACTTCATTTATTGTACTTGGAAATTTTTGGTTTGCTTTTATTTCCCTAGTTTTCACCTCTCTGGTTTTTTTTTTTTTTTTTAAGAGTATATGTTAGTTTTTGAAAGTATTGTATCCACTTATTTTTGGCTGAGCGGAGTCTTCATTGCCGTGTGGGCTTTTCTGTAGTTGCAGTGCTCTGGCTTCTCCTTGCGATGGCCTCTCGTGTCACGCCAGCTCTAAGGCCTGTGGGCTTCAGTGGTTGCAACACGTGAGCTCAGCAGTGGTGGCTCCCCGGCTATCGGGCAGAGACACAACAGGTGTGGTATACAGGCTTAGTTGCCTCAAGGTGTGTGGGATCTTCCAGGACCAGGGATAGAACCCTTGTCTCCTGCATGGATGGCCCGAGTCTCATCCACTGTGCCACCACGGAAGCCCTGTACTACTCTATTTGAAATTAATTTCATGTCATTAGATTTTGGTGCCTAATTATAAGAAGGTGACCTTAATCTCACCTTTTTCATCTTTGTCTTCTGTGGACATCATTAAGAATCAGGTTCTCTGTCCAACCCCAACCCTTGGCAAAAGAAAACTAACAAACACCATAGCATTTTTATGTCCAAGTTGTCAGATTATACTGTTCATCTACCGGGGATCCAATTTCCCTCTTATGGCAGCTTCTAGACTTTATTTTCTTTTTAAAAATGAATTTTTAAATTTTGAATTGGAGGCTAATTACTTTGCCTCCTAATACTACTAATACTAATAATACTGTATTAGTTTCTGCCATAGTATGAATCAGCCATAGGCATTCATTTGTCCCCTCCTTCTTAAGCCTCCCTCCCACCTCCCTTAAAATCCCTTCCATCAAGAAGGTGGATACCAAAAGTGATAAAATATAAAAAGTATCATGTGCTATAAACAAGTTTTGCAGAGAACAGAATTTCTTATCACCGTATAAACAGAGCATGACTTCTATAACCGTATGTTCAGACATGGAAATAGGGTCACTATATACACCCCCAGTGGTGTAATACTATTTATCAAAATGGCATTCAATATTCCCTATATGTTCACTACCTCACTGCCAGTTTCCACATGCACCTATATCTGTGTATATTTGCATGCATATACAGATATGTGTTGTATAGCTGTGTGGAGATCTAATATTAAAGGATTTACCTAGATGTTGGGCTTCTGAGGGTGGCTCAGTGGTAAATTATCCGCCTGCCAATGCAGGAGATATAAGAGATGAAAGTTAAATCCCTGGGTCGGGAAGATCCCCTGGAGGAGGGCATGGCAACCCAGTCCAGTATTCTTGCCTGGAGAATCCCATGGACAGAGGAGCCTGGCCAGGCTACAGCTCAATTACTGAGCATAACTGGCTGGCCACAGTCCATAGGGTCACAAAGAATCGAATGCTATCGAATGACTGTGTGAGCACGCATACACAGATATTTGCTTACACGTGTGTGAGAAACTTCCATGTGAAAGGATCTGGAATTTGAAAAAGAAATCAAGAATATTTGTCACAGAATTTCCCTGGTGGCCCAATGACCAAGACTCTGCACTCCCAGGGCAGGGAGCTCGCATTCCATCCCTGGTCAGGCAAACTAGAGTCCACGTGCCTTAACTAAAGATCCTACAGGCTACCAAGAACTGGGGCAGTTCAGTTCACTCTGACAAATACATCAAGAGTAAAACAAGCCAAACGTCACCAGAAGAAGACATACTGCGTTTCCTATGTGATCTGTGTAAGGGAGTGGGGCATTTAAAAAAATAACCTTAAGATACTATGGACCACAGTGGGGCTTCTTTCATTCCACCTATGGAAGCTTACTACGTTGGGCGTGACTTTGTTGCAAAAGTTCATCATGAAAACAACCACAGGAATGTGAGTAAATATATATACAAATGGGAGCCATTTGTCAATTTGATTCTGCGGGCAAATCTCTTTACGTACATTTAATTTGATGGACGCTTGCTCCTTGGAAGAAAACCTATGATCAACCTAGACAGTATATTAAAAAGCACAGACATTACTTTGCAACAAAGGTCCACCTAGTCAAAGCTATGGTTTTTCCAGTGGTCATGTATGGATGTGAGAGTTGGACTATAAAGAAAGCTGAGCACCAAAGAATGGATGCTTTTGAACTGTGGTGTTGGAGAAGACTCTTGAGAGTCCCTTGGACTGCAAGGAGATCCAACCAGTCCATTCTAAAGGAAATCAGTCCTGAATGTTCATTGGAAGGACTGATGCTGAAGCTGAAACTCCAATCCTTTGGCCACCTGATGTGAAGAGCTGATTCGTTTGAGAAGACCCTGATGCTGGGAAAGATTGAGGGCGGGAGGAGAAGGGGACGGCAGAGGATGAGATGGTTGGATGGCATCACTGACTCAATGGTCATGAGTTTGAGTAAGCTCTGAGAGTTGGTGATGGACCAGGGAGGCCTGGCGTGCTGCAGTTCATGGGGTCGCAAAGGGCCCGACACAACTGGGCCAGTGAACTGAACTGAACTGAAATTGATGGAAAGGGATACTGCAGGTAAACTTTAAAGACATCATGCAGATAACTGAATTCTAACGTCTATTCCTTTTTCTGATTGACACCATACAGGGATCATCTTATTCCCCCCGGAGACCTAACATTCAGGAAAAATGAACAACAGAAGTGAGAAACCAATTCTAGGAGAGAGGAGTAAATCCTAATAGCTGTTTGCTCACTTAGGACAGCTGTTTATTCTTCCCTTTTAAATTGATTTCTGTTTATCTCGAGGTGGTGTCATATAATATTGATGAGAAAGAACCACCGTAGCCTTTGAGTTAAACTAATTAGGTGCTTGCTTAGTTGTTCAGAGGAGGTGAAGTCATTTAAAGGATGATTTCCACGTCTATAACTTTGTAAACATTCCTTCTCCTCCAGAGTTATACACAAACAGTCATGAACATGTGAGCACCTGTATCCACACACAGACACACCCAGCAGGGTGTTACGGACTGGTGAGTTCACACATGCATATTTACATGTCTAGCTAGAAAGAAAGGTACATTGATTAATGTCAACTCACAATACATGCACGTTTGGTATTCCATTCATTCATTTGACTTTCCTGGAGAGTTTATCTGGTGGCTCAGACAATAAAGAATCTGTCTGCAGTGCAGGAGACCTGGGTTTGATCCCTGCGTCGGGAAGATCCCCTGGAGAAGGGAATGGCAACCCACTCCAGTATTCTTGCCTGGGAAATCCCATGGACAGAGGAACCTAGTCCACGGGGTCACACAGAGTCAGACACAACTGAGCACCTAACACACACACACAAGAACTCATCACTGTTTTTCTCTCAAGATGGATTTGTCTCTGCAATCCATTAAATGTGGGAAATTGAAGTAATCGTTTGAAGAACTCCAAACCGTGAATTATATTTTATCTGAAATGTTGAGGTAATTTGATTATAATAATAAGGGACAACGGGTAGAAAATGACTTCTATTTTCAACTCTTCCAAAATGCTGAGATGCATAAAGTTAAATTCAGAACTGTCAATCACGTTTTTCCATGAAACTGTGGAAACAGGAAACGTGTTCGTTTGTAGCAATTATATGCTATTCCCCCCTCCCCATTAGCAATTTGAGCAAATCAAAATGCACTAATTTCAACTCCCAACAGTAAGACTACACCAGTTCTCAGGCAGCTGTTTGTGTAGCTTTATGCAGCATTCATACAAATGAACTTCAATAACCAGAGTGATCCTTTTTAAATATACTGACATTCAATTAATAACAGAAAAAAATGACTCATTTTTAATCTGTGCAGGGGGCTTCCTTGGTGACTCAGCAATAAAGAATCCAACTGCCAATACAGGGCTCGTGGGTTCCATCCCTGGGGTGGGAAGATCCCCTGGAGGAGGAAATGACAACCCATTTCAGTATTCTTGCCTGGAGAATCCCGTGGACAGAGCAGCCTGGTGGGCTAAAGCCTATAGGGTCGCAGCAAGTCGGACATGACTTAATGACTGCACAACAGCAGTAACCGATGCCCAAGAGTGGGACTGCAGAGTCATATGGTATTTCTATTTTTAGTTTTTTAAGGAACCTCCATAGTAGCTGCACCAGTTCACAGTCAGACCTAAAGTGTAGCAAGCTTCCCTTTTCTCCACATCCTCTCCAGCATCTATTGTCCGTGGGTTTTTTGATGATGGCAATCCTAGCCAGTGTGAAGTGATTTGCATTTGTAGTTTTGATTTGCATTCCTTTAATAATGAGCACGACAGAGGATGAGGTGGTTGGATGGCATCATCGACTCGATGGACATGAGTTTGAGTAAACTCAGGGAGGTGGTGATGGACAGGGAGGCCTGGCATGCTGCAGTCCATGGGGTCACAGAGTTGGGCATGTCTGAGCCACAGAACTGAACTGAATAATGAGCAAAGTTGAGCATCTTTTCATGTGTCTGTTGGCCATCTGTATGTCTTCTTCAGATGAATGTTTGTTTAGATCTTCTGCCCAGGTTTTGATTGGGTTGTTTGTTTCTTTCACAATGCCAATCTGCTTTTTCCATTCCCTGACGGAGCCTTTTGGGACATATTTGCCCAAAGATCCGCCCCCTGCTCCCATGGATGTTAGAAAAGCCTGTGTCTGATTTCTGCAGTACACTCGCCAGTGCTTTATACATGAAAGAGTAAGGTGTTTACACCTCCGAAGATCCAACTGCTATCTCCATGTCGGTTATGCTTCCCTGGTTGAGAATACACGGTACAGGTAAACAGATTCTACCTTAATATCACACAGCTTCAGTGGTGGTTTGGTCTTCTGGACAGATTTAAACCTCCAAGATAACAGTGAGAGGAAGAGAAGGATCTTTGAATAGACTGAATAATCCCTCCAGTCTTAAGCCTATGCTTATAAAATACGGAGGTCGTCTTTCTCTCTATGCAAAATCCCTTCCCTGCAGAGCTGGTGCCAGTAACACAGAGCCCACTGGTGTCCTGACATTCTGTGATTTATCCACCCAATTTGTGAAGAAGAAGGGAACATAACAGGACGGCAAGCGTTTTTTTATATGTTTCAGTGCAGTTCAGTCGCTCAGTTGTGTCTGAGTCTCTGCAACCCCGTGGACCGCAGCACGCCTGTCCATTACTAACTCCCAGAGTTTACCCAAACTCAGGCCCATCTGGTTGGTGATGTCGTCCAACCATCTCATCCTCTGTCGTCCCCTTCTCCTCCTGCCCTCAATCTTTCCCAGCATCAGGGTCTTTTCAAGTGAGTCAGCTCTTCGCAGCAGCTGGCAAAAGTGTTGGAGTTTCAGCTTCAGCATTAGTCCTTCCAACGAACACTCAGAACTGACCTCATTTAGGATGGACTTTTATATGTTTTCCTGGAGGCAAATGAATGCCCCCTCGATCAGTCTTATTGTGTGTATTCTTCTCAACTCCGTCCCCAGAGAGCTCCATTGAACACTCCCAGATTGGACTGTGTCTGTTCAGCCTCTGATTCCTAATTATTTCATTTTCATGTGATTTGTATCGTTTTTGTAGCTGTTACCGTAAAAGCCTGCCATTCTTAAGACAAAACCAACTTCAGTATCTGATACAAAGCTTTGTCCCATTTTGGCAATTGTATCTATGACCTTGGCTTAGGCCGATTAGAATGCAAGATTTTGTATTTTTTCTGCTCTTTTTTTTTTCCCCCTGTATTGTATCTTCACAAGATCTTTGTTGTCTAAATAGATTTCTGTAAATATCAAGCAACTCAATACCTTTCCAAGTATTGACCTAACCCACTCCAACAGTGTAGTTTTTTGTTTTTTGTTTTTCCTGAAAAATACTGAGCATTTCCTAACTTCTGTGACTCATGAAACTTCCTCCTGTGGCAGACCGGAATATGATACTTACATTTCACTGTAAATGAAGACTATTGCGGGCTTCAAGTCACTTCTCGTATGATGAAAGGAAGTTAAATGAGTTTAGTCTTCAATCAGACGTGACGGAAAATATATCCAGCGATGAAGTATTAAGTGGTTTGAATGCAGCGACCCTGGCATGAATAATAGGTATCTTAATATCAAGAGGGAGAAGGTATTACAATGAGCTGTGTACACTCTTGAAAGCCATGTTGGTTCTGGATACAATTCTTGAGAAATGAAAGGGATGAAGTCTCAAATTTTGCGTCTTTTTTTTTTTTTTTAACGGTTTGTCAACAGTAGAATGTTTACAGGATTAACAAGAAGCTCAAACCTTCACTCAAAATATAGACTGCATAATAATAGGGTAATTTATTTCAGTATGCATTAAGGTGAAATGTTGACAAGATGACTTAAATCTCACTGTGATATCGATCTTCTCATTTCACAAATCTGTTTCCGGCATACCGGCCCTGCACTGAATTATGACTCTTAGAGCATTTACGGTCTGCAAAATTCTATTTATTTATGCATCTGTTTTCACCTATTCTGGTTCTTCGTTGGTGCACACGGGCTTTCTCTAGCAGGGGCTGCCCTCTGGTCGTGTTGCTTGGGTTTCTCATTGCGGTGGCTGCTCTTGCTATGGTGTAGGGACTCGAGGGTGTGTGGACTTCTGTACTTGCCACCTATGGGCTCTAGGGTCTGTGACCTCCTTATTTGCAGCTCCTGGGCTATAGGGCTCCTGGGTGCAATAGTTATGGCTCACGGGCCAAGCTGCTCCTTGGCACGTGGGATCTTCCCAGACTAGGGATCCAACTGATGTCCCTTACATTGGCAAGTGGAGCCTTAACCCCTGGTCCACCGGGGAAGCCCTCAGCATAGTTCAAAACAACCACGATCAAAGTAGTGTCTTAAAAAATATTTATTTACTTGGCTGCGTTGGGTCTTAGTGGGAGCATTTGGGGGTCTGGGTCGTACCATGCGGGATTTTCCATTGAGGCATACGAGCTTCGTTGCCTGCCTGTAGCGGAATGTTAGTTCCCTGACCACGAATCAAACCCAGATCCCCTCGCACTGCAAGGGGGATTCGTAACCACTCAACTGCCAGGCAAGTCCGTGATTAAGTATTTTTCTTTTAAGTCTTCATTTATTTATTTAACAAGAATGCATTAAGTGTGATGGTTTACTTGGCCAGGTCTCATGGACTGTTGAAAAATAAAATTAGAGAATCTCTATTATTGCAAAATAATAATGACAACAAAAAAGACCTTCTTAATTACTATCATGGCAAATAGATGGGGAAGAAGTGTAAATAGTGACAGCTTTTCTTGGGCTCTAAAAATCACTATGGGCAGTGATTGCAGCCACAAAATTAAAAGACCCTTCTTCCTTGGAAGAAAAGGTATATGAAAAACTTAGACAGTGTTTTAAAGAGCAGAGACATCACTTTGCCTACAAAGGTCTGAATACTCAAAGCTATGGTTTTTCAGTAGTCACGTACAGATGTGAGAGTTGGACCATAAAGAAGGCTGAGTGCTGAAGAATTGATTCTTTCTGTAAACCGTGGTGCTGGAGAAGACTCTTGAGAGTCCTTTGGGCAGGAAGGGCATGAATCAAGTCAATCCTGAAGGAAATCAACCCTGAATATTCATTGGAAGGACTGAAGCTGAAGCTCCAATCCTTTGGCCGCCTGATGCGAAGAACTGACTCATTGGAAAAGACCCTCATGCTGGGAAAGATTGAAGGCGGGTGGAGAAGGGGACGACAGAGGGTGAGATGGTCGGATGGCATCACTGACTCAATGAACACGAATTTGAGCAAGCTCTGGGAGATGGTGAAGGACAAGGAAGCCTGGGGTTGCTGCAGTCCATGGGGTCGCAAAGGCTCGGATCAGACACAACTTAGAGACTGAACAAGAAATCTCCATCATAGCTTTGTGGCAGGGGAAGATAATAAAGTTTAAGCTTTTATCAGAAAAAAAAGGCGCATCACTGACAAGAACAAGCAGAAGCTGGCTTGCTCCCTGCAGTGGTCCAATCTTTATTCCCTCGTGCCTGAGGACTCTTTGATTGCTGTGTGCCCAACCTCATTAGACAAGATGAGAAAGATTCTCAACTCTGTTCATGTGGAAGGACCCTGCAGCTAGATATCCCCATCCCAGAATTGCAGTACTCCCAGGCAGGTGAACGGCTTCCCTGATAACTCAGCTGGTAAAGAATCTGCCTGCCATGCAGGAGATCCTGGTTCAATTCCTGGTTTGCAAAGATCTGCTGGAGAAGGGATATGCTACCCATTCCAGGATTCTTGGGCTTCCCTGGTGGCTCAGCTGGTAAAGAATCCGCCTGCAATGTGGAAGACCTGGGTTCGATCCCTGGGTTGGGAAGATTCCCCTGGAGAAGTGAAAGGCTGCCTACTCCAGTATTCTGGCCTGGAGAATTCCATGGACTGTGTAGTCCACGGGGTTGCCAAGTGTCGGACACGACTGAGGGACTTGCACTTCAAGCAGGTGAGAAAAAGAGTCACGGTCATTCATGATCCATCGGCACATGTGCTAAACACAGAGACCTTCTAAAGCAGTAGAGATGATGGATAAAGGCTTTCAATAGACACAGGTGGTCACAGCTACTTGAGACTTCTGTGTCTTTTTTATAAATCGACTGTATTGTATGTAATGTGGTTATTTCTTAGGTTCAGCCCTCACACTTATATTTTTTAAGAATTTTTTTTTTAATGTGAGCTTTTTTTTTTTTTGGACAATTTTCGTTCTTTTTTAAAAAATTTGTACTGATTGGTTTTTGATGGTGCTGGGTCTTTGTTGCTGCATGGGCTTTTTCTAGTTGCAGCGAGCAGGGTCCACTCTGTAGGTGTGAAGTGCAGACTTCTCCTTGCGATGGAGTCTCCTGTCACAAAGCACAGACTTTAGGGCACTGAGAGTTCAGTAGTTGCGGCTCCTGAGCTCTTGAGCACGGGCTCAGTAGTTGGGGTGCACGGGCTTGGTTGGTCCACGGCATGGGGGATCTTCCCGGTTCATGATGGAACTTGTGTCTCTTGCACTGGCAGGCAATTTCTTTAACCACTGAGCCACCAAGCAAGCCCTGATATGGACTGTTTTTAAAGTCTTTATCGAATCTGTTACAATGTTACTGCTGTTGTTTCTGTTCCCGATTTTTGACCGGGAGTCATGTGGGATCTTAGCACCCCGACCAGGGATTGAACCCACACCCCCTGCACTGGAAGGCAAAGTCGCAACTCTTGATTGACCGGGGAAATGTCACACACTCATTTTTAATGCACATCACTGTGTTGAATGAAGTCACAGCTGAACACACATTTACATGCAGGTTGGCTTCCCTGGTGGCTCAGACAGTAAAGCGTCTGCCTGCAATGTGGGAGACCCGGGTTTGATTCCTGGGTCCAGAAGATCCCCTGGAGAAGGAAATGGCAATCCACTCCAACACTCTTGCCTGGAAAATCCCATGGACGGAGGAGCCTGATAGGCTACAGTCTACGGGGTCGCAAAGAGTCGGACACGACTGAGCGACTTCACTTTCACTTTCTGGTAACTCAATGACATGCACTTGCTTCAAAGCTGGTTCAGGTCCCACATAAGAAAGTTCTCATTCCAACCAAGAGGGTTCTAATAGGGTAACTGTTGTTCCTGCAGCCTTGCATACAGGGAGTATGGTGTTAGTTGCTCAGCCGTATACAACTTTGTGATGCCATGGACTTCAGCCCACCAAGCTCCTCCATCCATGGGATTTCTTAGGCAAGAATACTGGAGTGAGTTGCCATTCCCTTCTCCAGGGGAATCTTCCCAACCCAGGGGTTGAATCCAGGTTTCCTACAGTGGCAGGTGGATTTTTGACCATCTGAACCTACAGGAAAACCCTGGTATCTGGAACTTGCTGCTGCTAATGCTGCTGCTAAGTCGCTTCAGTCGTGTCCAACTCTGTGCGACCCCTTAGACGGCAGCCCACCAGGCTCCGCCGTCCCTGGGATTCTCCAGGCAAGAACACTGCAGTGGGTTGCCATTTCCTTCTCCAATGCATGAAAGTGAAAAGTGAAAGTGAAGTCGCTCAGTCATGTCACACTCTTAGCGACCCCATGGACTGCAGCCCACCAGGCTCCTCCATCCATGGGATTTTCCAGGCAAGAGTACTGGAGTGGGGTGCCATTGCCTTCATTTCAGAGAAGATTGAGGGAAAGGCTACCCACTCCAGTATTCTGGCCTGGAGAATTCCCTGTATAGTCCATGGGGGGACTATATAGTCCATGGGGTCACAAAAAGTCGGATACAACTGAGAGACTTTCACATTTCATGGACTGTAGCCCGCCAGGCTCCTCTGTCCATGGGATTCTCCAAGGCAAGAATACTGGAGTGGGTTGCAGTTTCCTTCTCCAGGGGATCTTCTCGACTCAGGGTTCCAACCTGTGTCTCCTGCATTTCAGGGGGATTCTTTGCCCTTTGAGCCACCTGGGAAGCCCAGTATGATCCTTCTTTTCACCTTAATGCTTTTCCATCTGTGTCTTTAGAGTTCTCTCCATTAAAAAATTAACAGCCTACAGCAGTGTCTTGCTTTTTCTTTAAAAAAAAAATCAGCCTGAAACTCTATCTTTTAACTGGAGCATTTAGTCTATTTTCATATGATGTAGTGTTTCACACGGATGCATTTCAGTGGGTCAGCTTGACATTTATTTTCTGTTTGGTCCATCTGTTCCTTTTTCCTCTGTTATTTCTTTTGCACATTCTTCTGTATTTAGCATACTGTTTGCACTTGAACTGCTTATTATTTTTAGACATTTTTTCAGCATTTATTCCAGTGATTACAATATCCCTGTTAGACTCTTGTTGCTGTCGTTCAGTCGTGACTCTTTGCCGTCTCACGGACTGCACCACGCCAGGCTTCCCTGTCCTTCACCATCTCCCGGAGTTTGCTCAAACTCGCGTTCACTGAGTCGGTGATGCCATCCAACCGTCTCATCCTCTGTCATCCCCTTCTCCTCCTGCCCTCAGTCTTTCCCAGCATCAGCGTCTTTTTCAGTGAGTCCACCTTTCACATCAAGTGGCCAAAGGATTGGAGTTTCAGCATCAGTCCTTGCAATGAACAGTCAGGGTTGATTTCCTTTAAGATTAACTGTTAATTTTTTTTTAATGCAATTTTTCACACACGTGAAGAAACCCACAACAGTAAAATTGCATTTACCTTCCTCAAGCTGTTCTTGGTGCCCTCATGAAATAGACTTCTACAGTGTCATAATTCTCACAGTGTATTTGATTTTGTTTAGTCATGGTTTTAAAGGAAGTCCATATTTACTCAAATAGCGTCTGCATTTACCTGCATATCGACATTCCTGTCGATTTTCATTCCTTCTGCCTGGGTCTGCAGATAAATTCCTCATTTTTCAGAAGCTGCCTTTATTTCACCTTATTTATGAAAGTAATTTTGATATAGAATTCTATATCTATTTTTTAATGCTTCCACATGACTGCCTTTCCAAGTTCATTGATCTCCCAGTTGTATACAATCCTCTGTATTCAGTGACTGGACTTCAAAGAGTTCTTTTCAGTTCCAGAATATTTTCTTTTTACAGCATTCTAATCTTTCCTAAATCCCCCCATTTTTTCAGTTACTGTACTTAGTTCTTTCTATATTGTGTTTTGATGATTGATAATAATTATTTTAAACTCCTTGTTTGATTCCAAAACATGGGGCATTTGTAGATTTTTTACTACACACTGATTTTCTTCCTTTAAGATAGTCTACAATTTTTATATCATTGTGTTGATACAGTTGTATATCAAAATGAGTGGCTGAAATAAACATTAGTAGTTTAAAACAGACCTTAAAATAATTGTATTAAAAATTAAAATTGATGAGCTAAATATTTCCTGAAATTGTATGATAAAGGAAGAAAGAAGTCATATATTGGTATTGTAGGAATGAAACATGCAGTTTAGGGAATTAACAAGAATATGACAACAAAGGATTTTTTGGTCAAGTCTGGAAAATATTGGGGAAATTTTGTAAAGAATAATAAATAGAAGTTATAAGTTTTTTTTAAAGCACAAGATAAACCATGATACAAGACTGAAAATATAAAAATATTATCCACAATTAATATTATAAAAGAATATCAGACAGCTCTGTCTATATTTATGTGCATATCAGCAAACAGGTGAAAATTACAAATTGTTAGAATTGTATATTTTATCCAAAAATTCAGTCTGAAGAATCTCAGGCTCTTTGGAAAGTGAATGAGACCTTAAAATCCCCACAAGGTAAACAGATAGGCAGATGGTGTTCGTGGCAAATGCATCTAGCTGTTGGGTTCCCAGGTGGTGCTAGTGTTAAAGAACCTGCCTGCTGATGCAGGAGACTTGGGTCCAATCCCTGGGTCAGGCAGATCCCCTGCAGAAAGGCAGGGCAACCCACTCCAGTGTTCTTGCCTGGAGAATCCCAGGGACAGGGGAGCCTGCTGGGCTGCCGTCTATGGGATCGCACAGAGTCGGACAGGACTGAAGCGACTTAGCAGCAGTAGCAGCAGCTACCCAGGCCTAAGGCATACGAATCACGGGTTAACTTTGTATCTTTCTTTTCCTTTGTTCAGACTAGTTTCAGGGAATTTGGGGAGGTGGGTTTTGGCACATACACTTAAGGTATGTAAGATTTTCACAAAAACTGGTTGGGGTCCTTGGCTAAGAGGAGATTCTGCCTTGGGCCCGCCAGTGTAATCAACTGCACCCCACGATCTGCATTGTCCTTCTGAGTGAGTTTGTTTCCCAGAACGCGTGGCTACAACATTATAAATAAAAATAGGTATCCAGTTATGGGCTGACCTCTGGCCCTCCCATGTTGACATTCATATGTTGAACTCCTAAAGCCCCAGGACCTCAGAGTCAGACTGTTGTTTGGAGATGAGGATCTTTAAAGAGGTGATGAAGCTAAAAATGAGGTCACTTGGGCTGGGCCCTGACCCCCAGGACTGGGGTCTTTATAAGAAGAGGCCATCAGGGACTACCACGTGGGGACACGGACCAGACGGCCATCGACATACCCAGGAGACAGAGGTCTCAGGAGGAACCAGCCCTGTCCACACCTGGGTCTTGAAGGTCCAGCTTCTTGCTTGACTTGCAGACTTTTGGTGTGAAAACTAAAATTGTACCATTCTTCTACCAAATAGAATTATGACTGATAATCATAGTTTTCTGATGCCTGGCAAACCATTCATATGTTAATTTCCTTCCTTTCTTATTCATTGACCTCTCAGAAGTAGGGTTACCAGATTGAGATTTAACTCACGAAGTAATTGTCATCACAGAACTGAGGCCATAGTCTTTAGGAACTTGTAAGTCCCAACTTTTCCTCTTTGACAAGCCACTGAGCCATCCCTGGAAATACCCTTTTTCCTCAAGAGACAGCAGCACAGGTTTCTGTGCTTCTCATATGTAAATGCCCCCACTCTGAGTTTAATGTTCGTTTTGTGGTTTTTTTTCCAAGGGAGCAGACAGTGTGACCAAGACATAAAGCACATTAAAAAACCTCAGAGCTCAAAGGAATTTTATTTCCTCTCCTCTACTTGATGCAGTACGTGAAGTGAAAGTGAAAGTCGCTCAGTCTTGTCCGACTCCTTGCGACCCAATGGACTATACAGCCCATGGAATTCTCCAGGCCAGAATACTGAAGTGGGTAGCCTTTCCCTTCTCCAGGGGATTTTCCCAACCCAGGGATTGAACCCAGGTCTCCCATATTGCAGGTGGATTCTTAACCAGCTGAGCCCCACCAGCGAAGCCCAAGAACACTGGAGTGGGTAGCCGTTCCCTTATGCAGGGGGTCTTACCAACCTAGGAGTCGAACTGGAGTCTCCTGCATTGCAGGCGCATTCTTTACCAACTGAGCTATCAGGGAAGCCCTTATGCAGTATAAATATTTTCAATTATCAGTGTTCACCAGGTCTGTACCACTGACACACCGCAAGGAAATGATAGTGATGTCTATCAACTTCATTTCTCCACTTTCTCATCTCGATTGAAGGGTAATCCTGTGACACTCAAATTTTGAATACGATCTCTGCTTAAGTGAGATGGGACTATAAGGACCAGGAATTACTCAATTGTCTGTTATGGACTTTTTCTTTAATTAATTAATGTTTGTCTGTGCTGGGCCTGTCAACTAAAAAATATAGTCACGACATGAACATAAAGAGTTATTTGGTGGGAATGTTTAGGACTCCGAGGGTAAGGCGAGTGCAGAGAAAAAGAGAACGAGACGGGCACTCAGGCAGAGAAACATTTATTATAAGGAAGAAAGAAAAGGACTGGCTTTAGAGAAAAACCAGCGCTCACCCTTGGCAGCCAACCCTTCTCATAACCCTATGGGTGGGAAATTGTGCCCCAAAGGAAGGGCGGCCTTAGTTTATCTTTAGCCTGCAGCTGAGGTTTTGTGATCATGGAGTCAAAAGGGCGTCTCATGGTCAGGGAGTCACACAGTCTGGAGAAAATGTCTCCAACAGGGTAAAACAAGATATCGCCTTAAGGAAAAAAAACAGAATGCCCACCAGGGTGATGCAGCCACTGTGACTTCATCACTCATTTCTCAGGTCACCACAACAGACCATTTTTAAACTATAGGCTATGAACCCCTTGGGGACCCTAACACCGGGCCCGGGAGACAGCATCTCAGAAGCTCTGAGAAAACTGCTCCGAGGAGGCAGGAGGGGAAATCAGGCTATATACAAGTTTGCAACAAATGGAGCAGGCAGGATACATCCCAAGGATGTAAAAAAGTGATACATCAAAGATCAGGTATCAAGTTAAGGAATTTAGCTTTCTATGAATGGGAGGATGCAATCCTGTGGGCTCAGTGGATTCACTCCTTTCATAGGCGTCTCTGCTATCTGGGGACAATCCTGTTTCCTTGTTCATGTTGCTTCTTGTTTTCATTCCCCCAGCTCCTCAGCAGTCACCATGGTGGGTGGTGTATTGCAGTTTGGGGAGCCCCCACTCACATTTCAGTTCAGTTCAGTTCAGTTCAGTAGCTCAGTCGTGTCAAACTCTTTGGGACCCCATGGACTGCAGCATGCCAGGCTTTCCTGTCCATCAACAACTCCTGGAGTTTACTCTGACTCATGTCCATCAAGTCGGTAATGCCATTCAACCATCTCATCCTCTGTCGTCCCCTTCTCCTCCTGCCTTCAATCTTTCCCAGCATCAGGGTCTTTTCCAAATGAGTCAGTTCTTCGCATCAGGTGGCCAAAGTATTGGAGTTTCAGCTTCAGCATCAGTGCTCCCAATGAATATTCAGAACTGATCTCCTTTAGGATGGACTGGTTGTATCTCCTTGCAGTCCAAGGGCCTCTCAAGAGTCTTCTTCAACAACACAGTTCAAAAGCATCAATTCTTCGGCCCTGAGCTTTCTTTCTAGTCCAACTCTCACATCCATACACGGCTACTGGAAAAACCAGCAATTCCTGATGGCTGTGACATTTCTTGTTCATTAAAATGGGAGGTCTTTTCACAGGTCTTTGCTGCTGTGTGGACTTTCTCTAGTGACCAGCGGAGGTTACTCTCTCTAGTTGCAGTGCACGATTTCTCATTGCAGTGGCTTCTGTTGTTCTGGGACACGGGCTCTTGACTACAGGCTCAGTAGTGGTGATCCACAGGGTTAGGTGTCCCATGGCATGTGGGATCTTCCAGGACTACGGATCGAACCTGTGTCTCCCGCATTGGCAGGCTGACTTCCAACCCCCAGGGAAGTCCAGTGGTCATTTTCTCATGCTCATATATATTCTTGGACTGAGAAAAATTGGGGAGAGGGTGTGCCGCTTGTCGAAGAAGGATGGTGATGGGGTGGAGGCAAGATGCTTGACATTCCAGAATTAATGACAAGCTCATAAAATCAGCAAGAAAACTAGCTTTCCAGGTTTTCCTGAGGGTGGCTGAAAAGAAGCAAAACGTATTGCAAGAGCGTTTTCAGTGGTCTTCTGAAAAGAAGGAGAGAAGCTTCTGAAACAGGAGTGCAACGTATTCACTCTAGGATGCAGTTCTCATCAATGGGCGGGAGAGTGTGGTTCTTGTGTTTATCTGAAATTACAATATGTTCACGGTGTTATCCAGCCATCATATGTCCTGGAAAACTAAAGATCTTGCAAAGAGAGGCGGGGGAGAGAAAAGGTTTTCATTTGATTTTCATGTGCATTATTTTTATTCTCTAGTATTTAAAGAGCATCACTAGCATCCATTTCTTCTTTTCTTTTCTTTATTTTTTATTAACATTTTTGAAATTTCTTGTTCTGGATTTATTTTCAATCAGAGGATGATTGCTTTTTACATCATTGTTTTCTGCTGTACAACAAATTGGATCCAGCCGATGTATATATATATCCCCACCCTTTTCAGTCTCCTTCCCCACCAACCCCCATCCCATCCCTCTAGGTCATCACAGAGCAGCAGGCTGAGCTCCCTGTGCTATACATCAGCCTCCCACGAGATGTCTGGCTTACACACAAAAATGTATATATGTCAGTGCTGCTCTCAGTTCATCATCTCCTTTCCTCCCTGTGTCCATGAGTCTGTTCTTTACAGCTGCACCTCTGCTCCTGCCCCGGAAACAGGTTCATCTGTACTGTTCTTCTAGACGCCACACACATGCATTGATGTCTCCCAGCAGTCCCACTCCTGGGCACATGCCCTGAGAAAAATCATAACTCCAAAAAGACATGTGAACCCCAGTGTTCATTGCAGCACTATTTATAGTAACCAGGAAACCGAAGGGCTTCCCAGGTGGTAATCTTGGTAAAGAATCCACCTGCAATTCAGGAGACATAAGTGATGCGAAGACCATCCTGGGTCGGGAAGATCCCCTGGAGAAGGAAATGGCAATGCATTCTCGTATTCTTGCCTAGACAATCCCATGGACAGAGGAGGCTAATGGGCTACAGTCCATGGGGTTGCAAAGAATCGGACACGACTGAGGAACTTAACACAAGACATGCAAGCAACCTCAATGTCCATTAACAGATGAGTGGTTAAAGAACATATGCTTTGTATATACAATGGAATACTACTCAGCCATGAAAAGGAACGAAATTCGGTCATTTGTAGAGACGTGGATGGACCTAGATACAGTTATACACAGTGAACTGACATTCTTTTTAAACCATGAAAAGCATAGCTGTTTAACCTAACTTGATTTTCAAGCCATCTCTCCTTGGCTTCTGTGTGTTGTATTCGTGGAAAATAATTTCAAAAGAATTCTGAGTTCTTTTGTTGGAAAGAGAAAGCCTAGTTTAATTTTATTTTACTGTAAAAAGATTGATAGCATGCATAATCACCTACAAGACCAACATCATCTACTGGCTGATATGTTATCTACTGGCTTTGCCAACCTTTTATAAAACTGTACTTCCTACATGAAAATAGCACTTTGGTTCAGTTTGCAAATCTGAGAAGGAAGGAAATTAATGTACATTCCATTTGAGTATGCTTTCCTTGGTGGCTCAGTCAGTGAGGAATCTGCCTGCAATGCAGGACACCACCTGTAATGCCGGAGACCCAGGTTAGTCTCCGGGTCAGGAAAATCCCCTGGAGAAAGAAATGGCAACCCACTCCTGTATTCTTGCCTGGAGAATCCCATGGACAGAAGAACCTGGCAGGCTACAGTCCATGGGGTCACAAAGAACTGGACAGGACTTGGAAGAAAAACAAGCTGGAATCAAAATTGCCTGGAGAAATATCAATATCCTCAGATATGCAGATGACACCACCCTTATGGCAGAAACTTATGGCAGAAAGTGAAGAGGAACTCAAAAGCCTCTTGATGAAAGTGAAAGTGGAGAGTGAAAAAGTTGGCCTAAAGCTCAACATTCAGAAAATGACAATCATGGCATCCGGTCCCATCACTTCATGGGAAATAGATGGGCAAACAGTGGAAACAGAGTCAGACTTTATTTTTCTGGGCTCCAAAATCACTGCAGATGGTGACTGCAGCCATGAAATTGAAAGACACTTACTCCTTGGAAGGAAAGTTATGACCAACCTAGATAGCATATTCAAAAGCAGAGACATCACTTGGCCAACAAAGGTCTGTCTAGTCAAGGCTATGGTTTTTCCTGTGGTCATGTATGGATGTGAGAGTTGGACTGTGAAGAAGGCTGAGCGCTGAAGAATTGATGCTTTTGAACTGTGGTGTTGGAGAAGACTCTTGAGAGTCCCTTGGACTGCAAGGAGATCCAACCAGTCCATTATGAAGGAGATCAGCCCTGGGATTTCTTTGGAAGGAATGGTGCTGAAGCTGAAACTCCAGTACTTTGGCCACCTCATGCGAAGAGTTGACTCATTGGAAAAGACTCTGATGCTGGGAGGGATTGGGGGCAAGAGGAGAAGGGGATGACAGAGGATGAGATGGCTGGATGGCATCACTGACTTGATGGACGTGAGTCTGGGTGAACTCCGGGAGTTGGTGATGGACAGGGAGGTCTGGCGTGCTGTGATTCATGGGGTTGCAAAGAGTCGGACACGACTGAGTGACTGATCTGATCTGATCTGATCTGATAGTGAATAAACCACCAATAAGATTTTTGGCCATCTGAACTATAGCATATACTGGTATGTGTCTGAATGCTTGAGAAACATAATACACTATCTGTCAAGAGTCCATATTATTGGCAGATGCTAAAAAAACTAATATGCCACTTAATTTTGTACACATTAAACACTAAAACTCTAACCCATTGAAACTTATGCTTTGATAAAAAGCACCAAATTCTTTTCTCTTCACTTTTCTTCTAGAATAAAGTGGGATGTGAGGAGTTTGTATGTTAGTATAAATATCAACTCTCAGTTATGCAGAACAAAAATCAGGTTAAATACATGTCCCTTGCACTGGTATGATTGCTATTTGTGCTGTAAGCAGATGTAGAAATTTCACTAGGCTTTGTGGCTATGGATTGTCGAGTTGAGAAACATTCACAGCTTGAAAGTTGAATGTTCCATTTCATGGGAAATTTTAGGACTTTGAGTGTGGGAAACAGAATCTTAAGTAACCCTGCAAGAACTGCTCTGAGGAGGCGAGTAGGGGAACGATGGAGGAGTTTTGCAACAAAGGGCGGGTCATGTCAACATCAAAAGATGACCGTTAATGAAAGAAAATCAGACATCCCAAGTTAAGGAATTCTGTGCTTTACTACATACGGTAAGATGCAAGAATCTGGGCTCACTGAAGTCATTCCTTTGAGCCACACCTCAGCCATCTGGGGCTAGTATCTTGTGTGTTCACATCGTCAGCTTCCTCAGGGCTCACCTTGGGGAGTGGTTGCAGTCTGATGGCTGCTAGATGGAAGGTATCCTTTTCCCTCAACTTCCTTAGGGCTCACGAGGTCTTATTTGATGTGGCTGCAATCTCTGTCCATCTGTCAATGGGCAGTTAAGTTGTTTCCATGTCTTGACTATTTAGTGCTGCTGTGAATATATTGGAGAAGGAAATGGCAACCCACTCCAGTATCCTTGCCTAGAGAATCCTGTGGACAGCGGAGCCTGGTGGGCTGCTGTCTATGGGGTTGCACAGAGTCGGACACGACTGAAGCGACTTAGCAGCAGCAGCTATGAATATATAGCTGCATGCATTTTTTGAATTATGGTTTTCTCTGAATATGTGCCCAGGAGTGGACTTGCTGGATCAAATGATAGCTCTATTTTTACCTTTATTTTTTTAAGGAACATCCATACTGGAGAAGGCAATGGCACCCTACTCCAGTATTCTTGCCTGGAAAATCCCATGGACAGAGGAGACTGGAAGGCTGCAGTCCATGGGTTCACTGAGGGTTGGACACGACTGAGCGACTTCCCTTTCACTTTTCACTTTCATCCATTGGAAGGAAATGGCAACCCACTCCAGTGTTCTTGCCTGGAGAATCCCAGGGACTCGGGAGCCTGGTGGGCTGCTGTCTCTGGGGTTACACAGAGTCGGACACGACTGAAGTGACTTAGCAGCAGCAGCATACTCTTCTGCACAGGGGCTGTACCAATTCACATTCCCCCCAACAGGGCAGGAGGGTTCCCTTTTCTCCGCATCCTCTCCAGCATCTGTTGTTTGTGGATTTTTTTTTTTTTTTTTTGGTGGTAGCCACTGTGACCATTGGGAAAAGCAGAGATTAAACATGGGCACGTTGTAATCAGTGAGCTTCTCTGGTGGCTTAAATAGTGAAGAATCTGCCTCCAATAGGGGAGACCTGGGTTCAATCCCTCGGTTGGGAAGATCCACTGGAGAAAGGAATGGCAAGCCACTCCAGTGTTTTTGCCTTGGGGAATCCCATAGACAGTGGAGCCTGGTGGGCTACAATCCACGGGGTCCCAAAGAGTTGGACACGACTCAGTGACTAACACTCTGACCAGTGAGAGGTGACATCTCATTGTAGGTTTGATTTGCATTTCTCTAATCATTTGCGATGTTGAGCATCTTTTCATGTGCCTCTTCGGCATCTGTATGTCTTCTAAGGAAGGAATCTTCAATCTCTCCAAATATGACATGGAGAGCTTAAGTCCAAGGTTATCTGCCCAGTTGTCCCACTAACTGCGATTGGAGGAAGATCCTGTTGTTTCTCTCCTAGCAATTTTAAGAACAGAGTTTTAACTCATTACCTTTATATTTTGTAAGAAAAATGTCTCTTAGACCAAGTGTCAGAAATGTGGCTTCAATCCAGTTAGCATCATATAAGGAAATAAAGAGGTTGTTAAGACATAACTTGCTTCAGAGGATGAGATGGTTGGATGGCATCACTGATTCAGTGGACATGAGTCTGAGCAAACTGCAGGAGATACTCAAGGACAGGGAAGCCCGGCATGCTGCAGTCCATGGGGTCTCAAAGAGTCGGACATGACTGAGTGACTGAACAAAAATAAATTTGCTTTCAAAGCCCAGCAGACAGGGAAGGAACATGTATATGCTTCCCACACAGCAATATGTGATAGTCTGCACAATCATTATTTCAAGAATGAACAAGGACTTCCCTGGAGGTCCAGTGGCTAAGACTCTTTGCACCCAATACAGAGGACCCAGGTTAAATTCCTGGTCAGGAAACGAGGTCCCACATGTCTCAACTAAAGATCCCGCATACAGTGAAGACCCGATGCTACCAAATAAATGAACACTAAAAAACGAAACCAAACAAACAAAAAACAGTCACACCATTGAATAAAGTCAATCATCTTATCTAGCTGATACCTTTATGTTCAATGGACAGGAACTTGGGCAAACTCCGGGCGATACTGAAGGACAGGAAAGCCTGGCATGCTGCAGTTCACGGGGTCTCAAAGAGTCAGACGTAACTTGGCGACTGAACAACCTTTAGGTTATAGTCATTTCTTTGCTGTTATTATCTAGATGATATTCGAGGGTTACAAATACCTTTAGAGACCAAATTAACAGTCGAAAAACATTTTCAGCTGTAACCAGCTGTTTTGGTGGGTTTCCCCGGTAGCTCAGATGGTAAATAATCTGCCTGCAGTGTAGGAGACCCGGATTCGATCCCCGGGTTGGGAAGATCCCCTGGAGAAGGGAATGGCAACCCACTCCAGTATTCCTTCCTGTATATTTTTGGTCCCATTCTCTAAGCTCTACCCAATGACATTCTTACGAGTGTGTTTGAGTACATTTCTCTATAATTAAGTACTTAAAAATGGGAGTTTAGCACCATAAAATTTACCACCACAAATTTACTCACCACCAAAACTCCCTGCCCTTTCTCTCAGGCTTCCCTAATAATAAGATTGCATTTAATAGCTTGCTCTTGTGTGTGTGTTTTTAATGCCAGCTGTTCTGCCATTTATTGAAACAAGAATATGCCATCAATTGTAATCTTTGCAAATAACAAAACAGCTTGGTGATTGCCCCAAAGCATTAAAATGTTAAAATGGTATATTAGATCATCTTTTTTTTTTTTTTTTTTCAAGCATGGCCTATAGCCTAGAATTTTATGCCTGTGTAATTCTTTGTGGAAGCAAATTAGAAATAGAAGGTAGGATTTATCTGGTACACAGTTAATGAGTATCATTTTAGATGGCAGCTATTCTTAAAAACATGATCCTATATTAAGAGATTAGAGTATCAGTCTGTCTTGATGGACCTTAAAAGCGATTTCACTTCCATCATCTTTATGACAATCATGATGCTCTTTGTCTTTCCCCTTCTGGAAGGAGGCAAAAGCATATCGAATAAGAGCATAACCTTCTTCTTCTAGGATGTGATTTTTTTCTGTAATACATACTGCCTCCAGTGTAAATACATTTTTTTTTTTTTTTAGAATCGTGGTTACACTAAGTGCACTGAGTACTTAATTACTATTCTCATAAAGAGAAAATGTATGTGATGGAAGATAAATTTTAAAAATTTACTTTCTTGGCTCATTTTGATTTATTTTTGTTTCTTTTTTTTTTTTTTTTTTAACTGTATGGGTATTTATTCTTTTTTTTTTTTCAAATTTTATTTTATTGTTTCTGTTAGTCAGTGACGGATGCCATGACAAAATACCATAGGCCGGATGGCTTGAACAACAGAGGTTGTCTCATAAACTGGGAGGTCCTTATTCTGAGACCCAGGTGTGGGCAGAGCTGGTTCCTCCCGAGGCCTCTCTCTGGGTCCTTACGTGCTCGTTTCTCTGTGTGTGTCTGTGATCTGATCCCCACTTCTTATAAGGACCCCAGCCCTCTGGGATGAGGACTCATTCCATAGTCATTTCGTCTTAACTTCATCTTCCCCTCTTTTTTTTTAAATTAAAAACATTTGATTTCTTTATTTACTCTTTCTTTCTTTTATTTTGCTGGTCTGAGTCATAATTGCTGTGCACGGCCTTCCTCTAGTTTTGGGGAGCGAGGGTACTCTCTCATTGTCATGCGTGGGTTCCTCATCTCAGTGGCTCCTCTTATTGAGGAGAATGAGTTTTAGAGACACAAGCTTCGGGAGTTGCCCCACAGCCTGTGGGAACTCTCTGGACCAGGGATCGAACCCATGTCCCCTGCATTGACCGGCGGGTTCTTAACCACTGGGCCACCAGGGAAGCCCCTAAGTCCTTCTTTGACTTTGATTCTATACAAACCAAAGCTTCACCCCTTTCTCTGCTCTGAAATAATGTATTTTAATTTACAGATGGAGACCACGTATCCTTTTCTTCTGATTATATAGAATCTATTCTTCCACCTACGTCTCTTATTACTATTTAGGGGGAGAGAAATTCTCTAATACTATCACTATGAACACCAGTTTTAGAATTCTCCTAAAAGGAAAATGGATGTAAATTTGCAGAAAGGAGCTGGCATTAAATATTACTACGTATTTGAAGTCAACTTTTAAAATTAGTTGCTAAGTCCAACTTTGTGACCCCACGAACTGCAGCATGCCAGGCTTCCCTGTCTTCAAATTCATGTCCATCTAGTCGTGATGCCATCCAACCATCTCAGCCTCTGTTGTCTCCTTCTCCCCCTGCCTTCAATCTTTCCCAGCATCAGGGTCTTTTCCAGTGAGGCAGTTCTAAGAGTTTCCAGTGGGTCAGCTATGGGAAAACCATAGCTTTGACTATATGGACCTTTGTTGGCAATGTAATATCTCTGCTTTTTAATACACTGTCTAGGATTGTCATAGCTAGAATTCAGTTTAAGAATTTGCAAATTGAAATTTATCCTGTAGAAGTGCATCTCTAAACATTTCCTTCAGTCTCCAAATTTCATCAGTCCTGTGGGAGTTTCCTTGTTGTGTATGGATGTATTTTAGTTTGCTCCAAATCTGACCACAACATTTTATCTGTACCACTTACTTCCTGCCCTTCCTGTAGCAGACTCATAAATATATTATGAAGATATCATAAAGTTAAATATTTAACTTCCTTTTAGGTCTTATGGAGAAAATTACAAATTTTCAATTACAGATGACAACTTCTCCAGTCAACGCAAAATCTGCTTCTCGAATCTGTGGGGAGGAGACTGAAACCTCTTGCATTTTTGCTTTACATGTAGTTACCAAATTGTTCTTTCTGCCTTGGTTTGTCAGGCACTGAAATATAAATCCGATTCTTGGGATAACCAGGGGATTTTTGAGAGCAAGACAAGAGAAAAAAGAATTAGGAGGCATGTATCTTTCTGGGAATAAAATATAACTTAGTAAGAATGAAAATACCAGATTTTATCAGTTAATCACTTTTTAAAAATTGTATTATTATTATTTTTTACTTTACAATATTGTATTGGTTTTGCCATACATCAAATTTTAAATTATAAGGAAGAATACATGTGTGCTCTGTCACTTCAGTAGTATCTGACTCTTTGCAACCTCCTTAACTGTAGCCTGCCAGGCTCCTCTGTCCTTGGGATTCT
This sequence comes from Bos taurus, assembly GCF_002263795.3. Taxonomy (NCBI): domain Eukaryota; kingdom Metazoa; phylum Chordata; class Mammalia; order Artiodactyla; family Bovidae; genus Bos; species Bos taurus. The sequence goes on along the minus strand of NC_082638.1, from coordinate 3,157,045 downwards.
CCAGGCAAGAATACTGGAGTGGGTTACCAGTCCCTCCTCTAGGGGATCTTCCTGACTCAGGGATCAAACCCGAGTCTTCTGTGACTCCTGCATTGCAGGTGGGTTCTTTACCACTGAGCCACCGCATAAATAAGAATAGAAAGGTTAGAAATTGGCTACTTCGGGGTTTTCTTCTCTATCTCATTAATATCTGTTGGTCTCTCATTTTCATTTGATGTAAATTTGACAATATCACTGACCGCCTCCCCCCACCACAGACCTTCTAGAAAAACTATACTCTTATATCAGTGGCTTACTATAAAGAAAGCTGAACGCCAAAGAAATGGATGCTTTTGAACTGTGGTGTTGGAGGAGACTCTTGAGAGTCCCTTGGACTGCAAGGAGATCCAACCAGTCCCTCCTAAAGGAGATCAGTCCTGGGTGTTCATTGCAAGGACTGATGCTGAAGCTGAAACTCCAATACTTTGGCCACCTGATGTGAAGATCTGACTCATTTGAAAAGACCCTGATGCTGGGAAAGATTGAGGGCAGGAGGAGAAGGGGACGACAGAGGATGAGATGGTTGGATGGCATCACCGACTCAATGGACATGGGTTTAGGTGGACTCCGGGAGTTGGTGATGGACAGGGAGGCCTGGCGTGCTGCGATTCATGGGGTCGCAAAGAGTCGGACACAACTGAGTGACTGAACTGAACTGAATGACATTAGTTGATGGATTCTTAGCCTGAGCTTGATGGAATTGTGTAGAAAGCCATGCAATGGATCTTACTTGGGAATAGGATCACTGCAGATGTAATTAGCTCCAGTGAGGTCCTACTGGAGCAGTAAGTGTTAGTCGCTTAGTCGTGTCCAACTCTTTGAGACCCCATGGACTGTAGCCCATCAGGCTCTTCTGTCCATGGGATTCTCCAGGCAAGAGTCCTGGAGTGGGTTGCCATTCCTGGCTCCAGGGGATCTTCCTGACCCAGGGATTGAACCTGGGTCTCATGCATCACAGGCAGATTCTTTACCAGCTGAGCCACCAGGGAAGCCCAGAGGAGGTGCTGGTTATACATCTTAGATGTTGCATGAATATTCATGCTTATTACTAGTCCAACAGACTTTGTTCAGTTCTCGGACTAAAGAGAAGAAATGTTATCAAGGGCTTTTTTTTGTAATAAAATTGGTTTAGGGCTTCCCTTGTGTGTCTCAGCTGGTAAAGAATCTGCCTGCAATGTGGGAGACCTGGGTTCATCTCTGCATTGGGAAGATCCTCTAGAGAAAGGACAGGCTACAAACTCCAGTATTCTTGCCTGGAGAATCCCATGGGGTCATAAAGAGTCGGACACAACTGAGCAACTTTCACTTTCAAAGTTGGTTTGATTTTTTTTTTTTTTTTTAAACTCTGGAGTAGGAAATGGCAACCCACTCCAGTGGGTCCTTGCCTGGAGAATCCATGGACAAGAGGTTCTCATTATGTATTTTACATATAGTAAAATACATGTATGTATTTACATATAGTGTCAATTAGAAAAAAAAATTTGTGTGTATAATAAAGTTGGTTTGGTTTATAGTTTTAATTTTCTTTTTTTATTGGAGCATACTTGCTTTGCAGTGTTGTATTAGTTTCTGCTGTACAGCAAAGTGAGTCAGCTGTACATACACCCCCTATACATATAGGGGATATGGGATACAGGTATATCTGTATATCCCTATATATACCTGTATAGGGATATATGCCTATACACATATCCCCTCTCGTTTGGAGTTCCTTCCCATTTAGCTCACCCCAGACCAATGAGTAGAGTTCTCTATGCTCTACAGCAGGTTCGCATTTGTTATCCATTTTATACATAGCATCAGTCATGTAAATATGTCCATGCTAATGTCGCAATTTATCCCACTCTCCCTTTCCCCCCCTCCTTGGTGTCCATCCGTTTTTCTGTGTGTCTATCACTCAGTTTCTGCTTTGCACAAGAGTCCATCTCTGCAATTGATCTAGATTCCACATAAAAATGAAATTATAGGATACTTGATTTTTTTTTTCTTTCTGACTTCCTTCACTCTATATGACTGTCTCTGGGTCCATCCTGGTCTCTCCCAGTGTCACAGTTTCTTTCCTTTTTCTGGTTAATATTCCACTGTAGACATGCACCACATCTGTATCCATTCCTCCGTGGATGGACATGTAAGTTGCTTCCATGTCTTGGCTATTGTAAATAGTGCTGTGATGAATATTGGGGTGCATGTGTCCTTTGGGCCCATGCTTTTCTCTGGATGCTTCTTCCTTGGAAGAAAAGCTATGACAAACCTAGACAGCATATTTAAAAGCAGAGACATTACTTTGCCAACAAAGGTACATCTAGTCAAAGCTATGGTTTTTCTGGTAGTGAAAGGTTGTTGCTGAACCACACAAAGATGCTGGGATTCTTGGCCTCCGGAAGAGAAGAATTCAATCCAGGGCCAGAGAGGAGGCTTGATCGCTCAGAGGTTTTGTGTAATAAAGTTTTATTAAAGTATAAAGGAGATAGAGAAATCTTCTGACATAAGCATCAGAAGGGGGCAGAAACAGTACCCTGCTGCTAGTGTCAGAATGAAGTTATATACTCTCCAATGAATCCAAAGAATGTCTGGAGGTTGTAAAGACCTCACCAGACCTACTCCCATAATTTACATTTTACGATAACAGAATTAGCCAGAAGGTTTAATCCAGAGACTGTCCTCAGGCAGGATACATTACTGTTACATAATCCTAAGGAATGTAGAGGAAAACAAGTTTGTCCTTTCTTCCTCCTTGAGAATCCCAGACCCCTCTCTCCTTGAAGACCCCTAGACTTATCAACCTGCCTAGGAAATGACTCTCTCAGTAGTCATGTATGGATGTGAGAGTTGGACTATAGAGAAAGCTGAGTGCCAAAGAATGGATGCTTTTGAACTGTGGTGTTGGAGAAGACTCCTGAGAGTCCTTTGGGCTTCAAAGAGATCAAACCAGTCCCTCCTAAAGGAAATCTGTCCTGAATATTCACTGGGAGGACTGATGATGAAGCTCCAATTCTTTGGCCACCTCCTATGAAGAACTGATTCATTGGAAAAGACCCTGATGCTGGGCCTTTTGAAGACTGAAGGCAGGAGGAGAAGGGGATGACAGAGGATGAGATGGTTGGATGGCATCTCCAGCTCAATGAACGTGAGTTTGAGCAAGCTCTGGGAGTTGGTGATAGACAGGGAAGTCTGGCGTGCTGCAGTCCATGGGATCACAGAGTCAGACACGACTGAGCGACTGAACTGAATTTCTCTAGAGATATGCCCAGGAGTGGGATTGCTGGATTATGCAGTAGCTCTATTTTTAGTTTTTTAAGGAGCCTCCATATTATTCTCCACAGTATTCTCCACAGCTGCTCAAATTTACATTCCCATTAACAGTGTAGAAGGGTTCCCCTTTTCCCACTGCCCTCCAGCATGTATTATTTGTAAGAAAATAATTATTTCTTAAAAACATGTAATAAGTCTTTAATGTAGGCTTCACCCCATCTTAATTTTAAAGCCTTGAGTATCTTAAATGATTTGAACTAAGTAGGATTTTTAATTAAACATCACCTACAAGTGACCATATAATGAGAGTTTACTTTGCTTGGGGAAATACATGTCAATAATATCAAATTCAGCATCCATGGCAGCCCAGTGACAGATGTATGGAAACCATGAGAAAGAGGTCGTTCCAGGTTGATGGCAATGCGCAACTTACAGGATTCATTTCACTGGAGAACTCAATTTAAAATTTCATGAAAGAAGGTTTTCTGCTCACCCGTCAAAGGCCATTTCTAATGAAGGGTAACAGTTGGGTAATGATTGAAATTTATAAGGCATAACTCTCAGCATCTGTTTTTATTTTGTATTTTTCCTTTGGATTTTCATTAACTGGATGGTAGGCAGTAATTTGGGGTTTCATTTCATGGGAAAAGTATATGCTGTCTATATAATTAGCAATACTTTATTTTTCCACCAACTTGCTGAAAGTCATCTGACGTCTTCCTATTTTCACATGCAGTAATGGGTCCCTTAGTCAGTGAGAGAATACAGATAAGTATCAGTGTCAAAAATGGAAGAGAAAAGAGTACTTCAAATAACACTTGAGGGTGTTATTTGCTTGTACGCTGTGAATATTAGGCATAGATGAGAGGAAAAAATGACAGAATTAAAAATTAGTCTTCCCATCTGTGCTTTTAAAAATTAATTTTTAAACATTTTTAGGAAATTAATTTTTGAATGCACTGGGTCTTCACTGAATCCACCAAAAGGTGGATTCTTAAACACTGGACCACTTAACCACCAGGAAAGGCCTTCCCATCTGTGTTTGAGTCACAGTCTGTGAAATTTCAATGAAGGGCAAGAAGAGGTTATCATAAATACCTACATACCCTCAAATTCTACAGCATCGTGTTTTGTCTTTTCTTCCCCTAGTCTTTGTCTGGAAATGCTATCCTGCTTCCTCAGATGTGATTGTTCTACACCAGGAACACATACACATTTAGGAAGATAACTGTCTCAATATGTTTTCCATTATCATGATTCAGTTGTGTCGTAGAGGACTAAGGATTAATCTAGAGATTAAGAACTTGTCAGGTGATCCATATTAGTCAAATGTATGTATGCTTAGTCCCTCAGTCTTTGTGACCCCAGGGACTGTAGCCCACCAGGCTACTGTAGACCACCAGGGAGGTCCAGGAAATATAAAATTTTCAAGCTAAATCATTTCTACAGAAAGTCAGTTTCAAGCAGACAATATCCCTCCTACCCATCGCTAGAGGCACCAGATGTCAATTGAGTCTATACCATTCTGAGTTTGTTTGGCATAAAAAGGTTCGGATATGATCATAATGGGCTTCCCTGGTGACTCAGACGGTAAAGAATCTCTGCCTGCAATGCAGGAGATGAGGGTCCGATCCCTGAGGTCGAGACGATCCCCTGGAGGAGGGCATGGCAACCCACTCCAGTATTCTGGCCTGGAGAATCCCATGGACAGAGGAGCCTGGAGGGCTACAGTCCATGGGGTTGCAAAGAGTTGGACAGGACTGAGCAACTTTCACTTTCATAATTGTAATAGTCACAGAAGCAGAAGAAAAATTAATATGCTTAATTTTGCACTTTTCCATGATTTCATCCAAGCCAGCAGCATTCTGATTAACTTGAGGTCCTGGATTACTCACATGAGGTTCTTTTCAAACTGAAGTCACTGCCTATTTAGACTTGTGCAGGCCGCATGCAGGATTGCAAAGATTCATGAAAGCAGAATTGCAGGTGACACCATTTTCAACCACTTAGGTGAGAAGATGTCTTTTGTGTGGTGTGATGATCACTTTGCAATGCGAGGAAACTTTTCTTCAAATTTTATGTTTACTTTCCGATTCATCTGCTAAAAATTCTGCAGTGTGAGTCTCTTAGAGCCTGAAGCCAGAGCACTGCTATCAATTTTGCAGAAACTTTGCTTCCTTAAGACCCACCCTCGATTTTCTGGCTGAAGCCCAGTGAAATGTCCTATAAAACTATTTTAACTTATGTGGCCACTTTGTCACTGAAACCTCACATGATTATCTTTCACTGCTGCAGCTGCTGCTGCTAAGTCGCTTCAGTTGTGTCCGACTCTGTGACCCCACAGATGGCAGCCCACCGGGTTCCCCGGCCCTGGGATTCTCCAGGCAAGAACACTGGAGTGAGTTGCCATTTCCTTCTCCAATGCATGAGAGTGAAAAGTGAAAGTGAAGTCGCTCAGTCATGTCCTACTCTTAGCGACCTCATGGACTGAAGCCTACCAGGCTCCTCCATCCATGGGATTTTCCAGGCAAGAGTACTGGAGTGGGTTGCCATTGCCTTCTCCAGCTGAAGGAAAATGATGTAAAAAGGAAAAAGGAAAATGATGTATATGTTACAACATGCTAAATGTAGGCTCTGTGGGGGTACTATAGGTCTTTAGAATTTAAGGCATTTTTAAAAAATATTTGTTTGTTTACTTATTTGGGTCCCACAAGTCTGAGTTGTGGCACGTGGGGTCTAGCTCCCTGACCACGGATTGAAGCCGGGTCCCGTGGATGGGGTGCTAGCTGTCTCAATCCCTGGACTACCAGGGACATCTTTAGACTTTGTGTGTAAGTGAAAGCTGGTACCCCACTTGATTGACATCTTCTCAACTCCCCCCAGCCCCCAGCCTACGTGCAGCAGCAAAGACCCAGCACAGTTTAATTTCGTTTAAGTGGAGTGAAATTGCTTCTCAGTGTTGTGTTCGTTTCTGCTGCACAACAACGCAATCAGCCATATGTATGCCTATATCCCTTCCCTCTTGAGCCTCCCTACCTCTCTCCCCATCCCCTAGGTGGTCACAGAGCACCGAGCTCCCTGGGCTATAGAGAAGCTTCCCACCAGCTATCTCTTTTACACATGGTGGTGTATATACGTCTATCTACAAAGTCTGTTCTTTAGGCCTGTCTCTCTATTCCTGCCCTGAAATGCAGGAATATTGCAATTAGTGTTTGCATGCCACCACTAAGAGTTTGCATGCCAACAGTAAACATTCTGCATGTTGCAATTAACTCCCACAGTTCAGTTAAGTTCAGTTGCTCAGCCATGTCCAACTCTTTGGGACCCCATGAACCTCAGCACGCCAGGCCTCCCTGTCCATCACCATCTCTCAGAGTTCACCCAAACTCGTGTCCATTGAGTCGGTGATGCCATCCAACCATTTCATCCTCTGTTGTCCCCTTCTCCTCCTGCCTTCTATTTTTCCCAGCATCAGGGTCTTTCCCAGTGAGTTAGTTCTTTGCATCAGGTGGCCAAAGTATTGGAGCTTCAGCTTCAGCGTCAGTCCTTCCAATGAACACCCAGGACTGATCTTCTTTAGGATGGACTGGTTGGATCTCCTTGCAGTCCAAGGGACTCTCAAGAGTCTTCTCCAACACCACAGGTCAAAAGCATCCATTCTTCGGCACTCAGCTTTATAGTCCAACTCTCACATCCATACATGCCCACTAGGAAACCCATAGCCTTGACTAGACAGACCTTTGTCAGCGAAGTGATATCTCTGCTTTTTAATATGCTGTCTAGGTTGGTCATAACTTTCCTTCCAAGGAGCAAGCGTCTTTTAATTTCATGGCTGCAGTCACCATCTGCACTGATTTTGGAGCCCAAAGAAATAAAGGCTGCCAGTGTTTCCACTGTTTATCTATTTGCCATGAAGTGATGGGACCAGATGCCATGATCTTACTTTTCTGAATGTTGAGCTTTAAGCCAACTTTTTCACTCTCCTCTTTCACTTTCATCAAGAGGCTCTTTAGTTCTTCTTCACTTAACTCCCACAAGCCTCAACCAAGATGTGGTGCAGCCAAATACATATTTTTTAAAAAATTACTTGATTCAAATCATGCCACTTCAGCTATCATCTGTATGAGTACCATTGACACCTCGTGCCTGCCTCCCTTATCACCTGGCATCAGCTTTGGCTTTATCTCTCAGACAAGTGCATTTATTTGGAAGAACTTAAAAAGTTGCTATCTGCATAGACAATTGTCCGGAAAACAATGTAGCAGCTACAGCTTTTGGGTCCTTCTTTCAGGAAAGGAAACGAAAAGAAGATGATAATCGGTGTTTTGAGAGGCAGCCCACGTTTTCAGCCGCAGGTGCTGGTTCTTTTTGCTTGTTATGATGTCTGTCCTCTGCAGAATCCAGGTGCTTTTGCAAAGTGACAGGGATCAAGACTGAAATTCATCTGGTGGAGACTTCAATTGCAACTGCCATTCAAACGCAAGCTCTTTTATCTCTCCCGAGAAACAAATGAACCAAACGCAGAAACCTGGCCCGCGGAATGCAGCTATTGTGCTGGCAACTGTAATCCATTTCATCTCTTCCTTTTGTTCATTCTCCGTCTCAGTCAGCAACGGGGTCTAATAGACATTGACTTTGTGGTAGCCGCGCCAACGTTATGTCTTTATCATCCTGACAGCTTTCCGCCTCTCTGCGTCAACGTAGAGCTTTACAGTTTTGATTTTCTCCGTAGCCTCGATTCATCACTACCTTTGTGTGGGTGGAAATGGAAACTTATGGAAGTCCAGGATTTGTAGTGTCTCGAGCTGATGTGACAAAGGGCCATACACTGGGGGTCTTAAGCAACAGATATTTATTCCCTTCTGGTCCTGGAGGCTGGAACTCTGACATCCAGGTGCAGGCAGGGCTGGTTCCTCCTGAGGCCTCTTTCCTGGGTGTGTCGACGGCCGTCTGCTCCCTGGGTCCCTCTTCCCTCCTCTTCTTATGAGGACCTCAGTCCTTTTGGAGTATACTGTTGTTCAGTTGATAATCCGTGTCACACTCATTGTGACCGCATGGACTGCAGCACCCCAGGCTTCTCTGTCCTTCACTATCTCCCAGAGTTTGTTCTCGTTCGTGTCCATTGCATAGGGACAGTGAAAGTGACTCAGTCGCGTCCGACTCTTTACCTCCCCAGGGACTACACAGTCCATGGAATTCTCCAGGCCAGAATCCTGGAGTGGGTAGCCTTTCCCTTCTCCAGCGGATCTTCCCAACCCAGGGATCGAACCCAGGTCTCCCCCGTTGCAGGTGGATTCTTTACCAGCTGAAACACCAGGGAAGCCCAAGAATACTGACGTGGGTAGCCTTTCCCTTCTCCAGGGCATCTTCCCAACCCAGGGATTGAACCCAGGTATCCTGCATTGCAGGCGAATTCTTTACCAGCTGAGCTATCAGGGAAGCCCTACTGAACAAAAAGTAGCTGTTATCCCCCTTGAACGAATGGCTTACTCATATTCCCTATATTGCTAAGTTTCACCCAGGGGTCATACACTTTTTCAGCATGAAGAATTCATCATTTTTGTCTCCTTCCCAAGGCAAGACAACACTCTCCAAGTATGTTAAAGACGCTGTGTTTATTTTTACCTTCTTATTCTTGTTGTTGCAAGGAAATTGAGTCAAAATATAGGCAGTACGTGAAATGATTTGTCTGAATGGAGGTTGAATAAAGCATGCTGCCTTCACAACCGCAAGAGTTTGGAAAGCTTCTGTGGGTAATTCTTTGACAATTTAATACCAACTCCAGCTCCACTGTGTAGCTTTTGAACAGCAGACATGAATCACAGTGCTGGAAGCAATGATACCAATTAGTGAAGTTGGGTGATATGTTTTATTATTCTTCTTAGAAAAGAAAGGGAACACTGGAAATAGAAATTGGCAAGGGTAACATCCATCACAGCTCCGCTCGTGTTTTTCATTTCAGTATGCACATAATTCATGGCCGTATTCTCCCCTCTCTTCTGTCCTTAGAGGGTTTACCTAATAGCCGAGTGTTGACCTAAATTACAAACCAACGGGCCAAAAAAAAAAAAAAAAAAACTTTATAAAGGTTCTGCTGACTCCTAGGTGATGCATTTGGTAAAGAACCCACCTGCCAAAGCAGGAGACACAAGAGACATGGGTTCGATTCCTGGGTCGGGAAGATCCCCTGGAAAAGGGCATGGCAACCCACTCCAGTATTCTTCCCTGGAGAATCCCGTGGACAGATGTGCCTG